>NC_065581.1:81481480-82118980 GCF_024542745.1 Macaca thibetana thibetana
CAGAAGGTAATTTGTAGGGCAATTGTGGCCTGTAATGTGCATAACCACCTGCATTCTGCCATCTCCCCTTAGTGTCCATGGCAGACATAATTTATCCATTGTGGTGTACCTTCCCATGCAATTTGGGTGTGCTTTGGAATCTTTCTCAGTGGTATGCTTCAGACAGTTACTACCTATCAGAGACTGAATACAACAGTCCTCTTACTTGCTAGCCCTTGGCTCTCATGTCTCCAATCTGCCTGAGTAGCATTGCCTGGCTTACGTATTCTGGTTGGAAGGAGGCAAACAGGGATTATCCCTACTGAAAGGTGCTTCAAGAATACTGACTTCTTGAACTTTCTGAATCAAAGGAACACCTGGCTTTAGGGATTCTGGAGGAATAACACCAAGGGAAGTCATTTACAACCAAATGCAAGTTCAATTCCAAGTATCCCGGAAGAGATAACCAGCATGAGAGTCTAATAAATCCTGACCATCACAGACTGACATGGCTTCTTGTTTAATAAAATATCACTTCGCTTCATTTGTGAAAAGACTCTAGTATAACTGTATCCTGGGACAGCCCAAATACAACTACTTGAATATATACAAGAGGATGGTAGGCTTAGAAGTAGCAAAATAGACTATTGCTGCCTTTTAGAATGAAAGCTGGAGAGCAAGAGAGCCAGATAGTGGAGTTAAAAAATGTGTTAACTGTGTTGCACTAACAAACTATAATCATTTAGACAAGGATGGAATGCGGTTAATTTCTGCCTAGTTTTTGAAGAACTTAGGTATATTGGTCACATGAAAGAGATTATGTTGTATAAGAGAGCAGATTATTTTATACGTTTAGAGAAATTCATGTTATTGAATTACTTGAGACCATAAAAATTGCATTTCATTTAAAACGTTGCCTAGTTCAGTTGAGGTCGGATTAGCCCAGGTTGTCCGAATTTGTCTTTCCTAGCCCTTCTCCCAAGGCTCCCAAGCCCACTCAAGGCTCATTAGAAAATACTGCAGGCTTATGTAGGTATCCTCTACCCCACAGGATCTCTGTGTTGACTGGCCTGGTTTCTGACCTCCTTTCTCAACCAACTGGCATCTACTTCCCTTCTGTTCACTTCTTCATTCTCTACCGTGATCAGTTTATCTGTCTCACCTCTTCTATATGGGCCTCCCTTACAAATGCAACATTGTCTTCCTTTAAGCTCTGAACCCTTGGCTCCATTTTCCAGAACACCTATCTCAGTGTTTCAAGGAGTAACCATACCCTTAATGGAAATAGTTTAAAACATCTCATCCTCATGCCTTTCCCTGAGTGTTGGTCCCGAACAGGTGTGTCCCAGTCTTGTTAATGATCCTGGATGCCTGGATACAATTACTGAGGTTTCTATGCAGAATAACCAGTTTTAAGCACATTTATAAATTTGGCCTGTATTTATTTATTTTAAAATTTATCTTCACTTTTCTTATGGTATATTTCTCCCAGTCTTGTTGCTTACACATACACACACACACACACACACAGACACACACACACACACAATATAATACCATAGGGATGCCTTTTCAAAGTTGTTAGCTATTCTTGAAATTTTCCTCATAAATATCTCTAGCAACGTAAGAGAACAATTAACAGGTACTCAGGGGTCGGGGGATATTTTGCAAAGAGCCACAACTCCATACTTAAGTTTTCCTATTTTTATCTTAAAATTCATGCATTTTCACTGGTTTGTATGACACATATTTAGTTTTATTTTACACAAAATATGCTTGTGCTTATTTTTACTGTCTTACTTATAAGGTTTAAGAATCTCAGATTTAGGAAGTAAAAAATACAGGATATGTAGTTAAATTTGAATTTCATATAAACGAAATATAATTATTTGTATAAGTATGTACTTTAGCAACCCTAATAAGGATTGAGGTGCTTCACTTTAAGACTGTCATTTCTGGAACTAGGCATATTGAAGAGTACTGACAATGCAACCAGGATTTTTCTTCTCTGAACATGTCAATATTTCAAGGACTTATGTTCAAATATATAAAGGCACACAGTAAATTGTGTCATGCTGAGCACAAATGGATCCCAATAAGTTATTCAGCTTTACTAATTATATGGGTTGGACCATGTCTTTTGACTTTAAAGGATTATGTCCTTACAGAGATTTTATCTGATCTTTTGGTCTAGATTATGGTTTCATTTATAGCAGTCACACTACTTATTCTCACGAGCTTTATTCGTAATTATTTGATTATTGGTACTTATTTGATCCAATAATCAAATAATTATTTATTTACTATATGGTTCTACTACTGCTATAGGCTTCATGAGGGCAGAGATCTTTCCCATTTTGTTCTGTGATGTACTCAGTGTTCACCACTGTACCTGACATATGATAGGTGATTAATAAATTTAGATGTTACAGTAGAATATTCCATTTTCTATAGTAACAAATAGAAAAAAAACCGGGAATAAATATACCAACAAGTATGGAAAACATATATAAATAACACTTTTTTTTTTTTTGAGACACGGTCTCACTCTGTCATTCAGGCTGGAGTACAGTGGTGCAATTTCAGCTCACTGCAACCTCCGCCTCATGACCTCAAGTGATCCTCCCACCTCAGCCTCCAGAGTTTCTGGGACTACAGGTGCATGTCACCACACCTGGCTAGATTTTTAAAATTTTTCTGTAGAAGCGTGGTTTCTCCATGTTGCCCAGGCTGGTCTTAAACTCCTGAGGTCAAGTCATCTGCCTGTCTCGGCCTCCCAAAGTGCTGGGATTACAGTTGTGAGCCACCAAGCCCAGCCTATAAATAAAACCCCAAAATACTTCTGAAGGGCCCAAAAGAGACATGAATACAAAAATAGTATACAAAAGTGTACTGTGTTTTTAGATAGGAAGTCTTGATAGTTACAAAGATGTCAGTGCACACTGAATTAATGTATAGATTTAACATCTTCCTGAAATTATATCAACAATTTTTTTTTTTGAGACAGAGTTTTGTCCTTTTTGCCCAGGTTGGGGTGCAATGGCGCTATCTTGGCTCACTGCAACCTCTGCCTCCCAGGTTCAAGCAATTCTCCTGCCTCAGCCTTTCGTGTTTCTAGGATTATAGGCACCCACCATATGCCTGGCTAATTTTGTATTTTTAGTAGAGATGGGGTTTCACCGTGTTGGCCAGGCTGGTCTTGAACTCCTGACCTCAGGTGATCCACCTGCCTCGGCCTCTCAAAGTGCTGGACTACAGGCGCGAGCCACTGCACCCGGCCCACAAATTTTTAAACTTTAAAAATAATTCTAATGTTCAAATGAAAACAAAACAAACACACAAAACAGCTAGGAAAATTTTAAAAGAACAACACAATGGGGTAGATTATATAGCCCAGATAGTATAGTATATTAATAGAACTTCAATAATTAAATTGTGATTTGGGCATAAGAAGAGGTAGGTGGATCGATAAAATAGATGAAAAAGTCTAAGTTACATCTCAAATTAATGACAAAAATAATTTTTCATTAAATAATGTTGGAGCCTCTGTGTAACCATCTAGAAAAAAGTAAAATTGAATTCATACTTCATGCCATATACCTTATAAACTTCAAAATGGATCAGCAATTTAAATGTGACACTGAAACCATAAATGTAATAAAAGAAAATGTAGCAGAATTCATTTTTAATGTTAGAGTAGGGAAGACCTTTGTAAGTATGACTTAAGATCTAGAAGCCATAAAAAAGATTGATAAATTAATTAGATTATATAAAAAAGAACAAAAAATATTTCTGCCTAGTGAAAACAAAATAAAAGTCTTTAGGTAAAGTAAAAAGAGAAACAGTAGGAAAAGAAAACACTCACAATTCCAATCACAGAAAAAAAAGAAAGCCAATGTCCCTAATATGTCAAGAGTTCCTAGAAATAATCAAGAAAAAACCCAACAATCCAATAGAAGATTGATACTACGTTATGGGAGAGGATGTGGGGAGACAGGTGTGTTTACTTCTGTTGGTGTGTTAATTGACAAACATTTATGGAAAGTAACTCAGTAATAGTTACCAAAATTACATGCATAAATTATATACAATTCATGAAAATAAAAAGTTATGGACATTTGCTTGGTGACCAAATGTCTTTTTAAAAGGGAATAGTTAAATAAATTAAGGTACATCTATGTAATGGAATACTATTCAATTGTAAAATGGAATAATGTCACTCCCTTATCTGGAAGGAAAACCTTCAAAATACATATGTGAAAAAAACTAGGTGTCAAATGAAGTGCACGGTGTAAAAATGTTTTACATATTTATGTATGTATATATGTATGCACGTGTATATGTACACACATATATACTCATACATGTATTTAGTTTACATATATATTTAATATGCCTAAGGAAACCACAGAGGATAAATAAGAAATTTCCTGTTAGGATGAATTGAGAATAGGAAGAGGAAACTAGGTGAATATGAAACAGGAGCAGGAGAGAGACTTTTGGTAGTATGACCTCTTTTTGAAAGATGCTAAGGTAATACACATTTAATAAATTAGGTAAATAAATTGATTTTAAGAAGAAAAGAAAATGACATCACCCAGAAAAACCAACAACAATAATAGCTGTTTATACTGTGAAATTTATTATTGAGGATTGAATAAAAGTGCACTGAAAGGATACCAATGTTTTATGTTCTTTTTATTTTAAGCTGCCTTTAATTAATTTTGGAAATAGGGGGCAGATAAATAAATAAGTGTATGTTTATGCTAATGTTTCTTGGTCAGTATTGATTTATCTAGAGTGAACACAAATTCCTTTAAATTAGGAATGGGGAGTCTCCTTAGGGTTATGCAAAGAATCATAGAAGGCCTAACTGGTGCTCTCTGTTAGGAGATATTCAGTGGGATTTTGTGCTGCTGAAAAAATATGACTGAAGGCATTTTGGCATTCCATACATTAAGAACAGAATCTCAAAACCAAATGCAGTAAAACTTACTAGAAACAAGCTACCTGGAGGGAAACCAAAGACACTCTTCTTCTTGCTGGGAAGTGGCAACAGTGGCCTCTGGCATTGTGATGTAAACAGCACATCAGAATCATCTCACCATCAAGTCTAATCTTTATTACTGCCATTGTACCATTTTGCTTTTAACAACAAAGGTGCTAGAGAATATAAAACAAATTTCCCTTCTTATACACTGTAGCAGGGTCACTCTTCCCCAGAGCATACAATGTTTATATTTTTAAACCTAACAGAATAGTTTCCTTGATATTCTGTTTATAATAGAGGTACTGATGAAATCCACATGGCTTACTTTCAACTGAAGTGAGGTTGACTGACAGAGGAAAAAACTTTAATAATAACTGGAAAGAAATAGGACTGCACTGTGGAGTGAGGAAGTTTACTTCCAAATTATGGGGCTGAAATGGAAATTTTAAGTTCCCTACTTCTTACCAGAATCATTCTGAACTCCTGTATTCTTTTGACATCAATGGCTAAATTATTTTTCCACCTTCACCTTGCCAGGAAAGGCTGCCAGAACCATCTTTGTGTTCATCATCTCTTGGATGGACTACTGTGAAGTGATGAATAGGGTGTAGAGACAGGGAGCAGGGGTGGGGAGGGGGAAGTAGCCCCAGATGAGCAGAACAGACTACAGACTATTCTTTTTCTCTTTAAGAGCTGTGTTAACAGTTTCTAGGAGATGATTTAAACCAATATTGCTACTTTAAAGAATTTCCAGTTAAGTTATCTCTCTTTTTGAACAATGAAATCTCTGTTCTCAGTGGCTCTGTTCCTTTGAACTCTTTGAAATCAATTAATTTTAATTGAGGATATATACCCCTGTTTATTCCCTGTGTTTTAGATGAGTATGTCTGGTTCTATCTCAGTATCCTGAAATAAGATAATAGCTTTCTCATCTTATGAAAGAATTATATATGTGTGTTTGTACATATATGTATAAACAGTTATCTGTTACTTGCCAATATCAATTTCCCTGTGTTAGAACAAAAACCACATGAAAATAGCCTTCTGTGTCTTAGTCACCTCTGGATCCCCCATATCTAGTACAAGGCTTGGCATATGGTAGGTCTCAATGATTATTATCGAAAAATAAATTTGGGCTCCAATCTGAATTCTATCACTGAGAACATTTCTGACTTCGATAAGTTAATTAACCTAAGCCTCAATCTCCTCACCTACAATGGTAGTACCTCACTCATAGAGATTGTGTTGCAGTTAAATAGAGCTTAGTGAAATGCCTGGCACCCAGCAAAAAGTTATTCAATGTTAGCTGTTTGTGGTTGTTAGCTCTGGGCCACCTGTGGTTTCTGGCAGAGAAATGTGTGACAGGACAATAATTTCAAATATGATACATTATATACTTGGCTTACTTGGTGAAGAATTTTGATTATTTTAAAAATTATGCCTAAATTCCCTCTGCACGTTTCACTATCAACGTTTCTAGTTATTGCTTTTCAACAATCCAAAATGTTGATTTATGAGATCTGATGGTTTGGTTGATTTCTAGGTTGTATAAAGTTAATGAATGTTATGTATAAACGGCAATATTAATTTTCTGAGAGACCATAGGCTAGTTCAGATTGGTTTACTAATACCTGTTTGTAAATGTAGGTTAACAACAAGTTATAAAAGTTTAGCAATAAATTTACCACTCTGAGCTGTTATTCAGACACTAAAAATATTTTAGGGTAGGGAAATTTAGGGGAACTGTTTTGCCACTATATATATACATACACACACACACACACACACACACACACACACATTAGAATGTGTTATAGACTTTTCTTTAGATTTATTTTTCTGCCCATTAATATTCTTCATCTCACTTAAGCTCTATTAAACTCTTCTACTGTGTTTTAAATTCTAAAAATATTTTTACTTTCTTGAAGTTCTACTGTTTTATAAATATCCGGTCATTTAAAACATCTCTTTTTTTTCAATCATATGTTTAAAATTGCCCACTTTATTTTGTTAAACATGTAAAACATACATTGATTTATAATTTTTCTGATGATACCAATAGCTGATGGTTTTTCGGGGGGTGGGGGAGGTTGTTCATGTTGCCTTATTTACTTGTTTCTGTTGGGAATTTTATTAAATCATGATTTCCAATTCCTTGGAATTTTATCTGAGTAAAGTTTTTGAGGATTGGTTTAAAGGTATATTTCTCCAGAGATGATTTACATTTTTTCTGTCGATCAACTGGAGACATTACCAACTTGGGATCACTTTAAAGAAAATTCTGAATTTGTGGTTCTTTATATCTACAAAGTAGAGTGAATTTGGGCTATAACCTATGCAGGGCCAGCTTGTTGTTACAAATTTTCAATGAAGATTTTTTTTCTCCTTTTCCCAGCACCAACATTGGAGACAATTTCCCTAGGGTGTCCCTTTGGGAATAGGAAAAGGATGTGTTCATTTGTAGCTCACCATAGCACAGATGATATAGCTGTTTCGGGCACCAGCTATATACATGGTGGGTGGGCCCTGGTCTTTGTCTCCTTCTTCTATAGCTTGGTAGGCCTTGAAAACTGAAGCTCCAGTTAACCTAGGATCAGCCTTCAGAACGTAAGCTGCTCATAGTTTGGCTAATTGCTCTGTAATCCCTCTTTCCCTTAGTTATCAGAATCTTAAAATTTCTTACTTCTTTGACAGATTATAGATATGTTTAAAATGATACTCTAAATATTACCGTCCATTTTAGGAGAAATGACTGTTAGCCAAAAAGTCTGTCAGGATCTCTAATCAACCATTTGGAAACAGAAGTTCCGAGATCTGTTTTTCAGAAAGAATGTTCCCTAGTGTCTTATGTTTTATGGATATTTGTGCAATTCTTGGCATGTCTTTGGACTATGTTCATGGTTTTTGTTTTTGTTGTTGCTGTTATTTTGTTGTTTTTGATTTATTCTATTAGTTACCAGATGTGAACTTAAATGGTTCTTGGGAATTTGAATAAATGCATTATTTTGGTAACTTGTTTCAAGTCTGCTGGGATATAGTATTATATCAAAATACAGTGTTAGTGTTGCGGAAATGTGGGAAAAAAATTAGCATGGGAATATACAAGATGAGCTTGGAGCATCTTGTAATGCCAGAAAGTAAGGCCATGTTAAAAAGAAAAAAAAAAGGATCTGCATTGATGGGGCTATGTCAAAGGGACACAAGAACCAACTGAAAAAGTTCCCAATGGCCAAAGCTGAAACTACTTGAGCAATAAAATAAACAAAGTACTATCATACCCAAAGTATAAAATACATATCTATGCATCCATACTGATATACAGAAATGACTGAATAAGTAAATAAATGGGGGAGAATAAGCAATTCTAAATAATTTATATAGATATTCCTCCCTCAAGGAAATAAAACATAACTCCCCAATCTTGACGTGGCCTATACCTAGTGAAATTTTTCTTTTTACATTATTTATTTCAATAGGTTTTTGGGGAACAGGTGGTGTTTGGTCACATGAATAAGTTCTTTAGTGGTGATTTCCAAAACTTTGGTTCACCCATCACCCAAGCAGTGTACACTATACCCCAAAAAAGTATTTTATTCCTCATCCCCCTACCACCCTTTCCCCTGAGTCCCCAAAGTTCATTGTATCATTCTTATGCATTTGCATCCCCATAACTTCATTCCCACTTATGAGTGAGAACATATGATATTTGGTTTTCCATTCCTGAGTTTATACACTTAAAATAATGGTCTCCAATTCCATCCTGGTTGCTGTGCAGGCCATTATTTCATTCCTTTTTATGGCTGAGTAGCATTCCATGGTGTGTGTGTATGTATGTATGTGTGTATATACATATATACACACCATGTATACACATATACAAATATATATACGTGTGTGTGTGTATGTGTGTGTGTGTGTGTATATATATATAAACATTTTCTTTATCCACTCATTCATTGATAGGCATTTGGGCTGGTTCTATATTTTTGCAATTGTGAATTGTGCTGCTATAAACATACGTGTGCAAGTATGTTTTTTGTATAATGAATTCTATTCCTCTGGGTAGATAGCCATCAGTGGGATTGCTGAATCAAGTGGTAGATCTACATTTAGTTCTTTAAGGAATCTCCACACTGTTTTCCATAGTGGTTGTACTAGTTTACATTTCCACCAGTAGTGTAAAAGTGCTCCCTTTTCACCATATCCACACTGACATCAATTTTTTTTTTTTTTATTATGGCCACTCTTGCAGGGGTAAGGTGGTATTGCATCATGGTTTTTATTTGCATTTCAGTGATCATTAGTGATACTGAGCATTTTTTTTTCATATATTTGTTGGCCATTTGTATATCTTCTTTTGAGAATTTTCTATTCATGCCCTTAGCCCACTTTTTATGGGATTGTTTGTTTTTTTCCTTGCTGATTGGTTTGAGCTCCTTGTAAATTCTGGATATTAGTCCTTTGTCAGATGTACAGATTGTGAAGATTTTTTTCCCACTCTGTGGGCGGTCTGTTTACTCTGCTGATTGTCTCTTTTGCTGTGCAGAAGCTTTTAGTTTAATTAAGCCCCATCTATTCATCTTTTTTGTTGTTGCATTTGCTTTTGGGTTCTTGGTCATAAAATCTTTGCCTAAGACAATGTCTAGAAGGGTTTTTTCCTATGTTATCTTCTAGAATTTTTATGTTTTCAGGTCTTAAATTTAAGTCTTTGATCCATATTTAGTTGATTTTTGTTTAAGGTGAGAGATGAGGATTCAGTTTCATTCTACATGTGGCTTGTCAATTATCCCAGCACCATTTGTTGAAAAGGATGTCCTTTCGCCGCTTTATGTTTTTGTTTGCTCTGTCAAAGATCAGTTGGCTATAAGTATTTGGCTTTATTTCTGAGTTTTCTCTTCTGTTCCATTGGTGTATGTGTCAATTTTTTTTTTTTTTAAATATACAAGTACCAT
Source organism: Macaca thibetana thibetana (assembly GCF_024542745.1). Classification (NCBI taxonomy): domain Eukaryota; kingdom Metazoa; phylum Chordata; class Mammalia; order Primates; family Cercopithecidae; genus Macaca; species Macaca thibetana. The sequence continues at coordinate 81,491,402 of NC_065581.1, forward strand.
GCTGCTTTGGTGACTATAGCCTTTCAGTATAATTTGAAGTTGGGTAATGTGATGCCTCCAGATTTATTCTTTTTGCTTAGTCTTACTTTGGCTATGCGGGCTTTTTTTGGTTCCATATGAATTTTAGGATTTTTTTTCTAGTTCTGTGGAGAATGATGGTGCTGTTTTGATGGGAATTGCATTAAATTTGTAGATCACTTTTGGAAGTATGGTCATTTTCACAACATTGATTCTACCCCTCCATGAGCATGGGATGTATTTCCATCAGTTTGTGGGTCTATGATTTCTTTTAGCAGTGTTTTGCAGTTTTACTTGTAGAGGTCTTTCACCTCCTTGGTTAGGAATATTCCTATTTTTTTTTTTTTTTTTTTTTTTTTTTGCTGCTATTGTAAATGGGATTGAGTTCTTGATTTGATTCTCAGCTTGATCATTGTTGGTATATAGCAGTGCTACTGATTTGTGTACATTAATTTTGTTTTCTGAAACTTTTCTGAATTCATTGATCAGTTCTAGGAGCTTTTTGGATGAGTCTTAAGGGTTTTCTAGGTATATGATCATATCATCAGCAAACAGTGACAGTTTGACTTCCTCTTTACTGGTTTAGATGCCCTTGATTTCTTTCTCTTGTCTGATTGCTCTGGCTAGGACTTCCATTACTATGTTGAATAGAAGTGGTAAAAGTAGACATTCCAGTTCTGAGGGGGAATGCTTTCAACTTTTCCCCATTCAGTATAACGTTGGCTGTTGGTTTGTCATAGATGACTTTTATTATATTAAGGTATGTTCTTTCTATGCCAGTTTTGCTGAGGGTTTTAATCATTAAGGGATGCTGAATTTTGTCAGATATTTTTCCACGTTTTTTAAGATGATTGTATGGTTTTTGTTTTTAATTTTATTTAAGTGGTGTATCACATTTATTGACTTGTGTATGTTAAACCATTCCTGCATTCCTGGTGTGAAACCCACTTGATCATGGTGGTTTACCTTTTTGATATGCTGTTGGATTCAGTTAGCTAGTATTTTGTTGAGGATTTGGCATCTATGTTCCTCAGGGGCATTGGTCTGTAGTTTTCTTTTTTTGTTATGACCTTTCCTGTTTTGGTATTAGGGTAGTACTAGCTTCATAGAATGATTTAGTGGGGATTCCCTCTTTCTGTATCTTCTGAAATATTTGTCAATAGGATTGGTACCAATTCTTTGAATGTCTGACAGAATTCAGCTGTAAATCCTTCTGGTCCCAGATTTTTTTTTTTTTTTTTTTTTTTTGGTTGGCAATTTTTGCTTGCTGCTTGTTATTGATCTGTTCAGAGTTTCTATTTATTTCTGGTCTAATCTACGGGGGTTGTATATATTCAGGAATTTGTCCATCTCCTTTAGGTTTTCTACTTTACGTGTGTAAAGGTTTTCATAGTAGCCTTGAATGAACTTTTGTATTTCTGTGGAATCAGTTGTAATATCTTCTGTTTCATTTCTAACTGAGCTTATTGATCTTATCTCTTCTTATCTCGGTTAATCTCACTAATGGTCTATTTTATTTATCTTTTCAAAGAACCAGCTTTTTGTTTCATTTATCTTTTGTATTGTTTTTGTTTGTTTCAATTTAATTTAGTGCTGCTCTGATCTTGGTTGTTTCTTTTCTTCTCTCGGGTTTGGGTTTGCTTTGTTCTTGTCTGTCTAGTTCCTTGACGTGTGACCTTAGATTGTCTGTTTGTGCTCTTTTAGACTTTTTGATGTAGGCATTTAATGCTACAAACTTTACTCTTACACCATTTTGCTGTATCCCAGAGGTTTTGATATGTTCTGTCATTATTATTGTTCAGTTCAAAGAAGTTTTAAATTTCCCCTTTGATTTCATTATTAACCCAGTGATCATTCAGAAGCAGGTTATTGAATTTCCATGTGTTTGTATGGTTTTGATGGTTCCTTTTGGAGTTGATTTTCAATTTTATTCCACTGTGGCTTGAGAGAGTACTTGATATAATTTCAGTTTTCTTAAATTTATTGAGACTTGTTTTGTGGCCTATGATATGGTCTATCTTGGAGAATGTTCCATGTGCTGATAAGTAGAATATATACTCTGCAGTTGTTAGGTAGAATGTTGTGTAATTATTTGTTACATCCATTTCTTCTAGGATAAAGTTTAAATCCATTGTTTCTTTGTAAATTTTCTATCTTGATGTCCTGTCTAGTGTTGTCAGTGGAATATTGAAGTCCCCCACTATTATTGTGTTGCTATCTATCTCATCTCTTAGGTCTAGTAGTAACTGTTTTATATATTTGGGAGCACTGGTGTTAGGTGCATATATATTTAGGGTAGTGATATTTTCCTGTTGGACAAGGCCTTTTATTATTATAGGATGTTCCTCCTTGTCTTTCTTAACTGCTCTTGCTTTAAAGTTTGTTTTGTCTGATGTAAGAACAGCTACTCCTGCTTGTGTTTGGTGTCTGTTTGCATGTAGTTTCTTTTTCTACACCTTTACCTTAAGTTTATGTGAATCCTTATGTATTATGTGAGTCTCTTGAAGATGAGATGCTTGGTTGGTGAATTCTTACCCATTCTGCCATTCTATATCTTTTAAGTGGAGCATTTAGGCCATTTACATTCAAGGTAAGTACTGAGATGTGAGGTACTATTCTATTCATCATGCAGTTTGTTGCCTGAATACCTTGTGTGTGTGTGTGTGTTTTTTTTTCATTGTGTTATTATTTCATCAGTCCTGTGAGATTGATGCCTTAGGGAGGTTCTGTTTTGGTGTATTTTGAGGATTTATTTCAAGATTTAGAGCTCCAGTTCTTATAGTGCTTGTTTAGTAGTGGCAAATTCTCTCAGCATTTGTTCATCTGAAAAAGACTGTATCTTTCCTTCGTTTATGACGCTTAGTTTTGCTGGATACATAATTCTTGGCTGATAATCGTTTTGTTTAAGGAGACTAAAGATAGAACCCCAATGCCTTCTAGATTGCAGGTTTCTGTTGAGAAATCTGCTGTTAATTTGATAAGCTTTCCTTTATAGGTTACCTGATGCTTTTGCCTCACAGCTCTTAAGATTCTTTCCTTAGTCTTTACTTTAGATGACCTGATGCCTACATGATGATACTTTTGTGGTGAATTTCCCAGGTGTTCTTTGAGCTCCTTGTATTTGGATGTCTAGATCTCTAACAAGGCTGAGGAAGTTTTCCTTGATTTTTTCCTCAAATATTCTTTCCCAAATTACTGATTTTTATTCTTCCTTGGGATGCCAATTATTCTCAGGTTTGGTCATTTAACATAATCCCAAACTTCTTGGAGGCTTTGTTCATTTTTAGAAATTCTTTTCTCTTTGTCTTTGTTGGATTGGGTTAATTCTAAAGCCTTGTCTTCACATTTTGAAGTCCTGTGTTCTACTTGTTCATTTCTATTGCTGAGACTTTCCAGTGTATTTTGCATTTCTCTAAGTGTGTCCTTCATTTCCAGAAATTGTGATTGTTTTTTATTTATGGTGTCTACTTCTCTGGAGATTTTTCCATCAATATCTTATAACATTTATTTCATTTAAGTTGATATTCACCTTTCTCTGGTGTCTCCTTGAGTAACCTAATAATTAACCTTCTGAATTCTTTTTCTGGCAATTCAGAAATTTCTTCTTGGTTTGGATCTCTTGCTGGTGAGCTAGTGTGATTTTGGGGGGTGTTAAAGATCCTTGTTTTGTCATATTACCAAAATTATTTTTCTAGTTCCTTCTTGTTTGGATAGACTATGTCAGAGGGAAGATCTGGGGCTCAAGGATTGCTGTTCAGATTTTTCTGTCCCACGGGGTGTTCCTTGGGTGTGGGTGCTCAAGGATGTGGCTTCCTGAGAGCCAAACTGCAGTGATTGTTATTTCTCTTCTGGATCTTGCTGCCCAGCAGAGCTACTGGGCTCCATGCTGGTCCTGGAGAGTGTCTGCAAAGAGTCCTGTGATGTGATCCATCTTAAGGTCTCCCAGCCATGGATATCAGCACCTGCTCCAGTGGAGATACCAGGGAAGTGACGTGAGGGTCTTTGGTTGTATTTTTATTTATTTCACTAATTTTGTGTTGGTTGGCCTCCAACCAGGAGGTGGCACTTTCAAGACGGCATACACTGTGGTAGTGTAGGGAGGATACAAGCTTGCCCTAGAGTTGCCTGGCTAAGTTTCTCAGGCAGTGGGCAGGGCCATAGAGCTCCCTAGGGAGTTTGTCCTTTGTCTTCAGCTACCAGGGTAGGTAAAGAAAAACCATGGGTGGGGTTAGGTGTGTCTGAGCTGACACTGTCTTTGGGTAGGACTTGCTGTGGCTGCTGTGGAGGATGGGGGTGGGATTCTCAGGCCAATGGACTTAGGTTCCCAAGGGGATTATGGTTGCCTCTGCTTCATCATGCAGGTCACTAGGGTAGTTGAGGAGAGCCAGCAGTTACAGGCCTCACCCAGCTCCCATGCAACCCAAAAGGCCAGTCTCACTCCCACCATGCACACCCAGCAGTACTGAGTTTATTCCAGGCAGCGATGGGCAGGGCTGAGAACTTGCCCCAAGCTACAATACAAGCCTCCCTGCTGAGAAAGCAAGCAGGGCTTTCAGGTTTCTCACCTCCCTTCCTGCGGCAGCTTCTGTACCATGTCTGCACTCCAGGTTTGCCCCTTTCTTTGGGCTCTGTCCAGGAAACTTAGCATTTTGTCAAAAATTGTTACAAAGTTCAGCTGCAAGTTTCCTTCTCCCTGTAGTCTTTCCCTAATTCCACTGGCAGCCCGCCCCAAGGACCCCTGTGAGACTAAGTCAGAAATGGCCTCCCCAGGGACGGCCACAGGGCTCTTCCTGCTATTTCCTCTATCCCTGTATTTTGCTTGGCTCTCTATGTTAGTGTCAGCTCCAGGTAAGGTCAAATCCTTTTCGCTTGATCTGGACCTTCAGCTTCCCCAGTGAGGATGTGTGCTCAGGGCCCAATGATCATCTTTTCACACTTTGAGAACTCACAGGTTTTCGGCTGTCTCCAGGAAACTGGAGCAGCAATCTGCTTCCTTCAAAGGGGCTGTGGATTCTCTCTGCTTTCCTGCTATGTTCCTGCAGTAGTTCTTGGAACATAAGTCCATGATGTGAATCTCCATACGCTGCTCTGTCCATCTGAGTGGGAGCTGCAAGTTAGTCCTGCCTCCTTTTAGAGGAAAATCTGTCATTTTCCTCTAAATCACACAGTGACTTCTTTCTAAAGAGTACAATATTAAAGATGAGGGGGAAGAGTAACTTCTCAGTGGAAAACAACATAAACACCACCTCAACTAAGTGATCAATGCTAATATCAATAGTGTGTGTGTATGTATCCTGGATATGATGTGTTGAAAATAATGCTGTGGCCCTTCTCTCAAAAACCTAGTCCCAGTCAAATTATAAGAAAAACATCAAATAAATCCAAGTTGAGGAATTTTCTCGAAATGCCTGACCAGACTCCTCAAAACCATCAAGGTTATCAAAAACAAGAAAAGTCTAAGAAACTGTCACAGACAAAAGGAGCCTAAGGAGACACAATGTCTATGTAACATGGTATCTTAGATGGGATCCTGGGACAGAAAAAAGATGTTAGATAAAGAGTAAGGAAATATGAATATAGTATTCACTTTAACTAATATAGTAATATTGGCTTATTAATTATGACAAATGTACTATGCTAGTGTAAGATAGAAATAATAGGAGAAACTGGGAAAGTGACATATGGAAATTATCTGCACAGTCATTACAATATTTTTATACATTTAAAACTATTCTAAAACAAAATATGTATTGTTAAAAAATGCAAAGGTATTAGCTTGGGAACTTGATGTTTAGTTTTGGCTTTGTAGTTGATTGTCCTTAATGACTTTGAAAAGTCACTCAAATTAATTCTCCTTATCTACTCCAAAGAAAAATAGTGCAATATTATATCTAAGTTCCATTTTATTTCTTAGATGTGGGAACAAAGAGTCAAAATTCAAAGAAATTAATTTGAAAAGGAAATAATTTTGCTCTCTTTGGTGACAGTGTCATCTGACCCCTCCCTCTGAAACTTATAGTGATATGTGAATCTCATGTGAATCAACATGGTACAGTAGAGTGGGATTTGCAGTAAGAATTGGGAGATGGTGGTGACATTGTGAGGTAGTATTTTAGTCTGTTTGGGTTCTATAAAAGAATACCATAAACTGGATAGCTTATAAACAACAGGAATTTTTCATAGTTCTAAAAGCTGGAAAGTTCAGGATCAAGATGCCAACAGATTCAGTGTGGGATGAGGGCCCACTTTCAAGTTCACAGAGGATGCCTTCTCTTTGTGTGGTCACATGATAGAAGGGGTGAAGAAGCTCTGTCTGGTTTCTTTTATAAGGGCACTAATCCCATTCGTGCAGGTTTCATGCTTACGACCTAATCACCTCCCAAGGCCCCACCTCCTAATACTACCACCTTGAGGGTTGGGATTTCAACATATGAAATTCTGGGGGACACAAACATGCAGACCATAGCAGGTAAGTTTTTAATTCCCATTTTATAGAAAAAGGAAAATTAGTACTAGAGAGGTTAAGCAACTTGCCAAGATTCTGCAGCTACTAAGGGATGAAGACATGTTCCAAACTCAGGTATGTCCAATAGTAAAATCCGTCATGTAATTACTACTAATTTCATATTTGCCATTTACCAACCTTGTGCCTTGGGAAAGCATGTAATCTCCCTGGGCTCAATTTCCTCATAAAATGAGGAATTTGGACTAGATGATTTCTAATGTCCCTTCCAGTTCCAGTATTTTTACCTTTATTCTGAGAAATTACCATTGAATTTCTTAGTATAGACTATAAAGTTTCACCACTTTGGAGCACTAACTAGTGGAACTCACTAAGATAATCAAATGGGGAGAAAATGATTAATTATATAAATATGAGCAATTGCTTAATACTCCAATACAAAATTTTGATAGACCCCAGGAAGCCTAATGAGGATTCTATAACCTTGCTGCTGAACCAAAAACTAAAGAATCTTCGGTGCAAGCTCCTCCTGATTTACTCCCCAGCTGTAGGTAGGGAAGCTGATAAAGGGAAAGAGAGAGAACAAGGTGCATTTTTCTATTATATGCAGGGAGTCTGCCTACTGAAAGGGGCCCAGTGGACATGGAGCTCTAAGATAAGGCGCTCTTCCTGGGCAGCAGTGAGTAGAGGTGAGCGTGGAGAGAATAAAGAGAACCCATCCCAAACTCTTCCCTGCATTGAAAGAGAAGATAGAAATCTTCTCCTCTATCAGCTGAGGCAGAAATACAAGACGATCATAAATATTTTCCCAGTTTCTTGACTCTGCCTGATATAGTTTGGGTATTTGTTCATGCCCAAATCTCATGTTGAATTGTAATTTCCAATATTAGAGATAGTGCCTGGTGGAAGGTGATTGGACTGTGGGGGTGGGTCTCATGAATGATGATGTATTAGTCTGTTCTCACACTGCTATAATGAACTCCCTGAGACTGGGTAATTTACGGAAAAAAAAGAGGTTTAATTGACTCTCCAGGCTGTATAGGAAGCATGGCTGGGATGTCTCAGGAAACTTACAATCATGGTGTAAGGCAAAGGCGAAGCAAGTGCATTTTCACATGGTGGCAGGAAAGAGTGAAAGGGGAAGTGCTACACGCTTTTAAACAGCCAGATATCGTGAGAACTCAGTCACTATCATGAGAACAGCAAGTGGAAAATCTGCCCCCATGATCCAGTCACCTCCCACTCGGTCCCTCCTCCAACATTAGGAATTAAAATTTGACCCAAGATTTGGGTGGGGACACAGAACCAAACCACATCAAATGGTTTAGCACCATCCCCTTGGTGCTTTTTTGCCATAGTGAGTTCTTGCAAAATCTGGTCTTTTAAAAGTGTGTGGCACCTCACCTCCCCACAACTGTCTCTCTTTTTCTTACCCCTGCTTTTGCCATGTGAAGTGTCTGCTCCTGCTTTGCCTTCTGCCATTAGTAAAAGCTCCCTGAGGCCTCCCCAGAAGCAGATGCTGCTATGCTTCCTGTACAGCCTTCAGTACTGTAAGCCAACTAAACCTCTCTTTTTATAAATTGCCCAGTTTCAGGTATTTCTTTATAGCAATGCAAGAACAGCTTGATATACTGCCTAAATCCCTTTTTCCCCTAGTCAAGCTCAAAATACACTATGTCCTGTTAAAAAGAATGTTAGCAGTTTATGAGGTAACTCCTGGCCCATATACATGATTCTGTTCACTTCTACAAGCTCTGCTCTTTCTATGTTCTAAGACAATGAGATGGGCAATTCAGCTGTTGTCTCAAAGCCTTCAAAATGGATCAGAGAAATAATTGTTAGTTAATCTCCTATACCCAGGGCCCCAAATTCATCATCTGTGGCACCTCCCTTTCAAATTATGTTCTGTCACGATACCCACCAAAACTCTTCAGATGTCCCCAATGAACTCAAATAACACAACAAAAACTTTTAAAATGAAATCACTTTTTCTGTAAGTTATCATCCAAAAAAATTCCCATCTTCTCAGCTTTGTATTTTGTTTTGATTGTATATTTTATATAAAATTTTATATTTTGCCCAGTAGCAGACTATGCTTCCCTCTCTGCAGATAAGTTTACCTTATCTACAGAAAAATGGAAGCCATCATGTGGGGAGATTCTCCCAGCTTTTTTTACATACCAAACCTTTGACTACATCTATAGCATTTTCTGATTTCTTGTATTATCTATCTATCTATCTATCTATCTATCTATCTATGTACCTACCTACCTACCTATCATCTCTTAATCCATTCACCCATTCATTTAATTCCCCCGATCATGCCTTAGAGTTAATCACTTTCTGACTTGAACTGCTGATTACCCTATCTCTCTTATGTATAGTCAACAGTTTCTTTTCATGGGGACTGGTGAAATTATGAGAAGCTTCCCATTAACACACATGCATGTATACACACACACAACCCTCTCCAGTTCCCAAATTATCTGCCCCTTTCCCTTGGTATTAAAATTTCTTGAAAAAGGAGTCTAAATTCATTGTCTAATTATGTCACTTCTCACCTCTCAACTGACTCCTTCTGGCCTCTTAAATTAAAACCTCTCTATCTAATCACCATTGAACTCCCTATCACTAAATCCAAAGGGTAGTTTTCTATCCTCATCTCACACAATCCATCAGAAACATTTGAAATTGGAGTCAACTTTTTATCGAAAACATCCTCTTTACTAGAAACACCCTCACACCATTAAAACCAAGCATTAAGAGGTTTGGGGCCCATATTCCTTTGGTTTTTCTCTTCCCTCTCTGGCCTCTCCTTCTCAGTTACCTTGAAGGAACATTCATCCTTACCCATCCAGACATTAAATGTTCAAGTTCCATGAGCCTCTGTTCTATGCTCCCTTCTTTCACTATATGATTTTTCCTTAGGCAGTATCATTCATACCCATGGCTTGATTTCTGACTTATGAATAATACAACCAAATGTTGCAAATTTATTTCTCAAGCAGAAACCTCTCATCTGAGCTGCTGCCGGCTCATATATTGTGTGATTGCTTGGCGTATCTACTTAGACATCTCAAAAGTTCCTCAAACTCAGGTTGAATTTATGATCCTCCCTCCACGCTCCCTCTTTGTACAGTGTTCCCTGTCTCAGTGAATTACACCAGTGCTCATCCATTTAATGAGTTAAGTCAGAAACCAAGTAGCAATCTTGGATACCTTCCATACTCTAACCTCTAGTGCATAATCAAGTCCTGTCCATTATTACTTCTTTATAATAAAATGTCTAAAATTCATCAATTTATCTTCATTTAACACCCTAACTCAAGATTCTTTCATTTCTCATCTGTACTATTCCAATAGTTACTTTAAATTTATCCTTCAGCTTCTTAACTTCTTGCACCTTCAGTCTGTTGTGTTTTTGGAGCAAACTTTTCAGAAACAAATCTGTTCCCATCACCTCAATGCTTAAAATTTTCCAATGACTTTATAATGCTCTTAACATAAAAACTAAAGTCTATAACATGGCACCTGAGGTCCTACATGACTTTATCCATGTTTATCTCTCCGGTTTCATCTCTTACCATTTCGACCTCACATTTTGCATTCCACCTGCACTGGTTTAATTCATCTTCTTAGAATATCAGGCCCTTTCTGTGACAGTTTTTGTCTCAAAAGTTCTTCCTCTCTTTAACCCTACTAAAATTCTACCCTTCCTGTAGATTGCAGTTCATAGCATTTTCACGGGAGAGCCTTCCCTGATGCAGGTTCTTTTGATAAAAGCTCTCACATTACAAATGTTTCTTCCCTTTAGAACTCCTGTTTCTATTGAAAAATCATACATTCATTGGGTGATTATTTGGCTAATGTCAGTCTCCCTAAGCACTGTGTTTCTGCTCATCATTATGCTCCAGAATTTAGAACAATTCCTGGCACTTTGAATGTGTTCAATAAATGCTTGCTGAATGTGTGAATGAAGAGGAGTCCCATTCAGATGCCTTGTTCCTCTGGCATTTACAGTATGGATTAGAATAGGGGGCAGTAGAATGACAGATACCAGTCCTTCAGCATCTCTAGAGGTGAACTAATTCTACTCTGTCATTGTTCACTTTTGATTTTTTCAAAGTTCCAAAGTAGTAATGAAACACATATAGCAGCAAACCCATAACTACACAATTTAAAGCCAATGTGACTCTTGCAGCAAGAGCATTTTCCAAACAAAATCAAGAGCAAAAAGAAAAAAGTAATAGAAAAAAAAATCTTTCAGTCATATTGGGATCAATAAGTCAGTCTGTTTTAGTCTTCTGGGAGTTGATGACCTGAAAATTCAACTTCATTTGGGAGAAATGCCCATCAATAAGTTAAGTGTGACCCTATTCATGTCATATGCATGAAAACAAGCTTCCTTGTGTTTTTGGCATCTTTAAACCAAAAGATGCCTTGGAGATATTCCTCTCTTCCTACAAAATGGTGACATCCTCCATATTCAAGTCCCAAGGCGCTCTAATAATACTAATTTACATATTTAAAGCCACTCAATTTTTATTTTCCTTTAGAGTTCCAAGAAAATCAATGTTGACTCAAGTAGAGTTTCTGTTTAGTGACCAAAAGTACCAATTCCTGTGACCATGGTATACCAGACACCTCTCTGGGCATTAGTCAAAGAAAGGGCTGGCTTCTCCACATACACTGATATTTCCTCTGTGTTCTTCATCCTCTGCAGGGTCTTAGGCTTCTTTTCTCTGGGCTTTAGTTGGCTGCTTCCACAGCCTTATGCCCTGGAATACCTTTGTTCCATAGGGTCCCTCAATTTTTGTCTATCAAATTCTCACACTTCCTGAACTGGCTTCTCACAATTTTTGCCTATCAGATTCTCACACTTCCTGAATTTGGCTTCCTGAATTGTTCCTAGAGATAACACTTTTAGTAATTCTGAACACTGTGTCCTCAGGTGTCCATTGAGGGGTAATATGCCCTTTGCCATGTTGTTCTTTTCCAAATTTTTGCTTTTCATCTTATTTTAAGTTGTTGGGAAACTTGTTCTCTTTCAATGTCAGCAGAAACATCTTGCTTTCTTTCCTTTGTGGGGTTCTATTTCCCTCCATTCAAGTGTGCCCCACAGAGGCTTAAAAAAAAATTAAACCATTTCTTAAGATGATTTTGTTTGTTCCTACCACATATAGGGCAAAAGGTGTTTATGAATCAGGATATCTTCGTTTTCTTTTCTTTTTTTTTTTTTTTTTTTGAGACGGAGTCCCGCTCTGTCGCCTAGGCTGGAGTGCAGTGGTGCAATCTCAGCTCACTGCAAGCTCCGCCTCCCAGGTTCACTCCATTCTCCCACCTCAGCCTCCCGAGTAGCTGGGACTACAGGCGCCTGCCACCTCGCCTGGCTCATTTTTTGTATTTTTAGTAGAGACGGGGTTTCACAGTGTTAGCCAGGATGGTCTCGATCTACTGACCTCGAGATCCGCCCACCTCGGCCTCCCAAAGTGCTGGGATTGCAGGCATGAGCCACCGCACCCGGCCGATATCTTCCTCTTCTTTAGGTTCCAGTCACTGTTTTTCTCATATGATTCTCCAAATTTGGTCTGATGAGACCTGTGGTGAGAAACAGCAAGTTAAAAAGGTTGTCTCAAATGCCTCTTTTAAAATATAAACTAGTCTTTATGTCATGAATAACCTTACCCCAGTTTGAGAATACACAGTGGGGTGGGGCATTGAATATCCCAGGAGCCTGTGGATAACAGGATCACTCTAAGAGTTACCAAATTCCACCTTTATATGAAACACTTGATAGTGACCACTCAAAGTTCCCAAATCTCAAACATGGGTAGCCCGAACGTTTTATGGAATTAAGCATGCCCTAGCCCCTTCAGGCATTCAAGTTTTGCTAATGTAGTGGCAGCTTGTAATATCAGTTGCAATGACAATACAAACCCTTCAGCCTACAGGAGCCAAAGCCAGCTGTTAAAGCCACTGTATAAAGCTAGGTACTGAGTCTGTGGTGCTACAGGTGTTTATACTAAGTGAAAGCACTTTGATCTCTCTATTGGATATCTGGCCCCAAAATGCTAGTGCCTGAACCTATACCCAATGAACTCCATGACAAGTCAATGCGTTGACATAGAAGGTGCCACTAACCTTCTCATCCTTTCTAGGATTTTGACAGATGGAGGATATACACAGAAATTACAGGAAGAAAAAGGAAATGAGTGCAGATCTTACCAGTTTTTGTATGACTCCAGTTACTACCAAAACGACTAGAAAACTGTTTTAGCCAAGACATCAGATACTCAGATTAGATGCCCCTTCTCCTTGGAAATGAGGACATAAGCAAACACCAAACAAATAAGAAGAGTTTGCTATTGCAAGGGAGTCAGCCACTACCACTTCAACTTTTGCAGAGATTCAAAGGCATGCAGAGGACTGGGAAAGCCTTATAGTGGAAAAAGGGGAATCTTTAGTTGTGCCTTGTTCGGAGGCTGTTGGCCTGGGGAAGCTGTAGGCACGGCCAGCTAGAAATAGGGCATCTTCTGTGGTGGGTGGGGGTGCATATTTAGCTTTCACTAAAGTTTTAAAATTGGAATCAGGCACAAAAATGAGGGAATATGTCAATTATTAATCAAATCATGGCCATTTTGGGCCAGTTATTACAGAGGTTATTATTTGGCTTCCTGAAGTGTTTCTAGAGATAGCTGTCTGACTCCTTCAAGTCTGACTGGTTTCCCGGTTTGTCATTACAGAGAAAAGGGTTGGACAGCTTGCTGCAGGTTGTGAATCAGAGTTCTATTTTTAAATATAGACTGGGCATTGCTGGTTTGTGTATTCAGACTCCCAAAAGGAGGGAAAGGCCAGGAAGAAGAGGGTAATTGCCCTCTCTCTACTGCTATCTCATACTCCCAGAGAAGGTGCAGGTTTTAAGGGCAGAAGCATAAATGTCAGGAAAGGGTCATAGGTAACCCTCCTTTGCCCATCACTTGAAGATTATTAAAAATTCTCATTGAAGGTTTGTCCCCTAAGTAATCAAGAAAAATAGCATACAAAAATGAAGAACCATAAACTGAATTCAAATTAAAGTGTGCCCGTAGCACAGAGATTGCTATGCAAAATGACTGTCTGTATAAACATACTAATGACATGTTATTTTGTATCAACCAGTATCATCATGTATCAACCTGTATCCCCATGTATCAATCTGGTGATTGGATGGAAGGTGCAGTATGTATACAGGTGTGCTTGACAAAGAGTGGGAAGGAGAGACCAAAATCCAGAGAGAGCCTGCGAGATCTGACTTGCTCCATCAGAGCTGTGCATGCTTCAGAAAGACTCGGGAAATGTTCCTGTTAATTTTGCCTTTGAAATAGACTACACTGGTTGAAATGCAAATATAAAGGCTGTTCCAGTGATACACAAGTGAAACTCCTTAGCCTTGCTAGTTGATTTGTGTTTCGGATCATTCTGTTGATGGGCTGGCTTTAGCAGAGTGTGCCCTGGTTAGTATTTATCGTGATTGATTTTACAGGCTGACCTTCGTCTCAGCAGACACATGGCAGTGAAAATGAAAGGTATTTAGGAGACCAGCCAAAATATCTACATTGAGGCCATGAAAAATGGAACCCTAAATGCCCTGATATCCACTCTAATTTGCCTGGTTTACCTGGTGTTAATTGCTTCCTGGCCTTACTTCTTAGAATGGACCTTTACATTTCATATCCTGTTCACTTGGAAGTCCATTGTTTTAACTCTTTCCACATATGGAGGTGGATGCATTTTCATTTTCTTTCTTTGGCTTCACTAAAGACAGTTCAATTAACCTCTGAACAGTAGGTTTGTCAATTCTGACTTTGCATCTAACATTTTCTTGAATTTCTGTTTCTACTGGGCTCTTGGTGGTAAGATCAGGAAATTATCATGAACAATGTATGTGTTTCCTAAATCAAATCAAGCAATGGGAGCACAAGCAAGAGTGTTTGTTTTTGTTTTTAAGCAGATTTTTAAAGGAACTGATTGTTAAAGAAAATATTTCCTTTCTTCTTTTGTTAATGTACCTGTTATCTCTTTTGCTATAGATTTAGCTTGCACACATTTTTCCATTTGTCTTGTTTCTCTATAGAAAACTTCTCTGTAGATTGAAAATTAAAAAAGTAAGTAAGCAAATTAGTCCAAGGCCTTTGGACCACCCTTTTATATAGATTGTTTGTTTCCCCAGAGCATTTTGAAACTGCACTACTGCCCTTCCCTGTATTTAATGAGACCTATGGGCAAACACATGATTCAGTGGAAACTAAGAGGCAGAGTTTAAATATGCTCCGATGACAGCTGGCTTACTTGTGTGAGCTGTTGCAAAAGAACTTTACTAATGGTTCAAGCAGATGGACAGAAGGAAGAAAGCTGAATGTTAGAATGTGTGAGAGGCCAAAGGTCAAGGTGAATGAGGCTGGTGATTTCCTGAGGTCTGTGGGTGTTTTGTGTTGCAGTCTAAATTGAGGGTTGTTTTTAATTTGATGCATTTTTCTAAACTTTAAATAGCTTCATTAAATCTCCCCGCATCCCAAATGTCTCAACTCTTCAATTAGTTCTCAATTAAATTTTAGCTTTTACCTTTTAAGATAATATGGTATTTACCTGTAAAGTATAGACATCTATAATGTTTTTAAGGATAAGTTTAAAGTGGTCCATTTAATGAATATTTTTTACAAAACATGATCCCATGAGGTTTTTTTTAACCAACAATGGTACATATACTATATCCTCTTGCCCTTTTTTAACTTAAAAATAATTTTTCTGCTGGTGCATGGTGATTATAAAACACTTTAAATATATTACATAAAGAATAACTGCCATTTGATTATTTCTGGAAAACCCTACTTTCCAGATACTTGCTGCGATTTAGGTTAAAAATCCCATGCCATTTTTGTATTTCTTCTGATTTTGTAACTCTTATATCTTTCAGCTTTAATCAAATTCTACTGAAGCCAAGACATTAACTAACTTTCAGTTTGACAATCAAGCCCTTTAAAGGAGGTCATAAATTCAAAAGGAAGATTGTTTTTGTTCCAGAAAAGAGATTATTTTGAAAGCTAAAATATATGTACCACTTATGGAAAGAAACAAAGTAAATCTTTGTTGCAAAAGGTACATTCTTTATTTCTCTGGTTCAAGAAATGGAGCAGGCTGCTAGAAGAAGTGGAGAAAGGTGCTCCTCTAGCTGCCTGGGTACCATGCCTTTCTTCCCATAGGGGATGGCATTGCATTGGCAGTTGCCTTGGGGTCAAGTATTTATTTATTTAAAGATATAATTTTAATTATATGAAACCCCAAATTTAAGCGTGTGTAAAATATTAACACAGAAATTAGATGTATTGTTTATCACCTTGATTTCCAAGCCATGTCAGACTGAAATCCATTTAGGAGTCATAAAAAATCACCAGGACTGGCCACTTAAAAAAATTACCTCAAATTACAATTAGCAGCTCTTTATTTGCAGTTTTCATACATACGTGGAGGTGCTGTTTGTGTTGCTGTTTCAGAAATAATTCACTATGACCAACTACAGTGAAAAATAAGTGCACAGGTACAGGTTGAGGTCATTTAAAATCAAACACATTCAAAATTTGAAGATAAATAGTGTACTTGCCATCGGTGGTTAATTTTTCCTATACTTTGGTTTCTGGTGATCTTCCGGGTGAGGACTTTGAAGGTTACATTCATTATTAAAGAAATTCTTTAGGTGATGGGAAGGGTCTCAAATGAAATCTATAAAAGCAAAATATAACACCTGTGGAAAGGAAGGGAGGAAGGGAGAGAGGGTGCAAAGGAAAGAGGGAGGGAGGGAGAGAGAGAGAGAAAGAGAGAAAGAAAGAAAGAATAGTAGTAGATATGTATATATTTATTTCTCTTCATGTTTTCAGCAAAGGGTATTGACTGGAAAAATTTTAAATTTGTATTAATTGTATTAAAATGATATTCATAAAGAGAAAAATATCAGTTCCACTGACTTAATAAATTTCTCTGCACAGCTTTAACCTAACTAACCACTTTTATGAACAAAAAGTCATTGGAGACTCGATTGGGGAGCTAAGAAATTAAAGAAAGAAAAAAATGTCAATAAACCTGACTTGATTATGTAAACTTGGCTTATTTTTGAATATAACTAAAAATATATTTTAAATATTAATACACAATACATGTTTTAAACTTCTGTCTAGTCACTGTCAGTGATTTTTTTAATAACAATTTTTAGTTTTTGCCTTTTAGCACTTTTTAAACACATGTGCCCAGAAAATTTCCCTTTTAATTGATGTGCCACTGAGAAGACAGCCCGGTGTAGAGAAAGGAGCAGTGGACTTGGCAACAAACAGCTATGGCTCCACCCACAGCTCTACCTCCAACTGCTTTTGTGAGCTTGGTCAAATTCGTTAACCTCTCTGAGTTATACATAAAATGCGGATGAAACCTACCTTGCAGGGTTGCTGTGAGTTTTAAGTGGGTTAATTCATGTAAAGTGGCAAGCTCTGCTCAGCAAATATTAGTTCACTTCCTCTTTAGTTCACTTGAAGAAACATTTATTCAGACACGGTGTTAGGCTAAATGCCTTAAGTATAATTGTCTGGTTAATCTTAAAAGCAAAACACAAGTCATGAGGTTGGCTCTCCAGTCGTTGTTGTTCTGCACTGAGAAAACTGAAACAGAAACAGCTAATAGTGAGTGGCTTAAACCTAGGTCTGCTTGATTCTAAAACCTGTGTCCTTAACTATTGAATATGCTGTGGAAAGAGATGGTCATATGAGCACAGAGAAAAAATAGATTAGTAGTGATATAGGGATCAAGGAATAAGAGACCAAAAAGATCCAACATTTTTGTAACTCTAGTATCTGTAAAATGAACTTGAACTTTCTTTAGATATGACAATGAGAATTAAAAAATATTCTGAATGCTTGGCTATAATACGTGGATACAAAACAGAAAAAGTCATGCAAAAAACAGAGTAGATAGGACCCAAATGGACAGAATGTCTGTTGGTGAATCCTGTATAAGGAGTTATTTTGATATTGGCACGTTGGCATGATTAAGCATTTTTTCTCTAGTACATACTGTATTAGTCAGGCTAGGCTGGGTTACAGTGTGGTGCAAAAACAGACAGTGCCTAAATCTCAGTGGCTTCATACAGCAGGATTTTATTTTTCATCTGTGCAAAGTCTACTATAAGTCTGATTGCCTTCCAGGCAATCAACTAGACCTAAGTACATACTCTGCCTAACTGCAAGGGGAACAGGACTGTGTGTTGTGTCACAAATCTGCACCATGTATACTTAAGACTGTTGGTAGGCTGTTTATTTTCAGACTATGACTTTTATGACTATTTAACTGAGATAATTTCTATAAACTAAAACTCCCCCCAGTAGAAAAGTGTCACTTTTATCTCAGCCATTTCTGATTAAGACATATTAAAACACTTAAGATGATTTAAGTGGGAATTGTTATCTGGAAGTGATTTTGAAAACTAAATATTCATTGCTCTTCAATCAGCAGGGATTATGTAATGTTTGCTCTGCCCTGTTTCAAGCAGTAGAATGTGATCTTACAGTTACAAATCTGTATAACAAAGAAAAAAACAACAACAAAAACAAAAGAACTGCTCTTTCATTCTGCCATAGTTTGTGGTGGGACTTGGTTTATATTAGAGACCGTTCATTTATTCTTGGGTCATTGCGCTGCAGAAGGAGTGGTGAGGCAGGGTGAGGGTTATGACAGCTTCAGGGCATGCATGTTCTGAGGGTTCTTCCACAGTGAGACTGGAAAGAGCAAATGGTCAAAGCCCTGGTTTCTACCTTTCCCCTATTTGAACAATAATGACAATTTACCTGTGGCTCATGTGGTAGCATAAGCAAATAATTCCAGCCAAAGTAAACAGCATTTCAGTAATTCAGAAAGCAAAACCATCTCATGATCATGAGAAAAGATAAAAATATAGATGTACATTGGTGAGGATTTTTAAAATAATTGCTATCCATGACGTTCCTTCGGAGATTATTTCATTACTTCTTGAGAAAGCAGAATTTACTTCTTGTTTATGAACATGGTGAAAATACAGGGACAGGAGAGCGTAGGAGAAACTTTATAGTGGCTTAAACCAATTGTTTTCCTTGGCTTTGAATTTTTATTTTTAACAGGTAAAGTGTTGCATTTATTAAAAGCAGTAAAGTGGACCACAAAAAAGGTTATTTCAAAAACTGTCAGCCAAGCACATTTATTGAGTACTCAATAGCTATGGTCCAAAAATGTAAAAGTAAATAAACATAATAAAATAAATCAATTAACTGAACCAAGCAAACCACACTTGAAGCTTTTATCTTGTTTCCTTCCTTGGCGTCAAAGTCTGGACACTCTGGAGATTTATACCTACGGTGGTTTCATTGCCAGAATGCCTTCTTCCTAACACTTATCTCTATCAGAGGATCCAGTTAAAAAAAAACAAAAAAACAGTTTTATCATAACAAGATTTAGGAGCCATAATTTCCTGATTCAGTTGCTTGGGGTAGGGATCTGAAATTTATATTTTAGAAAGTTCTTCAAGTGATTCACATATGTACCTGTTTCCAAAACTTAAATTTAGAGTGTTCCACAGTGGTGGGATTTGGGATCCAAGAGAGACATAAATATGGCAACACTTTATGGCAACTGTTTTACACAAAGACTACTTTTAAGCAGCCCCACTGATATAGTTAAACTATTTGTCCCTGCCCAAATCTCATGTTGAATTACAATTCCCAATGTTGAAGGTGGGGCCTGTGGGAAATGTTTAGATTAATGGGGCGATCCCTCATGAATGACTTGGGCCATCACCTTGGTGATAAGTGAGCTCTCCATCTGAGTTTACACAAGATCTAGTCATCTAAAAGTGTGTGACACCTTCCCTTCCCACCCTCCCACTCTCTCTCTCTTTCTTGCTTGCTTCTGCTTTCTCCATTTGACATGCCTGCTCACCATTCGCCCTCTGTTATGATTGTAAGCTTCCTGGGGCCTCCCTAGAAGTCAAGCAGATGCCAACACCATGCTTCCTGTAAAGCCTACAGAGCCATGAGCCAATTAGACCTCTTTTCTTTGTAAATTACCCAGTCTCAGGAATTTCTTTGTAGCAATGCAAAAACAGCCTAATACACCTACAACCGGGCAGGTTACACTTTGTCTAGTGCTTCTGATTCTCACCTGCCTCACAGTATGTTTGGGTTAAAGCTCTGGCCAGTATGGACTGGTGTGCATCCTTGGCTCTTTCATTTCATAGCTATATGGTCTTTGGCAAGTTCTTAATTCTGAGCTCTGGTTGCAGTTGCCTTGTCTAATAAAGGAGCTAATTTCATCTGCTTGGTAGCATTAGAGAGAATATTTGTAAAAAAGCCCTTCATTTGATGTCTGGAATATGGTAGGTGTTCTGTTTCCATCTCACTCAAAGTTAAAGTCAAAAGGCCCTCATAACCTTTGTCCCCACTTCCATTACCCCGACCTCCTCTATTAGTTTCCCTGTTGCTTGCTTCACATTGACCTCACTTCTGTTCCTGAAACCCTCCCTGGACACCTTGGCCCAGCCCCTGCACCTGTACATGCTTCTACCTGGAATATGCTTCTCTCAGCTACCTGCAGGTTTCCTCCCTTCCTTCCTGGCCTGAAACAAGTCCACGCTTCTCAGGGAGGCTCTCTCTCTCACCTTCCCTGTTTAAGTTGAAGCTTCTGCTTTCACTCTCTATTCCCCTTTCCTGCACTTACTACCATATG
Organism: Macaca thibetana thibetana; assembly: GCF_024542745.1. Lineage (NCBI taxonomy): Eukaryota > Metazoa > Chordata > Mammalia > Primates > Cercopithecidae > Macaca > Macaca thibetana. The sequence goes on from NC_065581.1 coordinate 81,511,656, forward strand.
CTATACTATATATTTTATTAATGTACCTTGTTTACTCTTTCTATCACCAGAATATAAACTCCAGCTGGGTGGAATTATTTGTTTGCTTTTGTAATTACTTCTTAACTTTCTAACAGCAATAACAATGCCTGGCAGACAGTAGGTGTTTAGTAAATGTTTCCCGAAAGAATGATTGTGAGTGGTGGTAGGTCAGTCTGGATAGGGGAGCATCATCCTTAGGCCAGAGAAATTCTGGGCTGGGGAGTTTTGGTTTCAGTTAGTCCTGGATGTCAAATCTTAGTATTATTTAGGGTGAACCAAATCACCGCATTGTTCCTGTGAACACCCCAGCCACCTAAAATATATTTAGAAGGGTAATGACTCCAAGTTGTTCTAGATCCTACTTCCTTCCATGTCTCTCCATCTGGAATCACCTCTCAAGGCCAAGATGATACTTGATCTGCATTTAGGGAAAGGACAACTGGGCAAAGTTTGAAACTGCCAGCTCAGAGATCCCTTGGAACATCTGTTTGATGACACCTGATGATCAGTGAATGATATTTGATTAATAATCTTGATTCACACTTTTCACCAATAAAATTTCTGTCGTTTTTCCTGAGATTCACCCTAGTGAACTTTTCAAGCTTCCTTGGTCCCATGAAAAGAAAAAAAATTCTCATGTTTCCTCTCATGCCTTCTCTGTGCTGCTGAAAAAGGCTCGGCTTCCTTAGCCTTTATTGTGTCCAGAGAAAGGGTCTCCCTCCCTTCCTCTATGGAAAGGCATAATCAGACGGGGAACTACCCCAATCTTCTCATTTTCCCACTAAAAATAGTTTTTTCCCCCAAATGTAGTTATGTAGTTAAATGAAACCTGGGAATTATCATTTATGACAGAAATGTCAATTTGTTGAAAAAATGTCGGTTTTACCAGATGCTTCTGGTGTTGGCTGCCTCGTCCAATTGCTCTCTCAACAGCTGCAAGCCCTTTGTCAGACTCCACACCTCCTCCCACGTGCTGTCTCTATCAGTTGGAGCCCAATTGGTGCCCGCTGCAGGCACTAAACTTCAGGCAAATAAAATAGCAGGGGTGAATCATGAACAAGACCAGTAAAAATAGCCTTCCTCTGTGCCTCTAAATTACAGTATTAAAATTACACTCCCGAATGCTCTTAGAAAGCTGAGTCGATGAATTTGGAGGATAATTTTTCAGTTGGGGAATCCAAGGATATTGCTGAAAAAGGAAAAGAACTCATATTTATGAAAGGTGTATTGCTACAAATTTTGCTGTGCAAAATTAGATTATATTTTACTCAATCCTCACACACCCTGTGATGATGAAACCCCTGTTTTACAGATGAAGAAACTAAGACTCAGAGAAATCAACTAAGTTACCCAAAGTCATAACAGGTACTCTTGCCCTTGCTCTGATTCCCCATTCTTTTGAGTATTTCAAAACACGCTAAATTTGTAATATCTCAATAAATGCTGCCATGGAAAGTTGCCATGATGGAATTTTGTGTACCTACAAGAGACCCTGACATTTGCAGACACTGTATGTTGAGAATGTTCGAATCCTCAAATTCAGAGGGCATTGTGGTATAAAATTCTCCACAATTGTCTCAGAGCTGTACTGAAATGGGCTGGCTAGATGGTGAGTAAAGGCTCAGTCACTGGTTATGTGATAGGCTTTGGCAAGCTAGCCAAAAAGATTAAAATCCTTAGAATAATTGCAAATTATTACATTGTGAAGGTTGAGAGCTGATAGTGAATAAAATGTTAAATCTAACAGCCTATGGCACTACATCAAAACTTGACTAGGACTTCTCTTTAAAACCAGCCTGAGTTAAATTAGGATTATGGTTAAAAGCAAGGACTTTGGAGAGTGACTTCCCAGGCTTAAATCCTTGGTTTTGCCATTACTAGCTGTATTTTCCCTCCTCTTTGCCTCAGTATTTTTAACTTCAAAATAGTGATGATGCAACTTGCATCACAGTGTTGTGCTAGCATGGCTTGAAATTGTGGTTGTCAAATGATCAGAACAGTGGCACTTAGTAGAATTTTGTGTTAGTTACTTTTATTATGCATAACAATGCAAATTTTATTTAAAAATTTCATTTGTTTATGGTTCCATTGAATTTTGCTCAACATTCTACCCTTCAGTTTACTTACTCTGGTCACCAGAATTGGGGCTGTACAACTTCATTCATTAAAATATTTCAGATTTATCCTCAGAAGAAGAGGTTTTCTATTACATTTATTTATTTAAAAATTTCAACTTTTATTTTAGACATAAGGGGTACATGTGCAGGTTTGTTAACACGGGAATATTGTACAATACCATGGTTTGGGGTATGGATTCCATCACCTAGGTAGTGAACATAGTACCCAATAGACAGTTTTTCAAACCATGCTCCCCTACCTCCTTCCCCATTTGACTAGTCCTCAGTGTCTATTGTTCCTATGTTTATGCCCATGTGTGCCCAATATTTGGTTCCCACTTATAGAGACAGTTCTGTCACCCAGGCTGGAATGCAGTGGCATAATTATAGCTCACTGCCTGAACTCGAGGGCTCAAGGCATCCTCCCAACTCAACTTCCCAAGTAGCTAGGTGTAAGCCACTGTGTCCGGCCAAGAAGAGGTGTTTCCATTTCCAAAGAAAGACCTTGCCTCAGTTTCTGACAGCAACAATTAGATGAGTGTAGTGTCTGCAACATCATTGTTTTTAAAGGGACAATATTCAATTTGCATGTATAAATTCTTCAATGTTGATTAAAAATTAATTCTATTACTTTATAGTTATACCTCATAGAGGATGATCTCTTTGGTTTATTTCCTAAGATTTCCAACTCTATTTGTGATTTCATGAACATATTGAGATCTGTCCAATATACCGTACAGTCCACTGAATTAAACACAAACTCCAAAGCATCTCATCTGTAATTGCTATCAAAGACTCAAGGAGTTGAATCTAGTCTTATATTTGATACCAGCTGATGGAGATCAATAATTTTTGACCAATTACCCTTTTCTAAGTGGCTTACATTCAACAGGACTTATAGTTCTGAGAAACTATTTTAAACTTTCTTCAACCTTAGTTTACTTTAGCAAAGAAGTAAAAGATTTAGGAAAAGACAAGATGGTAACTTTTTTTTTAATATGGAGGTATGTCTCAGTTTTATGTTTTCACAGCAATTATATTAATAACAAGTTTCTTTAAATGTTATGGAAAAGTTTGCAACTCTATAGAATATTTAATAATAGTTCTTTCCTCATATAGAAAATGGTTGGGTTACAATGTCAGATATTTTTGCAGTTAAAAGTTATTCACTGGCATGACTGATTTTGTTTATTCCACAAAGCTTTCCTCTGAAAAAGGAAAAACTACTAAAAACTGCAAAGAACTTCGCTTTTGCCATCTTCTGGTTTTCTGTTTTGATTTCCTTCTCTATATCTTGGGAACTCCTCTTTAGCTCCTTTTATTATAACCATCCTTTCTCTCTCTTCTTGTTTTTAATGAGATCTATTGGTCTCTTCATTTTCTAGTAGGTAGGAGATTTAGTGCTTCTGATGTTCCCCCCGGTACCTAGAACAGTGACCCCCAAAACTCATGGATGTGGGAATAGTTCACAAATAGTTCACAAACTGTTATGTTAGGATTATTTTCCTTTGAACTGTGAACTATTAGAGATAAAATATCTAATAAAGAGGAATGAATTCTGTTAGTAGACCCTGAGACCTAGTGGTGGACTAGTGAGGAGAAAGCATGGAGGTCCAGATGGAGAAGTCCTTTCCTGAATCCCATAAGTTTGTGATGTAACACACACACACACACACACACACACACGCACACACACATATGCACACACACATGGGGAGAGAGAGACAGAGCAAGAGAGAGAGAAAGAGAGGATGTATAAATGCATCCTTTGCTCACAAATAAAAGGATTTTCATTGCTTGGAGTTTAAGAAAGCTTATATACTTCTAAGAGTCCTATTTTGTTTGCTTGAACAAATCAGTGAGTCCAAAAATTGGCTTCCTATGTAGTTTGGATAATAAAAACAATATTGAAATAGCATTATTTTTGTGTGGAAACTACGGAATTTGAGACTCCATGAAGAGAACTAGTATAGTCTTTCTACTTATTTTATTTTGTTTCCAGACAATTAAAACTATGAAAATATTAATTCTATTGAGTTTTTCTTAATGTCATTTTACATGAGGAATATGACTGCACCTTTCAGATATTATAGAAAGGCAATGCAAATGTTTTCTAACATTGGGATAAAATCTGGTTGTTAAATAAAGTATACATCTTTTAGCCTGAATAGTAAGAAACATCAGTCCCAGAAGAAATAAAAACTTATTTTGAAATGGTATTTTAGGCTTTAAGTATACAGAAGGTTTTCCAAAAATGGAAGAGAATGATTCCATTTTGCTACCCTTTAAATAATGAAACTACAAAATAGTGCCCACATCATGGTATATAATATCCTTCCATTGGAGGCTTATTTTCTTGTCAATATTTTTACTTCAAGTCTAATCTTTTGATATGATAGAGACTTCAAATTAAATCACAGACAGTGGTTTTCATTTTCTTCCTTTAAAATGACATTATTTCCAGCTCTAAAATGATTGTGAAGAAAATGCTTAACTCCCTAAACTGGCTGTTTAAAGCGCCACGATAGATTTGAATCTCAAATCGCATCTGTGGTTAAAGTTCACCTTGCAATGCATTTGAAATAGGTGTCTTGTGTTGAAAAACAAAAACTGTAAAACTTTTGGGGTTTCAAGTTTTCTGACTCCAAGTTAGTCATTTTCCTTTAATACTAGAAGAATTAAAGACATTAAAAATCAGCTGTTAGTGCATGTAATTGTGGCCTCTCATTTTTCCTTTTTCTGGAAATGAAAGGAATGCTGAAAGTGTTCCTATTTTATAATGTAGGAGGTGGCCAAGCATTTACAACTCTATATACTCCTCCAGTTGAATTATTCTAAACCTCAGACCTGGCCAGCAGGTTTCTCCCAGACGATTTTCATTTTCATAACATTCACATCCAATAAGCTGCACAAAACATAGTGTGAGAGAAAAAGGGGGACAGGAAATGGCTCTGTTGCATGGTTATTACATCCTATTGCCTGTGGGTTGCTTGTTATGAGTTTTAACTATGTAAATATGACGTATATGACATCAGAATTTAATCTTAAAGCTTCTATGTGGGAGATAGAGTGTGACTTTATTGTTAGGGTTAAAATCAACTGGGTGTTGACAGGTCTCAAAAGTCACTGAGTAAAAGCTTAAAAAGAAAAAGCTCAGACTGATAAGCTGTTCTTTGATTGACAACTTCAGGCCTGACTGCCACTATTGAAAACAGTTGGGTGAAAGTTTGGTTGAAGGGAAAAAGTGTTATTTCATAAGAAACTATACTGGGAAATATAGGATGATTTATAAGCTGATATAGCACAAAACCCAAAGAAAAACAGGTGTAAGGTTTAGAAAATCTGGAAACTGGGAGAAAGGACACTGTCTATGAATGATTTAATTAATATTGTAAAAGGACTTTACCAAAAGAATGCTGACTCAACCAGAAAAATACATTTCTGTCCACTAGCTTTGGGTTTCAGCAAATCATTTGTCAACAGCTTGTGGTGAAACAATCTAATAGGGGGTGGGAGGAAAGAATAAAATGCACAAGCAAAATATTACGATGGAAAATACATGTAGGAGGAAAAAGAATATAGTTCTTTTTTTCATCTTTCTAGTAGAGTAGAACCAATTCTGGCACTGTAAAATTCATTATGGAAACAATAAAATAAATGCATTCTAAAGTAGCCATCATTGGTTGATCGAAATGTTATGATTGTTGTACATGCCATATCTTATCAAATATTATCCATGAGGAAGTATTCAGTTCCTGTTGTGCCAATTATCCTACTATGTGCATCATAAACTTTTATGGCTTGTTATGGAATGTCACTTGGCTAACTATTTCTCCCTTCAAATATTGCATCATCAGATTCAGATGGAAAACATATTCTAATGTGGCAAAGTGTTAAAGAAATTTAATACTCTAGGGCTAAATGAAACTGCTATGGTTCATCTCCTGGATAAGAACAACAATTTATGAATGCAATATTCATTTCCTGAGGTGAACACAAGCAAAAACCTTGTCTGAAACTTAAAACCTAGATGTTTGGCCTCTGGTAGTTTCCTCATTTAACTCATTGATGTCATATATTAAGGCCACTGGTAAGATCACATCTGGGGAGTGCTCACTTTTTCAACTTCCCTAATTACTTTTACAGGGGACTCCTGGCATAATTACATCAGCCAGGACCAGACCACAGAGTTTATGAGATCAGTCTTTCTCTTTTAATATATTGCTAAAATGTCAAAATAATCTATTTGTTTTCTCTTGATCATGAAAACTGATGAAGAGTTTGGCATTTTAATTCACAGAGGCATCCATTCAGATCTAGGTTCTAGAATACTGCATAATTCTATGGAGAAATCATGAAATTATAAACTTAGCATGTATGTGTCTTTAAGACCAGAGAACCCAGAGATGATTCCACAGTCATTTGTATTTGTAGAAAGACAAAAATTGCCAAGAACTGTCATTTTTCTCCTTCCAAAAACTAAACATCTGCATTATAAATTTTAGTATATTAAACATAATAAAGTAAATTTACAGGGAAATCCATTTGAGTCTTATCTGTTATTATCAGGGAGAAGTAGAGAACATATCTAGACAGCAATATTTTGAGCTTTTAATGCAAACTTCTTTCATTGACAAGAAACCACTTTTATTTAAATATTCTAGAATTCACAGAAATTCTAGGTGACAAGGTTAAATATTCAGATAAATATATGAGAAGTTGATGATTTGTCCATCTGAGATTTCTATAGAATCAGGAGCAAATTTTGCTCAAAGTATGATTTTGCATGACTGTCAGCTATTGCGGGCACCTATAGCTGGGGGAAAATGAGACAGCAACAGAGAGAAACACATTGCAAGTTTTCATATAAAAAGCCTTCTTGCCTTTCATAAACTCACTTCTTCTGAACACTAAACTAAACCACGTACAGAGTTGAAAGATACTTTGACTCTGTAAAGATCCAGCATTTAGAGACTTCAGCTTTTGTGGAAAAAGTGCTCATTGTAAGATAATCAACTGATTTGAGGGGCATAAGAACAATAATAATAAGAAGAATAAGAAACCATTTCAGGTGATGACTGGAGAAAGAAAACCCCAGCAAGGTGTGGGGCAGGCTCTGTGGTATACAATTAGAACTCAAACCTGTCATACACTTTCAATAAGTGAGGGCCATGTGGAGGTAACTTGGAGGGAGAAGGATAAAACACAAAGAGAAAAGAAGAAAGAAGCCTAGCCCCTTCTGGAAGCAGCTGCATCTACCGTTCTTGGCATGCAGTGTTCTTTAGTTATTCTGTCTTCTGACACTGCAATGCTCTGCTTGAAATTCCTTGCCATTCCTCACAGGTCTTTTTCAATTCACCTTTTAAAAATTCTCAATTTTTTTTTTTCGTTGGTCAGACCTGCAAGGGAGAAAAAAGCAACTTTCTCTATCAGACAGTCATGGCATATTATTTTGGCTTAGGTAGAATTTGCTAGAATGAACCCATTATTACCCTTCCTCTGAGTGCTGACAATGTCATCATCTCTGCATTCTGCAAGTAAATTTGAACAGTGAGTCAAGAATGCCTATTCCAGGGAGATGCTAGGCATACATAACTGCCTTCTCATCTGCTATCCTCTAACTCAGAGAAGAGAGGTAGAGCAGGCAGAAAGGAGGGTATGAGTAAAGAATTGGGTCCTTACTAATGACTCACATATTGCAACAGGTACCTTACATACTTGAATTATCTCACTCCATCCATATCACAATTCTACACTGTAGGTAGGCAGATATGCTTACCTTTTTTTTAACAGGCAAAGAAACAGATGAAGAGCTCACGTAGCTTATAAGAGCTCAGTTTGACTCCAAGTGTGTGCTTCTTTCACTATATTCTGCCATAAACTCCTTTAATATATTCCTTTTCAAGTATTTTAAAGACATTATCTTTAAAATGCTGAATGGTCAATAAACGAAGGTATGTTTTTAAGTGTTTTATGAATCTTAGTTTTTTATGCCCAAGTAGACTTACTTTATTTTATTTTATTTGAGACAAAGTCTCACTCTGTCACCCAGGCTGGAGTGCAAAGACTCAATCTCAGCTCACTGCAGCCTCAACCTCCCAGGCTCAAGCGATCCTCCCACCTTAACCTCCCAAATAGCTGGGACTACAGGCATGCATCACTATGCCTGGCTAATTTTTGTTTGCTTTTTGTAGAGACAAGGTCTCACTATGCTGCCCAGGCTGGTCTTCAACTTCTGGGCTCAAGTGATCCTCCCACCTTGACCTCCCAAAGTGCTGGGATTACAGGTGTGAACCACCATGACTGACCTAGGTATTTTAAAAAGCCCCTTTTCTAGCAGATGATCAGGCAGACACCTCTTCTATTGAAATACTACACAAGGAGCTGCCAGTGTATCATAAAGCAAGATCAAATGAAAAGATTCAGATAAACAAAAGCCCTGTGGGGGAAGTAAAGCAGGGAGTAATATAAATCTCAAGTGCAGTTACAACAGTGGATTCTCAGTGGGTTGGAGCAGAAATTCCAAGCATTAGAAGTTTGTCGGGGTTTACAGATCCAATCATGCCTCAAGGACATGGATCACAATATAGCTGAGGTGGTAGGCACCCACCTGGGTGAAATCCCAGGCTATTTTCTTAGTTGTGTTCAGTGGTCTTATGGCCATAGTCTCTTCTACACTCTTGAGTGAAGGGTCATTCTTGTCTTCCAGGAACAGTTGGCCTTTTTGGATGAAGGTGTGATTACTAGAAAGGAGTACTACTGGGTGATAAAGTAAGAAGACAAAGGTGCAGACAATCAAAAGCAGCCACATCAGTCTGGTGATGGGTGAGGGAACAGGTGTCAGAGCCAGGTTACCTTTACATACATCACGGCTAACTAGAAAACCATTGGGTGACTTGCTAGTTCCTCGAACTTCTGGGAAAGAGAATGGTGTTATAGGTGAGAGAACAGGGTGAAATCAGGGAGGTGTAAAATAGCAGGATTTATTGGAAGGATAAGATTTTTGATGCAGTTGAAATAGAGGATTAAGGTGGGGGGGGAACGTGGCAACAGAATTTTTATCGTCACAATAAACCAAAGGCATAATAAAGTACCTAAGAGATGTTTTGCTCAACATTGTCCTAAATGGCATAGCCAGAGCCCTTTCTTCTAGGAGTGTATCAAGAAAACGTGTACTGATGCGGAACATGGTCATAGCTGTGCGGGAGACGTAGCTAAAATGCACAGAGGGCTTTACATATACCATTTGATTTAATCCCCATACAACCTATTGTGTTGTATCTACTACTATTTTGCCTACTCAATTTATGTGGAAACTAAAGCTTGGAAAGGGCAAGTAACTTCCCAGGGTAAAAGCTAATGTGTAAGAGTTTAGAACCCAGAATTAGGGCCCAGGTCTTTTGGACTTCAGGGCCTGTGGTGATGAGCAATAGGCAGTGCTGCTCCTCACTACACTATTCTGAGTATTGTATCTGGGCCTCACTTCAATACGCTAAACTGTAGCTATCAAAGGCTACTGGATTTTTTAAAAATTCAGACATTCATAGATTTAAAAAAAAATCTTTCCATCATTATTAACTAAGAGTTGACCGTATGCTTAGTACTGGGCTAGGTTGTTTGCTTTAAAGATACAGGCATTAATTAAATATTTCCATATGAGTGTGTTGGCGAAGTTTGGTGTTCTAGTGTGAAATGCAAAGTCTGTGATATTTAATCATAATTATGGAATCAAAATAGTGTGTATTACGATGAATTTTTCTATTTGTATTAATGTGTTGGATACAAGTGTAGTTTTGTTACATTGATGTCTATAGTGGTGAAGTCAGGGCTTTTAGTATATCCATCACTAGAGTAACTACATATTACCCATGTGTGTATTATCATTGTCCTATTTTCAAAGCAGAGCAATTGCTTTTCAGAATTAAGTTTACACAGGCAAGTATTTTTCCAAATTGATAATTAAATGTCCTTGCTGTAGTCAGAGTTCTAACTTTAGTCATGGGGTAGCTACTGAAATTATATATTTTTAGATGTGTGTTTGTGTGTGTGTGGGCATGTGTGTGTGTGTGCGTGTACACGATGGAGGGGGTGTCACATAATTGAGAAGAATATTGAATAGACTGGCTCAGGTGGGGAAGCAGAATGAAACACCAAATCAAAGGCAAAACATCAACTGCATGCAGTGTTGCATAAATCAAAGGGGCGCCGGATGATATGGATGTGGTTTTAGTTGTGAAAATGAAAAAGAAAGGATACATTTTGAAGAAAAATTGACTGCTTAGTAGAGATTTAAAAAAACATAATTTTAAGGATGTGTGCTTTAAATAGGAAGATAATTATAAAATTAAGTATGAAACTCAATGAAACTATTATAATAGGGTTTTTTTCCCCCCCAATGCCTATTGAATTTCACAGGACTTACCAAAAATTGAATACAAGATTTTTCTTGAATATATCATATGTATAACCTATCAAAATTGTTCAACAATTTCTCTAAGGCTTGCAACAAATTTAACAATAAATTGAACTTGCAACAAACTAAACTTTAAGCTTCAGAAAAGACTAGTATATTTACATGTAGAATCCTTATACTGCCTTAATGTTTATTCTTTTATCTTAAGGTCCCTGCCTGGAGGAAATTCATTTTCCTTTCTGTTTGATTGAAAGCTTGTAACAACCTCCCTCCCATATTTACAATAAGATCAAAATGGCATTTTATTTGCCCATCTGGAGATCACCAAATGCGTAAAGCTTGTCCGTGTGGAGGCCATCTGTTGTGAATGGAGACACACATGGAAACTTAATCCTTGAACTTCTTTTTTAACTTTTTCTTTTGCTTGCCTGAGTAGAAGGCAATTCAGACCTGTCACTTGTGATACAAACTGTAGGCCAGGACACACTGCTGCCTTTTAATGTCACAAACACTTTCATTTGCCCAACTGTGAGTACCTCTCTGAGAAGATCTAAAGGGTGAAAAAATTTTAGCACCATCTTTCATGACACAAATTGAAGGTTAGGGTCAGAGCTTTCCCTAATGGGCTATTGCTTGGGTTGCACTTAGAACAAGGGAAGAGTCTTGGGGAATCATAACCATACTTTTTCTTTGAAAGTACCCATGGTCTCTCTAAGTAATTCTGAATGTGGTGAATACGGAGAAAAACACTTTCTGACTCAATTTTTTTTTTTTAACTTTATGTCCTCACATGTTTCTATTTCAAGTTGAAGAAAATCATTTGGTTTAAAAATCATTTCAAAATGATGTTACTTATGGGGTAGGACAAATAAATCACCAGGGACTGGACTTCCCAGAGACACTTTGGATATGGATAGAATTTTGCAGACTTGCACTGTTTTTGTCTTCCTTAGATTATATGCAGGTATAATTTTGTGTCTTTATATATGTAAGTACAATTTCATGTCTGTAAATATCACAAGTCAGTATGTTAACTGGACTGGCTTGATGCTAAAACTCAGTGCACAGCTGTAAGCAAGGAGGCCACACAATCTTTGTCTACAAGCTTTCTGCATCAGACTGTTTCGTGAACCTTTGACGCTTTTAGCACCTGACTGGTTTGCCATTAAAGACAACAAAATTGCTTCTTAAACAATAATTTTAAGATCTCAGCTTTGCACTCTACATTGCCTTGTTCTTTAATTTTCCTCACATTCATTTTCAACATTTCTGTATGTAGTTCTGCTTTCTCTTATACTCTTTGCTCAAATGCCAGTCATCTGTCCCATTCATGATTAGAACTTCTTTCTTGAAGTCACCTTAACCTTTATTTAAACAGCCTCTAAAAATTCTCAACACTGTTACCAAGGTGATCCTTTCTTTCTGGATTCTTCACTCTCTAAAATTGATTTGTGTAGTGTTCTAAAAAAAATTCAGTGGTAATTGCAATAGCAATTTATTCCTTACTATTTTTAAAGAAAGCTGTGCTTTTGGTAATAGCAAAAAATTGAAAACAATTTAAATGTTAGACCATAGGGAACTGGATTAATGGATTATGGTATATAAACATACTTGAATCTGAAGCAACCACCAAGGATTATTTTCTAGGAGTTGTTCACAATTTGGAAAATGTTCACAATAAATTGAAGGGGAAGACTGTGTTAGAAAATAGTATGTGAGGTATCACCACATTTTTGTAATAAGAAATTTACATGTTTGTGTAGAGAAAAGGACTGCAACTACAGAATCGAAATGTTAACTGTGCTTATCTCTGATTGATGGAATTATCGGTGATTTCATTTTATTCTTTATGAGTTGTGTATATTTTTCAAATATTCTACAATGAAAGTATTTACTTTTAGAGCCAGAAAAACTATTTTAGAAAATGGGCAAAAACATATCACTTAAGAAGTGGTGTGATATGGTTTGGCTATGTCCCCATCCAAATGTCATCTTGAATTGTAGTTCCCACAATCTCCGTGTGTCATGGAAAAGACCCAGTGGGAAGTAATTGAATCATGAAGGTGGTCCACTCCATGCTATTCTCATGATAGTAAGTTCTCACAAGATTTGATGATTTTATAAGGGGCTTCCCCCTTTGCTTGGTTTCCCCTCTCATTCTCTTTGTTACCACCATGTGAAGAAGGACACTTGCTTCCCTTTCTGCCATGGTTGTAAAATTTCTGAGGCCTCCCCATCCCTGCAGAAATGGGAGTCAATTAAATGTCATTTCTTTACAACTTACCCAGTCTTTGGTATTTCCTCATAGCAGTGTGAGAATGGACTAATACATGGTGTTTGCCTTCTATTATTCGAAAACACTTATCTAAATTCAGACCTAAAAACTGGGCAGGTAAAATGGTGTCACACCTCTAAACCAAGGAGCGGATGAGAATTCTATATTATGTATAGCAAATGAGCCAAACATCTGGGGTTTTAGGATACTTTCTGCTGTTTGAGACCAGTAGGTGATCTGATAACATTTAAGTCTACTTATGTTTCAACATTTCTAGAAATAGTAGCATGTACCATGTTTCCTCCACTCTAAATAAGACACCCTGGCAGCATCTTTTATTAGAGATCATTGTCAAGAGCATTAGCTCTTCTGTGTAAATCCTTTGGCTGAGCCCATCTCCTTCAGCTTCTTCAAAGTTTCACCTTAATCCCTTACTTTGTTCAGTATCCTTTATATTGGGTTATTTCATATCAACCTCAGAACCTTCTCACAATGACATATTTTTGAAATGTCTTTCCTGTCCTGTAAGAATATGTCAAGATATTCCCATGGCTATGTGACCACTCTTGACCAACTTGTAGCCCAGCCTGGCCTGGACAAAGAGGAGAGAAAAGGCTGCATGAGGTATCTGCAGGGAGATGTGCCTGAGGCAACTCCAGAGAACTTTTGAGCGCTCCCAGGAGTAGGGGTTGAGTATGGAGAAGGAAGAAGAGGAACAGCATGGTTGAGAGAGGTGCAGGCATGGCAGAGAAAGCTGGAAGGCCTGGCAAGGCCTCCTAAGGCTTTATGAGGAAAATGCAGCAGTGATCTTTAAGGATATGGAGGTAGCTTGTCTGCATCTGGGATGACTCCTCAAGTGCCCAGATGAAGAGATGACAATCAAATATGGGACACTCCCCACTACTCTCTTGATACCTTGACTCTCACTCTCTCTAGGCACCTGGGACATATATGCAGACCTAGGGATTCCGATCAACTGAAAGACCCAGCAGTGACCTAAAACTGAATCGACTGAAATTGACTTTCTTCCATCTATGAGAATGGGGTTAGGGATAGAAAATATGTTGAATTATGGCAAAAAATCATTTTGCATGCTTGAGTCTATGGCCTGAGAATTATGCATGCCATAAACAGGGCAGAAATTTTGCTTAAATCGGTACTTTGTACAGGTATTATAAATATTTGTCTGTATAGTAAAGATAGATAAAGACAAGCAGATAGATACATAGGTAGATAAATAGATAGATTTCCATAGCTGAATTATTTACTTACCATTTTTTTCTGGCAATTGCCTATCTATTCCTTTTAAGCAGTGCCCAGGACTATTTCATCTACAATCTAGGACTTAATAGAGCTTTTTAGAGGAAACTTATGAAGCAGAAAATACTACGTATGTACCTTTATTATTTAGAACCTAAAATGACAGAACAGAATTCAGCATTTTCTCTAATGTAAAGCAAAGCTGTTCATTACCCCCGAAAATGTCGGGGATAACAACAAAACAATAACAAGAACAAACAAAAACAAAAAACCCAAAAAACCTCAAACTAGTTTTTGGGTCTCTTTGTCTTAGTCAAAAAGCTAAGAAGCCAAATCAGATGGAGTACCATACTGCAAAGCTTTCGTCAAATCTTCCCTAAATTGTACACAAAGGACCCCAGGACATCATTTAGTTTAACCCCTATGTTGGTCTTGGGGTTCACAAATTCAAAAGCCTTTAGGACTTGGTGGATGATAAAAATGAGTAAAGGTGTGAAGAGTACAAAAGGAGTGATTGGAACTCTGGCAAACTCGTCTAAGATATGACCTAAAGAATAAGCAGCAGCCAGACAGGAGCAGATGCTAGGAGAGAGTTCACAGGAAGATGGAAAAAGGGTTTGGGGGCCAACGGCAAGTGGGAACTTGGTACACTCTTGGAGGATGATGAACAACAAAACCAGACAGATAAGCCAGGGACAAGATAACCATGAAGAATACTGCTCTACTGCTTAGAATGAAAAGATTGATAAGTTAACAATAACTTCATTCCTAAATCCCCTTCTTCTACCCCATCCCCAAGGTAGTATTGCCTCGATACTACAATTCTCTTCCCACACCTACATTTATTGAGGTATAAATAACCAAAAACTTGCATATATTTAACGTGTACAACATAATGCTTTGATGTACATATACATTGTGAAATTATTACCACAATCAAACTAATAACCTCACATAGTTATCTTTTCTCTCAGTCTCTCAGTCTCTCTCTCTCTCTCTCTCTCTCTCTCTGTGTGTGTGTGTGTGTGTGTGTGTGTGTGTGTGTGTGTGGTGGTGGTGATGGTGGTGAGAACACTTAAGATTTATTCTGTTAGCAAACTTGAAGAATACAATACAATATTATCAACTGTAGTCACCTTGTCATTCATTAGATCTCCAGAACTTATTCATCGCACATAACTTAAATTTTGTACCCTTTGACCAACATC
Source organism: Macaca thibetana thibetana (assembly GCF_024542745.1). Lineage (NCBI taxonomy): Eukaryota > Metazoa > Chordata > Mammalia > Primates > Cercopithecidae > Macaca > Macaca thibetana. The sequence continues at coordinate 81,526,950 of NC_065581.1, forward strand.
TCTCCACTCCCTATGCCTCTGTCCCCTGCTACCACTATTTTCTTCTCTGCTTCTATGAGTTTGTCTTTGTTAGATTCCACATATAAGTGAGATTGTATAGTATTTCTCTTCCTGTGTCTTGCTTATTTCACTTAGCGTTAACACCCTCCAGGTTCATTCATTTCATAAAAATTGCAAGGTTTCCTTCTTTTTACGAGTGAGCAACATTCTATTGCATATAAATATATAGTACTATATTTTCTATCTCCATTCATCTGTTAACAGATATTTAGTTTGACTCCATATCTTGACTATTGTGAATAATGCTGCAATAAACATAGGGGTGTAGATATCTCCTTGACATACTGATTTCATTTCCTTTGGGTATATAACCAGAAGGGGGTTGCTAAATCATATAGCAGTTCTGTTAATTTTATTTTTAAAATTCAATTATAGTTTTTATCTATGTATATATATTTTTCTTTATAGTTATACAATATTTTACATATTTATGGGGTACATGTGAGTATTTTTTATGTGTATATATGTCTAATGATCAAATCAGTGAGTTTGGAGCATCCATTATCTTGAGTATTTATCATTTTCGTATGTTAACATCTTGGGTTTTCCCTGCTAGCTACTTTGAAATATGTAATATACTGTTGCTAACTATAGTCACCCTTGTCTGCTTTTGAACATTACAATCTTCTATCTAACAGTAAGCCTGTACCCATTCACCAACTTCTCTTCATTTTCTCCTCCTACCTTAACACCCTTCCTAGCCTCTAGTATCTATCATTCTATTCTCTGTCTTCATGAAATAAAGTTTTTCGAGTCCGGATATGAGTAGGAACATGCAGTACTTGTCTTTCTGTGCCTGAGTTATTTCACTTAACATAATGACCTCCAGTTCCATCCATGTTTCTGCAATGACATAATTTCATTTTATTTTTATAGCCGAATAGTATTCCATTGTGTGTATATAGCACATTTTCTTTATCAATTTGTTGATGGACACAGGTTGATTCCATATTATTTTTATTGTGAATAGTGCTGTAATAAACATGTAAGTACAGGTATCACTTTGATATACTGATTTTCTTTTCTTTGGATAGATATCCAGCAGTGGGACTACTAAATCATATGGTAGTTCCATTTTTTTTTCTTTTTTGGGAAATCTCCTTACTGTTTTCTATAGTGGTTGTGTTAATTTACATTCCCCAAACACTGTAGAGTTAGTTCCCTTTTCTCTGCATCCTTGCCAGCATCTGTTTTTTTTTTTTTTTTGTCTTTTTAATAATAACCATTTGAATTGGGGTAAAATGATACCTTATTGTGGTTTTGATTTGCATTTCCCTGATGATTAGTGATAGTGAGCGTTTTTTCATATACCTGCTGTTCATTTTTAGGTCTTCTTTTGAGAATTGTCTATTCATGTTATTTTTCCACATTTTAATGAAATATTTGTTTTGCTTTGTTATTGTTGAGTTGTTTGTATATTATTGTATATTCTAGGTATTAGTCCCTTATCAGATGAATAGTTTGCACATATTTTCTCCCATTTAACATGTTGTCTCTTCACTTTGTCAATTGTTTCCTTTGCTGTTCAGAAGGCTCTTAGTTGCATATAGTTCAATTTGTCTATTTTTGTTTTAGTTGTCTATGCTTTTGAGGTCTTAGCCATAAAATATTTGTTAAGACCAATGTCTGGAAGTGTTTTCACTGTGTTTCCTACTAATAATTTTGTAGTTTCAAGTCTTACATGTAAGTCTTTAGTCCATCTTGTGTTGATTTTTGTATATAGTGAGAGGTAGAGGTCCAGTTTCATTCTTCTGCCTATGGATAAACAGTTTTCCCAGCACCATTTATTGAAGATGGTGTCCTTTCCCCAGTGTATGTTCTTGGCATCTTGTCAAAAATTAGTTGGCTGTAAATATGTGGATTTATTTCTGGATTCTCTATTCTGTTCCATTGGTCTATGTGTCTGTTTTTATACCAATAGCATGCTGGTTTGGTTACTTTACTCTTATAATATATTTTGAAGTTAGGAAGTGTGAAGCCTCCAGCTTTGCTTTTTCTGCTCAGGATTGCTTTGGCTATTCTGGCTTTTCTTTCTTTCTTTCTTTCTTTTGTTTTTTTGGTTCCATATGAATTTTAGGATTTTTTTTTCTATTTCTGTGAAAAATGGTAATGGTGTTTGATAGTGATCACATTGAGCCTGTATATTGCTTTGGGCTATATGGCCATTTAAATGATATTAATTCTTTTGATCCAGGAGTATGAGATGCCTTTCCATTTGTTTGTGTCCTCTTCAACTTCTTTCATCAGTGTTTTGTAGTCCTCCTTGTAGAGATATTTCACCTCCTTAAATTTATTCCTAGGTATTTTTTTGTAGCTACTGTAAATGGATTGCCTTCTTGTTTCTTTTGGCTGTTTGATTGCTGGTATATAAAAACACTACTGATTTTTGTACATTGATTTTGCATGCTCCAACTTTGCTGAATTTGCTTATCAGATCTAAAAGATTTTTGGTGGAGGGAGTCTTTTGGCTTTTCCAAATATAAGATCACGCCATCTGCAGTCAACCAAAATGCCCATCAATGATAGACTAAATAAAGAAAACATGCTACGTAAACATCACGGAATACTATGCAGCCATTAAAGGAAAAAGATCATGTCCTTCGCAGGGACATAGATTGAGCTGGAGTCCATTATCCTTAGTAAACTAATACAGGAACAGAAAATCAAATACCACACGTTCTCACTTATAAGTGGGAGCTGAATAATGAGAACACATGGACACATGGGGGATGGGAAACAACACACACCAGGGCCTGTCGGAGGGTGAGGGGTGGGAGGAGGAAAAGCATCATAGCTAATAAATGCTGGGTTATTAGCTATGTGGGTGATGGGATGATCTGTGCACCAAACCACTATGGCACACATTTACCTATGTAACAAACCTGCACATCCTGCACGTGTACCCCAGAACTTAAAATAAAAGTTGGAAAAAAAGAGATTATGTCATCTACAAAAAGGGACAATTTGAGTTCCTCTTTTCCAATTTGGATCCCTTTTATTTCTTTTTCTTACCTGATTGCACTGGCTATACTATTCAGTACTATGTTGAATAGGAGTAGTGAAAGTGGGTATCCTTGTCTTGTCCCAATTCTTAGAGGAAAGGCTCTCAATTTTAACCCATTCAGTATAATCTTAGCTGTGAATTTGTCATATATGTCCTTTATTATTTTGAGATGTAATCCCTCTATACCTAGTTTGTTGAGAGTTTTTCTCATGAAAGGATATCCAATTACATAAAATATTTTTCTGTGTCTATTGAGATGATTATATGGTTTTTGTCCTTCATCCTGTTGATGTGATATATAATATTTACTGATTTCTGTATGTTAAAACATTCTTGCATCCCTGATATAAATCCCACTTGATCATGGTGTATTATCTTTTTGATGTGCTGTTGAACTCAGTTTGCTAGTATTTTGCTGAGGATTCCTGTGTTTATGTTCAGCAGGGGTATTGGCCTATAGTGTGTGTGTGTGTGTGTGTGTGTGTGTGTGTGTGTGTGTGTGTGTGTGTTCTTGTCTGGTTTTGGTATCAGATTAATGCTGGTGCCATAGAATGAGTTAGGGAGAATTCTCTCCTCTTCAATGGTTTGGAATAGATAGAGGAGCATAGATATTAGTTCGTTATATGTTTGGTAGAATTTGGCAGTGAATGTATTCAGTCTTGGGCTTTTCCTTTTGGGGAGACTTTTTATTACTGTGTTAATGTTGCTGCTCATTATTAGTCTATTCAAGTTTTTAATTTTTTCCTGATTCAGTGTCGGTAGGTTTAATTGCCAAAATTAAACCTGAATTGTTGTATGTTAGGAATATTATAAGGCTTAAGAATATGGTTTAATATTTCATAATTGTAAATGTGTGTGTGTGCACGTGCGTGTGCATGTGTGCATGCATACACATGTGTGGGATCAGCAATATAATTTGCAGAGCCCAGTGCAAAATGAAAGTAGAAGTCTCTGTGTTCAAAAATTGTTTAGAATTTCAAAATGGCAACAGCAGATCATTATACTAAGTTCTGAGCATGAAGCCATGTGCATAGATTGCATGTCTGTGAAGCTGGCCTTGTTTGTATACATATATTTTTAATTCAACAGTTTTGTGGGAACAGGTGGTTTTTGGTTACATGGATAAATTCTTTAGTTGTGATTTCTGAGATTTTGGTGGATCCATCACCTGAGCCATGTACATACACTATACCCAATATATAGTATTTTATCCCTCATTCCCCTCACAGGCTTCCCCCTGAATCCCCAAAGTCTATTATATCATTCTTCTGCTTTTGCATCCTTATAGTTTAGCTCCCTTTTATGATATTTTCTGCCTGGACCTGCTAATACCAGTACCAGTGTACATCACTCTAGGGCCCCAAAACAGAGATGCTCAGCCTGCCATTGACACCAGTGGGACCAAAAGACTGGCCTACATGGCATTCCAGTCCCCAGCAAAACTTCACCACAGCCTCCACTAATATATGACATTTGGTTTTCTGTTCCTGAGTTACTTCACCTAGACTAATGGCCTCCAACTCCATCCAAGTTGCTGCAAAGGCCATTGTTTTGTTCCATTTTACATCTGAGTAGTATTCCATGGTGTATATGGAATTTTCTTTATCCACTTGGTTAATGGGAATTTAAGTTGGTTCCATATATTTGCAATTACGATTTGTGCTCCTATAAACATGTTTGTGCATGCGTCTTTTTATATGATGACATCTTTTCCTTTGGGAAGATACCCGCTAGTGGTGTTGCTGGATCAGATGATAGTTCTACTTTTAGTTCTTTAAGGAATCTCCATACTGTTTTCCACAGTGGTTTTACTAGTTACATTCCCATCAGTAGTGTAAAAGTGTTCCCTTTTCAACATATTCATACCAATGTCTACTATTTTTTTTTTATTTTTAACTATGGCCATTCTTGCAAGAGTAAGGTGGTATCTCATTGTGGTTTTAATTTGCATTTCTCTGATAACTAGTGATGGTGAGCATATTTTCATATGTTTGTTCATTGTTTGTATATCTTCTTTTGTGAATCATCTATTCATGTCCTTTGCCCAGTTTTTGATGGAATTACTTGTTTGTTTTTTTTTCTTGCTGATCTGTTTGAGTTCCTTGTAGATTCTGGATATTAGTTCTTCATTAGATGCATACTTTGCAAATATTTTCTCCCACTCTATGGTTTGTCTGTTTACTCTGCTGATTATTTTTTCTGCTGCACAGAAGCCTTTTAGTTTAATTACATCCCATTTATCTATTTTGCTTTTGTTGCATTTGCTTTTGGGTTCTTAGTTGTGCTTCTCTTTTTCCTCAGCCCTGGTGCTGCTGGGCTCCAGGACAGTGTGCAGTCTGTTATGGGTAGGACTCTAAAATGGCTCCTTGCTGTAGCTGCTTAGGTTTCAGGGAATGTGTGGGACCTAGGATGGGCTCCTTCTCTCTAACTGTGCTATCACAGTTAGATTGTGTAATCTCCTGGCAGCTCCGTTTGTTAATTTCAGGGCTCAAAGATGGTTGAGGGGCTCTCTCATAGCTAGGATTGTAGCTATGGGAGTCCACAGTGGGAATGTGGGCTGTTGAAGGGCTCTCACTTACCTTTTTGGTAGTTCTGTTTTTAATTTTTAATTTATATTTCTACTAACAGTGTACAACAGTTCACATTATTCTACATCTTTACCAACACTTGCTATCTCTTGTGTTTTTTAATAATAGCCATCCTAACAAGTGTAAGGTGATTCTCATTGTGGTTTTGATTTGCATTTTTGTGATGATTAGTGGTGTTGAGCACCTTTTCATATACCTATTGGGCATTTGTACGTGCTCTTTTGAAAAATTTCTATTCAAGTATATTGCTTATATTTAAATTGGGTTATATGACTTTTTGCTATTGAGTTGTATATGTTATTTATGTATTTTGGATATTAACCCCTTGTCAGATATATTGTTTTTAAATGTTTCCTCCCATTCTGTAAGTTGTCTTCTCATTTTATTGGTTGTTTTCTTTGGTATGCAGAAGATTTTTAGTTGATATAGTTCCCTTGTTGGCTTCTGTTTTCATTGTCTGTGCTTTGGGAATCATATCCAAAAAAATTATTGCCAAGAGTAATGTCAAGGAGCTTTCTCTCTATGTTTCCTTCTAGGAGTTTTACAGTTTCTGGTCTTACATTTATTTAATTTTTCAATTCATTTGGAGGTAATTTTTGTGTATAGTGTATGATAAGGATCCAAATTCATTCATTTGCCTGAAGATATCCAATTTTCCTAGTACCATTTGTTGAAGACCCTATCCTTTCCCTGTTGTGTATTCTTGGTTTCTGTTTCAAAGATTATCAACCACATATGTGTAAGTTTATTTTTTGGCTATCTATTCTGTTCCATTGGCCTATGTGAATGCTTTTATGCCAGTACCATACTGTTTTGATTACTATAGCTTTGTGGTGAACTTTGAAACCAGGTAGTGTGCTACCTCCAGCTTTGTTTTTGTTTTTTGTTTTTTTTTTTTTTTAAATTGCAGATTGCTTTGGCCATTTGGGGTCTTTTCTGGTCCCATACAAATTGCAGTGGCTTTTTTTCTATTTCTGTGAGGAGTGACATTGGAATTTTGATAAGAATTGCATTGAACCTATAGATCACTTTGGATAGTATGAACATTTTAACAATGTTAACTTAATCAATCCATGAACATGGGATGTCTTTTCATTTATTTGTGTCTTCTTTCTTTTATCAGGGTCTCATTGTTTAGTATACATATCTTTCACTTCCTTGGTTAAATTTATTCCTAAGTATATTATTCTTTTTGATAATAAATGGGATTCTTTTCTTAAGGTCTCTTTTTCAGGTGGTTTATTGTTAGTGTACAGCAACACAACTAATTTTGCATATTTGTTTAGTATTCTACAACTTTACTAAATTAGTTTATTAATTCTAACAATTTTGATGGAATCTTTAGGATTTTCTACATATGAGCTCATGCCATCTGAAAAGAGAGATAATTTGACTTCTTTCTTTCCAATTTGGATCCTTTTTTTCCTTTAGCTTCTCTAATTGCTCTGGCCATGACTTTGAATATTGTTGTTAATAGAAGTGGCAAGGGTGGACATTCTTGTCTTGTTCCTAATCTTAAAGAAAAGCTGTCACCTTTCCATTGGTAAGTATGATGTTTATTGTGGGTTTGTCCTATATTGCGTTTATTATGTTGAGGTGCTTTTCTTTTGTGCTTAAGTGGTTGACAAGTGTCTTTTTTAATTATAAAAATACATTGTATTTTGTCAAATGCTTCCTCTGCATCTATTGAGATAATCATGTGATTTTAATCTTTCATTATATTAATGTGGTGTATCATGTTTATTGATTTGTGTATGTTGCACCACTTTTCCATCTCAAGGATAAGTCCCACTTAATCACGATGAATGATTCTTTTAATGTGCTGTTGAATTGGCTTTCCTAGGATTTTGTTGAAGTTTTTTGCATCCATACACATCAGAGTTATTGGCCTGATTTCATGTTCTTGTCTAATTTTGGTATGAGGGTAAAGCTGGCCTCATAAAAAGAGTTTAGAGCACTCCATCTTCAAGACTAAGCAAAAAGAAGAAATCTGGAGGCATCACATTACCTGACATCAACCTATACTATAGGTCATTGTCACCAAAACAGCATTATACTGGTATAAAAATATGCAAATAGACCAATGAAACAATAGAGAACCCACAAATAATGCCAAATACATACATCCAACTGATGTTTGGCAAAGCAAACAAAACGTAAGGTAGGGAAAGAATGCCCTATTCAACAAATGGTGCTGGGATAATTGGAAAGCCAGTATCCAATAGAAGAAAGAAACTGGATCCTCATCTATCACCTCATACAAAAATCAAGTGAGTATGGATCAATGACTTAAATATAAGACTTGAAACCATATAATTTCTAGAAGATAACATCAGAAAAACACTTCTAGACATTGGCTTAGGCAAAGACTTCATGTCCAAGAACACAAAAGCAAATACAGCAAAAACAAAAATAAATAGATGGGACTTAATTAAAAAGTTTCTGCACAGCAAAATAAACAATCAGTAAACAGACCACCCAGAGTGAGAGAAAGTCTTCACAATCTATACATCTGCCAAAGGACTAATATCCAGAATCTACAAGGAACTCAAACAAATCAGCAAGAATAAAACAAACAAATCCATCAAAAAATGGGCTAAGGACATGAATAGACAGTTCGCAAAAAGAAGATATACAAATGGCCAACAGACATATTAAAAATGCTCAACATTGCTAATGATCAGGGAAATGCAAATCAAACCACAATGTGATACCATCTTACTTCTGCAAAAATGGCCATAATCAAAAAATTAAAAAATAATGGATGTTGATGTGGACATTGTGTAAAGGGAACACTTTTACGCTGCTGGTGGGAATGTAAACTAGTACAGCCACTATGGAAAACAATATGAAGATTCCTTAAATAACTAAAAATAGAACTAACATTTTATTCAGCAATCCCACTACTGGATATCTACCCAGAGGAAAAAAAGTCATTATACAAAAAGATACTTGCACACACATGTTTATAGCCACACAATTCTTAATTGCCAAAATATGGAACCAGCCAAAATGTCCATCGATCATTGAGTGGATAAAGTAATTGTGGCATACACACACACACACACACACGCGCACACACACACACACACACACACACACACACCATGATATACTATTCAGCCATAAAAAGGAATAAAATAATGGCATTTGCAGCAAGTTGGGTGGAATCGGAGACTGTTATTCTAAGTGAAGTAACTCAGGAATGGAAAACCAAACATTGTATGTTCTTACTCATAATTGGGAGCTTAGCTATGAGGATGCAGAGGCATAAGGATAATACAATGAACTTTGGGGATTTGGGGAGAAAGAATGGGAGGTGGGTGAGGGATGAAAGACTATAAATTGGGTACAGTGTATACTGTTTGGGTGATGGGTGCACCAAAACCTCACAAATCACTGCTATTACTTGTGTAATCAAACAACACCCATTCCCCCAAAACTTACAGAAATACAAATTTTTAAAAAGAAAAAGTGTTCCCTCCTCTTCAATTTTTTGAGAGTTTGAGAAGGATAGGCATTAATTCTCAACATGTTCAGAAGAATTCATACATGAAGCTACATTGTCATGGGCTTTTCTTTGTTGGGAAGTTTTGATTACTGCTTCAATCTCCTTACTCATTATTGTTTTGTTCAGATTTTCTGTTTATTCATGATTCAGTCTTGGCAGGTTGTGTATTTCCAGAAATTTATCCATTTCTTCTAGGTTATCCAATTTCCTGGTCTATAATTATTCATGGTAGTCTCTTACAATGCTTGGTATTTCTGTGGCATTAATTGTAAGGTCTCCTCTTTCATTTGTAATTTTATTTATTTGAGTCTTTTTCTGTTGGTTAGTTTAGCTAAAGGTTTGTCAATTTTTTTTTTTTTTTAAGACAGATCCTCACTCTGTCACCCAGGCTGGAGTGCAGTGGTGCCATCTCAGCTCATGGCAACTTCTGCCTGCTGGGTTCAAGCAATTCTCTAGCCTCAGCCTCCTGAGTAGCTGGGATTACAGGCATCTGCTACCATGTTTGGCTAATTTTTGTACTTTTAGTAGAGATGGAGTTGCACCATGTTGACCAGGCTGCTCGACCTCAAATGATCCACCTGCCTCAGCTTCCCAAAGTGCTGGGATTACAGGTGTGAGCCACTGTGCCAGGCCAGGTTTGTCAAATTTTATCTTTTCAAAAAGCCAACTCTTAGTTTAGTTGATCTTTTTTTATTGTTTTTCTAGTCTCTATATTATTTATATTTGCTGTGATCTTTATTATTTTCTTCCTTTTACAAATCTTGGGCTTAGTTTTTTTCTTCTTTTTCTAGTTCCTTGAAGTGTAGCATTAGATTGTTTGAGGTCTTTCTGTTTTCTTAATGTACACATTTATTACTATGAATTTTCCTTTAGAACTGCTTTTGCTGCATTCCGTAAATTTTGATATTACAATTCTCTTTTGAGAAGACTCAGCTTTGAGAAGACTCCCTATGTGATCAATATATTTTCCTCCAATTTCTTAGAGTGTGGTCTCTCTTACATAAAATCTTTTTACAACTCACTTCAATCAGGTAAATATTATTTAAAATTAATTTTATTTTAAAACTGCATGGCAGACAATTTCAAATTATGTTTAAGTTTTTCCATCAACTTTGGCCTACTCAAACTGTATAGGCTTTGCTCACATATGCCAATGTTGTTTTCACCTCCATTTCATCTGTTTTCTCCCTCCCACTTTTAACAGCTAATGTGTGGATAGTACTATCATATCAATTCTTTAGGAGTCCATGTTGAAATCACTGTAAATCTACACTGGTTTTCTGTTTAAATATTAACTTAAACATACGAAGTGATGACAGCAATGTCATGAAATTGATTGGGATTACTATTAAGAAAGTAATTGTATTGATTTTTCAAAACTTGACTTGTTATTCATCAAGTGTTTCTGTATAAAAAGTCAGATAAAAATGGAACCAACCTGAAAAATGGCACAGGATTTTGTTCAGCCTTATAACCATGACCAAAGCCACCCTGTAAATGCTTGCTTTATCATTTCTTTCTATCTTTCTCCATCCATTAGCCTCTTACTTAATATCGAAGACTCAACTCTAACCCTAATTCGTTTGTAAAGTCTTCCCTCACTACCTCAACTGCTAGTGCTCTGGTACCTCCTCTGATCTTCTAGTTTAATTATTCTTTGAAAAATGGTTATTGATCAAATATTTATTGGAAGTTGTATTTGTTATAAAGCAGTGAAAAAACAAACCAACATTTCCTTAAGCATATAGTCAACTGAGGTAAGTTACATGAGGAAAAAGTAGAAGATACTGTGGGAAAGGATAATGTGGGAGCATTCTAGAGGGGGGATCCATGGAAGATCTCCTTGAGACAATGACTTTTAGTTCGTGCCCTGATTGTTGGAGAGGATGAATTAGGAGGGGAAGAAGGCAGTAGGTTCTAGTTATAGGGAACAGTGTGGTGTCCTGAAACTTGTAAGAACTTAAAGCATTTCAGGAACAGAGAAAAGCCCAATGTATCTGGAGTCAGGCAAGTGAGGGAGAGAGCACAGAGAGATGAGGTTGAGGGGAAGAGTAGGGCTGGATTATGCAGGGCTAAATAGAATGTTTTAAAAATGGTGAACTTTTCTTGACATCAATGGGAAGCCTTTAACATCAAACAGGGCTGTGACAGAGTATATTTGGACTTCATGAAAGATCTCTTTGACTCTTGTGAGAAGGATAGACTGCAGGAGGCAAGGGAAGATGAAAGAAAGCCAGTTAGGAAGTTTCTACACTTATTAAAGGTAAAAGATGATGGTGGCTGGTACAAGTGAGGTAGTAATGGAAATAAAGAGGTGAACATATTTGAGATGTAACTGATTATCTGTATCACTCATTTGGCACTTATGGCATATTGCTCTGAAATAAAAAAAAATTGTGTGTCTTTTCCTCACTTCTACATCTCCTCCCTGAAGATAGGAACTATATCTTTTATTTCTCATGGTGACTTGAACAGAATGGACACTATATGAAGACTGGTGAGTTGATTTAAAAATGTAATAGAGGAGCAGACTTTATGTTTCCGTTATTACCACTGCCTGATTTCTTTTAAACCTAAGCTTGATTTCTTTTAGGATCCTATAGTCTTCACTTTCTCATGGCCCCATCCCCATCCTTGTTTGTACTTCCTTATCCTGGCAGCACTTAAAAAATATGACTTTGAAGCAAAATCAAGTTAAACATGGTAGCAGATAAAGATATTAATAAATTTTTGTTAGTCTCTCCTTCTGTATATTGTAAAAACATATTTATTGAAACTCTCTATGAATAAAAATGCCTTCTTTTTAAGGAATTATAGAAAACCCCAAAGAGACTACTATATCAGAAGTAGAGCACAGACCATCATTCACTTGTTTCATTTTCTCTGTGGCAGATGAAGGTGTAAATTATGCCACAGAAGTTACTCCAGCAAAAGCACTTGCTGGGACAGGGCTTCTAGAATGAGCAACACTTGTTTGGTGTAATCTTAGAAGCACCCAAATATCCTCCTCTCCTAGGGTTCTCTTGTTCAGCTTGCCAGGTTGCGCAGCCTCTGGAGTCCTGCAGTCAGCCCTCCTTTGGGTTAGTGCCTAGCATGTTATTAGACACAAACACTCCCCAAAAGCCCAAGGTTTTCTGCAGTCAGTGTGGCCTTGTAAAACTCTGTGTCTCTATGCTGTGACAGATGAAGTCTCCAGTACTTTTAAATGCAGACGTTTTAGGATTGTATTTTATTAGTATCTTACCATTTATTAATCTAGTGAAGTGACTTCAGATATCCAGGGAGATTTCTGAAGGAAAGCTCTAGTGCATGGGGCATTACCTGGAGCACTGCATGGAGCACAGCTGCCTCCTCCCTCACCACTGTCCTTCAGAGCCATAGGCCTCACAGGCTTTTTAGGGAACAAACTCCTGCTTTGCCTGACAAGTCAGATGATGTTCAGCATCAAGAAGATTTCTAGTCATGACCATAGGAATATTCAGGTATAATAGAGCCTCCAAAAGGGATAGGAATTTCTAAATATAGGCATATGCTGGAAAAAAGGTGGAATAGTTCTTATTCCAAGGCTCCAGTCTGAAATAAACGAACAAATAAAAGCTAGGGAAGGACAACTGGACTCTGTTATTCTTGCAGCAGGAGGAACTCTGGGGAGGCATGGCTTTTATGATTCTTCTCTTAATCCCTAGCACCTAGCACAGTGTGGCATACCATAAGCACACTGTCAGTATTTATTGAATGAATGGAAGACACATTCCAGTGCCAGCAGGGTGGGAGTTCCTTAATGTGCACATACCACCTGCCTTGAGTGGGTAAGGAACAGTCCCAGCTAGGCTTTAAATGTAACACCTTCTTAAGGTGGCTTGGTGAGGCATGGAGAGTGAAGGTGCAGAGGGAGGGAATGTCACCCATGGTTTCCCAAAGGTTATTCCAGCCTTTATTTGACCCCAGGAATAATGCTTACATAGGGTGGCAGGCTGATTGAAGCTTGTGGGAAAATTACCCTTTTCAGTGAGAGTTGTCAGAAACAAGACTCCAAAGCAGAAGAAAATGGAATCTGCTGTTTTTCTTCTTGTGAGTGTCTGGCTGTCTAGAAAAATCCCAAAGCTTTGACTTTGAGCATTAGCTCTGCCCAGGTGCAGCCTGGTTTTTTATCCCCATTAAAATCCACCAAGGGGACTTGTAACGTGCCGCAGAAATAATAGAGATGTAAGGTGGAATTTACACATCTGGAGAGCTTTTAATGAATGAGGAAATGGGGATGGTTACCTGGCAACCCAGAGTAAGTGCAAATTAATCCATTTTTATTTGATGTCAGGAGGGCAGTCCAAGGCTTCCACTCTGTTGGGACAGAATGAAAGCTGATGATGCTCTAGTGGAGTTTGGGGATTTTGTTTAATTTTAATTTCACCCTCATCTGTATGCTTGGTACTTATCCTGCTGGCACAAAATTGAAATGGGTTAACTCTGCTATAGGCCTTTATTTGGAGCAGTTATTCTAACTCATGAATCCTTATAAAATGTGGGTAAGGCATGCCAGTAAAGTTCTGTTTCTCAGTTTGAAGCTTGTGAAGATCAAGGAGTTCAGTGTTAAGTTATTCTTCTGGTTTTGGCCAGAATAAAGGCAGAATTGTCAGACTGGTCACTTTGTTTATAGCTCCCTTCCATTGTGCCCTGTCTACCCAGGCTGTGACAGTCTCATGATACCTTGACTTTAACCTGAAGATAATTTATATTAAGGTATTCACAATACCTTGATACTGTTTTAATTCAATGAAAATTAATTTTTGTTAATGCATTTTTTTGTTATCAGTTTTTGTTACGAAAAATGCAATGGATAAAGATGATAGTTCCTTTTGGTTTGTAAGGAAGAGATGATAGTTACAGGCAGAGCTAACATCTCTGTGCCTAACACATTAATTTTTATTAAGAAGAAATATTGTTAATGCCTTTATTTATGTTATTATAGCTTAATTAAGATTTTATAGGTGGTATTGGTAACCACAGCTAATTCTGGGGGTTGTCACATTTTGTTTAGAGTTGCCATATTATGTGATATAGTGCAAAGTATATTAACTTGGGTAGCAGAAGCCATGTTGCTATTCCTTAGCCATTCTGAGTCTCAGTGTAAAATGACAGTTATTCTTGATAAGCACAAAATTCCTACCCAGGTTTAAATTCTATGACTTCATGACTATGTTTAAACTGAGATTAGGGAATGATTATATCTTAAAACTAAGAGAATTAAGTACATGCATGTGTACTCTAATAGAGTTTTATTTGTTCAAATGTTCTCTTTTTGGTACTTAAAAAAAATTCCACTGGTGTTGTCTATTTATTGGAGACAGCCTGGGGATCCTTAACCCCTGACTTGATTCTTTTTTTTTTTTTTAACTCAAAACACTGCTTGGCTTTGGGTTTGACTTTTTTGATTCCAACGACCACCTGATCAGTCCTGCCTGTTTGCACCACACCCCCCACCTCCTTCAAAAGCTCGAGAATCCAGCCTGTATACGGGGACAAGCCATGTAGGAGAACAACACTTTCCAATATGGACCTGAATATACTTTTCCTTGCTAGAGATTTTTCCCATCAGAATAATGAAGCATTTAACATAGTTTGTCTAATTCCTCTATTGTTATCATGGTTTAAAAACAAGAATGCTTGTTTCCAGATGTCTCATTTGACAGTACCCAGGAACACATGGGAATATTTTGTAGTGGCTGACAGAGTGGGTTGGAGAAAATAAAAAACAGATGGACACAGATTAACCCTATCTGTTCCTGGTCTAGGCTTCTCTCTGGATTCTAGTCATGGGATTTTTTTCTACCAGTTTCATCGTATGAGGGCAATCACAAGCTTGGCAATGAATCAGAGGAAACCACTGAGTACTGGTTCAAGCACCCTGTGTGTAAATTCATGTTACATTGTATACTATCTGGTGTTGGGCAGTATTTTGTACCAGTTGATCTCTAGATGGCAAGAGGGAGATTTGGCCTGAATGAAACACTCTTTGACTAGCCACTATTGTTGTTCAGTAATTATAGGGATAGTTAGTACTCAAAGACCCTCTGGGTAAATTGGCATTGCTTCCTATTAGCCGTAATTTCAATGTTGAATATGTATGTGGTCTTCTTTTATGCTGAGCTATGATAGACCACATAGTAACTTTTTCTACATGAGATCTAAAGACAAAGTGGACTTCTTGGCCCCATTTCTTTGAGTCCATTATCATGATCTCAGCCTTCTGGATCTTTTTACTCTGATTATGACAAGAGGTATGAGAAGTGAACAGAAACAGATATCTTCCTCAGAGTGATGAGCCTCACCATCCCTTCCTTGAATGTCACAGGTTCAACACTTTTTTAGAAGATGGTTCAATTCTGTCTCCCATCATCAGTCTCATAGGCATGTCTTAGGTCCTACATACAGACCCTATGATAGGGATTATTGTCAAGCAATTGATTGATGGAGTACTCTCCAAAGAAGAGAAGTGAGAGAAGCAGGGTAGGGCAGTAAAGAATGCTAACCAAAGAAATTGTCTATCCTGGAAACCAGTTTCAGTCTGGCTGCATGAGGAAGCCTTGGGGAACAACGTACACTACAGAGATGTTTTTGACTTGAGACAAGAGGACTGATCTGGCCTTTTGTACCTTCAGATCAAGTCAGTCTTTGGCCACTGGCTGTCCCTAAGAGGGAATAGGGGAATCTCCTAGTCCTCCTTGGTCAGGGGCAATTACCTGGAGAAGAGGGCAAGTGTGTACCTTTTACAGCCAATACCCATAGCAGACAGGGCATGGGCACACTAGCCTAGGTAAGTGATCTTGCGGGGGCGGGGGGACACAAAAAGCACCCACTATGGGTGGGAAGAGAGAGAAATAAGTCATCCCAAAGTTATTATAATGCAAGGGGGAAATAATTTATTCACTTATTTTACCCAAAGCTCTACTCTTTACAATGGAATGTTCTTGACATGTGTCAGAGCTTCTTCTTCTTGACAATAGAGCTGGTGGGAAGGAGAATCTTGAGCTATCCCCAGGGATTAGAGAATGTGTTTAATTTGGATCAAAAGCTTCTGCATAGGATCCCTCTGGCAATAGAGAATAACAATATGTTTGATAGCTGCCCAGTTAGTTTTTAACAGGGAGAAAAGTGATGTCTTTGGGATTTTGTCTACTTTCATTTAGTTATATCGCTTTTGAATGTTTGTACATCTTGGAAGATTGCTTCAATTCTTCATAACTGGGATCCAATAAAAACTTCCTAAAAGGAGGCACTAGGTTTGTGTACTTATTTCATTACTTCTGGGTCTCTAATTCATAGATTGTCATTCTATCGTTTTGGTAGTAGTTGGAAAATTGTAGATTCTTGGAACTTAGATATTAGTTTATAAAATTTCTTAATTTCAAAAATGAGATTCTAGAGCCTGAAAGTTAAATAACTTTTTCAGGTTATAGAACAAATTTATCCCAGAGAGAGAGAAAACTGAGCAGAAACTGATTTGTGCTACTGATTTTGATTTGCAATGCAGCTACTCATTGTGTTGTTTTTATCCCAGTATTCTTTTCTTATCAGTGATGACTATGAAGTCATCATGTTTTGATAATATTTTTTCACAGTCCTCTTAGGGTGAGGAGAGTTTTCAATACCCTCCTTGTAACTGGGGAACATTCCTCCTCCTCCTTCTTCCTTCTTTCTTTTACTTAAGAAGAAATTATAATCCAGTTGTTTAGATTGAAGGAAAATGATTATACCATGGTTGCCATGGTGGGGGTCATTGTGTATGAAGTAGTCATGTGCTGCTGTGTCTCAATTTCTCTTGATTCCTTTTCTGCTAATGAGTGAATGTTAAGTGGGTTTTGGCTTACAGAAGGCTTTGCATCTTTCTCTTTCCTGTATATAATAAATACTTGCATTTGATGTTATATCCTGTGGCTGGCCAGAGGATCTTGGGAACCCAAGACCAAGATTCTGGCTTAAAAGAGACAGAGGCTTTGCTTAGAATTCAAGCTGAAGCTGCATTTTCAACCCAATTTTATCAGCATTCAGCCTTGTGAGATTTAAGTGTCATGGGCAACATCAAATAAAGGCATACTTTTGATTATTCTTTTTTGTGTATATAATTGTTAGGAAACTTGTGGAAGAAGGGGATGATTTGCTGGGTAACATTCAGAAATTCCTCTGGTCAAATGTTATTAAATAATATCAAAATCATTGCTAGTATTATTATGTTAGTGTTCTAACTGGTGTACATTATGCGTTAAACTTTAAAATTTAATAATGGATACCCTGACCAGGCAGGCATTACAATTACTAGTACAATAAATATTTGTAGATTAACTGAATTAATGAATTTATGAAAGGTGTTGAAGCACAGTAGAATAAGCCTTATCCTCTTTAGTTAGACAGGGGATTCAAATACGGTTCTCCTCCTTACTAGATGTATGAATTTGGCAAATAACTTACTTTCTTTTTTATTCAATGCTCTTATCCGTGAAATGGAGAAAATCATAGTATTTGCTTTAGAGGATTGTTATAAAAATTAAATCATATCATGTACACATGAAGGCATTTAGCATAAATGTTACCTATCATTATTATGATTATGAGAACTGTGCACTTCTCTCAGGGTCTAATGTCTATGTCATGATTTTATATATAATTATATATGTTTTGCAGGAAAGTTCTGGATGAAAGTATATCAACAGGACATTGTGAACTTCACCACTATCAATTCTGTGGTACTGCAGGCCTCACGGTGGACCAGGTGCCAATGCTTTTCCAGATCTGCCAAAAATTTACTCCTCAGGCAGACTTGAGGTTAAGCAACTGGTTGGTGAGTATGTCTGACTTCAGAAGTTCACAGATTTGTTAAGTATACCCCTTTATGATAATGGCTGGTTCTCTTTCTTCATCATTTGTGAGACAAGAAGAGTTGCAAGTTGCCTAAATCTATTTTGATTAAGTCTGCTCTGTGGCGATGCCTGATCCATTAATGAATAACTTAAATGCTTACCGCAATCTATGCTTTAAGGACTACAGAACGCCATTTTCAGTTTTTCTGTACAAATAGTCATTACTGAAACTTCTATTTAAATCTTAAGAGAAAGAGAAACTCCAATCAATTTTTCATATAGACCAATGGCTGTTAAACACAGCTCACAGAGGCTATTAAATTAATGAATAGAACATTTGCTGAATGAAAATCTAATACCATTTGGAAAGTTTGAGTCACTGAATCACATCAATCAATATATTCAAGTCCTTGAATATGTCTTGAGCAAAGGATTTTCCCACAAAGCAATATACATAAGTTCCAGATAATGATGAAATTGTTGCTCAATGTCATTTTTTTCAGCCTAGCAAATATTTTAAATAGCATTTCAAAAAGTCTCCAATGCTTAGATATGCCAAAACAATGTAGACTTTAAAATGGAATCTAATGAAGTGGTCACTACTTAAAAAGTTCATGTTGAAACATACTTCTTTTTATTGTTTAGAATGTTATTATTCAAAAACCCTGTTAAGAAAACTTTTTAAGAGGCCACCAAGGACATTAGATGTCAGGTTTTGAAATCAGACAAATCTGCATTTAGATTAGGTAAAGAAAAATACTTTTTTTCCTTCTTCTCAGTTTTTCAGATTAAATGAAATAGCCCTCAAGCCTCTAATGCTTGTAACTAATATTGTATTACTTTCAAAAATGTATTTTTAGATGTAATTAATCAGTGACTTTATAGACCATGTGACTGCAATATTAGTGGACTCTGCTCCAGTCCTTGGCCTTTTTGCTCTAGATTCAGTCATCACTCATCCTCTTCTCTGGAAGCTGGAGGGGGACTGATTATATTATAAATTACAGGATGACTGATTCTTGCAGGGTGCCTTTTCCAGATTCCTGTCTTCTGTGTTTGGACAGTGAGAGGCATTGGCTAGGTATTGGAGGATACTCATTTACATGTTTTACAGTGTTGGTGAAAGGATCTCATTTGAGAGAGAGAAAAGAAGAAAATACATGAAAATAAAAGCTAATAGTATTTTACAGTAATGTTAGCTCGTGTGTTTACTTAGTTAATGTGCATTTTTCTGCTAGTTTGTAGCCCTGATGAAGACAAGGATCATGTCTGTGCTGCTATTTACAGTGTCTAGCACAAATGTCTGGCATGTGGTAGAAGCTCAATAACATTGTTGAATGAATGATTGAATAATGAATAACTATTTATCTGAGGTCATTTAACTAGTTCCCTATAGTGCTGAGATTCAGAATCCAAGTCTGTTCGACTTCAACATCATAAACTTTTTATTAAATTATATTGTCTGACAACCTTACAATAAAGTTTTTCAAGCTTATGTTTCAAAGTAGGAAATTAATTTTATACTCAATAAGACAATAATCAGATACTATGTTTATTACCTGGGTGACAAAATAATCTCTATAGCAAATCCTCATGACATGCAATTTACCCACGTAACAAACCTGCACATATACTCTGGAATCTAAAATAAAAGTTAAAAAAAAAATAGACAGTAACACACCTTTTGACTCAGCTTAAATAACAAGTTCATTGTCATGAGTGTGGCTACCATGTATGATTGTTCATATTCATTGGCCCACGTTCTAGCCTAGAGAGAATATAATACCTGCACCAATGATGCATTTTAAAAACCTGTTTATTAAGTACCTTTTACAAGCAATAATTTGTGCTAAATTCTTCAGAAACTAAGTAATCTAAAACATGAGCTACTGCTTCTTTCAAAGAATTTATAAATATAGTTGTAGAAAAATACATCCATATCTAAAGGCTAACAATATAATTAGGTATTTTTATCTAGCAAAACCAAATGGTATGAATTGAAGAACAGTAAAACTGACTTTTAACTTCTATTCCCAACAATATGGCAGAAGAGATAATCCAAAAGATCCTACTCAAAGAAACAAAAAATTCTGATGAAAGTATCAAAAATCGTGTTTTAAAATATATTATTGAGTTGGTACAAAAGAGAAGAATGGTCAGAGCCTTAAAATTAACAGAAAGCAGAAATCCTGGGTGTCAAATTAAAAAAAGGAAAGGAAGGAAGGAAGGAAGGAAAAGAAAGAAAGAGAAAGAAAGAAAAAAAGAAAGAGAGAAAGAAAGAAAGAAGGAAGGAAGGAAGGGAGGGAGGGAGGGAGGGAGGGAGGGAGGGAGGGAAGCATCAACACCAGCTCTTATCCTAAGGGTTTGTGCTGAATTCTGGCAATCCAGAGTTTCAACCTTGATAGTGGCATTAAGGTTAATACTCTATGAAAGCATCTATATACTAGGGATTTATACTGAGCTCATGTGAACAGCTGTCTATAGAGTCAAGGACTCACAAAAAGTAGGAAAAAAAGTAGATTTCAAAGTAGTGTGCACAGTCTGACTGAAATGTCCTTTATAAATCACATATTATATATGAGAACTATGCCAAGGCATTCCTCTCTGCATAGTGAGGTTTTGAGTGATTTTTATTTTCTCTTTATATTATTGTAAATTTTCCCAGGTTTCTGTAATAAAATATTATTGCTTTTATAATAAAAATATATACTGAGGACTTCCTATACTTGTAGAAAACTGGAAAAAACATAGGTCCTGCACTCATACAACCAAAAAACAACAAATAAACTAGACAAATTGCAAATTCACAACTTTTCTTGATCCATCAGAGAACTGAGCACACAGAGACTTCAAGGAGAAATAGGACATGAACCCTTGTTTATTTGGGGATTTGGGGCAGACACAGCTGATCACTAGTAAGAAGAACCAAGCTAAAGTTACTAAATTAGTAATGGCAAAATGTGAGCTAGATTATACAAACCTTTAGGGAGGATAATATAAGGGGAATTTTTATCTACTTACAGGCAATTCACAACAGAGCTCACCAGGTACTCTCAGAAAAGACTGGAAGAGTCCTGAGAAAATGTCCCTCATGGCACAGGTCTGGGGCAGAAAACAGCTATCTCTGCAGAAAAGACACACAATCTCATCCAAATCTTTTCTTCTCACTGGAATAAGAAAGCCTTAAATACTATGTGTGTGGGAGGAATTATAGCAACTACTGACAAGCTTAAGGAAATAGAATCCATTGCAGTGAAGAGACATGTGAACATAAAACAAAACAAAACAACAACAAAAAATAAAACTTCCTCCCATAAGGGAGGAGTGGGAATAAAGTTCTGGGCCTAGAACTACAGATAGAAGAGGGACAGGAGTGTGGAGAAGGCCATACTTTCAACACTCATGAATACAGTCTAAGAATGAGGTTAGACTGTATTCGCTTAATCAAATGAAGAGCGAAGGCTTCCTACCACTGGACTAACAAATGTTGAGTAAAAAGACTCATAAGTGGGAGTTGAACAATGAGAACATCTGAAGACAGGGAGGGGAACATCACACACCAGGGCCTGATGGCGGTGGTGGGAGGCTAGGGGAGGGGTAGCATTAGGGGAAATACCTAATGTAGATGGCAGGTTGATGAATGCAGCAAACCACCATGGCACATGTATACCTATGTAACAAACCTGCACATTCTGCACATGTATCCCAGAGCTTAAAGTATTAAAAAAAAAAAAGTAACAGTAGCAGTTGGGTTGATTCCATGTCTTTGCTATTGTGAATAGTGCTTCAATGAAGATATGCAAATGGGATTACTGGGTCAAATGGTATTTCTGATTCTTGATATTTGAGGAATCACCACACTGTCTTCCACATGGTTGAACTAATTTATATTCCCATGAACAGTGTAAAAGCATTGTTATTTTTCTGCAACCTTGTCAGCATCTGTTTTTTCTTGATTTTATGTGGTACATAGACAGCATAGAATACTATGCAGTCATGAAAAACAAGATCGTGTCCTTTGCAGAGACATGAATGGAGCTGGAAGCCATTATCCTCAGCAAACTGAGGCAGAAAACCAAATACTGCATGTTAATGAGAACACATGGACACAAGGTACACAGGGAGGGGAACAACACATATTGGGGCCTGTTGGGGAATGGGGTTGGGGGAGGGAGAGCATTAGGAAAAATAGCTAATGTACGCTGGGCTTAATACCTAGGTGATGGGATGATAGGGGCAGCAAACCACCATGGCACATATTTACCTACGTAACAAACATGCACATCCTGTACAAGTACCCTGGGACTTAAAATATAAATAAATTTTTTTAAAAAAGTAACAGTGGCATACCATTGGAGAGTTACAAAAGCACAGGGAGACCCTCTCTAAAATGCTATACAAAGGAATGACTTAAACCTGACCGTTAAGCAAATTGAAAAAAAAAAAAAGCAAACAAAAAAGGAAACTGAAACCCTGGTAAACCAGCCTTCACCAAAAGATGAGGTATCACTTAAAAAATTTGAAGGATCTGACAGGGAAACAATAGTGACAGCAAACTTTAAACCTACCTAATTCCTAAACTGATTGTCACAAATCCCCCAAATTAAAGACCTAGCAGAAGAAAAGTGGGCTTCTTTTTAGGCATAAAAAGTATTTACTTCAGTTTCTACTAATCTACACAGAATGTCTGGTTTTATACCAAAACTTGCAAGACATATGAAAAAGCCGAGACGGGCGGATCACGAGGTCAGGAGATCGAGACCATCCTGGCTAACACCGTGAAACCCCGTCTCTACTAAAAAAATACAAAAAACTAGCCGGGCGAGGTGGCGGGCGCCTGTAGTCCCAGCTACTCCGGAGGCTGAGGCAGGAGAATGGCGTAAACCCGGGAGGCGGAGCTTGCAGTGAGCTGAGATCCGGCCACTGCACTCCAGCCCGGGCTACAGAGCAAGACTCCGTCTCAAAAAAAAAAAAAAAAAAAAAAAAAAAAAAAAATGAGTAAAGAAAAAGCAAGAAAAAAAAAAAACCACAGTGACAAAGCACTTGATAAAACCATAACCAACATGACACTGATGCTGAAACTATCAGTTAACTTAAAATAACCTTAAAATCACTGAATGTAAAGTCTTTACTGGTAAAGGTGGGAAACATGCAAGACCTGGTGGGGAGTTTCAGCAAAGAAATGGAAACTGTAAGAAAGAATCAAATAGAAATACTAGATGTTTTTAAAAAAAAGGATCCGAGATGAAGAATGCCTTTGATAGGCTCATTGACAGACTCAAAATACAGTTGAAGGACTCTGCAAACTTGAACATAAGTCAATTGAAATTTCTCAAATTCAAACACAGAGAAGAAAGAGTGAAGAAAATAAAGTAAAACAGAACAGAGCATTCAAGACCTGCAGGACAATATCAAATAATCTAATCTATGTGTCACTAGAAAAGAGGAAGAAGAAGAGGAAGAAGAAGAAGAAGAAGAAGAAGAAGAAGAAGAAGAAGAAGAAGAAGAAGAAGAAGAAGAAGAAGAAGAAGAAGAAGAAGAAGAAGAGGAGGAGGAGGAGGAGGAGGAGGAGGAGGAGGAGGAGGAGGAGGAGGAGGAGGAGGAGGAGGAGGAGGAGAGGAGGAGGAGGAGAGGAGAGGAGGAGGAGGAGGAAGAGGAAGAGGAGGAAGGAGAAGGAGAAGAAGAAAAAGGAGAGAGAAACAGAGAAAGAGAGAAACAGAGCATAAAAAATATTTGAAGGAATATATTTGAAGAAATAATGGCCAAGTATTTTCCAAAATTAATGACACATGCTCTATTTATTTCTTATTTCTGCTGAAACATATTACCAGAAATCTCGTTACTTAAAACTACACAAATTTATTATCTTACGGTTCTGGATATATTTGTGGGGGCCGTCATTCATCCTGCAACACACACGAAAGGATCAAAGGATAGGTGCAAGAAGCTCAGAGAATATCAAGGGGGATCAAAAAACAAAACAAAACAAAACAAAAAACTTAGGTTCATATCATAGAAGCAGCTGAAACCCAAAGATAATTAAAAAAAGGTCTTGGAAGTGACCAAGGACAGCGGATGATAGGAAATGACACATTCCACATAGAGGATCACATGAGAATGCAGGCAGACTACTTGTTAAAAACTGTGCAAGCCAGGAAACAATGGAGTGTCATCTTTCAAGTGCTGAAAGAAAAAGTGTTGTCAGCACAAAAATCTACACTCAGCAAAAATATCTTTCAAGAAGTGAAGGGAGAAGCCAAAAGACTTTCTCACACAAAAACTGAGAAAATTCACTGCCAGGAGATTTGCCTACAAGAAAAAAGAAAAGTTAAAGTAATTAAGCAGAAGTACTATGATGTTAGGCAGTAGCTCGAATAAAGAAACAAAAAGTGGAGAAATTGTAATAAATACAAGTAAAATAACTTTCTTTTTTCTTTTACTTGTTCTAGAAGATAACTGTATAAGCAAACAATAGTAGCTTACATGTAATAGTAAAATGTATGAACAAATGTTCACAAAAAAGGGAGGAAGAAATACAGAGTACACAGTTGTAAGGTCCTTATACTACATATGAAGTAGTGTATTATTTGAAGTAGAATCCTACTAATTGAAAGTGTGCACCAACCCAGAAATAAAATAAAGTAGGTTGGTTTTTAGGAACAGCTATTTAACTTCAACCTCTCATGCATCTCCCCCCACCCCCATCACTTCACCCTGAGTATCTGTCTGGTTCTTTTCCAAGGTTTGATTCACATTTCCTCTTGGTTTATGGCACAGTGATAGTTCTGTTTGACCAAATTTCAACTGATCATAGACTTGAAAACCAGGCAGATCCTTAAGTGAGATGTTAGGAAGCAATTTCCGTTTAGTAAAATAAATGCGACACACTTACAGGAAGAGTTATAGCCTTTGAGAGAGCCAGCCCTGGGCTTTCTGGGACTCCTCTGAGTAGTGTTTGGAGAGCCAACATTCAGTGGGCTGAGGGATTGGTAGGGATTTGAGAGAAGGGAGGCTTTAGGGGGAGTTGGAGGTGGGGCAGAGAGTGAGAATGGTTGGAGACAGACTTTAATTACTGCTGTCAAATATCTGGACTCTTCTGCTGCTTTCTTTGTGGCCACATACTTGGCAACCATTATAAAAAATAACAGAAAATAAGGTGCAATATAGTAAATAAAGGATGATCAAAGGAGAATATATGTTAAATAAAATTAGGGCAGATTGTAGAATGAATGAAAATGGGAGTAAGCTAAGATAAAATTAAGAAATAGGGATACAGTTGAAGTTTTAAAATATCCTAATAAAAATCCTAATAGAAATTAAAAGTTTAACAATAATACTGTCAACATGTACTAACAACAATACTGACAAATACTGTATTTGGTATTTTATTCCAAATACATATTTGGAATAAAAGATAAAAAGATCAAAACCAGTAACAGAAAGTTAATTTTAAAAAAAATGCATAAAAACAAAATAGATGGAAGGTTAAGATAAAAATCTAAAACTAGTGAAAAGTAAAACGTATAAAAGGATCACAGATTAAGGTTTCAAAAAGATATTAGCAACTGGAAACAGAAAAAAGTAGTTGAAGGAATTAATGAAAATACTTTTAAACAGAGAGCATGACTAATAAAGAAAAGGAGACAAGAAATGTGTAACATCGGGAAATATAAAGCGTATGTAACCACAGGCACAGAGATCAGATAAATTGTGGACTACTGTGTAAAATTCTGTCCAATTATCTGTTGTGTTGTAATCCATATTATTAACTATTTTGCACTTCTGTATGGCATGCCTTCTGCCTGGAGTATCATTTTTCCTCTTCTGCAATCTCTTTTCCTTCCCCTTATCCTCACCAGATTTCACTTGTCTTTCATATTTGGGCTTAAATGCTGCTTCTTCCTTGTTTTAAATGTTGGTCCCCTAGAAGCATCTGAGTTTGCAAGTCCCAGATGTGACATTCCTGGTGGTGTTATTGGATAATATTAGAAATCCATTTCTCTCAAATATGTTAATAATTAGCTCACAGCATGACAGATGATCTGCCTATATTCCTTACATGAGTGTTACTATTGGAGAGAGTGGTAGCTATTTGCAGTGGCCCTAGAGTCTAACAACCTTAGTTTGAGTTCCAACTCTACCATTTACTGACTGTCTTGGCACTAAGGTGTTTCCCATTTTGTAAATGGGGATCAAATTAATACCTAAGTCATTCAGTGGTTGCAGGTATAAAATAAAATGATACATTTAAAACACCTAGTCCAGTCCTTGAAACAGAGTGAACCTTCAATAGATAAGAGTTATTCTAGAGAGCCTTGAATTATTTTAGGGTTTGGGGAGTGGCCATAGTTTTAAACTTCTAAGAGGATGCATCATGTTCAAATATTTCTTTTTGATCTGATTTACGAAATATATAAAATGGGAGTTCTCTTTCATTGTGCCTGCCTATTTGCACCATTCACTGAGCTATCACGATGTAATCCTGGCAAACTGCCTGGATTTGCCAAAATGAATGATTCTGAGAGTTTGGTCACGTGGTCCTATTGAACTGTAAGTTAGCACAAAGCCAGTTAAAATTTCAGAGTATTTTTCCTGGTATCTGCAATGCTTCAACTCAATGCTACCTGTTCTGAGTATATTTGGGTCAAGTCTGTGTATGGACCACTCTGACCTGAGAGAGTTCTGGGTAGAAGTCTGAGAGAGTGGAACACTTATATGGTTGCCCTAGTTGGTTTTCACCCTTTTTCATACAGTGAAGTCATCATTGACATGCCAAGGGTTTTCTGACACTTGGCTCAATTATTTGGTGAAATGTTCACAACATTGGAGCAATACTCTACAAAATCTGCTTATTTTACAGACTTAAAATGCGTATTCTTCACCGTTCAGGGTTGGTATAAAACTGCAAGTTTCTTAGGCCCTTGAATCTGAACTCTGCTGTTGCATTTAAGAAGTCTCTTATGGAACTAAGGAGTCTTTAGATGTAACGGTTGTTGTATTTCCAAAAATTCGGAGATGACCTAACTAATTTTGTAATATAAAGACCCAGATTCCTCTTCTGTTTTGCCGCTGATTAAACAGGTCATTTTTATTTCTCAGTAAAATGTCCTCCACATGTCAGAAAATGAGGAGAGGTTAGAAAACCCCTATTAAAATCTTTAGGTTTATCATCTCTTTTACTGAGAAGGTGATCTCTCCTGGGCCCCATTACAAATATTTTATTGTAATTGTACACTTGATTTGGATAATAATAACTACTACTATCATTTAATCATACAAATGTAATGCCCATTTCACATGTGAGAAAACTGAGTTTTAGAAAGATAAAACAATTTTTCCAAGGTCATACAGCTAGTAAGTGGGAAAGACAGGGCACCAGTACACAGAAGGCTAACTCCAGATCAGTTTTTCTTAAACACCACATTCATGGCTGCTTATGCAATCTGTATAAATTTGGATTCCAGACATATTTTGCTACTGAAGAACTTTGCTACTCAAATTGACTTTTTAGATTATCTCTTCCTTGGTGAGAAGATATAAATTATGGTATATACAATCAAATGTGCAGTTCATACTACACAACTGTATATAATTTTTGAGGAAAACATTTCTCAACTTTCACACCAATGTCCCTATACTAGTCCTGGTAACTTTACAATGACCCAATTATTGGCAGTGGTCTTTCAGAGAGGATTTGAAAAAAGTTCCTGTGCCTTGTCAAAAAACACATTGGTGGAACAAGAACTGAAAAAGCTTGTCATTAAAGTTTCAAATTAGTTGCAAGGCCAGAAAAAAAAAAAAAACCACTGGAATTCATAAAGTAACAGAGCAGTTGTGTTATGATATTAATGTGTCCCACTCTGAACCTGGGTTTAAGAAGCAGGCCAGGTGTGGTGGCTCATGCCTGTAATCCCAACACTTTGGGAGGCTGAGTCGGGTGGATTGCTTGAGGTCAGGAGTTTGAGACCAGCCTGGTCAACATGGCAAAACCCCGTCTCTACTAGAATACAAAAATTAGCTGGGCATGGCGGTGCATGCCTGTAATCCCAGCTACTAGGGAGGCTGAGGCAGGAGAATCACTTGAACCCAGGAGGCGGAGGTTGCTGTGAGCTGAGATCCTACCACTGCACTCCAGCCTGGGTGACAGAGTGAAACTCTGTCTCAAAACAAAACAAAACAAAACAAAAAAACGCAACAGCAGAAAAGTCAATTATATTAAAGACAACTAAGGCCAGACACCAGTTACCAGTTGGGAGCACAAATGAGAGAAAGACATTGTTAAAAAGGCATTTGGAAAGTGAATTTGAATTTGAGAGTTGGTTACAGTTCTAAGATCAGCTATACTGAGAAAAACTGACTTGGTCTGAGCATAATTAAACTTCAAACAAATCAGGCTCTGAGTTGTCCTTCCATATTGGGGTGGCAGTAACTGGGCTTGTGGGTTCGTTATTGTGGTTCAAACAGCAAGCAATCATTGGAGGCCCAGAAGGACCTTGGATCCAGGCATGAGACTTAAGGACAGAAAATCAGTCCTAAAGGGACTGAGGTCTCCTGTAGCTGGAAGGACTGCTGCACATAGTGGAAACTGAGCTACCAAAAAAGAAGGAACAGGGCATGAAACTCATAACTATGAATCTGGGAAATGGGACAAGACTCTATCACTAGGGGATAATAATTGCATTTACAATAATAATAAAGCCGTGAAGTTTATATAAGCACTTGGTATCTACTGTGCATTATGCACAATGAACTGTGCTGAGTACTTTATATAGATAATTTCATTTAATCTTCACAGCCAACCTATGGGGATATACTGTCACTATTTCAATTTTATACATGGGGGAACCGAAGCTTAGAGAGGGTTTCATAACTTGAAAATAGATTGATGACTATTTATAACTGCAGTCCTGGAGCTGGGGGTGAAGCCCCAGCTGGCTCCACCAGGTGCAGGCTGAGGTGGGGGCTATGCAGAACCAGTGTGTTTCTGACTCAGGGCTCAGGTCTGGTGCTGGTCTCTCATACAGGTTCGAGAGAAGCTCCCAATTCTGAGTTTGGAATGAGTGTATGGGTTAGGAGGATTGGCTGAGGGGAACTCAGAGACTCAGCAACCCTGCCGTCTTGTAAATATGGTTTCCATCCTGTGTCAGACCTACCTCACAGCTTCTTTAGTAAAAAAAAAAAAAAAAAAAGCACACCCCTTAATATACACATATAGATTTGATTAAAACATGGTATACTTGAATTTGTTTTTGGGCCCCCAAAAATACACAGTATCATAAATATTTAGATACTATTTAATATCTTTTAAGTTTCCTTATCATTGATAGTATCTTATATTTATAACATTTATTTTTAATCATAACATTTCTGTGGCCAGGAGCGATGGCTTATACCTGTAACCCAGCACTTTGGGAGGCCGAGGTGGGCGGATCACCTGAGGTCAGGAGTTTGAGACTAGCCATCTCAATATGGTGAAACTCCCTCTCTACTAAAAATACAAAAATTAGCTAGGTGTGGTGGCCTGTGCCTGTAATTCCAGGTACTCTGGAGGCTGAGACAAAAGAATCGCTTGAACTTGGGAGGCAGAGATTGCAGTGAGACTACATTGTGGCACTGCACTCCAGCCTGGGTGACAGAGTGAGACTTCATTCCCCTCCCTGCCACTCTCAAGAAACAAAACAAAACAAAACAAAAACAAAAACAAAAACAAAAACAAAAAAACACTTTCCATGATATAAGGGATAGGCCTAACTACCATGTTTTAGAAAAAGGAGTTTAGCTGTAGGGAAGTACTACAATGCCTTATACATGCCTAGATCCCTGAGCTATAAACTGTAACATTAAATTCAAGATAACTCAAACATTACATGCTTATTTTATTTATGTATTTATTTATTTAGAGACAGGATTTATTTATTTAGAATAATTCATATTCAAAACAGTGACCTGTTTGACATCCGATTTTGCTTGGAGAGCATTTGCTTTCTCGAGTACAATGTTCTGAAATATATACACTTAATTATTTAAATAATTAGTTACAAATATGAAACATGGTCAAGTTACCTAGGTAATAAGACAGGGGAAAAATCCAATCAATATAAGCTTCAAGTGTTAAATGGCTATTTCATATATAACCTTTGTTACAATCACTGCCATTATATCACCAGCACTTCTTTATAACACCTTAAAAAACTTGCCTGTTTCCAAGAATGGCATTATAAATATGTTTCTTTATTCTACTCTCATTATAACAAGAGGAGGTCAATGGTCTAAAGGGTGGTTTCCTATTATGAGAGGGATAAAAACGAAAATCAATAAATCTTCAGATCATAAATGTTGCTACAGTCTGGCAAGGTTGAGAAAATTATGAGCCGAGCCCCATGATGTCTGGATATTGCAGCTTGTAAATTTCTATATACATATGTATATGGTTATGTATATACTCACTGCTGGGTCCTTCCTAGAATTTGCTCACAAATGGTGGAGTTTTGTTCAGTATTGTTAGAATATACCCAGCATACAAAAATAAAGATGTGACACTACTTTATTTAGAAAAATGTTTCTAAGATTATAAAGTCACATTTTTCTCAATTGGCTTCATTACTTTGATCAGGAAACTGAAACAGGAAATTATTTGCTTCTGCTGTTCAATAAATTACAAATATTGAGATTAATTGGCAAAACTTTTACCTCTGTTACAAATATTCACACTGAGTGGTGATAATTCTAATAGGTCCACCAAAATAAGAGAGATCATCAGAAACATAATAAATTGGCTCAAAGACAATATATAATGAATAATGATGCAGTCCAGTATGAACTTTTAGGCAGTGTTGTCTAGCATTTAAGGACAAGGATGCCGAAGCCAGATTGTCCCTGTTTGGTTCCTGCCTCTGCCACTTAAAAATTATGTGATTTTGGGCAATATTCCTAACCTCTTTGTGCCTCATTTTCTTCATCTATAAACTGAGGATAAATAAAAGTTCCTACTCAGAGCAAGCTGTTGTGAGAATTAAGTGTGTAAATATATACAAAGAGCTTCTATACATAGTAAGCATTACTGTGCAGCTGCAAACACTTCCATATCCGTTAAATATAATACTATCTTGTTTGATAGTGTGTTAAGTGATATTCAAATGGCTAATTTTTGTTTCTAACAAACAGGTTGAATGGGGTCACAATTTTGTTTTTGCTTAAACAGGCAGGTAAATGAATACATTAAGCAGTAAGGGGACAAACTCTTCTTTCTAGACACAAATCATGCCACATAAGTTCTGAGCATGTAAGTCTTTTATGTAAATATAAAAAAAGACATTGGAAACACCTTCTATAATTTGCTTGGAATCTTTGCAGACATTATTATGCATGTGCCAAATTATACCTACCAATAATAAAAAATGGGAAATAGTACAGAGATCCTTCATAACACCCTTAATAAAATTCATTGAGGACATTTTGCATATTGTGGGAAATATAGGGTGGCTTCTTTGGTTTGGAAATGGCTGAAGACAATTATCAATATCCCCACTTCATACCCCATCTTCTAGTTTAACTCCACCTACCCTGATTTCCATCAGACCATACTGTTGAATGTAACTGACTTGCTGTCTTAAAGGCTTGCAGGGGCTACTCAGATGTTGCAATTCTTATTAAATCAGTTTTAGAAGGTGGGAGAAGGGAGTGGAGGCTAAAACAGGAGCACAGCAACCAGAAATAGCCATCCTGTCACTAGGGATTTGTTACCATTATCCACTAAATGATTAGCCCCATAATTTACAGGCATCACTATTTGCGAAGTGCTTCCTCCTGAGACACCAAAAGTGATCAATTTTGAAAAAATTGCTGAAAATATTGGCACTCATCTCCTTACAACTCAAATGTATCTTTTATGATCATGAGAGAGTCCAAAAAATTTGAGAATTCACAGGAATCTTCAACATGTTCATTTTAATGAACGTTTACTATTGTCATGTTATTACAACTCTCTCACAAACATATTAAGACCCCTACCTCCTATATCCTTATCCTCATGTCTATCACTGTGTTCCCAAATGCGTGAGAAGAAAGTTCAGAATTTATTTTTTATAAGTCTGGACTGTGGTCACTAAAATACAGCAGGCAGCCAACCAAGGCCAAAGCAGAGCTGAGTATGCTACATTGAGGCATGATTTGCTAGAATATGCCCATTCTATGTAAGTAGCTGGCAACAGGGAGTTACAATGAAATCCAGTATCAGAAGGTAGGCAAATGGCCCAGAAATTGAACATACATGTCTTTGGTGTTTGGAGACAGAAGAGCAGCCTAATGTAAGAGCAATTCAAGTACTAGATGGAAAAGTCAAGAAGTGAATCAAAATTAGATAATAGCTAAAGTACAAACAGAAGTTATAGGTCAAAGCAATACAGCAAGTCTTTCTCTTTCAACCAGCCAAATATCTCATTTCGATGGCTGACAGATACATTTCTGTACTTTGCTTCTATCCCCCATTTGCTCCCCCTTTTTTGGTGTGAAAAATAAGTCTTCTATGAGACAATGTAGTTGGCAAGTGGGAGTGGGCAGACATCCCATGGGAACTTTTCAGAAGATTATCCATTTTCATAAATTATTCTCAAATTGCTCTATTCATTTTAAGGAGTGAAGAGTCACTTGGGAATGTATTTGATCATCAAAAAAACACAAAAATTCTGGTGCTTTGTGTTAAGAATACATAAAAGTTAATGGAAAATTTATTAAGGCTGACAGTCCACTATGAAATTCAGTGTGCTGCAAGCCAAGCTGCAAAATTCTCTTTAACAGGAAAGAGAAATGGGACAATGGAGCTAACCTATCATATCACTTCTCAATGGCAGCTCTCATGGGAGAGGCTTTGTCAAAACCTGTTTGTCATTGTTCTGTGTTCTTTGATGATTTTCTTTCTTAGCTTTGGGCTCCAGGAACATATTCAAGATGGAACTTAACTCTACTACATAACATCTGCTAAGGGGTTTCAAAACCACAAAGCAAGCACATTTAATGATTCAAAGTTCACAGCTTTATCAACAGCAACAACTGTTCACAATCAGAGTCAACATGCCATCACCACATGTTATTGACGTGATTGTAAATGGTGCTGATGATTACCACATTCACATAGTACCTTTCCCAATGATCTGTTTTCAAACACTAATTAATGAATCCTCTCTGGACCTGTGTGAAGAAATACTACAGCACTTTAGTTGGTTGGTTTTACAGGCAGGCGTGTTAAATGACTCTGCTAACTTTCTCCACTCACCACCCTTGTTATCTTTCAACTCTCTCCATTGCCCCCACCTCATGTGCTTCCTGAGACTAGAGTATTTAATGTTGAGAGGAAAAAGCACAGGCAATATGACATTTCAGATGTAGCACTTCTGACATGCATATTCACAGTATAATGAGATGCTCTGTGCAAAGATTTGTCAAGCAAACTTGGAGATTCTCATACGCTCCTTGGAGATTCCTAACTAACATTACCAAATTAAAGGCACTGAGTATTTCTGTAACATCAGTCTCCTTTTATGTGATGCATTTCACCTGAAGTTGGGACTTCAGGAAAAGTTTAAAGTGATTAAAAGATGTAGAAGTGGGAAGGGATATGGAAGAGTGAATAGACGATGGTTGTGTTTGAAATGTTCAGCAAACACAAGGGAAATGCCAAGTCACATGAAATCCACTTGTGTTCTCAAATACTTAAAGCAATTAGTAGTTCCTTATAAAATATGAAAGCCTTGCACAGGAAAAAGATTTGAAGTCTTCTTTGACTCTTATAACTAATTAGCAGAATGGCATTAACTAAGCCATTTCATCTCTTTGGGATCTCTTTTCCTCATCTGTAAATAAGGTTTTATTCTTATTTATATAAGGTTTATTTTAAAAGATACTGAAAGCATCTTAAGTATTTTGTCATGGTTTAGTATGATCTTTAGTCTCATATGGAAGCAAGTAATGTTCTCATGGTTAAAAACTTTTTTTACTGTTAAATAATTTTTTAAAGGCACCTTGGAAGAGCACGGTTTTGGTATTTCCCCTGGTGACTTCATCACAGTCCAGACTGTAGTGCTGAAGTATGCAGCCCTAGGATGTTGCTGGTGGCTTATTTTTCAGGAGCATACTCAAATTCACAAAAGTTATAGAGCTAGATGTGTAAGTAGCTAACTTATTATTTTACCACCGATCTGTCAGCACTGACAGCAGCTTTGTTAATGAATTGTCTCCTGGTAGCATCTGGCAGGGAAGCCATATCATCATTAGAAGAGGTCTTGGGGTCTGTGGAATCAGATAACACAAGGTTTATTTTGTAATTCGGATGTTAGTACCAAGGGACCCTGGTTACCCCTAAAAGGTAAACTTAGTTTTGAGGTTGACTGAGTCATATTCTAGAGCCAGAAGCAGCCCCTCCCACCTGTACATGCACCTAAGTCTCCCCTTCTGAGGCATCCATGGCTGTCCCATCTCTTTGTGGACCTTCGTTTTTTTTTCCTTTGTGCATATAAATCCCCATACTGAAGTCTCATTTTTGCTCTGGTCTTGGAAACAATCTATCTTGTTTAAAGTCTTCGGAAAAAAATCTCTAAGCTCTTCCATTAATTTTTGGTTTTACAGTTTAACTTTCAGAAGGCAGTTCCCCCACCCTTCTTTATAGCCAAAATCTTTGTAGGAGAAGGGCTTTATTGTTACCCTCATGTATCATCCATACAGAAGTTTACATTTGCTCTTTTCAGGAGGAAAATAATTGAAGGACTTCTCTGAACTCCAGTCAAATTCTTTACTTGTCTCTTGCTTAAATGTGACAATGTATGTAAAGGGCTTTGCTTCAAGCCTGGCACACTGAGTTTAATAAATGTTAGACTGAAAAAGAAAACAAAAACAAAATACAAATAAGCCTACTTATTTTTATGTTGAAGCAGGGGTTCAAAGGTTAAAGGAATAAATTCTTTGCCCAGCTCTGTTAACCATTATCAAACAGAACAGAAGCAAATAAGACATTTTCTGCTAATCTGTTACATTATCATGAAACCTACTCTAATGAATTATTCTAAGGAATAAATGAAATAATGCACTGTGTATTAAAAAGTGCTTTTTCAAGTATATTATGGTTATTAAATTAGCTATAGCTTGTTTCAGATTTTGCTACTCGAAAAATGTAAATATTATTCAAGAACTTCCAAACTGTAGATAGTACTGGAAGGTTTGCAAATGGTATGAAAAATCAATTTATATGACACCAGTGCAATGTTGAGCCTTCAAGACCATTATAACCTTCAATGTACAGTTAGTTGGAATATAAAATCAATGCTATGACCTGAGATGGTCTTTCTGGTAAACTCTTAACAGTAGGGCGAAAACAAGTGAACTATGTTGTCTGTGGGCGGCCTTGTTATGAGACCATGATGAATGTGGCTGTTAAACATTTAGGCAAAAAAGATTTGCAGCTTTCAGTGCCACAGGGAGCAGCTTTCTCTGTGTCCTTACCCAGTGAAGTGATACAAAGCAAACTTGGCTGTTGAATAATTTCATGTAATTGTACCTTGGAGAGCTGAAACATACAGGAAGGAGGTCTTTTGTGTACAAGTCCCCTTTTTAAAAACTACCATGGAAAATCAATACATCGGTTGGTGGACGCTTACCTGCAATTATCTTTAGTTGAAATTTCCAAATGTCGAACATAATGAAAAATCCCTGGATAGAAAAATGTCCCTGGTTAGCTTCAGTAGCTACTCGTTACTTTCTAAATGTTCTTACCAGGCAAACTGAGCAAAAAGAAACCCCTTTTATGAAAATATTACCTGCAAAGCACAGGGGCAGGTTGGCTGGTCTGTTGTAGGCAGTAATTCCTCCAAAGAGCCTTGTGGTTTTGTATGTGGGGGTGGGGGTGGAATTTCACTCTATCACCTGTCTAAACCCTTCATAGGCATGGACTTGATTTGGGGGAACCCCTTGTGTCAATCTCCTAAACTGGAATTAATTGGTGAGGGAGACAGTTTCAGGTGAACAATTAGAATTTTCTTTCTCAAGAGAGGTGTTAAATATTTTACACTACACATTACTCATATATCATGCTTTACAACCCCTCATTAGCCCAAACAATAGACCAGGAGAGAGCTCCAAGGTATTACCCTCCTGTGATAGTTGAGGGGAAACTAAAAGGGAAAGAGGTTGTCCTTGGTCACACTGTGTCAAATATAGAAGCAGAACTAACTAGTCGTTCTATTCATGAACTGAGAGTAAAGGCATTAGACAACTAAATAAGTACTTAAATGCTCACGGAGAGCTAGTTTTGCAGTTCATTTTCTCTTCCAACTCCTTCCCTAAATGCATTGTTGGAGCCTCTCCCAGTCATTGCATACTTGGTCACTCTGTGAAATTCTAGGGAATGCAGCATCTCACTGCTGTACCTGGCACTGTTTCCCAGGTGGGACACCAAGGTTCTTTTCTTACCCTCATTTTTGTTGTTTTGGTTCTATCTTTGGGGGACAGAGGGAATTACCTCGTATTTTATCCTCTCTGCCCCCTTTTGTGCTACGTTGCCTCATCATTTATTAGTATATTCCTTCTTAGTTATTATGGCCAGCAATCTTCGGCTTCCCTGACATTGCTTCTCAGAACTCTTCAGTGGTATTAAGGAACAACTCCTGTGTCATTTTCTTTTGCATCCATTTATCTCACTCTCTTTTCATTGCCATCTGAGAAGTTGATCTTAGAGTAGGCACTTCAAATTAATTATCAAAAAATTGGCAAGCAATCTAAATGTACAACAATTAGAGAATGACTACATTTTATATGCCTCAACTCAGTGGAATATTGTAAGTGATAAAGTTTACAGAGAATTATGAAAAAGTAATT
Organism: Macaca thibetana thibetana; assembly: GCF_024542745.1. Taxonomy (NCBI): domain Eukaryota; kingdom Metazoa; phylum Chordata; class Mammalia; order Primates; family Cercopithecidae; genus Macaca; species Macaca thibetana. Next base: position 81,563,826 of record NC_065581.1, read on the forward strand.
TTAATAACATGTTAAGTGAAAAAAAAACACATGCAAAGTGTTATGTTTATTAGGTTCCAATTAATTCATATGCCTATGGACAAAGTCTGAAATGGAATATGTCAAACAAAAATATAGATCATTTAGGTGGTAAAATTATTGGAACTTCTAAACGTAAAACTTTCTGTACAGTTATCACATTTTTTATATTCTTCAGTTTTGACCCAGTCTGATTTATCCCTCCTTGCCCCTTCCCAAATTGTTATTATTAGCAACATGACTGTGTTAAATTTGAGGTGGAGATTCCATTCTAAAGGGAAGGTCTATAAATTCCATCTCTGAATGAAAATGGTCAGGATATAAGATGAATTGCCATAAGGGATAGCTTATTAGTTAAATTTATGAAAAGAATTTCTAATCAGTTTTCATTCTTTTAATAATTCAGGCTAAAAAAATCTTTATGTATTTGTCAAATATAAAAGTTGCCAGGACCAGAAAGAAAATTTGTCTTCATTGTCTTTTTTTCCATCTAGAAACCTACATACTCTGAAATGAAAAGGAGCCTAGAAACATCAGAAAAGCAGGCAGTACCACCCTCTAAGTAATACAATGTTCTATGAGTTTCACCTTTATGTGTTGTTTGTTTGGTGTCTATGAGATTAGGTGTCAAAGTTGTAGTATAAAACACAAATGTTCCAGTTTGGGGGAGTATAAAAGAAACTGCAGACAAAACTAGTGCCTTGCTTTCCCTCAGGAGTAAAGTAGAATGAAATGCTTCACAACTAATTTTGTCCAGTTGTTCTTTGGCTGTGGTCATAGATTTCTTTCATAATTAGCCTTCTCTAGCTTACATTCAGTCTCTGAAAGTATGCGCTAAAGGTACCCCTTGGGTTTGGTCCAGTTTCTCCAGAATACTGCAGCCAGCTCTCGTTAACAGTTCTGTGTCTCTTGCATTCTCAGACATCAGAGAAAGTTGGGTCTGATACATAGCGTCAAGCAGTTTGACTGTCTCTAAGCTAAAGATAGGTGCAAGGCGAAACTCTCTGAGTTTTAAGCTTTCCTGGAGCCCTGAGATTTTAGCTCTGGATACAGTCTTGTCGGATTGTTAATTCTGAGAATGCAAGAGTGGCTCATACCATGAGCCCAGTGCCTCAGTGCCGGAGGTAAACCTGCCCTGAGCTGAAAATGGAATGGTGCAACATTGCATGCAGGTTATTAAAGATTCTGCTTACTTTACAATGGTCTGTTAACAGCTCTAATGTCTTTAACATGTGGAGCCTATTGACTTTTAAGTAACATTTTATTGAAGTAACTGCCGTGCTTATTAGCCCGTAAGATTTACGCTTCATTTTCAGTCCTGAATCTTGGGGAGTCCTGAACCTTTCCTTAAATTGTGAGGTAGGAACAGTATGAGATAAGAGATGCTCAGTGTGAATGGGAACATGTGTGATTCAGTAGGGTAAGGAAGAGAAATAGCCGTCTGCTAGGATTTGGAGAAAGCTAAAAGGTCATAGAGAAACAATCACATATTCATTAATGGGTCTGAAATTTAGAGAAAAAAAATATTTGCAGATGTGGCCAGTGTGAATGGCTTATATCGTGGTTGTACTGTTTTATAGTGTCAGGTGTATAGTTAACTCCAATGAGTGCAAAATTTCACATAAAAGAACATACAGAGAACCATCAGGACTGACACCTGAATTTAATATGCTGCTTTTACTTAGGCATTTTGGAAGAATCAAAGTTTGCCCACCTATATCTTTTCACTGCTGTTAGCTCTTGAAAACACAGAGTAATGTCACTATGTTCATAAATCATTGTACACAAAATAAATCAACATCAAATTTATTTATCTACCAAAAAAACATACTGAGGAGTAGCTGGCATTCAGTTAACTCTGGGATTTGAGATTTATCACATGTTTAATTATATGATATGAAATGAAACTTTAATGTATTTAAAATAAAATTTGATTTTATATTAACTGTGTTAGAAATATGTAAACAGCAGAATATCTGTACAGTTTTTCTTTCATTTTTCCTTACTGCTGAGGAAAACAGCTATCTCATGGATATTTCATAAAAAGGAATCCTCCCACATAACTACATATGAATGAGCTCAGTGTGATGGGAGGGGAAATTAAATCTAAGAGAAATTGAAATCTTTCAGTGGCTCTACCAAAGAACAGAGTGAAGAGCAAGAAACAGTTCATAAGGATAGGCATAAACATGACTTTCACAAGGATCTGACATTTTGTAGCCTATGGAAAACTTTGTGTTTTTCATCTCAGTTTTCAGGCTGTGGCTCCGAAATCAGTTGAAGAATATAAGCACAAGGCATGATTTTCTTATAACTTTCTCAGACCAGAGATAATGCGCTCTTAAACATTTGTGGTAAAAACTAAAAGAAGACAGATAAGAACCCATTACTAACCCTGGGCCAGTACTATTTCTTCTGCTTTTGAGACATCTCTCCCTTTCTGAGAAACCCCATCACCCATGCTTGAACTGATGGAAGAGAACTGTCTGTCATAGCCACAGAGCTTAAATTACCAGCTTTTCAGGTCTACAGAGACTTTGAGAGATGTACTAATATATTCACAACAGGAGGAAAGTGCCAACAGAAACAGATCTTGAATTGGTTCCCAAACAGGATGACAAAAAATGTCCACCCAGACCACACACGATTCAGCCACATTGCACGAGAGTCCTGCAACACATACTTGTTTTGTTTCACCCACCTATCAGCAGACCTCTTCACAGGGGGACTAGATCGCTCCTGCCATTTAATTAAATTTTGCACTTAGCTCAGTGACACAGAATCTGTGTTGGTAAAAAGTACATATTTCTTCCAAGTAGTTCAGTCTCAAAAAGATGTTTCATTAAGAAAAAATAAGGTGGGGGTTGGTGAGAGAGAAGGAGGGGCAGTGTGCAAAGAAGAGAGTTAAGTTTTTGCTCAGAAATTGCACACAGTATACATGCATAAATTGTATGTACATTTATCAATTTTATTTTTTTTATTTTAGAGCAGTTTTAAAACAATTGTGTGAATATTACTTAAGGTAAAGCACTAAAGCAAGACTAAGCCGCCTGTTGCAAAAGCCTGGACATTCAATACAAATTTTATAAAATTAGCTCCTACTCTGATGGTTTCTGGACATAGAATCTTTTAAAGATATTGTGAAATTGCAGAGACTGCTATGGCCTGAGAATATTTTTAACATTCAGATGATATTCCCTGAAAACTCTTGATTCTACCCACAGCAAGCAAGGCAAAGTGCTTCCTAAAATGACTACAAAAGATCCCCACTCTAGCTGCCTTGCCTCAAATCTAAGCATTACAGGCACAAAACTGAAATGTTAAGTACTTGAAAGCATCTGTGGTGTCCTACTTCTGATTAGCTGTAGATATCCCTATGTGAAAACAATTCATAAAAGGCTGAAAGAGATTGGTGATTCTAAACATTTAAGGACCGCTGTATGAGTGTTTTTCAACCTTGGTTAATGCTTTAGTCCCAACACCTTTAATAAAAGCAAGGTGACAGACTATGAAAACATTTACTTCAGAACGACAAGCAAATCTGATACTATTGTTGAAAGATGCTTCAGGGCACATGTACACAGGTTCCACAGGAGCAAGGGCCTTGGAGGAGGTGGAGGTGTGGTGTGTGGTGCTCTGCCACCTGCATGGGGAACTGTGTGATTCCCCAGAATAACTGCAGGGCTTTGGTATTTTAAACCTGCTAAAAGAAAAAAAGCTGGAGGACCAATCCTACGCACATCGCAGAGGAGAGAGTATTATCGAGACGCAAATGTATTTTCTTATAAAAGTTAGATTTTTTTCTGATTTTAAGTAAACTGTGGTTTCATAAACCTATGTCAGTGCTACATGAAGGTTTACATATGGCCATGCAATTATTTCACACTGAAAGTCACAACTCATGCTTCACCCACCATCAAACCCAGACCCTGAAAATGCAAACAGGCAATTTCACAGCTAGCTTAAACATTGATTGTTAAATAGCATCATATTTTCAGACTTCCAAACAGTGTATTTCATAAAATGACAAGAAGTAATTTTGTAACTCCCTGGATAGAAATCAGGGAACAATAAGACTTAAATCATTTCAGGGAACTGAGAGATTTCTGTTTAGCAAAGCCAGTTTTATCTAAGAAAAGAATTGGTTCTGATCCATGTCTATCATGTTCTTCCTAGTTTTTATTGGCTAACATGAGATAAAAATTAGGGCATATTTATTTTGTAATGCTGTGATCAGTGTTTATTTCTGAACGTGTTCTTTTTTATTTTCTACCATGTTGTGATGGCTCTCTGAAAAAGTCCCTATATGTAATAAAAGTTTAAAATACTGTAACTCTGGGATTTCAGAATATCAAATATTTGAATGTGTCTCAAAGCATGATTACTTTACAGAGAGAATTGAGGTCTGATATTGCACAAGCAAAAGTAAAATGATTGCATAGGGGAAAATACTATGCTGCTTGGGAAAATGATCAGGATTCCTATTTTGGGGCATCACATAGCATTTATTCTCACAGGACGGAAAAAATTTTTTTCTTATAACATTATTCAAGTTGTATAATATAGGCTATACTTGAAAAATAAATGAATTTTATGCAAATGAACTGTCATTTGAAACAGAAATAAACGGTTCTTTTTTATTTTTAAAACTTTAAATAGTTAAAATGTGGTAGATTATTTCTGATTTAAAGTCTACATAGATGCTCTCAAAATGTCATAAACAAATGTGAACTACTATGTGTTCATAAATCTAATTTCCATTCCTTCCTTACGGGATGTTATTAAACGCTATTTAATAGCATACTATGTAATTCTAATGGGAGATTGGATCTCCATTATTTAGATGTTATGTGTCCAATTAAAACCATCTAAATTGAAAGCAATAGTATATTAAGAAAATTCTGCTTTAGTAATAAAATCATGTTATCGCTTGTCAACCAAATTTTATGAATGTTTTCTTGAAATTGTAATAAGTAATTTTCTACAAAATCATATATTGTCTATGTTGCAATGTACAGTTATGATAGGTGCTATTAAAGAAAATCTGTTGTTTCATTATAATTATTCTCTAATTTAAGCATTATTTTAAAAATCTGTGTGTGTCTGAATGAGTGTGTATGAAACCATACTGTTTTCTATATGTAAGAAAAAAGCATTCCATTGAATTTATTAAGAAATAAAACATATCTGTTGACTTTAAGTTCAAACTAGATGACAATGATTGGAGTATTGGAAGAAAAAAACTAATAAAAATATATTTCTTACACAAACCCCCAGAATTATGACAATTCCTTTTAGAACAAGTTTACTTGTATTGTTAGTCATATTAAGGCAATTGCATGAATCTCTGTAGAGATTAAAGCCTTATGACAACTTAATGACTCTGCAGATTGCAATGTGTTCCTTGCCATTTTAACACCCAGTTTTAAATTTAAAAAATAATTTGATTTCTCCATCCTCCATAGTGGTTTTTTTTTTTGTTTTTTTTTTTTTTTTTTTTTTTTTTTTTTTTTTTTAGATGAAGTCTCACTGTCGTCCAGGCTGGAGTACAGTGGCAGGATCTTGGTTCATGCAACTTCTGCCTCCTGGATTCAAGCAATTCTCCTGCCTCAGCCTCCCAAGTAGCTGGGATTACAGGTACCTGCCACCACGCCCAGTGAATTTTTGTATTTTTAGTGGAGACAGGGTTTCGCCACGTTGGTCAGGCTGATCTTGAACTCCTGCCCTCAAGTGATCCACCCACCTCGGCCTCCCAAAGTGCTGGGAGTACAGGCATAAGCCACCGCACCCGGACCACCCTCCATACTTTTTTAAATCACAGAGCCTATATGGCTTTCAGCAGTAACCATGGCATACACACTCACAATGTACATCTGTAGAGAGCTTTATTGTTTTCAAAGCATTTTCACACACATCATCTTGAGAGGTAGAGTTTTCACATCTATTCTATAGATGAGGAAGCTGAGATACAGAAAGTCGAGTGGTAGATCCCAAATATTAGAAACTGAGCCAGAAGTACAATTCCAGTTTTGAGACATCAAACCCAGATCTAGTAATTGTAAAGACCACTAAACAAGCACAGATGTGCCAGTTTCCTAAGGCTTGGGGAATCTTAACAGCAAGCAACAGTGTATGAATTTTAACATCCTTCTTCTAGGTATCTAATTCCAACTGTATATTTGAATGTGTATGAACAGATAACCATTCACACAAACTGCGTTTAAAAATTATTTTAAAGATGAAACATATTGGCCTTAAGATTGACTTGGGGGACTCGAATCAGGATGTATTTAGACTTATTGGATCCAAGTCAAAGTGTCCCATTAACATTCTGGAAGTTTCATGTTCTCAGTTTTATGCCACTCAGCATGGCTCTGGTCAAGCCAGTTGTACCACGACTAGCTCTGCCTCTGGAACAAGCTGTTCAATCTCTCTTAGCCTTAGTTTCCTCATCTCTAAAATGGGGATAATAATACCTCTCTCATAGAGAATTTTGTGAGGATTAAATGTGATAATATGAATAAAGCCATTGAACAATGTATTAGATTTTTTTTTTAGGGCTGCCATAACATTATCTCAAACTGAGTGACTTAAAACATCGTAAATTTATTCTCTCACCACTCTGAGGCCAAGTCCAAAACGAAGGTATGTGCGGACTGCACTCCCTCCAGAGCCTCTCAGGGAGAGCCTTTCTTTGCCTCCTCCAGCTTTTGCTGGCTCCAAGTATTTCTTGGTTTGTGACTGAATAATGCCAATCTCTGTCTCTTTCTTGAAATGGCCTTCTCCTCAGTCTCCATCCCAAATCTCCCTCTGTCTTCCACTTTTAAGGACACTTGTCTTTGAATTTAGGACCCTCATGAAAATTCAGGATCATCTCATCTTGAGATCCTTAATTCAGTCACACCTACAAAGACTCATTTTTTTCCCCCAAATAAGGTCATATTCGCAGGTTCTGAGGAGTGAGACATAAACATATCTTTTTTTTGGGGGGGGGTGTCACAATTTAACCCAGTGCCTGGGAACAAACCCCTGCACCTTCTACCTCTATTGTCTTTGATTCAGACCATAAAATGTGGTCAATTCTGCAGTGATTAGCTCGGTAGTTCCCAATCCTGACTGTACATTAGAATCACCTGGAGTGTCTTTGAACCTCTCAGTACCCACCTGGGCTGCATTATAGACCAATTAAATCAGAATCTCTGAGAGTGGAACACAAAAATTGGTATGTTTTAAAGTTCCCTAGGTGATTCCAATGCACAGTCAAGGTTAGAAACTGGGGTATAAGGGCTCAATTGAAGGCCAGTCCATGGAGGGCCTGGGTTTTCTGGATTAAACAAGAATCATTGGGTTTTACCTGTTCAGTGTACCAAGTCTTTTGGGGTATAGAAACAGAAATTTATTGTTTTATCAGCACACCTATGCAAATCATAGTCCTTGACTTCTGCACACCATTTTTGGTTGTGCTGTATGCTAACTCTCATTATCTGTAGCAGTGAAATTTAATAGAAGGATTTAAGGCAAGACTTGATAGGAAATTTAGGAGACAAGCTCTAATTTCAGTGAAATTGTTGATCCAAAAGGACTCTGTCTAGTGGGGCTTGATATGGATATAATATTTTGTTTCCAAATCTAAATCAAGCTAAGGTTCTGGGGCAGTATAAGAGGCCCTGTAGTGCTGGAAAAATTCTGACATTCCCAGGCATACCTTGCTAATAAAAACATCATACAATTCTTTTGCAGAAGGCTTTAGTGTGTTTACTAGAGTAGGCGATGTTTGTTGGGTTAGTCTGTCCAAGGTGTTGGCAAATTCTTTCAGTAGTTTTCTTTTAACACCGTTCCAGTCACTGACCTTCAGCATGGATTATAGGTTTCTTTTTGAAGCAAAACTCTAGAAGAGACTTGGGAAGGAAACTTGTTCTTGTGCCACCTGACTCAGGAGACCAGCATGTATCACAATCAAACACCACCACTATTAAAAGCTGCAGCACCATAGGTCCCTGCATGTTAGGTTCAAAGTACTTTTCTACCTGTCGTGTCTATTCAGTCATCGAATGGCAGATCTTCAAGAGGTCCCATTACTGATCCCTTCTGTCCTGATAGCCTCACCTTTGTCCCCTTTGAAAACATGATCCCAGAAACCAGTGTAAGACCTTCTTTTACCATAAAGAATGTACAGTTGATAAAGCAGATGAGGATGCCCATCTGAGGGCCTCTTTCAAAATACAGTCTTAGGTCAAAGCAATAAAGCTCCAAATTATAATACTTGCACATTAGCCTAATTTTGAGACATATTTTGAGATAAAACAATGATGGGTCTAATGCTTTGAAATTAAACAACATCTGCCCACCCACTTTTCCTACATATTAGCCTAGACCCAGAGCAGGCATTTTCAGAGCATGCATAGAATGCACTGGTTATTAGCTATCCACATGCACTCCATCATCTACAGCTTAAGAATCTCCCAGGGTAAACTGGAATTAAGAGCACTGAAGTCTTCTTAGGAAAGGGATGTGGGTCCTGGGAGACTTGAGTCTTTTGAATGGGAAAAAGAGGTGGGAGCACATGATGACCTATCTACAAATTACATCTTGGAGGAGACGGACTTCTCCTTCCAAGTGACACATTGAAAGGTCAGCAGATAACCTGCAAAATAATTCAGTTTATACTTACATGGATAGTAACACTATATTTTAACAACAACAACAACAACAAGAATAAGAGAAGGAATGTCACAGAAGTCAGGATAAAGGTTACTGTAGTGAAGAAGGGGCAGTAGAGAACTTCCAAAGTGGAGCGACATCTTCTTTCTTAATCAGATGGTTACAAGTGAGTTTATTTTATTATTATTCTTTACACAGTAAATACTTACCTGTGTATGCTATATTCTGCAGTTTTAAAAAAGATAGCAGTGTTAAATTGAACTATAAAGTATAAAAAAGACATTTTTTTTCACTTATTTCCTATCTTTTATTTTGACAATGTGCTTGTTGGTACACTTATAAAACATTTGTTAAACAACAGTTCCATTAACATGTAATATTTTTTAAGACAAAAAGCTTTCATAATAATAAGGGAAATTCTTTTGAGGGGTGAGGACAGCGCAGAGCAAACAATGGCTGTGCTCATCAAAAATGCTTCATTACCATCGCCATTCCTGAAAAAGGGAAATCCTGAGATAAGTGAAGTGGCAGTTCTGTTGACATAAAAGAAGTCATTAGAAGGGAGGGTTGGACAGGCAGAAAACTGCCATTTAACTACTCTTCCTATCCTCTTTTCCAAGTGCTTTCCTGGGATTTTTTTCACTATTGGACTTTTTATTTTCTTGGTGGAATTTATATCTACTCACCCAATGTTGCTGGTTTTCACCCCAATTATACCTGTAAAAGCCATTTGTGAAGTCAGCTGGAAGATTTTTGACAGAAAGGGGGTGTGTGGATCTGGAAATGCTAGATGGGGCCCCTGCTTCTGACTCCTTGTCCCAATTCTTTTCCTTGGGAATTGCCTGAAGAAATGCCTCTGCCCGGGCTTGTTACATTTGTAAATGGATTTTTTTTTTCCCATGTGTATGGGAGTCTTGAGAACTTATAATATTGAAAAAGGTAACAACAATTTAAACATTTTTTAAAGTTAATGCAAACAAAAAGCCTTAAGAGTTAACGTTAACACATTTCTATTCCGCTAATGTGGTATGAAAGTGACAGGGAGAATTTTCAATTATATTATTCTATGTTATCCTAAACAATTTTGGAATGAACTCAAGAAAGGTAATGTTCTTTTTACTTTAGATAAAATAAATCACTGGGATAAAAATGGAAAGGATGTATAGCTGTTATAAAAGAAAGGCATTTAAGTCAAACAAGAATTTAATTGCCATTTCACAGTGCCTTGCTTTTGTTCCTAATTTTCTAATCCTGTTCTGTACTGTTCCTGATTTTCTAATTTTCTAAGCCGATAACGACCCACACATACACATTCTGGTTTAACACCCCAGAAAGTCTAACTGCATTTATTCTTGTTTACTGGCTTTGGCAATTTTAGCCAATTTATGATCTTTTGCAAAGTAACAATGTAGAGATAGTATGAATATTGATGGTAGATATTGAAACTGATCATTAAACCAGTCTTTTTGTGAGAGGGAATTTTGCAGCCCAGGCTCACAAGTTCACAACGCTTTCCTTGTTGTGAGATTATTTATTTACTCAGATCCCCACACATTTTCTGTTTTATCCTGGGGTTGGGCCAGGGCAGGCGTGGGGAAGCCTGTTCTTAAAGTCAGAGTACGAAATACTCAAAGGGATTCCTAAATTCAGAAATTACTCAACCACTGGTGCAGAGAAGGTAAGTTATTTAGAGTTGTTGATGTTTTAAATAAGCTGAGTGAAGGAAGCTCTTTCACGCGGACAAAGCAGAGAATATTGGACCAAAGAGCCGAGCACACCCCTGCAGTGGCCTTCGCCCAGTCTACCATGGGGTGGCGCTCTAAGGCCCAGATTTGCCCACCCTCCTACTCCACGCGCTATTTCAAGCAGCAGAGAATAAACCTTCTCAAGCTTTCGTTCTTGTGTCTCTTTCTCATTGTACATGTAAAATATTTACATTAAAAACCCACTGACCGTCAGTACTGATGAAAATAAGCAATTAGAAATCGGTTGGACATTTGTATACTTAGCTCTCTCAAGTATGTTTATACAGCTGATGGAAATGAAGGTTTGGGATAAAAAGAATAGTAGCACTATCATATAATTTCCAAGTTTGAATTAATTTTTTTCCTGAAAACATTTTAGGTTAAAAAAACCGCTCATATCTAAATTCTTAGAAATCCACTTTTAACCTTTTAATAAATTATGCCATATAGTACAATTTTAAAATTCAAAGACTCAAGGTAATTTAGTTATTAATGAAGTCAGAGTAACTGTATTTTTTTCATGATAAAAGAAGGAAGGTGAATATATTTTAAATAAATGAAGATTTCAAGCTAGCACCTTTGTTTTAGTTTAGCACCCTGGACTATGCCCTGTTGAAAGCATAAAGAAATATGCAAAATCTTTAAATAAACTGCAAATTAATCTCCATTCCCCAAATAATTTCCATCATTTTTATTGTTTTACTGGGCAGATATATAGCTCTGTGTAAAGGGAAAAAAGAGAGTGCTCGATTTTCAAAGGGAAAGAAGCATAGAGGATAAGGTTCACAGCTACAAAAATACATATGATTCATTTTAAAATGGAGCCTTAAAGACAGTGGTCTGGTCAACCATCAGCATCTTCCATTGCCAAGAAGAAAATATCCTCCCATATGAACCATATCTTCCATTTTTTATCTGATTCATTTTACTTAGTATCATATCAATCATATCATGAGCACTTTCCCAAATTATTAAATGCTCTTAGAAAAATCTCATTATTCATGGCTCTATCATCATTTAAAAAATTTTGCTTATTTCTCATTGAACAGGCTATTTTTAATTTTTCTAAACAATTGACTAATAAGTCCTTATAAATAAAATTGCTCAGGAGATATATGTACATAAATTTTTGTCAAGCAACTGTCTTTAAATCTTTAAAGAAAGTTTTATTTTAATGTAAAAAAATTAATCTTAACTTTAAAAAGTTTTTTAAAAAGAAACCATTCTTTATGTAGAAGTAGATTAAATATATGCCTACATAATATAAAATTGATTATATAGACAAGCATTTTTTGTCGGGGGGGGGAGGGTTGGAGAGGGTCAGGATTTTAAAATCCCAGTAAGAATAAACAGATACTATATCTACTTGGATTTTCAGATGCCATATTTCCAGAACTATTCATTAATATCTCATTAAGTTAGATTTATATACTCAACAAATCTGAAATAGTCGATCTAATTTACTATTTAAACGTTGATATTTTATATTTTTTTCTACACAAATATTTGGGGTTAAAAAGGAAACCAAGAGCTATGTTGGGAAAAACTTTGATGCCCGACCCTAAGAAAGTGTTACTCTTCACGAAGAAATAATAAATGTATGAGGTGGCAGATATCCCAGTTACCCAGATTTGATCATTTCACATCGTATCCTTGTATCAAATATCACATGTACTCCATAAATTAATAAATAAGTTTAATAAATTAATAAAAAATTTAAAAATTAGAAGTTTCATTCTTTTTGAGAGAATTATGTATTTAATGTTGTGCACTGAAAATGAGTTCCCAAAGTGAAGGCTGCTAAAGACATATGTCTATAATCTCAAAATAATAGGTGAAAACCTGAAGATATAAAGGGTTATGTTCGAAGACAGAGTTAAACATATGGTGTCTGCTTTGAAATTCTGTTTCTATATTTGGGCATGATCTTTTTCATAGATATGCAAGCATAGTCTCTTTTTCTTTTACTGTCTGTTTACACATGTCATAGTTGCAACTTCCTAGTGAAGAAACATTTTTCCAGTTTAAAAAATTTGCAAGTATGAAAATAAAATTGTCACAGTGTGAAACTGGATTTTCAATGTAAAGCTGTTAAAATAAGAAAAAAACATACAGTTTAAGGCAGATATTTCAAAATTCTACTATTTTCCTTGAACCAAATTTCACCTTTTTTCCCTCCATTGTTGCTTAAATAATTTTTAAATGCATTCGGATAACAACTTGCAAAAGTGAAATGTTATACCCACACATCAAAAAGGCATTCCTTCAATAGGACAATGTTTGTGTTCTAAGAACAAAACTCCTTTAAGCTCTCCCTACTTAAACAATAAAGGCAAGAAAATGTTACATGCCCTTAGGGTTTTCCTTTCACTATCTTTACTGAAGGAAGACATACAAAGAGAAATTATCTAAACTTCCTTCTAGAAGGCAGTGACCATAGTGAAGATTTTTTTTTTTTTTTTTTTTTTTTTTTTTTAAATAGTATTCAGGTCAGATCCTAGTGCAGGTGGGTGTTTTCCAAACAGAATCTGCCTGGTGGAATGAGAAGCACTGTGGAAGTCAGATTCTCCTGCTTTCCATCTGTGGATGTCTGTCATTTGGGGACAATGACCAGCACTGTATTTTCTTAACCCAATATGGACAGAGTATGTGTTTGGATTGTATTGTGTGACATCCCTTTCTCTATCGAACAGGCCCAAGAGGGGAGGGGGTGGGGTCTGACTTTTTAAGGATGGTTCTAATGCGTTCAGCTGTTATCACACTTTGCTGATTGTAATCACTCGTTTTATGGTTTCTTTTCCAGCTGCTCCAAAAATTCATTGCAATGTCCTCTAGGTTTATTTTTAATATCCCATAATTCAAAGATCTAAGAAAGAAGAGTTGAAATAGAAATCCATGTGCTGATTCTCTCCCATTTTTTTTTTTTTCTCTCGGGGAGGAAGGGATTTAGGATTTGGACACATTCCTCAAAATCCTCTCTGGAGAAATGTGTTCTTTTCTGTAGGGAAGGAGCCAGCTTGGAGCACATTCACAGGCTTATTCAATTGATAGAGGAATTGGGAACCAATCCTATGTAAATATACAACATATTTTAAATTCAAAAAATTAATTCTTTCTTCGGAGCATTTATGTTTAAAATGTTTCCTTTTGGAGTGGTAGCAAAACAGTAGTACTCTATTGGCATTTTAGGATTTCCAGATTCCCTGAATAAAGTATTTGCTCTAAACTCTGTTGTCCTAAATTTATCTAGTAAGAATGTATTGCTCTTTGAACTGCAGAACAGTTTCATGCATGGGAAAACTAAAAGGCGAGGGGATCCCCCTATGTGCTGTCTCTGAAAATATCTTGACTTACGTTTTAAAATCAACTTATTTCAGGGGAAGTAGACCTTATCAGTTTTCTTTGTTTTCCCCATTCATTTAGTCCTCTGAAGAGCTAGATCTGAGAAATGATTCAGCTAGAATTATAGGTTGCCATTTCTTCATTTTCCACTACATAGCAGCGGCTCCTTTCAGTCATTTTTAAGTCCTATAAAAGCCCATATGGGGAAGAGGGGGAGGGGACTGCCTGTAAATCATAAGGACCCAGTTTCTTGATTTCAGTGAAGGGTAGTTTTACTGTCCGCTGTCACCACAGCTGTCAGCAGGATGCCTTAAACATCCTAATTGTCACTAGGGATCAGATTGTTCCTTAACTAATTGTTTAGATCAGCTAATCTACATCCATCATCTGCAAAGGGCAGGCAGCCCCAGGCATCCTGTAATTTAGATAAAACTCCTTTTCTGGGTCTAAACACATTGTTTGGGTGACCAAGGGTCAGGTACCAAAAAGCCTACCTAGGAGTGGAACAAGAGTGGAGATTGTATACTGAGGACCGGGTGAGCCTCCAGGCTTACTAGCCCAGACCACCTGCATGTGTCCCACTTAAACAACTGTGAATCAGTAGAAGATTCCATGTCATTGATCGCAATATGCCAAGAGCCCAAACAGAGCAGACAGCCAAGATCACTGCCTGAGTCAGCTTTTGTGTTTGCAATCATATGGGTTTTGAGGTACTCATTATGACACAAATGTGCTGGATATTTTTGAGCTATTGCAAGGTTTTCTTGAGTTAAACTTCTAAAAACACATCAGCAGCAGTGATGTAGTATAAATTATATATGCAACACACACATTTCATGTAGAATGCAGTCTCCCTTCTACGAACCTCTGTTTTAATAAGCTTTCTAAAACAATTGGTGAATTTGTTATTTTAGACTGTGGGGTAGTTTTCTTGCATTCATCTGCTCATTCTTCCATTCAATAAAAATTTATTTCAAACTCTCATAAGCTTGGCAAGAAGGTTTTCGTGCCTCAGGAATGTAATTCGTTTAGAAACAAGCCATCCCCTTACATTCATATTGTTCTTATCTCAAAATGCTTTCAAAACGACTAACAAACCGATTTAAAAGTAAAAGAATAAAAATAAATAAAAGCAAGCAGGCCTTGAACTGAACAGAAGTGAATAGGGGTAGAAAGACAAATGTATGATAAATGATAAACAAACAAACAAATACAGCCTTCCCGAAAGTGAAATTCAACCATTCATTAAGATAATTTAAGAAAAGGGGTTTGGGACTTTTAAAAAACAGAACTTTGGAAAACCCTCCACACTTATCTCACTCATTCAGATTTAGTGTAAATCCTATTAATTTTGCAGTAAAGAACCCTACTAATTTTGTTTAGGCTGGCCTTCCCCTCACTTACTTTAGTTTTTCTTTTAATATAATAGTATACCTATTAATACTTTATACAAGTACAGTGCTATGAAATGGTATTCTGGAAAAATAATGAAAGAACAATTGTTAAATCGTAACCAGCATTTACTGTGGTTTACCTATTTAGCAGGTCTTATTGTAAGCATTTTACATATATTAATTCATTTAATTATCACAACCCTATAATGTAGGTAATTTTATTATCCCCACTTTGTGGGGAAATTGATTCGCAGAGAGGTTAATTTACACAAGATCACAGATTGTGCTAGTGAGATAGCAGAGAATAGCAGGCAAACTTGGGAAAACCTTTTAGAGGAATCAGATTCTGAAATGAGAATTAAAGGCTGGCAGGAGTGGGGATTTGTTGTCCCACAGAGGCAGATAGACAAGGAACACAGACTTTAGATGCTGGCAGTTTCCGTAAAATTGGATTGGAAAGAAAACGGGCCCAGCCTGGGGCAGAAGAGGAATGAGAGCCAGAGGGGTGATAGGGACGCCAGGGCAGCTACATAGCTGGCTATGGTCCAGCTTCTGACACTCAGAAATTTCATTTTGTCACTTTCACCTATTACAGCGACTAAAAGAACTTAGCAAATCTATAGACTTCTTTTCTTCCCTGCCCCTGACTGCCATCATTTTTTACAG
Source organism: Macaca thibetana thibetana (assembly GCF_024542745.1). Taxonomy (NCBI): domain Eukaryota; kingdom Metazoa; phylum Chordata; class Mammalia; order Primates; family Cercopithecidae; genus Macaca; species Macaca thibetana. The sequence continues at coordinate 81,579,652 of NC_065581.1, forward strand.
AATTTTCTTTTCTAGTTCCAAAAGTAGTATGTATTTATTGTAGAAAATACAAAAAACATAAAACACACACATGCCCAGAGGAAAAGAGAAAATTAAAACATTTCTCATTCTACCTCCTAGAGATAATAACTTGCAGCATTTTCCATGTATAATTTCAGACATAAAATAAGAAAATTGACTTAAATCTACATAGAACTTTGTCATTTCCTTCCCCTCCCCACAGCTTAGCTTGATGTAGTAAATATTTTTCATGTTTTTATATCACTGTTTTACTAATTTCATTAAATTAAATTAATCTATTTAACAGATCTGCTGCTGATAGTAGGTGGTTTCTTTCTCTTGTGTGAGATTATTTTCTTATAATTTCATGCAAACTCACTCATTAAATCATAATTTATTAACACATTAAATGATTTTTACATTGCTAAATGCTCTCCGTAGATGTACTATTTTATCCCTGTGGCAGCATAGAATGAAAAAGCCATTTCTCCACATCACACCGTAGAGGTACAGAAGTTTCTGACTTTTGACTTAGGAGCTTTCTCTGAAAGGCAAAGCTGTAACTCAGAGCAAACCCTAGTTACCTCTGAGTGCCACCAACAGGTGGCGATGGCTGCTACCGGGACGGAGGCATTTGACACTACGAATTAAAGTGGTCTTCTAGAAGTTAACCTTTACAAGGGAGAAATTTTATAAGTACAAATGGTATTTCTTGTTTGAATTTCGGTTTGGTTATTAAAAACACTGAATGGTTTTTTGCATTTTCATCTGTGTGCTGCTTTCGCAAATTGTCTTCTCACTTATTTTGCCCAGTCTCTTTATACTGGGGTGTTCATCATTTTCATATTATTTATAAATTATCTTTATGGTCAGCACATGATGAGTACTATTTCAGGTTTTCATTTGTCTTTTAATTCATAGTTTTTAAAAACTTGAATAAGGAAGTTATACAGAAGTTTTAAATGTTTATATAGCCATTTCTATTTTATTCCTTAAGATTTGTTTGTTTGCATGCTTAAAAGGGCTCTCTTTACCTCAAAATCAGAAAAATATTCTTCTGCCTTTTCTTTTTTTTTAAGTACTTAAGTTTTTGATACATCTGGTATTTATTTCAGTTTACGGTACAGGGGAGAAAATCAACATAATTTTTTTTCCAAAGAGATAACTGTTTCTGTACCATTTTAAATAATCCCACCTTTCTGTAAAGATTAGAGATATTACCTTAGCCTATAATAAAGCCTTATACCCACTGAAGCCTATTTCAGACCTTTCCATTCTATCCCACTGGAATATATTTAACTACTAGAGCCACCTGTTTCTGCAATATACACCTTAATATATTGTAGGGCTGGTCTACCTCAACATTTTTTCTATTTTGTTTTTACTCTTTTAAAATGTTGCATTGGATTTGATTTTCAAATTACTATGTTAACACACGTGTCTTACAACAAATTAAACAGCAGAGCATGGTGTATATATCAAGTTAGTAACTTCTCTCTCTCCTTCTAGTCCCATCACCAAGGCTTATAGTGTGGTGAATGCATTTTTACACTTTTCTCTGTGCTCTTATGAGCAAATAATAATAATAAATCATAGTAAGGAGAATATTTTTTACCATTGAAACTAAAAACAATTTTTTCACTTATAAAAGTATTTAAAACACATAAAACAAGGCAACATTTACTCTTTTTTCTCATCTTCTAGTATGGTGGTGGCCCCTCCACTGTTGCACCGTTGCTCTCTGAGCCAGTATTACTATCACTGGTTCCTTTCTCTGTCATACTGCTGACCCTCTCCTGCCCGCTCTCCTTGTGTTCAGGAGTAGACTTGCCTTCTTCACCATTCTGTTGGCTCTGCCGTTTCTTCAAGGTGTGTCTCCTCTGTCTCCATTGGAATGTTCTCATTGTGTTTCTTTTCCTTGCCTTTGTTGGCCACTTGCTCTTCCTCAGGAACGATGCTGCTCTCATTGCACTAAGCTTGCTCTGCCTCCTCCTTCTCCCTTTCCTCCTGCCTTTTGTGGGTCTGTTCCTCTGCCTGTGCAATCTCAGCTGCAATTTTCTCCAGATCCACTTCTACCTTCAGGCCGCACAACCTTTTAAGTTCATTGTTAAATGAATCTGTGCTTTCCAGGAATTTCGCCTTCTCCTGGTGTCGTTCCTCTTTTGGAAGAAGTTCAACTTTTACTTTTCGCTGTTGAACCATTAAGGACTGGATCTATCATTTGAGGACCTGCATTCTAGCTGTTGTGACAACTGACTGAACCTCTGATACCACACTCTCACTAAGGATTTCACTGATGAGGCAGTGGTTTCTCTGGAAACGAACGGTGGCTGTACGCTTCGTTGAAAAGCCATCATCATAATCATCTGATCTTTAGCAGAGAAGGCTCATGTAAGGTTCTCCAAACAGTGAGACTGTTTGGGTCGACTTTCCTCCTCTAAAGCAGCTTCTGCAAGACTTTTTGCATTTATGTAAGCAAGGTACATGGGGAAATTATGATGGGCGTCCATAGATTCATTGTACTCTATCTTTTCTACTTCGTATTCGTTTAAATATTGTTTCTCTTCATTAGCGAGATCTTGCCACATGCCACCAATAATCTTGCCAATTTCCCACAACTATAGGTCAGGGTTGGAAGCCTTTACTTGGTCCCAGACCTTTCTTCTCTACCTCCTGTAGGGCCTCAGCGGCTTATCTTGTGGCTTTGGGGGTTTTGGAATCGTAATACTGGAGGATGCCCTGACCCAGCTGTTGGTGCCTGGGTTCCCTCCCAGCCTGTAGTTGTTGTAGGCAAGATGATGGTATGGATTGTATCTTGCAAACCCTGATGGGCTGGGTATTTGTGTTGTAGAAGCCGGGGTGGGAGATGGGGCATAAGATGGTCTTTTTGGCATTTTGGAAGATTAAGTTCTCAGTTTCTTAAGAATGAATCTGAGACACCGTGGGTAGAAAAAGTGCTCGCAGCTCTGGCTTCACTTTTCTTTGTCCCATGCACACCTCCAATAATGAGAATATTTATCGAGTGCAAGACATTGTTCTAAGCACCCTACCTGAATGATTTCCTTTACTTTTTATAATAAAGATATGAAGTAGATATTATTGTCATCATCAATATGCAGATAAGCAAACTGAATGACTGGTAGTCTAAATAACCTACTCATGTCACATACTGTAGTAAGTTGTGGGACCCAGATTAAGTTCAAGAAGGCAGGTTTCAGAGCCTGAGCTTTGGAATGTGTCTGCTTATCTATCAAATGTTTTTGATGGACATTTAGGTTGTCCTTATTTCTTGACCACCCCCCAACAATGCTGCTAGTAGCATTTCTGTATACAAATTCTTTCATACTGGTAATTTTATTTCTGGCATATAGTTTCTCAGAAATGATATTGCTGGATCTTAGGGCATGTGATTTTATTTAATAGACACGACGAGATTAGTTTTCACAATGGATACACTAATGATTACTCACACATATGAAACGTTCTCACAAATCCTCTTTTTGCTCTTTCTTCCATATTGAAGCCCCAACATGTGCCCAGTGTTATTCTCAGCACTGGGATGTGAAGGTGGTCACAGCAGATGTGGGTCCTGCTCTTGAGGGGCCACAGCTTTCACTCACACCAGATATCATTCTCTTTCTCCATTCCTCAGAAGCACCACAAGCAAACACAACAGAGAGCACCCCACAGGGAACAACTTAAAGATGAACACAAAATGACTAACTATTTTTGTAACCTGCCCTGTCCTTCCACGCCACTACCTACACAATCCTCCCTTCACACGGACCATTCTCTCTCCTGAGTCAGTCCTCTGCCATATTTCCAGGACCTCTGATCTTACAAATCTCCAGGAAGGACTTTCCAAATGAAGGATGATTTACCTTTCTGTTTCCTGTCTTTCCTCTCAGTCCCCACCCAGGGAACCTCCTCTGACCAACAATAAGAACATCAGCAAGTATAGACCATGGCCTGCCTTGCCTTGCCCTTCATTACTCCCTCTCCCCTCCCTCCCTCCCTCCCTCCCTCCCTCCCTCCCTTCCTTCCTTCCTTCCTTCCTTCCTTCCTTCCTTCCTTCCTTCCTTCTTTCCTTGTTTCTTCCCTTCTTCCCTCCCTCCCACTCTCCCTCCATTCTTCATTCTCTTCTTTTTTCTCCCTCTCTCCCCCTTTCTTCCTCCCTCTCACCCTCCCTCCCTTCTTCCCTTCTAAACTGAAAGAGCACTTCTTACCAATGGTCATACTGAATATCTTCTAGTGATTCAGTTCAAGCAGCAATTTTTAAAGTTTTTTTTTCTTCTCATTATATCAATTTGTATTGCCCAAGATTGTATTATAAGCTGGCACAGACTGGGATATGAAATGAGATCTCCTGATGCTTGTTCAGCTTCGTAATCTCAGAGTATCATATTTACTCTGACTTGGCTAATGGTCTTATTAACTAACGAAAACTAGTATATACTGTTCTTTTAACATAACAGAAAATGAGTAGATTTTAGTTTTCCTTTCAAAGAATATGTAGATAAAGCCATTTTGCTGTACTTAATTTGGTGTGGGGGAGGGGTGTTGAGGGTAGGGAAGCTTCTTTTCCATTAAGAATAGCCTGTCTATATAGACTGTACACATCCTCTAAGGCCCAGATCAAAGATCATTGTTTCTTTTTTTTTTTATCTTTTATTTTATGTTCAGGGGTACATGTGCAGGTTTGTCACATAGGTAAGCTTGTCTCATGGGGGTATGTTGTACAGATTATTTCATCACCTAGGTATTAAGCCTAGTGCTCATTAGTTATTTTTCCTGATCCTCTCCCTCCTGCTACCCTCCATCCTCCAATAGGTCCCTGTGTGTGTTGTTCTCTTTTATGTGCCCATGTGTTCTCATCATTTAGCTCCAACTTATAAGTGAGAACATGTGGTATTTGGTTTTCTGTTCCTGCATTAGTTTGCTAAGGATTATGGTCTCCAGGTACACTCATGTCTCTGCAAAGATATGATCTTGTTCCTTTAATGGCTGCATAGTATTCCATGCTGTATATGTATCATAGTTTTTTTTTTTTTTTTTTTTAATCCTGTCTGTCACTGATGGCCATTTAGGTTGATTCCATGTCTTTGCTGTTGTGAATAAATGACTCATCCTATTCTATGGAATGATTCTCTATTCTTCCATTTCTATGAAGCCTTTTATTCCTCCTTTAGTTCAGTTGTTTGGCCTCCTGCAGGCCTATCTCTCATAATTCCTTCTTTTATTTTGGTTCTTGCCACAAAGTGTAAATTATCTTTTGATTTATCTCTCTCCCTCCTCCCAGCTATCTGAGGGCGGGAACATTTATCAATCATCTTTGAACCCTAGAACCTACAATACAACAAATGTTTTTTCTGAGTGAATGGTGGATGGATGCATAGATTAATGCCTATTATTTTCCCTAGCCACCCCATAAAGCTAACTTTGTCTATATTAAAATGGAACAGCTACAATTAAATTCTGTATGTTTGTTTATTACATCACTTCAAAGCATAAGGAATGTGCTAAAATAAATTAGTGCACTTAATAAGCTAGCCAGCTGCACATCTTTTCACTGTCCTATCAACAGGAAAATCCATTATGTCCATCCCACCTGAGATATTATATCCCTGCATCATTGGTTCAGGCAGTATGATTCAGTTGAGACTTCTCAGTGCTTTTGTTAGTGAGGAGGCTTCTCCAGGCACTGCTGATTTGAAGGGACAAACCTTGAAAGAAATTGGACTAAGTCTTGCAAAAAATAATGGATAGTCTTGAAAAAAAATATTTACCCGGAGAATGACTTTTCTCTGCCATACAATGCAAGGAAGTAAGTGTACTGTAATCTCAGCACTTGTAGTATTTTCATCACGTATGATATTTCTACTTGTTTCATCTCCTCTTTATCCTCAAAGAGACAGTGCTGCTTAGTGTTTAAGACTTAGAATTCACAAGCGTCCAGGACTGCTGGGTTTACATCCCAGCTTACTATCTTGGGAAAGACATTTTACCCAACTGGGTAAGTTGCACAATTTCAGGGAGTTCCCTTCACAAAGAACACAACATAGGATGATGCACGTAGAGCATTGTAGACCACTTAAACTTAGCAAGTAGCATTCATTAAATAAGCAAATGTTAACACTATTGTCTTCCTAGCACCCCTATTAGTAGACATTTTTAGCATCGTCTCAAAGGTGGATATATTATGTTGCAAAGAGGTTAAGTGTCTTGTTCACAGTTAAACAGAAGTCAGAAATGGGCTGCTGACTTCCCAATCTCCAGACTCCTAGGCTGAGGCATTTATTTCCACCTTAATTATTATTAGCACCCCCCTCTCCAACAATGTGTGACATGTTTTATTTTATTGTTGTTTTCGTTCGTTCATTTTCAATTTTCCCAGATATGGTTTTAAAACTGGGCATGGGATAGGAATTTGCAATGACCCATACCAAAATAAAATCAGCTGCTACTACCACAGCAAAATACTAATTTGGGATCCTGTTGCTGGTTACTACTATATTCAATATTAAACTGTCCTAGCTCCCAGTTACCAACCTCACCCCCTTCCACATACCTTGCTCAATGCCTTATGTTGTCACTAGATTATAAGTCCCTTGAGGACAGGGACTGTGCCTTATTCATCTTTGAATCCCACCCAAGGATTTACATAGTGTTTCATATATAGTAGATGCTCAATAATGTTTGCTATATAAAATAAATAGCTTATTATCTTAAAAAATCTACAATTCCATTATTTCCTGCTCTCAATTTAAGGATAGAGTCTGTCTGACTCTATAAAGTGGGCATTTCCATGATAAGGTAGTATTTGCGGATCAAACCAGAACTCAGGACTAAGCAACTCAATCAAAACCGCTCAACTATATGGAAACTGAACACCCACTCCTGAATAACTACTGGGTACATAACGAAATGAAGGCAGAAATAAAGATGTTCTTTCAAACCAATGAGAACAAAGATACAACATACCAGAATCTCTGGGACACATTTAAAGCAGTGTGTAGAGGGAAATTTATAGCACTAAATGCCCACAAGAGAAAGCAGGAAAGATCTAAAATTGACACTCTAACATCACAATTAAAAGAACTAGAGAAGCAAGAGCAAACACATTCAAAAGCTAGCAGAAGGCAAGAAATAACTAAGATCAGAGAAGAACTGAAGGAGATGAGACACAAAAAGCCCTCCAAAAAAACCAATGAATCCAGGAGCTGGTTTTTTGAAAGGATCAACAAAGTTGATAGACCGCTAGCAAGACTAATAAAGAAGAAAAGAGAGAAGAACCAAATAGACACAATAAAAAACGATAAACGGGATATCACCACCGACCCCACAGAAATACAAACTACCATCAGAGAATACTATAAACACCTCTATGCAATAAAACTAGAAAACCTAGAAGAAATGGATAATTTCCTGGACACTTACACTCTCCCAAGACTAAACCAGGAAGAAGCTGAATCCCTGAATAGACCAATAGCAGGCTCTGAAATTGAGGCAATAATTAATAGCCTACCAACCAAAAACAGTCCAGGACCAGACGGATTCACAGACAAATTCTACCAGAGGTACAAGGAGGAGTTGGTACCATTCCTTCTGAAACTATTCCAATCAACAGAAAAACAGGGAATCCTCCCTAACTCATTTTATGAGGCCAACATCATCCTGATACCAAAGCCTGACAGAGATATAACAATAAAAGGGAATTTTAGACCAATATCCCTGATGAACATCAATGCAAAAATCCTCAATAAAATACTGGCAAACCGAATCCAGCAGCACATCAAAAAGCTTATCCACCATGGTCAAGTGGGTTTCTTCCCTGGGATGCAAGGCTGGTTCAACATATGCAAATCAATAAACATAGTCCAGCATATAAACAGAACCAAAGACAAAAACCACATGATTATCTCAATAGATGCAGAAAAGGCCTTTGACAAAATTCAACAGCCCTTCATGCTAAAAACTCTCAATAAATTCTGTATTAATGGAATGTATCTCAAAATAATAAGAGCTATTTGTGACAAACCCAGAGCCAATATCATACTGAATGGGCAAAAACTGGAAGCATTCCCTTTGAAAACTGGCACAAGACAGGGATGCCCTCTCTCACCACTCCTATTCAACATAGTGTTGGAAGTTCTGGCTAGGGCAATCAGGCAAGAGGAAGAAATCAAGGGTATTCAGTTAGGAAAAGAAGAAGTCAAATTGTCCCTGTTTGCAGATGACATGATTGTATATTTAGAAAAACCCCATTGTCTCAGCCCAAAATCTCCTTAAGCTGATAAGAAACTTCAGCAAAGTCTCAGGATACAAAATCAATGTGCAAAAATCACAAGCATTCTTATACACCAGTAACAGACAAACAGAGAGCCAAATCAGGAATGAACTTCCATTCACAGTTGCTTCAAAGAGAATAAAATACCTAGGAATCCAACTTACAAGGGATGTAAACCACCTCTTCAAGGAGAACTACAAACCACTGCTCAGTGAAATAAAAGAGGACACAAACAAATGGAAGAACATACCACGCTCATGAATAGGAAGAATCAATATTGTGAAAATGGCCATACTGCCCAAGGTAATTTATAGATTCAATGCCATTCCCATTAAGCTACCAATGACTTTCTTCACAGAATTGGAAAAAACTGCTTTAAAGTTCATATGGAACCAAAAAAGACCCTGCATTGCCAAGACAATTCTAAGCCAAAGGAACAAAGCTGGAGGCATCACGCTACCTGACTTCAAACTACACTACAAGGCTACAGTAACCAAAACAGCATGATACTGGTACCAAAACAGAGATATAGACCAATGGAACAGAACAGAGCCCGCAGAAATAATACCACACATCTACAGCCATCTGATCTTTGACAAACCTGACAAAAACAAGAAATGGGGAAAGGATTCCCTATTTAATAAAGGGTGCTGGGAAAATTGGCTAGCCATAAGTAGAAAGCTGAAAGTGGATCCTTTCCTTACTCCTTATACGAAAAATAATTCAAGATGGATTAGAGACTTAAATGTTAGACCTAAAACCAGAAAAACCCTAGAAGAAATCCTAGGCAATACCATTCAGGACATAGGCATGGGCAAAGACTTCATGTCTAAAACACCAAAAGCAATGGCAACAAAAGCCTAAATTGACAAATGGGATCTAATTAAACTAAAGAGCTCCTGCACAGCAAAAGAAACTACCATCAGAGTGAACAGGCAACCTACAGAATGGGAGACAATTTTTGCAATCTACTCATCTGACAAAGGACTAATATCCAGAACCTATAAAGAACTCAATCAAATTTACAAGAAAAAAACAAACAACCCCATCAAAAAGTGGGCAAAGGATATGAACAGACACTTCTCAAAAGAAGACATTCATACAGCCAGCAGACACATGAAAAAATGCCCATCATCACTCGCCATCAGAGAAATGCAAATCAAAACCACAATGAGATACCATCTCACACCAGTTAGAATGGCAATCATTAAAAAATCAGGAAACAACACATGGTGGAGAGGATGTGGAGAAATAGGAACACTTTTACACTGGTATAGAAATACCATTTGAAGCAGCCATCCCACTACTGGGGATATACCCAAAGGATTATAAGTCATGCTGCTATAAAGACACATGCACATGTATGTTTATTGTGGCACTATTCACAATAGCAAGGACTTGGAATCAACCCAAATGTCCACCAGTGACAGACTGGATTAAGAAAATGTGGCACATATACACCATGGAATACTGTGCAATATTAAAAAAGGATGAGTTCGTGTCCTTTGTAGGGACATGGATGCAGCTGGAAACCATCATTCTCAGCAAACATCATAAGAACAGAAAACCAAATACTGCATGTTCTCACTCATAGGTGGGAACTGAACAATGAGATCCCTTGGATACAGGAAGGGGATCGTCACACACCAGTTCCTATTGTGGGGAGGAGCAGGGGTAAGGGATAGCATTAGGAGATATACCTAATGTAAATGACGAGTTAATGGGTGCAGCACACCAACATGGCACATGTATACATATGTAACAAACCTGCACATTATGCACATGTACCCTAGAACTTAAAGTATAATAAAATAAACAAATGAATAAAGTTTTATCTTCCAACATTAAAAAAAGAGGCAAAATAAATCTTATATTTGAAATTAAAAATTCTTATCCTTCTTAATTAAGAATATTATGCATACATTAAAATGCCCAAATGCATTGAGTTATTTATGATAGTTGCTTTTATGAATGCATTTATGACTACAAAAGGTTTGCATGTTTCCTCTTTTTATATCAATGTGTTGCCCATGCAAGTCAGTAGACATTATCTTTAGGCAGTCATTGATTCTTGCAATTTCTCTTTAATGCTAAATCCTACAAGCTGTTGGGAATAAATAATCATGCCTATTTCTTGGCATGAAAATGTCAATTTCACCAAACATTCAATTTTACTTCTACTAATAGCAGATTTTCTTTGTGAGCAGAAAGGTAGCTTCACTGTCTTCTCAACTTCAGCTGCATCCCAGCTGTGTTTATTAAACAGAGATTTTGTATTGTCTGGCCTTTTGTTTTCTGTTCTATCTTTTTTCCCATCTGGCTTTCCCCATATATCCTAGAGAACATATCCATATTTTTACTGACAGTAGTGTGTGTGTGTTTGTGTGTGAGTGTGTGTGTGTGTATACACTACACACACACACACAGATATATATGTATGTATGTATCTTTCCCTGGTGATAGCAGTTAACATTCCTTTAAAAGCTTACATTTCACCTCCGTTCCTCTGTTCACATCTCAACTATGTGAAATTGGGTGATTTAAAACAATTCTAGCAGTTTCTCACTCAAATATAATTTCTTATGACTTGTGAGGGTTTTGAATTCTTGGCAACCATTTTCTATGCCACTAAGAGTCCCTGTAAAGGAAGGATTGTTAAGAATTACAAGCACAGAGGCAGTGCCTTAAAGAACAAAGAAGATGTATTTTACTTCAAGAAGAATAAAATGGATGTTCGCAGTCACTTGCCAAGATTTTCCTCTTTTCCCAGGTGGAAATAGGATGGCAGTGGAGAAAATATACCCCAACATTTGAGGAGAAATGCAGCCCAGGAGTTTTCCTGGGTTGGGCATTCTTTTCTTTAGAAATGCAAAGATACTCATTTCCTAATTTTTCTGCCTCTGTCATTAATGTTTGGAATCCTACTTTCTTTTAAGTTTCTCCAGTTGGGAGGATAAATCACATTCTTTCTTTGTATATCATCCTGAAAGTCAAGTTTAGTCAAAGCTAAAGAAAGAACTTTGATTCATTTGTGCAAGCAAGATAGGTTTACACAAAATATTTCATGGAATTTAAAAATTATTGGTTTATCTCTCATTTTTCAGAATTATACAATCTTTCTTTAAAAGTTGTTGCATAGAAAATGGCCATGTGTTTGTGAAAAGTTATATGAACAAATGTATTCCAAAAAATAACTATTAATTCTAAATTTAATCATATAATTTGTTTTTATTCTTACATTTGCAAATCACATAAAATAGTAGTGGTCCTTAGTATAGTGTAGTGGTTAAGAGACTGAAAGCAGACAGTCTAGGTTCAAATCCTAGTCCTGCCACTTTTTAGTTGCTTCGTTTTGGACAAATTACTCAACCTTTCTGTGTCTCATGTTCCCTTTCTGAAAAAGAGGCTACTAACAGTCCCTCCCCTACAGGGTTGATTTAAGGATTAAATCAGTTAACCCAGGTTAATATCTTGGAACAATGGCTTACACAGAGTAATTTTCTGTCATTGTACGTTGCTATTAGTAGTCATTGGTAGTTACACTTGTAATTTTCTGTCATTGTACATTGCTATTAGTAGTCATTGGTAGTTACACTTATAGCATTTATCAATCTGGTTGCATGGATTATATAGGTCAAGGGTTAATATGTATGTATATATGTACATATGTGTGTGTATGTATGTGTGTATATATATGTATATATCCGGCAAAAGAAAATGTCTTTTCTCATCCAAGATGCCTTTATTGAATACCAACTATGTGTTCATCACTGTGAGACAGAGAGACAAGTAACTATTTTATTTAGAAATTGAAACAAGCTTTAGGTAGTTATAGATTTCCTAAATAATAATAAATAAGGAAATAAAAATCCAAGAAGCAGAGCAAATGATAAAAATGGGCCTTTGTACACTTCTTAAAAGAAGATATTTATGTGGCCAAGAAACATGTAAAAAAGCTCATCATCACTGATCATTAGAGAAATGCAAATCAAAACCACAATGAGATACCATCTCACACCAGTTAGAATGGCGATCATTAAAAAGTGAGGAAACAACAGATGTTGGAGAGGATGTGGAAAAATAGGAACGCTTTTACACTATTGTTGAGAGTGTAAATTAGTTCAATCATTGTGGAAGACAGTGTGGAGATTCCTCAAGGATCCAGAACTAGTAATACCATTTGACCCAGTAATCCCATTACTGGGTATATACCCAAGGGATTATGAATCATTCTGCTATAAAGACACAAAGACACAATGTCAAAAGAAGACATTCATACAGCCAACAGACACATGAAAAAATGCCCATCATCACTCGCCATCATTAAAAAATCAGGAAATGTTTATTGTGTTTATTGTGGCACTATTTACAATAGCAAAGACTTGGAACCAACCCAAATGCCCATCAATGATAGACTAGATAAAGCAAATGTGGCACATATACACCATGGAATACTATGCAGCCATAAAAAATAATGAGTTCGTGTCCTTTGCAGGGACATGGATGAAGTCAGAAGCCATAATTCTCAGCAAACTAACACAGGAACAGAAAACCAAACACCACTTGTTCTTACTCATAAGTGAGAGTTGAATAATGAGAACACATGGACACAGGGAGGGGAGCATCACATGCCACGGCCTGTCAGGGGTGGGGGCCAAGGGGAGGGAGAGCATTAGGACAAACACCTAATGCATGTGGGGCTTAAAACATAGATGATGGGTTGACAGGTGCAACAAACTACCATGGCACACATATAGCTATGTAACAAACCTGCACATTCTGCACACGTATCCCCAAACTTAAAGTAAAATAAAAAAAGGAAAAAAATGTGTCTTTGTAGTCCAAAAACAAGAAAGCAACTAAATTTTCCTGAAGAGTGAAAGAAATGAAACAAATATTGTGCTCATAACACTGTCATTGGTTAGGCTAACAATATGAGCAAAAGCAGCACTTTAATTGGTAATAGGAGAGGTGAGCTATTTTCAAGAAAGGCAAAAAGGCAAAGAAATGGAAAAATATTCAGCAGAGAATTTTTTTTTTTTTTTTTTGGGAAAAAGGACTCTGGAGATGGAGAGCTTCATTTGGACAGCCTTCGTTGGCTTGAGTTTAGAACTCTGCCTGCCATCTTTGACATATTTCAGTTTTAACTGTCAGCCCTAAGCACTGACCCTCTTGGTAGAGGACTCTCCCTGACTCACCCATGCCTGTCTTTTAAGGAGGGCGACATCCCTAATGGAGTAGAAGCAGGGCTGCTAGTAGGTGGGCTTGCTAATAGAAACTACTGTTTAGTGAGCAGAGTAGCAGAAAGCCAGCAGCAAAGAGAAGAGAAAGCAGCTTCCTTGGTTATAGAGAAGCACTGTGGGGTCCCATTTCAGGTTTCCATTTGTTCATCTCTTTGTACCATATCATTCGCATTTGTTGAGCCTCAGTTTTCTCATATGTAAGATGTATATATTTAATTAAGAATCCTAAACTATTCAGCATTCCCATTTCTGAAAATCTATCTTTAGAAAACCAATTATCACATCAATGGCTGGTCTCTAGTCACTAAGGAAAGTCTAAGTATCTTCTGTTCATTTATGATAGAAATAATAATTGAATGCTGGCTGGCTCCCAAGAATGTTACCAGAACTCTCAGTGGAGAAAAGAAAGCTTAGTTTATTGCTAACCATGTTAGGATAGCACTATCTAAGGCTCACTAGCATCTCAAAGAGGAGACGGAGTTTCCCTCTGTCACCCAGGCTGGAGTACAGTGGCACGACATCAGCCCACTGCAATCTCCACCTCCTGGGTTCAAGCAATTCTCCTAACTTAGCCCACTGAGTAGCTGGGATTACAGGCGCCCGTCATGATGCCTGGCTAATTTTTGTATTTTTAGTAGAGACGGTGTTTTGCCGTGTTGGCCAGGCTGGTCTCAAACTCTGACCTCAAGTCATCCACCCACCTCAGCCTCCCAAAGTGCTGGGATTACAGGTGTGAGACACTGCGCCTGGCCAAAGTTGAAATCTTTATAAACTTTTTGAAGTCAGATTTAAGATGAAGCTTTCAGTGTGGGAGGTGGAGGTTTGTTAGTAGTTGATATGGATTATAATATGGGCTTGGTGGATAAAGCAAGGAGAGGATTTTGAACCAAGAGGTTCAAACTGACAATTTGCCAGTCTTCTAGAGGTTTCTTACTGGAGCTATCATCATAGGCCCTTGATTCAATACCTACCTCTTCCTCTCAATGGCTGACCTGATTTTGTACTGTACTGGGACCAGGTCATCACTAGGCGTATGTTCTTTAAATATTTTTTTCTTCAACAGAAAGTCCTTAATTTCATCTATTCTTTCCTCTGCTCTTAGGGAAAAAATGCATTCCTCCTTTTAAAACCTTATCTATACTATAGTCTTATTCTTGTCCTCATAGCCATTCATCTATTACTTATCAATTTTTATCATTCATCTATTACTTATCAGATATCAAGTAATAGCCATTCATCTATTTTTTTTATCAGTTTTTCCTCACATGCTAACCATCTCACTTCTCACTGATTCCTTTCCCTTGGCCCTCAAACATAATTATGTGCCTTTAAACACAAAATAATATCTATTAGGTCTGTGGGCTTCTAGCCATGGTTTCCTGTTCTTTCTCTTCTGTATGGGTTTCTATCCCTTGCTTCCTTGACAACTCCTGACAGACCAGAAAAAAAGCAGTCTCTCTTGACCCCCAAATCCCTCTGAACATATCATCCTCTCACTCCTCATTTCTTCTGTTCTCCACCAAGACCATAGAAAATATAGCAAATGCTGCTTGTCTCCACTTTCTCATTCCCATTTACTTTTCGTTTCATTGTAATCTAGCTGCCTTGGAAAGGCTACAAATGATTTTCTAAGTGCCAATTTCAAGGGATAGTTTAAATTCCTAATCTTTGTGACATTTGATACTGGTGATTACTCCCTTTTCATTGAAAAGCACATTTCTTTAGCTTCTGACATTACCCCCTCTTAGTTCTGACTTCTAAAATCTCTTTCTCTCTCAGATTGATTCTTCCTCCCACATCTGTTCTTTAACTGTTACTGTTGTTTGAACTTTTGTCCTTGTTTCCTTTTATCATACTATCTGGTCCCAGAGTAACTTCATCCCTAGGCATGACTTCCATTATCTTGTATCCGTGAATAATCCCCTAAATCTAAAGTTTCAAGCATGGCCCTCTCCTTAGTTTCTAACACTGAAAAACTCAGTTATCTTGGATCTAAAGTGTTATTTCCAAAATGAATTTATTATCTTTTTAATGAAAGCTCTTCCTTCTATCCTTGGCTGTATTAAGGGAATCTTATCCATTTTGTCCAGTGTTTTCCCAGCTTCCCAGATGATAAGTACCACCCCAGCCCTTGTTATATAATCAGACTACCAGGCCTCTTGCCTGGAAAATCTGATGTGTTTGTCTGCAGTGGGAAGTCTGGGAAGCACTAATGGGACTGAGCATCATTCTTGTTCTCTCCATTTATGTCACTCCTCCCTCACCCATTTTGTTACTGGGATATGCCCATTGTTGTGTGTCTGTTGAGAAACTGTCAAACACACCATTCTTCTCCATCCCCACTGTTACTGCTTTAGTTTTGACCTTCATGAACAGTTTAGTGCCTTCAGTTTAATCCCCTATAATCCCATCCCCCACCAGCCTCTGGGATGCTTATCTTATATTTCTCCCTGGGTAGGAGCCTTCAAGGAATCCCTAGTTCATGAAGGGTGAAGTCCAAGTCTTTAGTCAAGTACCTCAATGGTTACTCTCTGCTTATTCTCCAAACCCAAACATCCTTATTTTCATTTCACTAAACGTCCATAAGTTCTTTATCAGCCATATTCACTCTCACCCATGTTTCCTCTTCCTGAAACAAAATCCCTCATGCTAGCTTCTTTCTATTGTCAAAGCAGTTGTCCTTGAGACCCAATTCAAATACATTAAAACATGGTTATTTGGAATACAGTAAGTACACAGTGATTTTTGTCTGACAATTCCTCATGGAATTTCTTCATTAGTTTAATACTGGAGGCAACTTTTCATGCTCTTGCCAAGGGAGTGGTATTTCACTGAAGAAATATAGATAATTGTAGCTCAAATTTTAGCCTCAGATAGGTTTGAGGTCAATTCCCATTATTTCCATTCAATGACTCTATGATTTTGGGAAAGCTCTTTAAACTGCCTAAGCCTCAAGTTCTCATCTGTAAACATAGAGATGAAAATAGTGAGATTAAATATCATAGCGGAAGAAAGAAATGTGTTGAGCCCAGTTCCTGCCACAATTGGGGCTCCAGAATTTTCATATATGGTGATAATTTATAGCCCATATCAGAACTCTTTTGAGAATGAAAGAAGATGATATTAATAAGTTTTCCAGGAGACAGTTGTAAACCAAGACTGCCCCACGACAAAGGACACATGGTTACCTTATAAATAGAAGGGACTTTGGGTTCATACTTTGTTTGGAAGAGGGATGGTGGCTAAAGGGCTTCAAGTTGTGTTGGCACTTCTACTATTTTTACCTATACTTTATGTTTTGGGGTGGGGTTTGGGCGAACGAAAGACTCACTTTGTACCATTTTTCTTGGCATATGGTAGGTAGCACAATATCCTCAGTCTTTATAGTGATTGATCTAGGAACTTGCCTTGGCCATGCCTGTTTCTATTTTCACTTTAAGCCTATACTTTGAGGTCCTGCCTCAGACTTTAGCCTTTCCACTCTCTTAGTCTCTCTGGGTTGGACATTGAGCTGCTGGCTTTTTTGTAGGGGATATCTGTTGTTCTTTGGGGACTGGAAATGAGGCCTCACCTACTCTGTCTTCTGGGGTGAGACATCTCGCTGAGGCTGTTTCTCAGTTTTTCAGTCTTCACTAAGCAAGGGAGGGTCCATTCTGCATGTCTGGCTGCTAGGGCTTCCTCTCACCTAGCAGGTAGATGTTCTGGGGTTAGTGACGAAGTGACTTAACCCCCTGCAATTTTCCATGGTATTCACAAATGATGGAAATTTGTTGCACTCTCCTGGAACTTTCTAATACCAGGGAGCATTCATGCCATCATTCATAGCCCAACATCACACCTATGCTGGCTCAATGGCTTACCAATTGTGGGAAGATAAATTGCAAGTCCTCAGCCTAGTCATTCTCAATCTTGTTTTGAGAGGGCAAAACATATAGGGGAAGTGGGAGGATCCTTGTTTCTCCCTCTCACTCCCTTACTCTGTATTAGGGAACCTCCTCACATGCTGTCACAAAGCCTTTTGCTTCCCCACAACCCATCCCCCATGTGATTTCAAGTAACTATGCCTTTTCTTTTTTTTTCTTTAAAAAGTTATTTTATCCCGTGAACTATTCTCTTGGATGCCTTTTCTTGTCTGTCTCACTCACCAAACTCTAAGCTTCATGAAGGCAAAATGTATTTCTTATTTTTCTTTTCACTTCCAGAATGTGGCACAATGACTGGCATCTATGGATTCTCAAAAGATGTTTAAATGGATGACTAATTATTACATGCAGAAAGCTCCGAGGAATGTTATGCTTTTGGTCATACCTCAAAGCAGCACTCTGATGAGCTAAGCTCATATCCTGTAATCTGGGATACATCATTAGCATGATGAAAAGTCTAAGTTGACTTTGACCTTTATTTATTTTTGTCTCTAAGCCACTTTTGCTTCTGAGCTTCATATGGAGAGAAGTCCAGTTCAGCACACTTGCCAACCAGAGACTCTGTAAGAACAGCGTCAGGGCAGCCAGACCTTGAGGCTTCTCACCTGCCTTGAGAGGGAAGTCCTCCTGTAGCAAACGGCAGAGGCCCTTCTTTTCTGGTATGACCTGCAACTCTAGAGACTCAAGAGAATTCATGACACTGCCCAAGAAGATGACTGACACAGCTGGAGAGTGACTTGGGCTCAGCAAACCCACTTATGAAATGATATTTTGGCTTTTATTTGGAATGATCCTATTTTCATTACAATTGTTTGTCACATTGTCCATCACTGCAAATTACCAAGACTGGGTGCAAATCAGAAGTTTCATAAATACACGCTAAATGACCCATGCATATCTTGACCCTTGTTTTCCTTATACATATGCATATTTAGTGCATAAACACCATATGACACTCTATTTTCAATCATTCTTTATGTCTACTCACCCATGAAAAATGTATCCATTTTATATTGTTCTCCAGTTACCAAACTAGGTGCTAGAGAATTTCAGATTCATCGAGTGTAGTCACAGACCTCAGAGAACAAATAGTTCTGGTGGGAGGGGGCAGAGAAATGAACAGAATGAATAATGAAATAGAAATAATTGATTCCAGATGATGGAATCAAGGAGTTCAAGGCTGCCATGGGCCAAGATCGTACCCCTACACTCCAGCCTGGGCAACAGAGCAAGACCTTATCAAAAAAAAAAAAAAAAGAAAGAAAGAAAAGAAAAGAAAAGAAAAACAAAGGTCAAAAGATGTACCACAAAGCACATGAGAAGGATGGAGGAACCAATCCACTTGGAGGGTAAACGGTGGTGGTAGAGATATTAGGGAAGACTTACTGGCAAAAGGACACTGAACTGAAGCTTTCAAATGAACAGGAATTAGGAGGAGGGTGCTTGGAAAAGGGAAGAACATTTCAGGCAGGAGGACAGCATGAGAAAATCCATAGGAAAAGCACCGCATTGTGTTTAAAGGAATAGGAAGTGATTGAGCATTGCTAGAGCCTCTTGTTCCAGCTAGAGAAGGGAAGGGGTAAAGCTAAGGAGCAGGGCAGGGTCAGACACAGTCCTCTCTGTGTTGGGGAGTCCTTTAAGAATGACTTTCCGTTTTGCAAAGAATGGTTTGCAAAAATGGAGCACTGTATCTGAGAGGAGAGGGATGGAATAGGGAAACACAAGCTTGCTTAGATGAAGAGGTGAAAGGAGAGTGACAGTTGATTCCTAGATGTCCAGTCCTGGTGACAGGTTAACTGGTGTGAGAGTGAAATAGCACAATGGTTAAAAGCATGACCTCTGGAACCAGGCAGCTCGAATTCAAATCTCAGCTTTGCCACTGCTAACTGTCTGCCTTTGGGAAGGTTACTTAACTTCTGTGCCATTGTTTCTTCATAGGATGGTGATAATAATAATATGTACTTCTGTTTTTTTTTTGAGATGGAGTGTCGCTCTGTCACCCAGGCTGGAGTGCAGTGGCACGATCTCAGCTCACTGCAAGCTCCGCCTCCCGGGTTTACACCATTCTCCTGCCTCAGCCTCCCACGTAGCTGGGACTACAGGCGCCGCCACCTCGCCCGGCTAGTTTTTGTGTTTTTGTAGAGACGGGGTTTCACCGTTTTAGCCAGGATGGTCTCAATTTCCTGACCTCGTGATCCGCCCAAAGTGCTGGGATTACAGGCTTGAGCCACCGCGCCCGGCCATAATAATAATATGTACTTCTTAAGATTGCTGTGAGGATCCAATGAGTAAATATGTGGAAACTGCGTTGAATCATGCCTGATACATAGAAAGTACTATAGAATTATTTACCACTTCTATTACAGGAGATGTTCTTTGAAAGGGGAAGAAGTTGAATTCAGTTTTAGATATGTTAATATTGAGAATCTGCGTGACAATATCCAGTAGGTATTTGGTTGGATATGTTCATCCAGAGTTCCAGGGAAAAGTCTTGACTAGAGATGTAGATATTTTGTTAATTCTAGCATATAAATAAGTCTGATTAAAATCATGAGAGTGGATATAATTCCTCAGGGAACAAGAGGAGAGTCAGGAGAGTAGGCCAAGGGTGGAACAGAGAGTTCTCCAAGATTCCTTACTATCCCTTGGGAATATTTGGAAATGGGTAGACATCATAATCATTAAGAAAGCCTGCTTCTCACCTCCTGCTTTAAATGTTATTTTTCTTTCTAGAACAATTAGTGATCTTACAGTGGCTATTTACAAACCTGAATTTTGTTATTGGAAGGATTTCAATAAGAGAAACTAGCAGATAAAGAAAATGCAATTTCGAAATAAATGATATAGGTAGAGTTGGAGAAGCAATCCTAGCAGGTTAACCAGGAAGTGAGAAAGCCAGCTCTTGAAAATGAAGAAGCAGAAACTCAGGGGGAATGACAATAAAGGGACTAGAATCACTCTAGGAGGCCCCTGCTGGCTGTGGGGAGAGGTCAGAACCATGAGCGAAGTCAGGAGAGTTTGAAGTGCAACTGGAGTCAGTGGGGAGACTCAGGTTAACAACACAACACTACGGTGACTAGGTTTTCTCAACCAAGGCTGGGACACAGTATGACACAGGGCAAATGTTTAAAATCACAACTGCGGTCAAAATCTAGGAAAGATGCTGGCCATTCCCTTCCTGGAATATGCAGTGCCTTGAACTACCTTCAGGTATTCTGAAAAAAGGCAAAGCTACCATAGGTGGCATGTTACAGACAAGTTATAAGCAGGAGACCAGGGAAAGAAGTGACAGGTGGGAGAAGCTGGCATTTCAGTTGTGTTTAACAATAAGCAAGTGAGTTGACTTGGGGCTGCATCTAATCTTCCCTCCCTAGAGCCCTTACCTTCAGTGGTCCAGTGGCATGTCCTGGGGTCCTTACCCCTTCAGGAGTAATTTTGAGCAGTGGAACTGGAGAGAGAGCACAAATTTATTTTTCTTATAAACAGAAATTCCCGCTGTGTGCTGTCAATATAGCTCTTTTACTAAGCACTAAATCCACCAGGAAAACATTAGTTCAAGCTTGAATTCCAATATGATAGCTTGGAAAAAAATGGGGATGGGTAACTCAGGCCCCAAATAAAACAGACCAAACTCTAAGCAGCCCCAGTGATTATGTGTGTATTTACATCTATGCTTCTGAGGAGGTAAGTAATCCATACACTTCCTGCAGCTGGCGACTTCATGTTATAGCATTAGGAAAAGAAATAGCATTTTGCTATGGGGCAGTTATAAAATAAAATGAACTCTTCTTCCTCCACAAATGTTCTACTGTTGGCCAATCAGTCCCATCTCTCTCTCTCTCTCTCTTTCACACACACACACACACACACACTCACAATTGCAGTCACTTAAATTTTAAAGTCTTTTTGAATGGGAAAGTGAGTAACTCAAGTACTTTTTATCAAGTTTTCTGCCATTAAAATGCTTGAAGCTAGCAAAGGTGAAGGGAAGAGATGACTCAAATCATCCAGGGCTTCGTTAAGCTATAGCTTGCTGAGGACAGTTTCTTTTGGGTCTACCTTCACCAAAGAAATGCCAGTTTCTTTTTCGCCAACATATCTAAAGAAACCAATAGTAACCTTTGATGTGTCTCCCTGGGCTCTTGAACAAGCATTTAATTGAGAGCTTCTTAATTGGTAAATGTTCAGATCTGAGTATGTCACCTGGGCCACTGAGGCCTCCATGCCTTGGTAGCACAATTCTTTGCAAATAAACAAAACTTTGAGTTCCTGGAGAAAAATGCAGCTTACACAGCACTTAGGAACACTCAAAAGGCCTCTGTTCTCTCTCCATACTAATGTGGTTTCACAAGAAGACCAAGATTATTTTATTGCCCCAGGATGCCAGGAAATTTTCATTTGGCTTCCTCAGATCTTTGGGATAAAAGTGGGACAGTAAGGAAAAGAATTCCCTTTGCTGTCTTAGATTTCTGTTCTCCAAGAAAATATGTTTTTTAAGATCAGATATTCTCGTTTATTTTTAGCTTTGGTAACTGTATTATTTTACATCCCCCAGTTTCATTTCTTTTTTCAATGGAATATCTCCCCCTCTACTTCTTCCTGTTTTGGATCATTTCATGGGATTCTACTTTTGGCTAAAATACAGGTAGTATCTTTCACACATCATAGGTTTATTGACTTCATGTTCCCTCAACTTAATGGAAATGAAGAACCCAAGTATTTCCTACTTAGAAGCTATAATGACAACTAAAAACTAACAAAATAAATATACTTTCTAGTACACCCTTAAACAGTACATACTAGAAGTTTATGAGGTGTGAGCTGTAAGAATAAGGTTGAATTTGTCCACTGGATAGCTTATAAACAAGTGCTTCTCTGACCACCCTTCATAACGTTGCACTCTCCCTGCCTCCGTCACCTTTCCTCTTCTTAAATTTCCTCAGAGCATGCAACACTTAACATAGTATTTTCTTATTTATTTCTCTGTCTCTAACCACTAGAATGGAATTTACATAAAATTAAGGGTTGGATTTTATTTCTGCTGTATTTCTGGCACTCATGAACTATATGACAAATGAATGAATTTGTGTTTTTGAAGAAACTAAATGCTGACTTTAAACCTTAAACCAGTTTCAAAAACTCTATTATTCCATTTCTTAAGCCCTCATCTTAAATAATTCTGGCTCGGATTTGTAATAAAATATTTAATCAATTCTAGAAGCAATGAGAAAGAAGAAACAAACCTGTAACCTTACTCTTATTACTGAAGGGAGGGAAAGGAATCTCTTTCTCCCTCTTTCACAGAGAGCTCTAGTGTTCAGATTCTCACACACATGGACTAGGTTCTCTGTATTTTCATATCCTGGCACCGGCTGCTTAGCTTTGTTTCCCAAGTTTTCTTGTAATTCTGCAAGAATATCTGGCTTGAGAAATTTACCTATTAAATGGTCTTCCAAAATATATCAACATTTGGCAAAAAACAGGAAAGAAAAAATATAACTTGCCACTTTGAATTCATTTGGGAAGGAAATGGGGTGTAAATAATAAATCACAATAAAATTAACATATATGTACATGTTTCATATATATGTTAATTATATATAAGTTCACTAAATGTTTATATATAAATATATAATTATAAATATATATGTAAATTCACACCCATTTTTCTCCTAGGTTATTCAGTATTTCTTTTTCTCTTCAACTATTCTTCAAATGCTCAAATGAAAGATTTACCTGCATACTGAATAAACATGTTCTATATGGGATATGCATAATAAATCTTATTAAAAAGGAAATTTATGCTAACTTGATTTCCTCCTGATTACTCTCAAAGCTTTTCTATATGCGTTTTACCATAAATTTAATAAACTGCTTTCTTGACTTTGAAAGTTTGCTCCTCAAATATTTGAATTTTATTAGTTCTTCATTATGTGCTAGGCAGCTCCATACAGATTGTGTAACTTGATGTTCACAACTAACTTGTGAGGTAGACACAACACAGAATCTGGGATTCTGAAATTTGGAGAGATTAAGTTACATACCCAAAGTCACACACAGAACAAGACACAGATCTAGGATTCAAATCCAGGTCATCCTGGCTTTAAATCCTATGCCTCTTCCTCCTGTATGTTACACCTAGCATCTGACTTCCTATATAATCACACATTTGTTTGTCATCCTATTGAGGCCTGGGGAAATGCCAGATGACTAGAAAACCCAGATTAGTTAAGACAGCGCTGACCTAGAAGAGAAGTTATTCTTTGTAGAGTTTGGTTTCCTTACGTGTAGAATGAACATGGAGGATTTTAAGGCCTCTTTCAGTCCTAATATTCTACAGTGAAACAATGGTCTTAATTGGAGTCAATTAAAATAAAAATATGATTTTAAAATGTTAAGTGGTTCGGTGTTAGAAATCAAATTCCAGATTTACATTATTCAAAAAGGAGAAATATGTAAAAACAATAATTATTAAAAAGTGTTCATATAAACTATAGTTATAAATTTAAATCTGGATTAAATTTTTAAAATTTTATTCATATAAAGTTGGGACAGTAACAACCGTAAAATGCTTTATTTAAAAAAAAATGTCTGACTAGATTCTCCTGATTTTTACCATTTCCTGAAAGAAACAGAGAGACTCCCAGGCCTGGCTTTAGAAACCAACACAGTTTCTTCCAAGAAGGGGCAAGTCATGCCTGATGTGATACATTCTGAAATGCAAGCACTGCTCTGGAATCTGGAGGGCTGCACATGAAGTCTGCACGGCCACCTCCTGGTATCCATTTTGTTCTCTAAGGTTTGACAAACAAATGCCCCTCCCCCAACTCCTGACACTTTCAAACTGGTGAAGAGGGCATTGTGTCTTATTTAAAAAGAAAAGGACTGTTCCAACACCTTCCTGATAATTAATCTATGGTAAAATGTAGGTTTAATACCACAGTTTCATTTTCATGTTGAGGCTAATGTTCTTTGACCTGAAGTTTTGCCTTTCCCTTTGAATGGTCTCGATTATTTTTAATGTCCTTTGACTGCCCTGCTGTTCTATAAATCACATTGGTGCTTTCTTTCTTTTAATCATGTTTATATATACTACAATATTTTCCACTAAATATAGACATATTCTTTACAGCTTCTTAAAGTACTAACAACCTCTTAAAGCACTAGTAACCCAATACAAACATCTAATAGAATTATAGTAATCCAAGTTAAAAAAAAAAGTTAAAACTTTTTTTGAATTCATTTTCTTTGAGAATGTTACTATTTTTGTCTAGTGGAGGTTTCATTTTTGAGGAGGATGGTGGAAGAAAAATCTCAACAGACTTTTAGCATAAACATACCTTTAAAGAGACAACATATAGTATAAGAAATGAGAAAAACAGGAGATCCATTTTATTAGCAAGATACATAAATTAGTGTCTGGATTTGCCAAGATAGCACTGACATTGTGAAATCTGACATTCAGAATGGCTAAGATTACACACTACTCATATGTTATTTAAAGACGATCCTTGCTTTCAAAAAGCATCACCCCAAATCATACTTTCCATCCAGAAATTCTTCTACCTAAACATTCCAGAGACTTTCAAATGGAAATAGTCTCCATAATGCAATATTTGTAGGGGCAGGGTGAGGCCAAAATCTCAGGGGAAAAATGTACTTTAGCATCTTTATCAAAGTAAGTAAGACTTCAGAAGGAAAATCCCCATGCATTTGTTGTTAAAATCAGTTCATACCCTCTAAATATTTTAATGAAATAATCTTAAGTCAGGATGAGGCATTTATTTTATCATTTGAAGAATTAAATCCAGAATAAAAGTCAGAGCCTTTCACTGAACAGGTGAACAAAGTATACCTGAGACAAATAATCCCATCTACTGAATACAGCCTACACTTTCTAATGTAGTTAGTAAAGTAAAATTATGTACAAAAAATACAAAATACAATAGTCAGCAAGTTAAATCTTTTAATAATGGTTTCATTTTAAAATTACAGTAAATGGAGAAGTCCTTTACACAAATGTCCCAGTGAGTTCACACACACGCACGCATAAACACACACACACCCTTTCCAACCCTGCCAGATTTACCTATGGTTTAGGAGGGTAAGATTTTCATCAGGTTATAGAATTAAGCCTAACCTTACCTTCTCATGTTAAGTATTTGTTCTGACATATGTTTTTTTTTTCTTCCAACCTTGTTAGATTTTTTTATTCCATTTTTATAGGACAGCTTTGACTCTGCACTAAACCGTGCCACTAACACGTTACTTAATCTAACTGGCACATTGTAAAATTTTACACATGCGCTCATCCAGATAATTACACAATTAATTTTCACTTAGTTCAGCTGAAACAGGGATAATGAAATTTCCACTGGTGTACTGTTACGTCCAGGGGCCAAGGGTCAGTTTCCTGTTTGGATAAGGGTGAGTTTAAAGAGGATTTCTGACAGTCTCCTTACTTCAACTGGTTCTAAAAACATTGCAATGGAATTTCAATTTACAGCTAAATTCAATGAAAGGAGCAGATGTTGGGAGTGTGCCACCACCCTGCGAGAGCTGCCTTCCACACAGGTGCTCACAGGGAGCCATCAGCTCCGGCTTTAAAGACATGTCCCTTCTACCTTCCATTCTGTAGTGAAAAAGTGGATGACAGACACTTGGAATTCATTTTTCCCTTAAGGTTTAGACTCTGCTGAGCCACAATGCAATATTAGAGCAAAGTTTTCAGTTCTCACTGCTTTAATTCTAAAGGAAAACAGTAGAATCCTAATGACTAATTTGTTTCCAGGATACTGAAATCATATTCTTGTGAAATTTCTTAGTACAAAAGAGGCCCAAGGTCTAGGTTTTCCTGATGGTAAAAGTGGGGAAATTTAAGTGTAAATCTTTATTTTTCCTTGATAGTCTGTTTGCTTGTTTTGCCATAATTTCAAGGTTTAATTGTCATCCTTAGGACTGAGTATTTTATAAACAGCAGTGAAACATGTCCAACATGGAAAATATGGATGTGTTAGCAAATCCATTTTCTTTCCTTAAAATATTATTTTCACTGAAGAATCAGACATACTGCTATAAATTTACATGTTACTGAAAGAGGAACTGGGTTCTAACATGAATCAACTTTATGTTAAATCACCATGTGTGTAAAGTATTCATTGTCTGGTGGGTGACAAAAATGCCTCACTACATCACATCTGTTAATTAATAAAGTCTTGGTGAATACACTGTTTTGGTGTCAATTCCTGTCTAGGTTAACATTAAGGGTGAAGAATTGCTTTTATAGCTGAATCCAAATGCCTTGAACATTGCCATGTAAAGAAAGGGTATTAGATGTTTACCTGTATGGCTAACAATGAAAATTACTAAAAAGAATACTAGAAAGTACAATATGTTACTATTAATAGCCAAACATTTTTGTTTTTTTCTAACTGCATTGATAAACGGATATGTTAAAACTCAAGAAATAGAGGTTTTAGATGGTAGTAGTATACTGTATTAATTCCATATTCTCCAATAAAATATGAAATAAGTGAACTTTATTCTAAAATAAGTGAATTTTACATATATCTAAAATAGTTTAGGAGAAACGGCCAATGCATCCAGGTAAAGTACACATTTCTCTTCCTCTTTATATGCAAGTTAGTTAGCGGAACTCTGCCCTTCATCCTAAACACCAAGCATGCTTTTGCCTTTAGTTCTTTGTGCTGGTTATTTTCTTTGCCTGGAATCCTCATGTTCCCAATAGCTACAAGATAAACTTTCTCACTTTTTCCAAATGTTTGCTTAAATCTCCCTATACCATGAAGTCTACTCTGACTTGAAATTGCAACTCACACTGCTTTACTCCCTTACTGGGCACTAACTCTACCAGACCCCCTTACTCTGATCTGCTTTTCTTTCTTCATAGCACTTACCTCATTTGAATATACTGTACAATTGATATATTTATGATATGCCCATTGTTTATTGTCCTCCAAAGAAATGTAAACTCCAAGATGCAGGGATTTTTGTTTTGCTCACTGTCAGATCCCAAGAACCCATAATGGTTCTTGGTGTGTACTTGGTGAACATGTATTGAATGATTAGATAAAAGAATAAGCTCTGTAAAGCTAGGTGTTATTTCTCATTTACTCTTTGCTGCAATCAAAGAAACTAACACAGTCTCTAACAGATATGAGAGGTCCACTTTTTATTATGGAGTGAGTGAATACATAACCAAATGTAGTCATTTTGCTTTTATATGCTGGAGATGCTGAATATTCTGGGAAGTCTGGATACTTTTAGATCAATGAGTGATCATCTCAAGAGCATAAAAAGTAGTAGGAAACAACCTTTCCATCTGCAGGTAACTCTGGGTTAACAGAACATGCAAATCTGCTTTGCTCTTGATTTATTCCCTATCTTGAGCCAGTCACTAAATTTGCTTTGAGTTCACAGTTTTTCACTCTGTTATTCATGCACACGTTCTGAAGCATCAATTGCATCTTTAATATGTTTTAATGCTATGGCAGATTCTAAGGATCAGAAGACTACTTTTCTGGCTTTTGGGCCAGACTTGGGGGTGGCAATTTAATATAAATTATTACACATAAATAATATACTTTTATACTTTTAAGAAAAATACCACAATGCTTTGGTTGTGTTTAGTGGATGTAAGAAAAGAGTTAATTCATTTCTGGAAATATCAAGATTGCAAACCTGTATTCCTTTTCAGGGAGATAATAGCTTTTGACCTGAGTAATCTTGAAGCATCCGTTAGATTTGTGTGATGCTTATGCTGCTGATGAACAAGTCATAGCATGGGCATAAGAAGTGGTCATTGAAGGAGCAGCTGTTGAAGGATGGGGTACTCTAGTAACTTTTCATTTGGGGATAGGGAAGGAATTCTTATATCTTTTCTAGCTAGATAGAACACAAACATGTCATGGGTCACATTTATAAATAAAATTAAGAACATGTTTCTTGTGAGCTCTTTCCAATCTGTCATGTTGTTTTCACTGAACTCTAGTTCTATAACATCAATTTGAAGTAAAGCTAAAGAAGAAATGGATTATTTTGATGCTGGTGCTCCACCTCTCACTGTCATCCCATGCTTGAATGGTTTGCATTTTATTGCAATGCCACCTGTCTAGAAAAGCTCAGGTCAACCTTGAGCTTAGCTAGCTCCATGATGAGGAAGTACAGAGTCCAATAAAACTCAGTCCCCCATTAGACCACGATTCTTAGCACTTCTGTTATAACTACTAACACTTCTCTCCCTCTACCAGCTACCTCGCATAAGATACATATCTATTGAGTTCATTTTTTTCTTCCATTGGCAAGCTAAGCTTTTTTTTTTTAACAAAAGAAACCTTATTTAAAAATATTTTTACACAGCTTTTTAAGGAATAGCTCTTTAGTTAACTGTGTGTAGAAATGAAAAAATTTAATACATAATATTAGTATAACAGACCTCTAAATATTAAATACATTGGCAAAATAAAATGGACTTAAAATGCAAATGAATCTTAATGCTCTGCTATTCTCTGTAAGAATATTTACTTTCTGTTTTTCTTATTCTTTATAGTTGAGAATGACAATACACCTTTATGTATTGTTTGGACCCCAATTTATAATGGATCCTCTTGGCAAGATCTGTTCAGAATATTTTTAACTGCTTGATACCCTAATCAATTAGTACCTTGAGCATCAGTTTTCCCCTTCTTCAGTCCCTAAATTCAGTGAATTTTCTGAGATCACACATTCAATTCTCATTGACATTCTGTACCATTAGCCAAGGTCTTCAGGAAATTTAGATGAGGGCGAAAACATCACATATAAATGAACAGTGTTTTAGGTCTCTGTTCTTTATATATCACTGAAAACTAGGTGATGGATTTGCAATCCCCATGGCCTTTATCTGTCAGTTCTTAATAGAATCACTACATTGCTTCCATATGTTCAGTTATTACACTTCCTCTGTTTCATTTTGGCCCACCTCCATGCTCTGTGATTATCTAGTGACTTTCCAGTGGAATGTTGGGAGCCTCACTGAAACTTGCCATGTTGTGAATTAAGTCCTTCTTTGTTTGGGATTGTATCAGCTCTACTAGTAAAAATCACTCTGCTAAATAAATACATATCTCCAATTATTCTCTTTTTATTTTTTTGTCCTCATAACACAAAAACATTTGTCCATTTCAAATGAGATAATCAGTTTTTCTATTTTTAAGTTGCCCACTGTCTGGATATCATCATAGGCATCAAGTACACATGGGATTCTCAAAGTCTCTTCCTCCTTTTAGTAGATTTAATAGTGTCTGCCTCCAATTAATGTCCACCTGGAACCTCAGAACATGACTGTACTTGGAAAAAGGGTTATTGCCAATGTAATTAGTTAGGGATCAAGATGAGATAATACTGGATTAAGGTAGGCCCTAAGTCCAACGAGAGTGTCCTTATAAGAGACAAAAAAAAAAAAAAAAAAAAAAAAAAAAGGATACAGAGAGGCACAGAGAAAAAGGTAGTCTAGAGATGGAAGCAAGATTAGAACAATGCATATACAACAAGGAACTCTAACAATTGCCTACAACACCAAAAACTAGAGAAGAAATACAAGATGATTTCTCCTTCAGAGCGTCCAGAAAAACCAACTCTTCTGACACGTTGACTTCAGATTTCTCCAGAACTGTGAGAGAATAGGTTTATGTTGTTTTAAACCAGCCACTTTGTGGTAATTTGTTACAGACATTACAAGAAACTTCCTCTATCTGTTTTGTCTGTATCTGATCAACCCACTCTGTCCTTCTCACTTTGTTTCAATTCTGCTCAGACTGCCTTGGAATATTGTTCCTATATCTGAAAACATATTTTATTTATTTTATTTTTCTGAGATAGGGTCTTACTCTCTTGCCTAGGTTGGAGTACAGTGGTACAACCACGGCTCACTGCAGCCAGGACCTCCCAGGCCCAAGTAATCCTCCCCTCAGCCTCCTAAGCAGCTGGAACTACAGGTGCATGTCACCATGTCCAGCTAATTTTTTAAATTTTTTGTAGAGATAGGGTCTCCCTATGTTGCTCAGGTTGGTCTTGAACTCCTGAACCCAAGCATCCTCCCTCCTCAGCCTTTCAAAGTGCTGGGATTACAGGCATGAGCCACCATGTCCAGCCCGGAAACCATATTTCAAAAGATGGACAAAGCAGTCCATCTTGGAAAGGGTGAGGAGTCTGGATATGTGAGTAGGTTAAAGGAAAAATGAGAGTGACCTGTATGTTTTTTTGAAAAATCATTGCAGCGTGGGCCAGGTGTAGTGGTTTATGGCTGTAATCCCAGCACTTTGAGAAGCCTAGGTGGGCAGATAGCTTGAGCTCAGGAGTTTGAGACCAGCCTGGGCAACATGGTGAAACACTGCCTCTACAAAAAATACCATCAAATTAGCTGGACGTAGAGGTGTGTGCCTACAGGCCCAGCTACTGGAGAAGCTGAAGTGGGAGGATCAGCTTGGGCCTGGGTGGTGGAGGCTGCAGTGAGCCGTGATTGCACCAATGAACTCCAACCTGAGTGATAGAGACAGACCTGTCTCAAAAAATAATAAATAAATAAATAAATAAAAATCATTGATGTATAAAAGCAGAAATTGCAATCTCATGTTAAAATTTAGGTAATATGTATTGAAACAATTTGCAAACAAGAAAACAACACGTAAATTTTTGTTATGGTTATTATTTAACCAGACCTAGATATTAGGGCCTAAGTATTTTTAAAAAATATCATTAGAGGGATTTTTTTTTAAAATAAAACTTTTTATTAGTAAAATAAATTATAAATTTTCACAAGAAATCATGAATCATAAAATAGTCTTCGTGGAACCACTTAAATAGAAATGAGATGGCCACTGGCCAGATAGCCAGATTATCTGTAAATGGCTCAGGCATAAACTAGCTGAGTGATCTTGGGCAAGTGATCTAACTTCTCTGAACCTGTGTCCTAATATGGAAAAAATATACAAATAGTCATCTAGTGTGGTTGCTGTCAGGATATAAAAACACTTCCTGAGCTAGAAAGCATTTTTACTCTAAATTTAAATGATTTTGCATGATGTCACTTCTTGACGTCTTCTGGGAAGTTATATCACTACCCACCACCTGCCTTTCTTGCTAGAGAACGCAGAGGAGTTCCTAGCAATCCTTGTGGGGTCTTTAGTAATACTTCAGTAGCTGGCTATACTGAACAGAGCAACTTTATTTGATGGTCCTTCATGTGACCACTGTGGATAGTTGATTCTGTAGACACCATGATCGGTATTTTTGTCTATTTCTGGACAAGGTTACTACTATAAGTTAGAATTTTTCTTTCGTTAATTCATTAATTGGCTTTTGCGTTTCTGTTTTTTTCATGGTTTAAAAATGATAAATCAATCCAACATTATTATTCTTATCACTTTACCATTTTTGTTCAATTTGTTGTCTAGGTTTAAAAAGGCTGTTGTTTCTAGGGTTCTTATGAAATATGTTTATTTATTTGGGTTTTTGAATATTCTTCATTTGGTCTGGCTTTTAATAAATAGACACTTGAAAGTCAGGATGCTCTATACTTTGTTCTATATTATTCCAAATTAGTGTGTTTTTTTTCCTGTTTTTTCAAAAATTGTAATTAATGCTAAACAAAATACGATTATTTATTTATTCTTCATTAAGTTATAAAAATTGGAGGAGATAAATCAACTTTACACATGTTTAAGTTTATAGATTTTTAAACTTGGAATTGCTAAATGGCCAGACTTCCTTTTATTTTAAATATTTAACTAATTCTATCAATTCAACTTCTTGAATAGAAATTTCCAGTAAGAGGCTCCTGAAGACTTAATCATAATTAACCTCAGAGGGACCAGTTTGCCCACTCTTTAGGAATAGAAACTTTGTAATGCCCTTTTCTATCACTCTTCTACAAAAAGGAGGCCTTTCACATTTTAAATATTGGTTTTTGCTGCTTCTACACATGGCAAATTAATTTGGCTTTTATAATGAGGTGGAATGTTTCAAATCTAAATTAACACCTTTGGCTTTACTTTGTGAGAAGACCTACTCATTACTCTCTAGTAACTTAATGGCTGTTCTATTCTATGAACCAAAATAGTTTAATGTAATCTGACATTTATGACTTCCACATAATATCAACTGCTGAAGTTTGAAAAAAGGTTTCTATTCAGAAAAATCTCAAACTAATAAGCATGCACCCAATATTAAAATCGGGTCAGAGATCCTTTTCACTTTCATTACATATAATTTATGCCACTTGAATGTAGTTTAATAAGGTCATAAAAATGCCAGTTGTGGTATCTCATAATACTTTTTATAAACTGGTTTTACAGTCTCTCCTTTGTTCTAAAGTTCAAAGTGACAATTGCAACGCACAGGTTGCTTAGGGATTCTTGAAGTTTCTTTAGGAAAAATTGAATGGTGAATATGTAAATTATACATCCATGTATATGATACACAGCATTACTGAAAATGTATATAGTATCTACTTATAGGCCAAAAATATGCTATTTACTTATGAAGCTTTTCTAAAAATGTAAAACTGTCTTTCAAAATCTTGGTAACTACTAAAAGACATTCTTTTTTTCCAGGTGCATTCAACTTGATGCTTTTTAATTAAAGAAAAAAAAAGAATTTAAGTAAAGGCCAGTTTTATATTATTCCTCTGACCCTACCCTCTTATTGAGATGAAATTAAAACTTCCCAACACTTACTCCTCACTTGGTCAATGTCAAACAATACTCTGAGGTGCTCTTACAATAGAGGCATTGTCAGCTTTCCATGACTTCATTCACTCTCTGACCACTGCCTTCCTTCCTGGATGAAGTAAATAGGGCTTTGTGAGCACTTCCCTTAAGTCATTTCAGAGGAGATAAATTAAATAATGGTTGCAATGTAATATTGTGATAGTGCTAAAATATTTCCTTCAAGTTTCAACTTTGAGCACAAGTTTCCAATAATATATAATTTTTCATTTGTTAGCTCAAACCTTTGGTTTTATTAAATTCTACAGCTGTACTCACTATATATGCATTTGGTGACCAACTTTGATATATTATAATAGTGCAGAGCTAAGACTTTTATATAAGAATAGAAAAAGTTTCAAAAATCACTACTGAATCAAACATGGATATTTAATACAATTTGCTTAAACACCAGTTGAGCAAAAGCTTGAGCAAGTGTTTCAGTTTTTGTGCCAACATTGAAATTGGTCTTCCCACAGCTTGCTTCATCTTTCTGAAATCTTTCATAGATTTATTTTTATTATCAGTTAAAAGAATTATTTATAAAGACCACTATAAAATGTTACTAGTTAGTGTTCAACCACTTTATAGAAGTTTCAGTTAAATTGATAATTGGTGACTATGGACATATTCCTTAGAAATGATTTTCTCATTACATTGCTTTTCTCAGGGAGAAAAACACAAGGGTTTCAGTCAGAGGAATTGGGTTCAGGTCTTGTACTTACTAGTTACGTGATCTTGGACATGCTATTAAGCTCTGGGTTTTTACCTCCCCATCTGTGAAGTGGGAATAATGACAGCAATCTGTAAGATCAAAATCAAAACAAGATATAATGAAAACTAGAACACATATTATAGAAACAATGCATAACCATTATCATTATTATTAGAGGAAAATATGAGGTTGGTGCAATAAAACTTTTAATGGCAAAAACCGCGATTACTTTTGTACCAATCTACCTAATACATAACAACATATGAAGCAGTGAGTGTGATTCACTCCTGTTTTCTGCAGGATTCAATACAGATTCTGCCTTCTCAAGTCAGACAGTGTTGCTTATTGAATATATCAATGCTAGCATCCAGGAAGGGGTCACTCTGGCACATGTGGGGCCTAGGAGCAAAAGTGATTGGAGGGAATTATCATGAAATTACCAGGATTTGGGGCCAACAGGACAGGAAGCTTGACTTTGAGAAGAGGAGCTAGCAACCAGGGAACACTGGTTCCGGGGCAGGGTCAGGACTACAAACAGCACATTATGACTATGTGGATTTAGGACAAGAACCAATATTTTCATTGGTCCAGGTATGCTAAATATAATCGTTTCATCCACCCTCAGTTGTATGTCCTTGAGTCTGGATTTAAGACACAGTCCTGATTTCCCAGCAGTACTGGCATTGAATTTATGCAGAAACATACTCTCCCTAACTTCATATAAACTTTTGGTTAGAAAAGACCTTTATGTTTACAGCAGTCAGCTAGTATCCCTGTAAGGAGTGCAGAAAGAAACCTAGTAAATTTTCAGGGGAAAACACACTTTGAGTTATTAGATGAAACCAATACCTATAGTTATGTGAAATATATGATGTCTATTAAATACAAACCATTTGTGCTTACAAATGCTGTAGTTGAATGGTAGTTTCACTTGATCCTTCAGAAACAATTTTATATCATTTCAGATACGGCTTTTTCTTGAAGCCATCGTGGTAGTCAATGTTTTACTTTTTATTCCCATTCTCCCCTTCAGAGATGCTAGGTTCAGAAGTTATCACAGAGGCGGCAGGTCCATTATCAAGACCTAACTGAAGCAATGTTGTCAGAGGCCCCATATTATTTTGCACCTTTCTGAAAAATTGAAGCATTCACAACACCCAGAGAGAAAAAGTCATTAGGTGTGTATGGTGAAGGTTGACTAGGAGGAATTACTGTGGGTGTGATTGTAATAAATCTAAATTTATGGTCCAGCCATGTTGTTGCAAACTTACTTTGTTTCAGAAGAACTTAACAAGAAGGAACAACCTTGTATGATTAGTGACCAGTGAAATAACCTTAGGCTGCTTTCCATTGGACCTTGATGCCTGTTGCAGCTTCTTCTTTGGTGAGGAATCTCTGAAGCCTTAGTTATTTGGCATTAAAACTGTTTGAAAATCCTTATGAGCAATTTCCCAGCAATGTTCAAAGAACTTGGCACTTGGTCTTCTGAGTTACATGTTCAGGTTGCTCCTTCAGTCATTCTGAGGTTCTTATATGAAAAATGCATTAAAGACGTAGGCTACACATCAAATGCTGAAATCACTAGCACCCTCAAGCTCCAAATTTCACAATGCTAAGGACAAAAGTTTTGAGGAAGAAACACAAGACCCATCCCAGAAATCAGAAAATTGGAAAAAGCATGTTCTTCCATGTATACCATCTACATTTTCCTCTACCTGGCTCTGTTTGAGAGTCTCCTTTGAACCTAAGCATAAAGAGGAAGAGCAAAGAAAAGGAGCCTGAACAAAAATTTGAACTGAGAGAATCTAAAAGACTGAGAAGTGAGACTGGAAATAAGAGATACTTGGAGGAAACCTTATTACCATGATTTTAATTCATGAAGGTCAGTATAGTACAATGTAAGCAGCTCTGGATTTAGAGCTAGGAACACATAAGCCAAATCTGAGCTTTGACTCTTGCTAAAAGGTACGCAGGCATGACAATTGACCTCACTGAGCCTTAATTTCCTTATCTGTAAAATGGAGGAATAGCCCATGAATTACCAGGAGGTCATGTACATAAGGCACTCAGTACAGCAGTTGGTTCAGAGTAGATTTTCGATAATTTGTAACCACCTTGTCTGCAGGAGCTGAATTATTTCATGCTTTTTATATGGTGTAGGGAAGAGGTTCAGGAGGAATCCACTTCCTCACCACACAAAATTATCTTTTGTAATCACCCAAATCCCACTGAGTTAATTGTGAAAGTATTTACTCCTTGTATCTTTCAAAATCTATCTTAACTTCTCAGACGGTTTTAAAATCCCAAGCGCTGATAGAAGTTCTCACACTCAAACATTTTCCTTCATTGTTACAGACTTGGCTAAGTCTTGTAATATTCGGAAAGAAAAAAAAGAAAGAAAAAAATTGCTAAAACCCAGTCATGAGAAAATTACATAGACAACTAATCTAATCTGTTTTTCTTCCTTACAGGAGATATTGACACAATGTCCATTCTTTCAGTGACAATCTCATGATGGCTGAGCATCTCTTGTCAAGTCAAAGGATATATAGCAAGTTTTCTCTTTATTGAGTCATGATAGATAATCCATTTTCAAGTAGAATTTGGTCTCATACTCTTCATTAAGTCACTAAAATATTCAAGCCTAGTGGAAGAGGAATTAACTGGAGTTTTATAAGCTTAAGGTCTAATAGTAGATGTAGTAGACGATCTACAAAGAAGGCCACCAACTTTGTGTCTCTTATGCCTGTTCGTACATGACACTTCTTTCAAGAGGTGGAGACTCTCCTCTCTCCCCTTGCATCTGGGCTGGCCTTGATCAATACAATGCAGCAAAAGTGACTCTGTGCTACTTCTGGACATAGACCTTAAGAGACCAGATGGCTTTTCCTTTTTCTCATTTGAATGGCTTCTATCTTGTAAGAAGTTTGAACTTCTTAATGAATAATGAGAAACTATTTAGAGAGAGAAGCCAAATGGAGAAATAATGAAGCACTCCACCTGATATACAGTCAATGAGCTTAAATATGCATAAATAAAAAATATAGTCTTAAATATAGTAATCCTAGCAATATCAAGGATCAATAATTCAGGTTATTTTCCAAAGAACGAATTATTTGATTGAGTGAGGACTACCTTCTTCTTGATATAACTTGAAATGTTAGTCACATCTCTTAACTTTTGCTGCAGCAATTTCTCATGCCTGAAATTGCCAGCCAGGAGCTCCTTCAACAGCAGATCTGGTTTTCCTCAGTTAAGTTTAAAAAATACATAGACATCAAACACATGCCACTGTTGTACATCCTAACATTGTTGTGCAAATAATTAATCTGAAGAGATGATGTCTTACAGCAGATTTGTAGGAGGAGTTTGGCAAAGATTTTAAGTCACCCAGAGAAGTAGGGCTCACATGGTAAACAACACTAAGCACCCTATCATGCACACACTACTCAGAATGTTTTCTGTATTAGAGAACAATTCAGGACATAGTATCGAGTCAGGTGAGAGGTAGTGGAAGCCTGAACAGGGGTCATGATAGTGAAAGCAAAAAAGGAAAGATAATGACACAGAATGTGACAACCCTTAATATATGGTGGGTGAGAGATTTAAAGGGATGAACAAGAAGGGATTTTAATATCTAAATATAAAATGGATATGGTATAACATGTTGCTTTCTTTCTTGTGGCAATACTAGCAGGGCTTTAGCAAACCATCTTTTATGGATATGAAAATTCCTTTGACTTAATACTGCCTTGAACTCCTACAGTCTACAACCACAGGTTCTCTTAAACGTAATTTTTAAAGTGTTTTCACTGGACTAGTGGGCATATATAGCAATTTTGATGAGAAGAAACATAAATTTGGATTTTAAGTTGACCCCATGAACCAAAAACAAAACGAAACAAAAATCCAAGAGGGAGTACAAACAATCAGGATGATGGCTTATACTGCAATTACTCAGAGATTGAGAGCACATCTAAATTTACCACTGACTAGTGCTTTATGATTTCCAGCAACAACTTTTCCTGAAAAGTTCAAATGTGACTAAAATCATAAAATGTTTTAAGGAAAATATTCTTTGAAAAGTAGCAGGTCCTCTAGTGATTTTTTCAGGACTCTCATTCCCTGGCAAAATACTTAAGGAATTTATTTCTTATTTTTTCTCTTGGGCTTTGTCTAGGGTAAGACATTC
This sequence comes from Macaca thibetana thibetana, assembly GCF_024542745.1. Classification (NCBI taxonomy): domain Eukaryota; kingdom Metazoa; phylum Chordata; class Mammalia; order Primates; family Cercopithecidae; genus Macaca; species Macaca thibetana. The sequence goes on from NC_065581.1 coordinate 81,617,776, forward strand.
TGCTCAGCTTAGTCGTATAAAATGTTCATGTTCACTGATGTTTATGCATATTCCCAGGGAAATCCCATGTTTCCTATCTTCTCCTCACTACTGGAGTGTTGAAACATTCTATACCATGCAAAAAATAACCGAAACCCCAAATCCTCCACAGGCTCCATAACCATTCCAGGTACCTCTCCTCTCTCTTCTTACAGCCAAACTTCTCCACATCTTCATACAATATTTGTTTCCCAATAAACCCTAAGTTGGTTTCCATTCCCACTACTTTACGAAAGTTGCTTTTACTATAGTTTCTAATGACCCTGTGCTGTCAATTCCAATGGACAATTTTAGTACTCATGTTTTTAAACTACTTCTCAGCTTTCAGCATAGCTGACTTCCTTCTCCAAGAGCTTTAGTTGCCTGTTGTTATAGATTGAATGTTTATGTCCCTTCCAGATTCATATGTTAAAGCCTTAACCACCAATATGATGTGTGGAAATGAGGCCTCTGGGGAGTAATTAAGGTTGGATGGGGTCATGAAGGTGGGGCTCTCATCATGGGATTAGTGCCCTTGCAAAAAGCATCACCAGAGAGCTTGGTCTCCCTCTCTCCACATGCAAAGAAGAGGTCATGTGAGTACACAGTGGGATGGCAGTTGCCTACAAGCCAAGAGAAGTCTCAAAATCAACCCTTTACCCTGAGCCCATGCAAATTTCTGTGGCTTAACACAATAAAATGGACTTATTACTTATGTAGCTCTCTTCTATAAACTGGTTGGTTGTCAGAACAGTGGCTCAGGATCCAAGGCTTCTTTTACACTGTGGATAGGCCATGTTCAGCATGTGGCCTCTGAGGTTACTGTGGGAGGGATAAAATAATGAAGGGATTGCATGTGGGAAATTTCTATGGAACTTGCCTGGATGTATTGGGCATAACATTCATACAAATATACCACTGATCAGAACTCAGTCACATGGCCCCACCTAACTTCAAAGAAGGCTGGAAAATGTAGTTTAGTTATGTGCCTAAGAAAGGGAGAAGAAACATGGATATTGGTGACCATGAGCTTTCTTCTCCATGACGAGTCTTTCAGTCCTGTCTTCAAAACACATCTTTCATTTATTTCTTGTTCTCCATTGACAATAGCTTAATCCAAGCCACTACACTCTCGCATCTCAGATACTGCAATAACTTCCTAATGAAGTTCTCTATTTTCATAATTGTTCCATTCTTTCCCCAGTGGACCAAGTAATCTTACACACGAATATAAACTTGTCAACTGCTTACTATTATTTAAATCTTGCAAGGCTTGCTCATTATCTTAGGAAAGAATCAAATGCTAAAGAGGATGTAAGAGGTTATGCAGGGTCTGCCCATTAACCATCTCAGCTAGCTTGCTGCTCTCTCCCTTGGTCACTGCTATCCATATACAGGATTATTGGGTCAGACCTTCCCTCCTCTGGAAAGCTTTTTTTTTTTTTTTTTTTCCATTTATCTTAGTCTTGGCCTTAGCCTCTTATTCATCCTTCAGGCCTCAGTTTAAATCAGTGAGTTTAAATCACTCCCTCCCTCAGGGATGTCATTTTCCCTAACATTTCCTCACACTCATACCCCAACAAAAGGCCGGACTTCGCATTATTTCCCTTTTATAATATTTGTTGCTATTGCGAATTAAATAATCTTTGTCTTTCATCTGTCTGCCTCACTAGACTGCACCCTCTATTAGGACAGGAAATGCATCTAACACCAAGGTCACCTGCCTGAAGCACATGGTGTCTGACAGCTAACAGCAGTGGTGTGCTGAAGTCTATGTGTGCTGGCTTGTGAGAGATGATTGTTAAATTCCCAGGAATATTGTAAGCTGGTTATCAAACAGCCATTATTAAAAATTAAACAATAGCAACTGATGATTAAATAAATTATATTTAAAACAGAGGTAGTAAATACCAAAAACCCATTATTTCCTAATTACTTTACTATATTTTATTGTATATGGTCTTGTGGTTATTTATGTCTATTGTATCTATAGGTGGAAATATTGAATAATAATGTGCTATGCATAGCTCATCCCAACCCCATGTTCAGTGAATTCGTGTTGGTAGCTTGAAAGGGGTCATGGTAGATCTATTAATATTAACACTTTGAAAAATAGCAAATACTACAAATCGGGGTTCCCTTCCACTTCCAACCAGCCAGTTTGTCATTTTTGCCTGAACCACACAGGTGATTTCCTTGGTTCTCCATTTATTTTGTAAGTAGACTAGCCTCCATTCTAGCAATTAAAGGTTATTATGGAAGTATTTTCCAAGCATCCTGTTCTGTGACAGATTTTCCCATTTATTTTTACTAGTTTATCAGAGGTCAATAAAATTGATCAGGAAACATGCATAACACAATTGTTTAGGGTCACATGGGATCTATAAGAACTTGTGAGTCAACTGAGCAATTTAGAGTAAAGGTACTCTCTAACACTTCCACCTTAATTCCGAATATTTTTCCACATCTTGGGAGATTCTGGAAGTAGTGAAGTCAGAGCTTTCGGCAGGGCAGAGCCTTTTAGATCACTGGTCTCCTTTGATCCGAGAGCATTTTGCATACGCAGAAGCATAGTACCCTTCCCGTGGCTTTTGACGTAATCAGCTTTAAGGTGGCATTATTTACTTGTTGCCTTGTTTTCACCACTAAATACAAATTCCTTCAAGTGAAGAAACCAATTTACGCCTGTCTCTCTAGAAAGCCCAGATGGAGTTTTGCACATCTCAAACATTCAACTGAGGTTTACTGAAGTAGGGACATCCATGTCTTTTGTCCCCTGGCTAGCTCTTTAAGGTATTCTCATTGAACCTGGAAAACTGTAAAAGTTTATAGTTTTCTTGGTTATTAGATTGGTAATTCATAAGGCTTGTTAAGAAATATACAAGAGTAAACATCAAGCCATTGAAAATTTTGAAATCTTATATTAAAACTGACTAAAACACATGAAATTTAAAATTTTTTAGATAAATTGTTTTGTCTCAAAATTAATTGTGTAATGGGATTTGATTGTAGCTCCTGGCTCTTTTTGCTTTGCCATGAAATCAAAGTAATACTCATTATGTACTATCATATTTTCACTGACTGTGGTTGTTGTTTTACTGTAGTTCACAGTTGGAATATAGAAAACAAGATGAATCATGAACAGTGTAGGAATTCGGAAAACCTGCCATCAACATTTGTTAAAAAAAAAATGCTTCTTTTTCAGATTTTTTTCAGATTTTCAAGATTAACAACAATAAGCAAACTGGCATATCTACTGTTAAAGTTCATAAAGCTTTGAAAAATTATTTAACCTTCATAAGATCTTCATAAACTCTCTATAATACGGTCTGTGATTCAGAGTGTGGGCAATGCTCTATCTGGCCCATAAGCATTAAACCACGCTAGCATAGAAGGAAGTGAACTTTGATGGTGCTATTTTGTGTGTTTTTCCTGTACCAGTGTCTGCCTGAATATGGATGTCTGGGCTAAGCCTGGTCCTGCTGGGCTTAGTCATCAGCTCTGATCATTTATCTGACTCCTTGTATTGTAGCCAACAGCAGGTCATGGGAAGTCATTTCCAGGAGGACTGTGACCATCTATAAAGAGTCACACTGGGGTAAGGCTGACCTGGCCACTGCAGCATGGGTGTGCTCTGCCTGCTCCCTCCTGGGCTTGCTGCCATTGACCACTCTTGGTTAGGTGCTGGCCACAGTCTTTTCGGGGAATGTTATGCATCCTTTCTGATCTCTGAGTCTGACAACAAGCTAAGCATATTTAATGTGGCAAAAAGTACCACATTAAATGTAAGTATATACTGCATTAAATGAAGTAAAACATTTTTTACTAAAAGTAAAAAATAACAACAGAAGTTCTGTTTTGAAGCGTTATCTCAGTGAAGAAATCTCAGACTTTTACCCTGTGGAAAAGTAGCTTGAGATAAATACTCTTGAAAACAAATTTACAAATAAGATGAATTAATTTTTTAATAAAACAGTTATGACCAAATAGAGTGTGAATAACAGTTATGGATATGTAAAATCTTGATTCCATATAATAATATGTCCTAGAGAATAGACTATAAAAATCATTATGTAATGAAATGATTTTTGTTTTGCTTCCCTCTTCATTATTTCTGGTGGATTTTGTTTTAATTAAAAAGGATTTAAAAATCCATGAAAAATCTTGAATAGCCCATAAGGAGTTTTATAAAGAAATAGTTCAATATCTTATCAAAATAGGAAGTGAGACAAGTTGAATCTCTAGTTATGTGGGAACATTTTTTGCTTTTCTGTAAGGAGATATGCTGGTAAATAAACACCTATCTCCTGATTCATATTTGGCACAAATGTACTAAATGGTCATGTTTAGTTGAGTTATGGAACAGATATTTGATTATACTCCACTGTTTAGTTGGTAACTCTACTAGCATTCCTACTACCATAGTTTCCTATAATGACAATATATAGCACTTCTTTATTTCCCAAAGTTCATCTTCTTGATGCATGTTGGGTGAAGGAGTTTCAGTATTTTCAATCTACATTCAGGCTGCCAGGGCAGAGGAATTACAATATCCTTAAATAATAGAAATAAGTTATCCTTAAAGGGAATAAACTCCTCCCTCCTTTTCCCCTTTCTTCTTATTCTCCTCATGGTTGAGAAGGAACAGTGTTGTTTATTTTACCACTGGGAAGGAGCTGGATGATCATATATTAATCACTCAATATATATCAGATTGTAATTATAATTAACATTTCATATAACCAAATAACATTTTATTTAATCCATATAATAATTTTTCACAATAGACTCTTATTTTCTCTATGTTACAGATGAGGGAATTGAAGCTCAGAGATGCTAAATAATTTGCTGAAACTCACAGAGCTGGATATGCACAGGTTTTTCTGTCCATTCTTTTTCTGTTGCGTACACATCATGCTGAAGGCAAGTAGTTGTTTCCTGTTAGAGACAATAAAAAGATGTTCATTAACTCCAGTACAATAACTCTACTGAGCTGTTAAGGCTACACATAATAAATATTTTCTTTTGAAGGAAACTCATCAGCCTTGCGGAAGACAGAAATTGGTGGAAGGCTATCCCAGTAGTAGTGTTCATTGCCTTTCCATTGGCGCAGGTAAAGATACCATGCTATCTTCCCTTTGAGTGGTATGAAGTAACAAAACACACATGTGTAGGGAAGGGAGCTCTGAATAGATGAGGGCATTTACTACAGAGGATAGCTCTGTAGTTACACTGCATGGTCTTCACTATTTCTGATGATAGCCAGTGTTACTTGTTCACTCTTATTTTATTGCGAGGCTATCAGTCCAGCAGATGAGTAGTTCTTGCTTCCTACCAATAGACAAACTCCATTCTTTCTTCTACCTTATCATGACAACTGATGCTCACATCCCAGAGCCAGAAAGTATACATATATTATCATATTGACCTTTGGAGAAAGGGGAAGTAAGTGAAGGAAAGAAGATATAACCAGCTGAGGAGGCCAGATATGAGTGCTGCATGGATTTCCAAGGACAACGGCAATGCTAAGACATTATCTGTCTCACATATTTAGTGCTTACGAGATAGAGCCATTGACTACAACACAGAATATGGCTAGAAAACACCAAGGGTGAGACCAACAACACAGTTATGAGTTGAAGTTTTCCATTAGCAGCCAAAGTTGAGGAGACTTGTTGATAAACCTAGGATTGCATCACTGATTGGTGATGTTGCTGGGGGGATCAAGACCGACCTTTCCCAAATACTGGTTCCTTCTGAGATTTAATGAAAAACACAGTTTCCTAAAAGGAAATGTCCAGAATGGGTCACATATGTATAAGTAACTCTACAAAGTTGAGTTCCACATAACTCCTTTAAATCATGAGGCTTTCCCCCAACCACACAGCTACAGCCTCCCTACAAATAGGTCTTCAAAACCCTGACATTGCTCACTATCCTAAATTTCCTGCTGTAATATGAATAACTGCAATGCGTCTCTGGCTTTGAACTTGGCCTTTTTTCCATCATCATCATAGGAATGCCATCTTCCAGTGGCACTACCATCACTCTCTAGGTTGGACCTGGACACTTACTGTTGTGGCTCTAAAATATGTCCTAGGAAGCCAGCCTAGGCAGCCATATTTCAAGTGTGACTGAATTGTGTCAACTTGAGGAAGTTAATCATCTCCCTGGGTTTCAGTTTCCTCATTTGTCAGTAGAGCTTGAGCTAAATGATAAAGTCCTTTTCAGGTATAATTTGTAATAACTCTTGCATATAAATAAAGTTTATGTTAAAACTTCTGGGCTTCCTCAAAGGGAGGGGCTCTGGGAGTACACATTTTGACTTAACTTATAAATGCAGATATTTTTCCAGGTTTCCCTCTGTACCCAAAAGAACTTTGAAGTTTACAGTGAGTTAACACCAATCTAGAGAGGCAAGCTGCAAATTACTTAGTTGGCCCAAATCAACTGTAGGTCAGTTATTTCAAGACTCGCTGAATTTTAGTGTTTGAAAAACATCAACACCTCCATTATGTCGTTAGTATCAATGGCGGAAGAAAAGCACAGTGGCATCTCTCCTAAAGAGATCAGGCTTGGGAGGTAGAAAGGTGCTTGGTGAGCTGTCACACAGAGGGTGTTTTAATAAAGAAGGTAGAACAAGGTCTTTGAAAGGGAAGTGTTGATTGCAAAGCATGTATAGAGGAATTTCAACAATAAAGCAGGCCCTATGAGACTAAATGATCAGTGATGTTATTTGAGAACTAGAAACTTAAAGATTGGCATGAAGAACGTTGTTCGTGTTAATCTATTCATCAGCTCTATTTAGAAGTCATCTCAAATACATTTTGGATGGACTGTGAGAAATTTACACAGAAAAAGTGCTACTGTGGCTTTGCCAACAAATTGTATATTTCACCATGTGCTAATGATTTTTTTTCCAAAAAAGAATACATTGTGACCTCCATAAACTTTTATATGTCAAAATAATGAAACAGAACCTTATTTTCTGGTGCCAACTTTCTATAAAATCACTCTTTAAAAAATATTAATCTCGTTGCAGCATGTAGAATTTTACACACAGCTTCAGAATAGGTCTGGCACTCTACATCTTTATAGAGTGAAAAGATTTGGAATAGATTCAAGATTCAAATGCCAAGGTTTGAATCTGTACCTTTGACTTCTTATTGTTTTAAAAAATCTATATAATATATGCTTGCTACCATATTAACTAACACTATCACCTCTTAGGTAACATCAGTTGGCTAATGTTAGTCTTTCATGACATTTTCCATAGTGAACATTTTTATATGTTTGTGATGTGGAAGACAACAAATAGGTATATATTTTCTTTTGTTCAGCAAAAGTTGTAGCTCTAAAACTAACAAAAATTAATAGCATTGCATTTTTAAAAAATGTAATCATCAACATTAAGACTGGTTAATTTGTTATTAGTATAGTGCCCTGGTTAAGACCTAAGCGCTAAGGCTGCTGTGGTTTAAGACCCAGCTTTGCCTATTACTAACTATCTGACCTTGGGTGCATTATTTAACTTTAACTTTGCTGTGCCTGGATTTTTTCATGTCTACAGCAAGGATAACAACACTTATGTGATAGGTTCTTTTGAGTTAATATTTGTGTAGTGTTTTAGATGGTACCTGGTGTAAAGCAAATGCTGTAAATCCTTGTTGTGCTTGTTATCATACTTAGCTATATATAGAGGGCTACAGAGAGAAAAAGAAAACCTACATTTTATATAGAAAAAGAAGAACAACTTAGTAGAAAAGAGTAATACAGTTACAGATATTAAATGAATATGTAAATCATTTAATTATTTGCAAATAACTGAAAAGATTCATGGTCAGCATTTTTTTGAATGATTATTTTAGGTCATAAATATTCTCTTTCAAGGCAATAGGGAATAGAGTAGGAAAATCACATCAATGGAAATGGTGGAGTAAAGACCTTCACAAAGAAATTCTCCATGGTAAAGCAAGCGAAATACTCACAAAACTTGTCAGAATCAATTTTTTCAGTACCCTATAAATTAGTTAAACACTTGCAACAATACAAGGAGAGGTTTTTTCTTTTTCTTTTTCTTTTTAAGTTGGATCTGGGTAAAAACATTACCTTTGGATGTTTGCACTTATCCTATTCCTATCACTCTTTCTCCAACTCTGTGACATAGCTTTGAAAACCAAGAGTCCCTCAACCATAATAGCTTTGAAAAACAGTAGTCTAGCAGCCACTGGAGGGACAGAGCACTGGTCTGGAGCTCCCCAGAAACATTGATATGGTTTCGCTCCTTGTCCTCACCTGAATCTCCTCTTGTAGCTCCCATAATTTTCACGTGTTGTTGGAGGGATGCGGTGGGAAATGATTGAATCATGGGCTGTGGGTCTTTTCTGTGCTGTTCTCATGATAGTGAATGGGTCTCATGAGATTTGATGGTTTTAAAAATGAGGGTTTCTCTGAACAACTCTCTTTGTCTGCCTGACACCATCCATGTAGGATGTGACTTGCTCCTCCTTGCCTTCCACCATGATAGTGAGGTCTTCCCAGCCATGTGGAATTGTGAGTCCAGTGAAACTTCTTTCTTTTGTAAATTACCCGGTCTTGGGTATGTCTTTATCAGCAATATGAAAATTAACTAATACAAACATCAGTCTCAGAAAATTGTCACTATTTGACTCATCTGGTTGTTCCTTGGAAACCCCAACTCTAAAAATTTGTCCTTTCTCAGTGTAAACTGTGCATTTCCCTGGGAGCATGTGTCAAAAATAATCAGTGACAATTGCATTATGTTGCAGCTACCTAAGGCAGTGATATGAGTTGGAGCAAGCAAGAAACTGACCAAAATATTTATAAGGAAAAGTTGGGAAATGAGATGTCCACAGGGGGCTTTGATCGGGTCTGACTATTCCTGGGAATCTGAAAAGTTGCACACGTTTTTTTTCTGCACATGTCCAGAAAAAAATCGGAAAAAGTCCTAACCTCTCAGCTCTTTCTGACCTGAGGTCTGAGGTATCATATAAGCAAGAAGTGAAAGCCAAGGCAGAGTTGTGACTGCCTGCCTGAATGTTGAAGGTATTCCCCAAAACACGCACTCAATCATTTGCCAAAGGATAGATTTGTTGATTCCAGATACTTAAAAATTTAGGGAAATTTTTGTGCAATCACTCATTGACCACTAGCCTGACTGGAGGCTTCACTGTCCACATGGCAAAGGTAGTATAGACTTCACAGAATGAGTTCAGGAAATCAACTAGATAAGACAGAAGCAACAACAATAAACAGCAGTAAGAAAAAACTCTCAGGGAAAAGGAGATAAGATTTCCAGTGTTTCAACATTATATTATTTTAAATGTCCAGTTTTCAACCAAAAACTACAAGTGCAAGAAAACAAAAAAGAATGGCAAATACTAGTAAAGAAACACTGAATAGAAACTTACTTTCTCCAAGAAGCTCGGATGTTGGACTTAGTAGCCAAAAATTTTTAAATCAAGTATCTTAAATATGTTCAAGAACCAAAGGAAACTGTTGAAAGAAAAAAAAGAAAGTATGCAAATTGATGTCTCACTAAATAGAGAATAACAATAAAGAAATGAACATAAATAAAGTAGAAATGATGACATTGAAAAGAACAGTAATTCAAATAAAAAATTTGGCTGAGAAGCTGAAAAGCATATGTGAACTGGCAAAATAATCAATGAACTTATAAATAGGTCAATTGTGAATATCAAGCCTGAAAAACACAAACAATTAAAAATGAAAAAAATTAAGAGAGCTATGCTGAGGCATTGAACAGGATCTGTGAGACAGTGTCGAGCATACCAAACACATCATGGGAATTCCAGAATGTAAGCAGAGAGATGAAGAGGAGGAAGAATGTTTGAGAAAATAATGGTAGAATCCTCCACCCCCAAAATTTGATGACAAATATAATCTACACACCCAAGAAGCTCAATGAATTCCAAGAAGGATAAACTCAAAGAGATCAATTCCTGGCTACATCATAATTAAACTTTTAAAACAAAGACACAGTGATTCTTGAAAACAGCAAGAGAAAAATATATCATCATGTTTAGGGAATCCTCAGTAAGATTAATAGGTGATTTCTTACCAGAAATAATGGGGGTCAGAATGGAGTGTGATGACTTATTCAAACTGTCGAATGAAAAAGACTAACTAAGAATTTTATATCCCACAAAGATATCTTTCCAAAAAGGACGGAAATATTAAGACATTCAAGAGATATAAACAACAAACGGAAACTAGGAAAAATCACTACTAACAAGTAATACTAAAACGAGTTCTTCAAGCTGATATAAAAGGACAATGAAGAGTTACTTAAATCCGCATGAAGAAATGAAGAACAACAATAATGGTAACTATATAGACAAATATAAATAACAATATAAATGTATTTAAAAAAATTTGTAACCTTATTTTTCTCCTATCTGATTTAAGAGACAACTGCTGCCGGGCGCGTGGCTCACGCCTGTAATCCCAGCACTTTAGGAGGCCGAGGCAGGCAGATCACGAGGTCAGGGGATGGGGACCATCCTGGCTAACATGGTGAAACCCCGTCTTTACTAAAAATACGTACTCCCATGGGGCCAAATATCATTCTGAGGTGCTACAGTGATTACAAATCTACTATCAGCAATTCCATATATCGGAACCAATCTCATCCAATGGGTTTGAGGCGGATATTCTATTGACAATACCACTCTCACACGATTTTTCACCCTTCACTTTATCCTACCTTTTATTATCACAGACCTCACAACTCTACATCTACTATTTCTACACGAAACAGGATCAAACAACCCCTGCGGTATTTTCTCTCACTCCGACAAAATTGCTTTTCATCCCTACTACACAATCAAAGATATCTTAGGCCTAATCCTTCTCTTTCTCACCTTAATAACATTAGTATTATTCTCACCTGACCTTTTAAGTGACCCAGATAACTGCACCCCAGCCAACCCCCTAAGCACTCCCCCACACATTAAGCCAGAGTGGTATTTCCTATTCGCTTATGCAATCTGACTGTCTATTCCTAATAAATTAGGAGGAGTATTAGCACTCCTCCTATCAATCCTCATCTTAACAATCATACCCATACTCCACAAATCCAAACAACAAAGTATAACATTCCGACCACTTAGTTAATCCCTATTCTGACTCCTAATCACAAATTTACTAACTCTCACTTGAATCGGAGGTCAGCCGATAAACCAGCCCTTCATGATTATTGGACAGATAGCATCCATGATATACTTCACCACAATTCTAATCTTAATACCACTAGCCTCCTTAACTGAAAACAATCTACTCAAGTGAACCTGCCCTTGTAGTACAAATTAATACACCAGTCTTGTAAACCGGAAATGGAAACTTCTCCCTAGGGCCATTCAGAAAGAAAGTATTTAACTTCACTACCAACACCCAAAACTGGCATTCTAATTTGAACTACTTTCTGTATTCTATGGGGTGCAAGCTTTAAATGCAACTTAAGTACTAATTTATTTTAGCACACCCTTATGTAAATCGTGCATTACTGCTAGCCAACATGAATATTATATAGTACTATAAATGTTTAACTGTACATAGCACATAATCTTACATACTTGCTAACAATCGTCCAATAATATGCTTACAAGCAAGAACTCTAATAAGCTAACCAACTATAGTACATAACACCAACATCCAAAGCCCAAGTATACCCCTTAGGATATCAACCAACCTAAATGTCCACTCATTGTACATAGCACATTAAATCGTTCATCGGACATAGCACATTCCAGTTAAATTAATCCCCGTCACCACGGATATCCCCCTCACTTAGGTGTCCCTTGCTCACCATCCTCCGTGAAATCAATATCCCGCACAAGAGTGCTGCTGTCCTCGCTCCGGGCCCATAACTCGTGGGGGTAGCTGCAGTGAACTGTATCCGGCATCTGGTTCTTACCTCAGGGCCATAAAACTAAGACCGCCCACACGTTCCCCTTAAATAAGACATCTCGATGGATCACGGATCTATCACCCTATTAACCAGTCACAGGAGCTCTCCATGCATTTGGTATTTTTTCTCTCGGGTCTGCACGCGACCCCATCGCAGAAAGCTGGTCCGGGCACATCGTATGTCTCAGGACCTGTCTTTGATTCCTGGTTCATACCATTGTTGATCGCACCTACGTTCAATATTCCAGCCCCGCATAATACCATAAGGTGTTATTTAATTCATGCTTGTAGGACATACCAATAACCAACTACGCAACATATTCCTCGCCACACTATAAAATCATAACAAAATTTTACCAAATCCCCCCTCCCCCATCTCTGACTTTTCTCCCCTAAAACTCACTTCTGCCAAACCCCAAAACCAAAAGCCTTAATCCACTTAGTCAGAGCCTACTTTCTCATCTTTTAGCTATGCACAACTTCAACTACTACCCCTCAACTAATATAAACCTACTTTACCTTACCACTCTCAACTTGAATTTCTTCCTTTTTTTCTCTTCTCTATTTCCCTTTTCCCATACACTCACCCACTACCAAATACATACCCTTATTATCACAACCCCAAAGGTAGCACTTCACAGCTACCTATCTTCCCTGTTTATGTAGCTTAACTTACCCAAAGCAAGACACTGAAAATGCCTAGACGGGTTTGCACACCCCATAAACAGATAGGTTTGGTCCTAGCCTTTCTATTAACTCTGGGCAAGATTACACATGCAAGCATCCCCGTCCCAGTGAAGACACCCTATAAATCACCACGATCAAAAGGAATAAGTATCAAGCACGCATAACGCAGCTCAAAACACTTTGCTCAGCCACACCCCCACGAGAGACAGCAGTGACAAACCTTTAGCAATAAACGAAAGTTTAACTAAGCTATGCTACATTCAGAGTTGATTAATTTCGTGCCAGCCACCGCGGCCATACGATTAACCCAAGCTAATAGAGACTGGCGTAAAGAGTGTTTTAGATCTAGTTCAATAAAGCTAAACTCCATCTAAATTGTAAAACCTTAGCTGATGTAAAATAAACTACGAAAGTGGCTTTAAAATTTCTGAACACACAATAGCTGAGACCCAAACTGGGATTAGATACCCCACTATGCTTAGCCTTAAACTTCAATAGTTAAAACAACAAAAATACTCGCCAGAATACTACAAGCAACAGCTTAAAACTCAAAGGACTTGGCGGTGCTTCACATCCCTCTAGAGGAGCCTGTTCTATAATCGATAAACCCTGATCCACCCCACCATCTCTTGCTCAGCCTATATACCGCTATCCTCAGCAAACCCTAATAAAGGCCACAAAGTAAGCATAAATGTCCTCGCAGAAACGTTAGGTCAAGGTGTAGCTTATGAGATGGTAAAAAATGGGCTACATTTTCTACCCCAGAAAACCCCATGATAACTCTTATGAAGCCTGAGTCCAAGGCGGATTTAGCAGTAAATTAAGAATAGAGTGCTTAATTGAATCAGGCCATAAAGCACGCACACACCGCCTGTCACTCTCCTCAAATATATTTAAGGACTACTTAACTAAACACACTTAACATTTATATAGAGGAGATAAGTCATAACACGGTAAGTGTACTGGAAAATGCACTTGGATAAATCAAGGCATAGCTTAACATAAAGCATCCGGCTTACACCCAGAAGATCTCAATACCATTTGACTGCCTTGAGCTAACACTAGCCCTAAAAATGATCAACACTAATACCAAATTAACATATACTAAATCATTTACCAATACAAAAGTATAGGCGATAGAAATTTTATCCTGGTTCTATAGACACAGTACCGTAAGGGAAAGATGAAAGAAATTAACCAAGCATAAAATAGCAAAGACTCACCCCATATCTTCTGTATAATGAATTAACTAGAAACAATTTCGCAAAGAGAACTAAAGCCAAATTCCCCGAAACCAGACGAGCTACCCAAAAACAGCTAAAAGAGCGCACCCGTCTATGTAGCAAAATAGTGGTAAGATTTATGGGTAGAGGTGACAAGCCTACCGAGCCTGGTGATAGCTGGTTATCCAAGATAGAATCTTAGTTCAATCTTAAGTTTACCTGCAGAATCACTTAATCCTCCTGTAAATTTAATTGTTAGTCTAAAGAGAGACAGCTCTTTAGACACTAGGAAAAAACCTTGTATAGAGAGTAAAAAATTCAATTCCCATAGTTGGCCCAAAAGCAGCCATCAATTAAGAAAGAGTTCAAGCTCAACATCAATCATCTGAAAAATCCCAAGCATCCTACTGAACTCCTCACATCACACTGGATTAATCTATTATTTCATAGAAGCAACAATGTTAGTATAAGTAACATGAATATTTTCTCCACCACATAAACCTAAATCAGACCGAAAAACTTCACTGATGCTTAACAGCCCAGTATTAATAAATGTAAACAAGCCAGTATTATCTACACTGTTAATCCAACACAGGCATGCTTTAAGGAAAGGTTAAAAAAAGTAAAAGGAACTCGGCAAACTCAGCCCCGCCTGTTTACCAAAAACATCACCTCTAGCATTACCAGTATTATAGGCACCGTCTGCCAAGTGACACATGTTTAACTGCCACGGTACCCTGACCCTGCAAAGGTAGCATAATCACTTGTTCTTTAAATAGGGACTTGCATGAATGGCACCACGAGGGTTCAGCTGTCTCTTACTTTCAACCAGTGAAATTGACCTGCCAGTGAAGAGGCGGACATAAAATAATGAGACGAGAAGACCCTATGGAGCTTTAATTTATTAATGCAATCAAAATCATACAAATCTACGGACCCTTAAACCACTACATCTGCATTAAAGATTTGGTTGGGGTGACCTCGGAGCATAACTAAACCTCCGAATAACCTATGCTATGACTACACAAGCCAAAGCGAGCCAACATCTGTAATTGATCCAATAACTTGACGAACGGAACAAGTTATCCTAGGGATAACAGTGCAATCCTATTCTAGAGTCCATATTGACAATAGGGTTTACGACCTTGATGTTGGATCAGGACATCCTAATGGTGCAGCAGCTATCAAGGGTTCGTTTGTTCAACGATTAAAGTCCTACGTGATCTGAGTTCAGACCGGAGCAATCCAGGTCAGTTTCTATCTATTCTATATTTCTCCCTGTATGAAAGGATAAGAGAAATTGGGCCCACTTCATAAAGTGCCCTCATTCCATAGATGACCTAATCTCAATCTAACAAAACATCATATACTCAGCCCAAGAATAGGGTTTGTTAAGATGGCAGAGCCCTGCAATTGCATAAAATTTAAAACTTTACAATCAGCGGTTCAACTCCTCTTCTTAACAACATGTCCACAACAAACCTTCTACTCCTCATTATACCTGCACTAGCCGCCATAGCATTTCTCACACTCATTGAACGAAAATTACTAGGCTATATACAACTACGCAAAGGACCTAATATTGTTGGCCCTTACGGACTATTACAACCCTTTGCCGACACAATAAAACTCTACCAAAGAATCTTTAAAACCTTCAACGTCTACTACCATTCTCTACATCACCGCACCAGCCTTAGCCTTTTCCATTGTCCTTCTCCTATGAACCCCTCTTCCCATACCCAACCCCCAATCAACTTTAACCTAGGACTTCTGTTTATTCTAGCTACGTCCAGTCTAGCTGTCTACTCCATTTTGTGATCAGGATGAGCATCAAATTGAAACTATGCACTAACGCCCAAACAATCTCATATGAAGTTACTCTTGCTATTATTCTATTATCAGTATTACTAGTAAGCGGCTCATTCAATCTTCACATACTTATCACAACACAAGAATACCTTTAGTACATACGTACTAAAAACACAAAACATTAGCTGGGCATGGTGGTGGGTGCCTGTAGTCCCAGCTACTAGGGAGGCTGAGGCAGGAGAATGGCGTGAACCCGGGAAGCGGAGCTTGCAGTGAGATTGCGCCAGGGCACTCCAACCTGGGCGACAGAGAAAGACTCCGTCAAAAAAAAATAATAATAAAATAAAAAATAAAAAAAAAGACAACTGCAAAACCAATAATTATAAATCTGTATACATGGGTGCCTTATGTATAAAGATGTTATTTATATAAATATAATAGCAACAGAAAGGGGAGAAGGCAAAATAGGAGAGAAGATTACATAAAACCAGTTTTGAATATTATTGAAATTACGTTGTTATTAATTTGAACTAGATTTTTATGTGATATTAATCCCTAGGGCAACTACCAAGAAAATAAAAAATACAGCAAAAGAATGACAAGAAAATAAAAATGATAAATTAGAAAATATCTATGTAAGACAAAAAATTAATGGAGATAGAGGAACAAAACAGACACAAAACATATGTAGAAGACAAATTATGTATGGCAGATGTAAAGTTTACCTTATCATTCATTATATTGAATGTAAATTAATGCTTTAATAATAAAGCAGAGATTGGAAGAATAAATAAAAATTATGACCTAACACTGTGCTATCTGTAAAAGATATGCCTTAGATTCAAAGACACGAATAGCTGAAAGCAAAAGGATAGAAACAGATTACTGCAAACAGTAATCAATACAGACAAAACAGACTTTGAAACAAAAATTTTTACTAAAGCCAAAAAGTACATTTTATAATGATAAAAGAGATGATCCATCAAGAAAATATAATAATTACAAACAAATATGTGCCTAACAGCAGAGCCCCCAATTTTTAAAGCAAAAACAGAATTTAAGAGAGAAACAGACAACTCACAATAACAGTTGGAGACTTCAATGCCCCACTTTCAATAATAGATAAAACAATTGAAAAGATCAGCAAGAAAATACAAGACTTGAACAACACTATAACAAGCATCTAATAAATACTAAATAGCAGAATACAAATTTTTTCTCAAGTGCACATGGAATATTCTTAAGGATATATCATATGTTAGGTCATAAAACAAGTCTTAATAAATCTGAAAGGATTGAAATGATAAAAGTATGTTCTCTGATCACATGGAATGAAATTAGAAATCAATAATAGAAGAAAATTTGGAAATTTCAAAATATATGTAAACAACACACTTTCTTAAGCAATACAAATTTATTATCTAACAGTTCTGAAGGTCAGAAGTTTGAAATGAATGTCACTGGGTTAAAATCAAGGTGTCACCAAGGCTTCTTTCTTTCTGAAGGCTGCTTTCTTTCTGAAGGCTCTAAAAGGAAATCCATTGTCTTGCCTTTTAGAGCTTCTGTACACTATTCACATTTCTTAGCTGGTCCCTTCTGTCTTAAAGTCAACAATGGCTGGTCAAGTTTTACTCACACTGTGTCACCCTGCCTCTGAAACAACACAATTTTAAATAACTAATAGTCAAAGAAGAAATTATAAGAGAATTTAGAAACTCCCTTGAGATGAATTAAAATAAAAACAAAACGTACAAAACTTGTGGGATGCAGCTAAAACAGTGAGGTATTAAAGAGATCTGTAGATGTAAATCTTTATATCAAAAAAGAGAACAGATTTTAACTTGTGACCTAACTTTCTACCTTAAGAAATTAAGGGGGCGGAGCAAGATGGCCTAATAGGAACAGCTCCAGTCTCCAACTCCCAGCGCAAGTGACACAGAAGACCAGTGATTTCTGCATTTTCAACTGAGGTACTGGGCTCATCTCACTAGGGAGTGCCTGAAAATTGGTGCTGGTCAGCTGCTGCAGCCCGACCAGCAAGAGCTGAAGCAGGGCGAGGCATCACCTCACCTGGGAAGCGCAAGGGGGAAGGGAATCCCTTTTCCTAGCCAGGGGAACTGAGACACACAACACCTGAAAAATCGGGTAACTCCCACCCCAATACTGCGCTTTAAGCAAACGGGCACACCAGGAGATTATATCCACACCTGGCCGGGAGGGTCCCACGCCCACGGAGCCTCCCTCATTGCTAGCACAGCAGTCTGTGATCTAACCGCAAGGCAGCAGCGAGCCTGGGGGAGGGGCGCCCACCATTGCTGAGGCTTAAGTAGGTAAACAAAGGTGCTGGGAAGCTCGAACTGGGTGGAGCTCACAGCAGCTCAAGGAAACCTACCAGTCTCTGTAGACTCCACCTCTGAGGACAGGGCACAGCTAAACAACAACAACAACAACAACAACAACAAAAAAACAGCAGAAACTTCTGCAGACACAAACGACTCTGACAGCTTTGAAGAGAGCAGTGGATCTCCCAACATGGAGGTTGAGATCTGAGAAGGGACAGATTGCCTGCTCAAGTGGGTCCCTGACCCCTGAGTAGCCTAACTGGGAGACATCCCCCACTAGGGGCAATCTGACACCCCACACCTCACAGGGTGGAGTACACCCCTGAGAGGAAGCTTCCAAAGCAAGAATCAGACAAGTACACTCGCTGTTCAGCAATATTCTACCTTCTGCAGCCTCTGCTGCTGATACCCAGGCAAACAGGGTCTGGAGTGGACTTCAAGCAATCTCCAACAGACCTACAGTTGAGGGTCCTGACTGTTAGAAGGAAAACTATCAAACAGGAAGGACACCTACACCAAAACCCCATCAGTACGTCACCATCATCAAAGACCAGAGGCAGATAAAACCACAAAGATGGGGAAAAAGCAGGGCAGAAAAGCTGGAAATTCAAAAAATAAGAGCGCATCTCCCCCGGCAAAGGAGCGCAGCTCATCGCCAGCAACGGATCAAAGCTGGATGGAGAATAACTTTGACGAGTTGAGAGAAGAAGGCTTCAGTCCATCAAACTTCTCAGAGCTAAAGGAGGAATTATGTACCCAGCGCAAAGAAACTAAAAATCTTGAAAAAAGAGTGGAAGAATTGATAGCTAGAGTAATTAATGCAGAGAAGGTCATCAACGAAATGACAGAGATGAAAACCATGACACGAGAAATACGTGACAAATGCACAAGCTTCAGTAACCAACTCAATCAACTGGAAGAAAGAGTATCAGCAATTGAGGATCAAATGGATGAAATGAAGCGAGAAGAGAAACCAAAAGAAAAAAGAAGAAAAGAAATGAACAAAGCCTGCAAGAAATATGGGATTATGTAAAAAGACCAAATCTACGTCTGATTGGGGTGCCTGAAAGTGAGGGGGAAAATGGAACCAAGTTGGAAAACACTCTTCAGGATATCATCCAGGAGAACTTCCCCAACCTAGTAGGGCAGGCCAACATTCAAATCCAGGAAATACAGAGAATGCCACAAAGATACTCCTCGAGAAGAGCAACTCCAAGACACATAATTGCCAGATTCACCAAAGTTGAAATGAAGGAAAAAATCTTAAGGGCAGCCAGAGAGAAAGGTCAGGTTACCCACAAAGGGAAGCCCATCAGACTAACAGCAGATCTCTTGGCAGAAACTCTACAATCCAGAGGAGAGTGGGGGCCAATATTCAACATTCTTAAAGAAAAGAATTTTCAACCCAGAATTTCATATCCAGCCAAACTAAGTTTCATAAGTGAAGGAGAAATAAAATCCTTTACAGATAAGCAAATGCTTAGAGATTTTGTCACCACCAGGCCTGCCTTACAAGAGACCCTGAAGGAAGCACTAAATATGGAAAGGGATAACCGGTACCAGCCATTGCAAAAACATGCCAAAATGTAAAGACCATCGAGGCTAGGAAGAAACTGCATCAACTAACGAGCAAAATAACCAGTTAATATCATAATGGCAGGATCAAGTTCACACATAACAATCTTAACCTTAAATGTAAATGGACTAA
The DNA here is from genome assembly GCF_024542745.1 of Macaca thibetana thibetana. Taxonomy (NCBI): domain Eukaryota; kingdom Metazoa; phylum Chordata; class Mammalia; order Primates; family Cercopithecidae; genus Macaca; species Macaca thibetana. The sequence continues at coordinate 81,637,512 of NC_065581.1, forward strand.
ATGCTCCAATTAAAAGACACAGACTGGCAAATTGGATAAAGAGTTAAGACCCATCAGTCTGCTGTATTCAGGAGACCCATCTCACATGCAGAGATATACATAGGATCAAAATAAAGGGATGGAGGAAGATCTACCAAGGAAATGGAGAACAAAAAAAAGCAGGGGTTGCAATACTAGTCTCTGATAAAACAGACTTTAAACCATCAAAGATCAAAAGAGACAAAGAAGGCCATTACATAATGGTAAAGGGGTCAATTCAACAGGAAGAGCTAACTATCCTAAATATATATGCACCCAATACAGGAGCACCCAGATTCATCAAGCAAGTCCTTAGACACTTACAAAGAGACTTAGACTCCCATACAATAATAATGGGAGACTTCAACACTCCACTGTCAACATTAGACAGATCAACGAGACAGAAAGTTAACAAGGATATCCAGGAATTGAACTCATCTCTGCAGCAAGCAGACCTAATAGACATCTATAGAACTCTCCATCCCAAATCAACAGAATATACATTCTTCTCAGCACCACATCACACTTATTCCAAAATTGACCACATAATTGGAAGTAAAGCACTCCTCAGCAAATGTACAAGAACAGAAATTATAACAAACTGTCTCTCAGACCACAGTGCAATCAAACTAGAACTCAGGACTAAGAAACTCAATCAAAACCACTCAACTACATGGAAACTGAACAACCTGCTCCTGAATGACTGACTACTGGGTACATAACGAAATGAAGGCAGAAATAAAGATGTTCTTTCAAACCAATGAGAACAAAGATACAACATACCAGAATCTCTGGGACACATTTAAAGCAGTGTGTAGAGGGAAATTTATAGCACTAAATGCCCACAAGAGAAAGCAGGAAAGATCTAAAATTGACACTCTAACATCACAATTAAAAGAACTAGAGAAGCAAGAGCAAACGTATTCAAAAGCTAGCAGAAGGCAAGAAATAACTAAGATCAGAGCAGAACTGAAGGAGATAGAGACACAAAAAACCCTCCAAAAAATCAATGAATCCAGGAGCTGGTTTTTTGAAAAGATCAACAAAATTGACAGACCGCTAGCAAGACTAATAAAGAAGAAAAGAGAGAAGAATCAAATAGACGCAATAAAAAATGATAAAGGGGATATCACCACCGACCCCACAGAAATACAAACTACCATCAGAGAATACTATAAACACCTCTATCCAAATAAACTAGAAAATCTAGAAGAAATGGATAATTTCCTGGACACTTACACTCTTCCAAGACTAAACCAGGAAGAAGTTGAATCCCTGAATAGATCAATAGCAGGCTCTGAAATTGAGGCTATAATTAATAGCCTACCAACCAAAAAAAGTCCAGGACCAGATGGATTCACAGCTGAATTCTACCAGAGGTACAAGGAGTAGCTGGTACCATTCCTTCTGAAACTATTCCAATCAATAGAAAAAGAGGGAATCCTCCCTAACTCATTTTATGAGGCCAACATCATCCTGATACCAAAGCGTGGCAGAGACACAACAAAAAAAGAGAATTTTAGACCAATATCCCTGATGAACATCAATGCAAAAATCCTCAATAAAATACTGGCAAACCGAATCCAGCAGCACATCAAAAAGCTTATCCACCATGATCAAGTGGGCTTCATCCCTGGGATGCAAGGCTGGTTCAATATTCACAAATAAATAAACGTAATCCAGCATATAAACAGAACCAAAGACAAGAACCACATGATTATCTCAATAGATGCAGAAAAGGCATTTGACAAAATTCAACAGCCCTTCATGCTAAAAACTCTCAATAAATTCTGTATTGATGGAATGTACCTCAAAATAATAAGAGCTATTTATGACAAACCGACAGCCAATATCATACTGAATGGGCAAAAACTGGAAAAATTCCCTTTGAAAACTGGCACAAGACAGGGATGCCCTCTCTCACCACTCCTATTCAACATAGTGTGGAAGTTCTGGGTAGGGCAATCAGGCAAGAGAAAGAAATCAAGGGTATTCAGTTAGGAAAAGAAGAAGTCAAATTGTCCCTCTTTGCAGATAACATGATTGTATATTTAGAAAATCCCATTGTCTCAGCCCAAAATCTCCTTAAGCTGATAAGAAACTTCAGCAAAGTCTCAGGATACAAAATTAATGTGCAAAAATCACAAGCATTCGTATACACCAGTAACAGACAAACAGAGAGCCAAATCAGGAATGAACTTCCATTCACAATGGCTTCAAAGAGAATAAAATACCTAGGAATCCAACTTACAAGGAATGTAAAGGACCTCTTCAAGGAGAACTACAAACCATTGCTCAGTGAAATCAAAGAGGACACAAACAAATGGAAGAACATACCATGCTCATGGATAGGAAGAATCAATATCGTAAAAATGGCCATACTGCCCAAGGTAATTTATAGATTCAATGCCATCCCCATCAAGCTACCAATGAGTTTCTTCACAGCATTGGAAAAAACTGCTTTAAAGTTCATATGGAACCAAAAAAGAGCCCGCATCTCCAAGACAATCCTAAGTCAAAAGAACAAAGCTGGAGGCATCACGCTACCTGACTTCAAACTATACTACAAGGCTACAGTAACCAAAACAGCATGGTACTGGTACCAAAACAGAGATATAGACCAATGGAACAGAACAGAGTCCTCAGAAATAATACCACACACCTACAGCCATCTGATCTTTGACAAACCTGAGAGAAACAAGAAATGGGGAAAGGATTCCCTATTTAATAAATGGTGCTGGGAAAATTGGCTAGCCATAAGTAGAAAGCTGAAACTGGATCCTTTCCTTACTCCTTATACGAAAATTAATTCAAGATGGATTAGAGACTTAAATGTTAGACCTAATACCATAAAAACCCTAGAAGAAAACCTAGGTAGTACCATTCAGGACATAGGCATGGGCAAAGACTTCATGTCTAAAACACCAAAAGCAACGGCAGCAAAAGCCAAAATTGACAAATGGGATCTAATTAAACTAAAGAGCTCCTGCACAGCAAAAGAAACTACCATCAGAGTGAACAGGCAACCTACAGAATGAGAGACAATTTTTGTAATCTACTCATCTGACAAAGGGCTAATATCCAGAACCTACAAAGAACTCAAACAAATTTACAAGAAAAAAACAAACAACCCCATCAAAAAGTGGGCAAAGGATATGAACAGACATTTCTCAAAAGAAGACATTCATACAGCCAACAGACACATGAGAAAATGCTCATCATCACTGGCCATCAGAGAAATGCAAATAAAAACCACAATAAGATACCATCTCACACCAGTTAGAATGGCAATCATTAAAAAGTCAGGAAACAACAGGTGCTGGAGAGGATGTGGAGAAATAGGAACACTTTTACACTGTTGGTGGGATTGTAAACTAGTTCAACCATTTTGGAAAACAGTATGGCGATTCCTCAAGGATCTAGAACTAGATGTACCATATGACCCAGCCATCCCATTACTGGGTATATACCCAGAGGATTATAAATCATGCTGCTATAAAGACACATGCACACGTATGTTTATTGCAGCACTATTCACAATAGCAAAGACTTGGAATCAACCCAAATGTCCATCAGTGACAGACTAGATTAAGAAAATGTGGCACATATACACCATGGAATACTATGCAGCCATAAAAAAGGATGAGTTTGTGTCCTTTGTAGGGACATGGATGCAGCTGGAAACCATCATTCTTAGCAAACTATCACAAGAACAGAAAACCAAACACCGCATGTTCTCACTCATAGGTGGGAACTGAAAAATGAGATCACTTGGACTCGGGAAGGGGAACATCACACAGTGGGGCCTATCATGGGGAGGGGGGAGGGGGGAAGGATTGCACTGAGAGTTATACCTGATATAAATGACGAGTTGATGGGTGCTGACGAGTTGATGGGTGCAGCACACCAACATGGCACAAGTATACATATGTAACAAACCTGCACATTATGCACTTGTACCCTAGAACTTAAAGTATAATAATTATAATAAATAAATAAAAGAAAGAAATTAAAATATGAAGAACAACTAAATCCAAAAGAAGAAATAGGAAAAAAATGACAAAGATTTGACAGAAATAAATAAAGAATTGCAAAACAACAGAAAATTAATGGAACCAAAAGTTGGTTCTTTGAAATTACTAACAGAACTGATTGAACTTTAGCTACAGTGATGAAGAAGAAAGAGAGAAAATTCTAATTATTAAAATCAAAAAGAGGTAATATTACTACCCACTTTACAGAAATAAAGAGAAGTATAAGGGAATAAAATGAATAACTATATGTTTACAAATTAGATAGCATTGATTAAATGGATAAATTTCTAGAAATAAATATATTGCTGAAGCTGACTGAAAAAGAAATAGAAAATCTGATAACATATAACAGGCTAATAGATTCAATTAGTAGTAATAACTCTTTCCAAAAAGAAAATAACTCCATTGGTGAATTCTACCATTTAACAAAAAATTAACATCAACTTTTCACAAACTGTTCCAAAAAACAGAAGAGGAGGGAACACATTTCAAGACATTATCTGAGACCAGTATTATCCTAAAACCAGAACAAGATAAAGACATCACAAGAAATAAAAGGTGGGATTTGGGGAAGAACAACCAAAAGACCAATATTTCTTATGAAAATAAGACATAAAAATCTTCAACTTAGTACTAGCAAGTTAAATCCAAAAACATATGAGAAAGATTATACAACTATAACCAGGTGGAATTTATCTCAGGAAGGTAAGGTTTGCTTAAAATTTGAAAACCAAAATATACTACACCATATTAATAGAATAAAATGCCAAACCACGTGGTCATCTTAGTAGTTGCAGAAAGTGCATTTTTAAATTCCAACGCCATTTCAAGACAAACACTTTCAACAAACTAGGACAAGAAAAGAACTTCCTCATCTTGATAAAGGGCTTCTATGAAGAAATAATATTAATATCACACTTCATGATAAAAGATGAAAAGCTATTTCTCTAAGATCAGAAATAAGACTAGTATGTCCACTTTTGCCTCTTCCATTCAATATTATACTGGAGATTTCAGCCAGGGAAATTCAGAAAGAAAAAGAAAAGGCATCAAGATTGAAAAGAGATCATGATGGTGGATGGAAGGCAGGACTAAATGGCAGCTTTTACTCAGATGGACAGAGCAGCATGTGGAGGCTTGCATTGTGAATTTTAGCTTCAGATTGACTGCAAGAACAAACCAGCAATCTTGAGAGGATTCACAGACCCTGTGAAGGAAGTAGACTGCTCCTCAGGACCTGGGAGACACCCCAAATACTGTGAGAGCCCCAATTGCAGAAGTGGGAAAGGGAGAGCCTCTTTACCCAAGCACACATCCCCAATGGAGAAACTGAAGGTCTGCTGGCAGGAAAAGTTTCCTACCTTACCTGGAGCTGAGTCAATTTAGAGAGCCGAGTAAAATACAGGTGTAGAGGAAGCAGCAGAAAGGCCCCGGGATCTTGCTGGGTCCCCAAGCAGGCCATTCCTGCCTGGCACCACAGGGATCCATCTGGAGGGTGGCTAGAGGAGCTTGAGGGGGAAAACCAAAGGGAGAAGGTAATCTCCAGCTGAACTTTATAGCAATTTGAATGGGAGGAGAAGCTTCCTTGCCAGAACTCAGGGGAGGACGTGAATCCAGTATGCAGTCTCCACAGGTAGGGGAAGAACTGAGCCTTTTCCTTTTGCAGCTGGGAGGTGGGTAACCCGGGGCAAGTTCTCAAGCCTGGCTTGCCCACCACCTGGAAACAGACTTGGGGCTGTTGTGGGGACACGATGAGACCTTCAGTTTGTGTGGCAGCTGGGTGAGGCCTGTGACTGTCAGCTTTCCCTCACTTCCCTGACAACCGGCATGACTCAGCAGAGACAGCCATAATCCTCCTAGGTACACAACTCCATTGACCTGGGAACCTCACCCTCATCCCCCACAGCATCCACAGCAAGACCCACTCAAGTAGAGTCTAAGCTCAGACACACCTAGCCCTGCCCCCACCTGATGGTCCTTCCCTATTCACCCTGTTAGTGAAAGAAAGACAGAGGGCATATAATGTTGGGAGTTCCAGGGCCCTGCCCACTGCCAGTTTCTCTCCATACTACCCACAGCTGATCCTCTCTGGAAAGTGCCACCTCCTGGCAGGAGGCCAACCAGCACAAAAATAGAACATTAAACCACCAAAGCTAAAAACTCTTATGGAGTCCATTGTACCCCCCTGCCACCTCCACCAGAACAGGCACTGGTATCCACAGCTGACAGACCCATAGAAAGTTCACAGGACTTTGTGCAGAGAACCCCCAGTACTAGGCTGGGGCTGGGTAGACTTGCTGGAAGAGAGACAATAATCACTGCAGTTTGGCTCACATGAAGCCACATCCATAGGAAAAGGGGGAGAGAACTACTTGGAGGGAACATCTTGTGGGATAAAAGAATATGAACAACAGCCTTCAGCCCTAGACCCCCCTCTGACAGACCCTACCTAAATGAGAAGAAACCAGAAAACCAACTCTGGTAATATGACAAAACAAGGCTCTTTAACACTCCCCAAAATCACACTATTTCACCAGCAATGTATCCAAACCAAGAAGAAATCCCTGATTTACCTGAAAAAGAATTGAGGAGGTTAGTTATTAAGTGAATCAGGGAGGCACCAGAGAAAGGCAAAGTCCAATGCAAGGAAATCCAAAAAATGATACAAGAAGTGAAGGGAGAAATATTCAAGGAAATAGCTTAAAGAAAAAAAACAATAAGAAATTCAGGAAACATTGGCCACACTTATAGAAATGCAAAATATTTTGGAAAGTCTCAGCAACAGAATTAAACAAGTAGAAGAAAGAAATTCAGAACTCAAAGACAAGGTCTTTGAATTAACCCAATCCAACAAAGATGAAGAAAAAAGAATAGGAAAATATGAACAAAATCTCCAAGAAGTCTGGGATTATGTTAAATGACCAAATTTAAGAATAATCAGTGTGTTCCTGAGGAAGAAGAAAATTCTAAAGCTTGGAAAACATACTGGGGGGAATAATCAAGGAAAGCTTCCCTGGCCTTGCTAGAGACCTAGACATCCAAATACAGAAGCACAAAGAACACCTAGGAAATTCATCACGAAAAGTTAATCACCTAGGCACACTGTCGTCAGGTTATCCAAAGTTAAGATGAAGGAAAGAATCTTAAGAACTGTGAGACAGAAACACCAGGTAACCTATAAAGGAAAATCTATCAGATTAACAGCAGATTTCTCAGCAGAAACCCTAAAAGCTAGAAGGGCAAAATTTGGGCCCTATCTTCAGCCTCCTCAAACAAACCAATTATCAACCAAGAATTTTGTATCCAGAAAAACTAAGCATCATGTATGAAGGAAAGATACAGTCTTTTTCAGATAAACAAAAGCTGAGAGAATTCACCACTACCAAGCCACCACTATAAGAACTGTTAAAAGGAGCTCTAAATATTGAAATAAATCCTAGAAACACATCAAAACAGAACCTCTTTAAAGCATAAATCACACAGGATCTACACAACAAAAATACATGTTAAAAAGGAGAAACAAACAAAGGCAGCAAATAGCATGATGAATGCAATGGTACGTCACATCTCAATACTAACCTGAATGTAAATGGCCTAACTGCTCCACTTAAAAGATACAGAACTACAGAATGTGTAAGAACTCACCAACCATCCATCTGCTGCCTTCAGGAGACTCATCTAACACACAAGGACTCACTTAAACTTAAAATAAAGGGCTGGAAAAAGTCATTTCATGCAAATGGATACCAAAAGCAAGCAGGGGTAGCTCTTCTTATATCATACAAAACAAACTTCAAAGCAACAGCAGTTGAAAGAGACAAAGAAGGATATTATATAATGGCAAAATGCTTTGTCCAACAGGAAAATATCACAATCTTAGATATATATGCAGCTAACACTGGAGCTCCCAAATGTGTAAAATGATTACTAATAGAACTAATAAATGAGATAGACAGCAACACAGTAATAGTGGGGACTTCCATCCTCCACTGAGAGCATTAGACAGGGCATCAAGACAGAAAGTCAACAAACAAACAATGGATTTAAACAATGGAAGTAAACAAATAGACTTAACAGATATATACAGAACATTTCATCCAACAACCTCAGAATACACGTTCTATTCAACAGTGTGTGGAACTCTCTCCAAGATAGACCACATGATAGGTCATAAAATGAGCCTCAATAAATTTAAGAAAATTGAAATCATATCAAGCAATTTCTCAGACCACAGTGGAATAAAACTGGAAATTAACTCCAAAAGGAACCTTTGACATTATGCAACTACATGGAAATTAAATAACCTGTTCCTGAATAAGCATTGGGTAAAAAATGAAATTAAAACGGAAATTTAAAAATTCTTCAAAATGAAGGGCAATGATAACATAACCTATCAAAACCTCTGGAATACAGCAAAGGTGGTGCTAAGAGGAAAGTTCATAGCCCTAAACGCCTGCATCAAAAAGACCGAAAGCGCACAAACTGACATTCTAAGGTTACACCTCAAGGAACTAGAGAAACAAGAACAAACCAAATACAAACTCAGCAGAAGAAAGGAAATAACCAAGATCAGAACGGAACTAAATGAAGTTGCAACAACAACAAAAAAGATACAAAAGATAAATGAAATAGAAAGCTGGTTCTTTGAAAAGAAAAATACAATTGATAGACCATTAGCAAGATTAACCAAGAAAGGAAGAGAGAAAATTCAAACAATCTCATTAGCGAATGAAACAGGAGATATTACTACTGACACCACTGAGATACAAAGATCATTCAAGGCTACTATAAACACCTTTATGCACATAAACTAGAAAACCTAGAAGACATGGATAAATTAATGGAAAAATACAACCCTTCTAGCTTAAATCAGGAATAGTTAGATACCATGAGCAGGCCAAAAATGAGCAGCAAGATTGAAATGGTAATTTAAAAATTACCAACAAAAAAAGTCCAGGACCAGACGGATCCACAGCAGAATTCTACCAGACATTTGAAGAATTAGTACCAATCCTTTTGACACTATTCTACAAGATAGACAGAGAAGGAACCCTCCATAATTCATTCTATGAAGCCAGCATCACCCTAATACCAAAACCAGGAGAGGACACAACCAAAAAAGAAAACTACAGATCGATATCCTTGATGAACATAGATGCTAAAATTCTTAATAAACTACTAGCTAACCAAATCCAACAACATATCAAAAAGACAATCCACCATGATCAAGTGGGTTTCATACTAGGGACGCAAGAATAGTTTAACATATGCAAGTCAATAAATGTGACACACCACACAAACAGAATTAAAAAGAAAAATCACATGATCATCTCAATAGATGCAGAAAAAGCATTTAGCAAAATCCAGCTTCCTTTTATGATTACAACTCTCAGCAAAATTGGCATGCAAGGGACATACCTCAGTGTAATAAAAGCCATCTATGGCAAACCCACAGTCAAAATAATACTGAATGAGGAAAAGTTGAAAGCATTCCCTCTGATGCTGAACTGGGACAAGACAAGGATGCCCACTGTCACCACTCCTTTTCAACATAGTACTGGAAGTCCTAGCCAGAGCAATTAGACAAGAGAAAGAAATCAAGGGCATCCAAATCAGTAAAGAGGAAGTCACACTGTCACTGTTTGCTGACGATATAATCGTGCACCTTGAAAACCCTAAAGACTCCTCCAGAAAGCTCCTAGAACTGATAAAAGAATTCAGCAAAGTTTTCAGATACAAGATTAATGTACACAAATGAGTGGCTCCTCTGTACACCAACAGCGACCAAGTGGACAATCAATTCAATAACTCAACCCCTTTTACAACAGCTGTGAAAAAAAAAAATACTCAGGATATACCTAACCAAGGAGTTGAAAGATGTCTACAAGGAAAACTCCAAAACACTGTCGAAGGAAATCATAGATGACACAAACAAATGAAAACACATCCTATGCTCATGGTTGGGTAGAATCAATATTGTGAAAATGACCATACTGCCAAAAGCAATCTACAAATTCAATACAATCCCCATCAAAATACCACCATCATTCTTCACAGAATTAGAAAAGACAGTTCTAAAATTCATAGGGAACCAAAAAGGAGCCCGCATAGCCAAATCAAGACTAAGCAAAAAGAACAAACCTGGAGGCATCACACTACTTGATTTCAAACTATAGTATAAGACCACAGTCACCAAAAGAGTGTGGTACTGGTATAAAAATAGGCACATAGACCAATGGAACAGCATAGAGAACCCAGAAATAAACCCAAATACTTATAGCCAACTGATCTTTGACAAAGCAGACAAAAACATAAAGTGGGGAAAGGACATCCTTTTCAACAAATGGTGTTGGCATAATCCTAGCCACATGTAGGAGAATGAAACTAGATCCTCATCTGTTACCTTATACAAAAATCAACTCAAGATGCATTAAGGACTTAAATTGAAGACGTGAAACTGTAAAAATTCTAGAAGATAATATTGAAAAAACCCTTTTAGACATTGGCTTTGGCAAGAACTCAAAAGCAAATGCAATAAAAACAAAGGTAAATAGTTGGGACCTAATTAAACTAAAGACCTTTTGCACAGCAAAAGGAACAATCAGCAGAGTAAATAGACAACTCATAGAGCGGGAGGTAATCTTCACAATCTATACATCTGACAAAGGACTAATATCCAGAATCTACAATGAACGCAAACAAATCCGTAAGAAAAAAATGAACAATGCCATCAAAAAGTGGGCTAAGGATGTAAATAGACAATTCTCAAAAGGAGATGTACAAATAGCCAACAAACATGTGAAAAAACAACATCACTAATGATCAGGAAAATGCAAATCAAAACTGCAATGTGATACTTGTGCAAGAATGACCATAATCAAAAAAATCAAAGAACAGTAGATGTTGGTGTGGATGCGATGATCAGCGAACACTTCTACACTATGGGTGGCAATGTAAACTAGTGCAGCCACTACAGAAAACAATGTGGAGATTCCTTAAAGAACTAAAATGTCTTTGATCCAGCAATCCCACTACTGGGAATCTACCCAGAGGAAAAGAAGTCATTATACGAAAAAGATACTTGCACACGCATGTTTATAGCGGCACAATTCACAATTGCAAAATCGTGGAACCAACCCAAATGCTCATCAATCAATGAGTAGATGAAGAAACTGTGGTATATATATGATGGACCACTACTCAGCCATAAAAATGAATGAATTTACAGCATTTGCAGTGACTTGGATGAGATTGGAGGCTATTATTCTAAGTAAAGTAACTCAGGAATGGAAAACCAAATGTCGTATGTTCTCACCGATATGTGGGAGCTAAGCTATGAGGACACAAATGCATTAGAATGATACAATGGACTTTGGAGACTTCGGAGGAAGAGTGGGGGAGCAAGGGATAAAATACTACAAATAGGGTGCAGTGTATACTGCTCGGGTGATGGGTGCACCAAAATCTCACAGATCACCACTAAATAACTTATTCATGTAACCAACTACTACCTGTATCCCAGTAACTTATGGAAAAATTTTAAAAAAGAAAGAGAAAAAAGATTGAAAAGGAAGAAATATAACTACTTTATATTCACAGATGATATGACCTTGTATATGGAAAATTCTAAGGACTCATTATAATAACCTATTAATAAATGAGATCACTACGCTTTCAGGATACAAGATTAATACACAAAAAGTTATTGTATTTCAATATACTAGGAATGAACAAGCTGAAAATGAAACTAAGAAAATAACCCAATTTACAACAGCACCACAAAGAAAAAATACTTAGGAATAAGTTTGATAAAAGTAACGTAAGACTTTATACTAAAAGGGGTAAAAGATTGTTGAAATTAAAGATGACCTAAACAAATGGAAAGACATTCCATGTTCATGACTCAGAAAACTCAATATTGTTAAGATCATGACATTCACCAAGTTGATCTATAGATTCAACTCAGTTCCTATCAAAATCTCAGCTGACTTTATGTAGAAACTGACAAGATGATCCTAAAATTCAGATGGAAATGCAAGAGACCCAGGATAGTCAAAACAATCTTTAAAAAAAAGAACAAAGTTGGAAGAAATACACTTACAGAAATTAAAAAAAAAAAAATGAAACAAAAAACTGTGATACTGGAATGAGGATAAACATATAGATCAATACAGCAGAACTTAATATCCAGAATTAAACACTGACATTTATGATCAATTGATTTTCAAAAAGGGTGGCAAGATAATTCAATGGAATTCTCTCAATGAGGATAATTCCAAGATTAGTCTTTTAAACAAATGTCACTGAAACAGCTAAATATTCACATGTAAAAGAAAGAATTTGGACAACTACCTCAAACCATACAAAAGTTAATCTAAAATAAACCTATTTTAATCTAAAATAGATCTAATAATAAGGTCTATTAAAATAAGACTATGAGACATAAAACTATAAAACTCAAAAGAATATACAAAAGTAAATCTTTCTAATACTGGGTTATGCAATGGTTTCTTAGACATTACACCAAAAGCACAAGCAATACAGGAAAAAAAATAATAGTTTATCAAAATTCAAAACTTTTGTGCTGCTGATTATACCATCAGGATAGAGAAGTAACAATCAGTGGAAGAAGAGAAAATATTTTCAAATTATATATTTGATAAATAATTTGTATTCAAAATACATCAGAATTCTTACAACTCAACAGAAATTACCCAATTAAAATAAAAGCAAATAACTAGAACTGACATTTCTCCAAAAAAATAAAAATACACATTAGTGGGGAGGGATAGCAATAGGAGATATACCTAATGTAAATGACAAGTTAATGGGTGCAGCACACCAACATGGCACATGTATACATATGTAACAAACCTGCACGTTGTGCACATGTACCCTAGAACTTAAAGTATAATAATAAAAAACACGTTAATGGATAATAAGCACATGAAAATCTACTCCACATCTTCAATCATTAGGGAAATGAAAATCAAACTTACAATGTGATATCACTTCACAGAAATTAGTATTACTATAATTAAATAGACCATAACTTGCATTGGAGAGGGAACAGAAAAATTGGAACCCTTACATATTACTGGTGGATTGTAAAATGGTGAAGCATCTTTGGAAAAAACACTGGCAATGTTTTAAAAAGTTAAATAGTAGCCTAAAAATAGTCCCACATAAATATAGTTAACTGATCTTTGGCCACAAACCAAAGACAATATAGTGGAGAAAAGATAATTTTTTCATCAAATAGTGCTGAAACAACTGGACATCCACAGGTAAAATAATGACTCTACACACAGACGTTACACCATTCACAAAAGGTAACTAAAAATGGATTACAGATCTAAATGTAAGACTCAAAAGTATAAAACTCCCAGAAGATAACAAAAGAGAACGTCTAGATGACCTTGGGTTTCATGATGACTTTTTAGATATAACACTAAACATCCATGACAAAAAGAATTGATATCTTGCACTTGATTAAAATTAAAAATTTACGCCCTGGGAAGCATACTGTGAAGTATGAAGAGATTAAAAAGACAAATCACAGATTGGGAGAAAATGTCTGACAAATGACTGTTATCCAAAATATATGAATAATTCTTAAAAGTCAACAATAAGAAAGCAAATAACTAATTTAAAATGGGCCAAAGACCTTAACAGACATCTCATCAAAGAAGACACACAATGACAAGTAAGTATATAAAAAGATGCTCCACATCATAAGTCATCAGAAAACTGCAACTTAAAACAACAATGAGATACTACTACACACCTATTAGAATGGTCAAAATCTATAACACTGACACCACCTAATGCTGACAAGGAACAGGAATTATCTTGTTAATTGTTTGTAAGGCAAAATGGTACAGCCACTGTGAAGGACAGTCTGGTACTTTCTTACAAAATTAAACATGCTGTTAACAAACAATCTAGCAATTGTGCTTCTTAGAATTTATGTAAAGAACTTGAAAACTTATGTCCACACAAAAACCTGCACAAGGACGTTTATAGTAGCATCATTCTGAATTGCCAAAACTTGAAAGCAATCAAAATGTACTTCAACAGGTAAATGGATAAACTGTAGTGCATCCAGACAATAGAATATTGTTTAGTGGTGAAAAGAAATGAGCTATCAAGCCATGAAAAACACATGGAAAAAGCGTAAATACATATTCCTAAGTGATAGAAACCACTTCTGAAAAGGTTACATACTTTATGATTCCAGGTATATAATCTGGAAAATATTTAGAGACAGTAAAAATATCAATGATTGCCAGGGATTAAGAGGGAGGAATGGGTGAATAGGGAGAGTATAGATGATTCTTAGGTCAGTGAAATTACTCTGTGTGATGTTATAACGGTAAATACATTTCATTATACATTTATCTAAACCCATAGAATGTACAACACCAAGAGTTAACCCTAATGTAAACTATGAGTTCTGAATGATAATGATGTGTCAATGTAGGTTTACCAATTGTATAATAACAAATGTACCACCACTCTGATGGGGGATATCAATAATGAGTGAGGCTGTGCATACGTGGGTCCAGAGGGTATGTGGGAAATCTCTGTATCTTCAGCTCAATTTTTCTTTGAACCAAAAGTTACTCTAAAAAATAAAGTCCATTTTTTTTAAAAAAAGTTAAACAGCATTATTATATAACTCAACAATTTAATTCCTAGGTATATACTCAAGAGAAAAAGAAAACACATGTCCACACAAAAAGCTTGTACATGAGTGTTCATAACAGTAGTATTCCAGACAGTGAAGATGTGGAAATAAATGAAATATCACTCAATTAATGGATAAATGAGGTTTGGTAAATTCATACATTAGAATATTATTCAGCCATAAAAAAGCGCTGATACATGCTACAAAAGGGATGTACCTTAGAAACATTAAGTGAAAGAAGCCAGACACAAAAGGCCACATGTTGATTCCATTTGTGTGATGCATCCAGAATAGCCATGTCCAGAAAGATGTTTAGTACTTGCCAAACACTGAGTTATGGGAGTAGGAGCATGATAACTGCTAATAGGTACAGGGCTTTTGTATTAGTCTGTTCTCACACTGCTATAAAGAAATATCTAAGACCGGACAATTTATAAAGGAAAGAGGCTTAATTGACTCACAGTTCTGCATGCCTGAGGAGGCCTCAGTAAACTTACAATCATGGCAGAAGGGGAAGCAGACATGTCCTTCTTCACATGGCAGTGGCAAGGAGAATAATTGAGAACAGAGCGAAGGGGGAAGAGCCTCTTATAAAATCATCAGATCTCATGAGAACTCACTCACTATCATGACAAGAGCAAGGGCAACTGCACCCATCATCCAGTCACTTCCCACAATGTCCCTCTCCCAGCACATGGGAATTACAATTCAGATTACTATTCAAGATGAGATGTGGGTGGGGACAGAGAGCCAGACCATAGCATCCCACCCCTGGCCCCTTGGAAATCTCATCTTTCTCACATTTTAAGACACAATTATGCCTTCCCAACAGTTCCCCAAAGTCTTAACTCATTTCAGCATTAACCCAAAAGTGCAAGTTCAAAGTATCATCTGAGACAAGAAAAGTTCCTTCCTCCTATGAACCTGTAAAATCAAAAGTAAGTTATTTACTTCCTAGATAAAATAGGGGTACAGATATTGGATAAATGCACCCATTCCTAATGGGAGAAATTGGCCAAAACAAATGGCCTACAGGTCCCATGCAAGTCTGATATTTAATGAAGCAGTAATTAAACCTTAAAGCTCTGAAATAATCTCACTTGATTCCATGTCTCACATCCAGGGCATGCTGATGCAAGAGGTGGGCTCCCACAGCCTTGGGCAACTCCACTCCACTCCTGTGGCTTTGCAGGGTACAGCCCCCTTGCAGCTGCTTTCACAGGCTGGTGTTGAGTGTCTGCAGCTTTTCCAGGCAAATGGTGCAAGCTGTAGGTGGATCTACCATTCTGGGGTATGGAAGATAGTGGCCCTCTTCTCACAGTTCCACTAGGTAGTGCCCAGTAGGGATTCTGTGTGGAGGCTACAGCCCCACATTTTCCTTCTGCACTGCCCTAGCAGAGGTTCTCCATAAGGGTTCCACCCTTGCAGTAAAGTTATGCCTGGACTACCAGGCATTTCCATACATCCTCTGAAATCTAGGCAGAGATTCCCAAACCTTAGTTTTTGACTTTTGTGCACCCACAGGCCCAACACCATGTGTAAGCCACCAAGGCTTGTAGCTTACACCCTCTGCAGCAACAGCTGCGCTGTACATTGGCCCCTTTTAGCCATGGCTAGGACACCGGGTACCAAGTCCTGAGCTTGAACAAAGCAGCAAGGCCCAGGGTCAGGCCCACAAAGCTATTTTTTCCTCCTATGCCTCTGGGTCTGTTATGGGAGGGCCTGCCATGATGACCTCTGACATGCACTGAAGAGATTTTCCTCATTGTGTTGGCAACTAACATTTGGTTCCTTGTTATTTATGCACATTTCTGCAGCCAGCATGAATTTCTCCTCAGAAAATGGGTTTTTCTTTTCTATTGCATTGTCAGCCTGCAAGTTTTCCAAACTTTTATCCTCTGATTCCTCTTGAATGCTTTGCCACTTAGAAATTTCTTCCACTACATACTCAAAATCATCTCTTTCAAGTTCAAAGTTCCATAGGTCTCTAGGGCAGGGGAAAAATGCTGCCAGTCTCTTTGCTAAACCATAGCAAGAGTCACCTTTGCTCCAGTTCCCAAGAAGCTCCTCATCTCCATCTGAGACCACCTCAGACTGAACTTCATTGTCCATATCACTATCAGCATTTTCGTCAAAATCATTCAACAAGTCTCTAGGAAGTTCCAAACTTTGCCACAACTTCTGGTCTTCTTCTGAGCCTCCAAACTGTTCCAACCTCTGCTGTTACCCAGTTTCAAAGTTGTTCCCACATTTTTGGGTATCTTTATAGCTGTATCCCACTACCTCCTAGTACCAATTATGGTATTAGTCTGTTCTCACACTGATATGACTACATACCCAAGATTGGGTAATTTATAAAGAAAAGATGTTTAATTGACTCACAGTTCCACATGACTAAGGATGCCTCCTGAAACTTACAATCGTGGCAGAAGGGGAAGCCAACATGTCCTTCTTCACATGGTGGCAGGGGAGAGAAGTACAGAGCAAATGGGGAAGAGCCCCTTATAAAACCATCAGATCTCATGAGAACTCACTCACTATCATGAGAACAGCAAGAGGGACCCCCTCCATGGTCTAATCACCTCCCATGGGTTCCCTGCCCCATCACGTGGAGATTATAATTTGGATTACAATTCAAGATGAGATTTTGGTGAGGACACAGAGCCAGACCATATTAGTTTCTTTTTAGGGTGATGGAACGTTCTTAAATGAGATAGTAATGATGGTGACATGACTCTGTAAACATGCTAACAAGCACTGAATTGTATACTTTAAAAGGGACAAATGAGAATTAAGAAAGTGTTTGGCACTGCTTGACATATATTAAGTGCTTGCAAACCTTAGTTGTTGGTATTACCATTAACAGGAATAGACAATTATGTCATTAAGAATGGCAGAAAAATCTAAATTTTTTTTCTCTCTCTCTCTTTTTGTTTTGTTTTGTTTGAGACAGAGTCTCTGTCACCCAGGCTGGAGTGCAATGGTGAGATCTTGGCTCACTGCAACCTCCACCTCCTGGGTTCAAGCAATTCTCCTGCCTCCACCTATCGAGTAGTTGGGATTGCAGGCACTCACCACTGTGCCTGGCTAATTTTTATATTTTTAGTAGAGATGGGGTTTTGCCATGTTGGTCAGGCTGGTCTTGAACTCCTGATCTCAGGTGATTCACCCACCTCAGCCTCCCAAAGTGCTAGGATTACAGGTGTGAGCCACAGCATCCAGCCCTAAATTTTCTCTAGACGAGATAATTAAGAGTGTTTGACTGATAATGTGGATATCTAGAAGAGTAACCAGTTCCTGTGCCAAGTGGAACGAGAAGAAACACATGATGTGCCATGCAGGCTATCCTTGTCCAATGCTGATCCCACCTTGCATTACACAGGTGAAGAAAAACTCATTGCTAAAGAAATAAAACCCTAATTCTACAGCCCTGGTGAAAGCCACAGAGAGTTGCACTTGTGAAAAGCAGCTTGATTACAAAGTAATGCCTTCTTTTCTGAAAATCTGTCATGACTTTCAGTCAGGACTCATGAGGAAGATCCCTGATTTATTTCTCTTTCAAGAGCATCCATAACAGCCTGGCCCCTCAATGAACTCTGCTTTCAGCTGTCCTGGAGGGTGATGGCATGTCTCTCTGAGGTCTATCCACAGGGCAATTCCTCATGGGGCACACAGTCTAGATTTTAAATCAGAGCAGCTCAAACATACCATCTAAATTCAGTGCAAATTTCTCCAGCTACTTTCAGGACATTCCAAAGTTTAATACTATTTATTTATATTTAAAAAGGCTTTTGTTTTTATTTAATATGACAGACAACAAGGAAACTGCTGTGGAAGAAACTTCCATGTATATGTCTGAGTCTCCAGGAGTCCAGATGAATGTACTCAGAGAGTCAGTCCTCCTAAATTGGAGCAAAAGCTGAACAACCAGGCTAAAAAAGTGGCTCTGTGTGTGTGTGTGCGCAAAGAAAGCGAAGGAAGAAAATCTTGGCAGAAGAAAAATAGAAGGTAGGCCAGTCAGAAAGAGCTTCTTGAATGACCAGAGAGGAAAGAATGTGGATGGAGAAGCAGAAGCAGAAAAATTTAGGCTCCTGACAGTCATGTGCAAAACAAGACTTCCCTCTCATCTTCACATAATTGCTCTCCACATGTAGGTAAAGTCACAGACATGAGAAATCACTTTTCTGCATTCAGCACAACTCCCTTGAAGGTTTGTGGCCACTGATGCTATTCCCAAGAAGGTCAAGGAAATTATAGCATCAGCTTCCTCAAGAAGGAAGTGCCAAAGTTTTTACTCTGGCAGAGAAACTAGTATTTCATAGCATGGCCTATATGCGGGAGTTTCTCTACCACCGTGATTATTAATATGTCTGTTTCCTCTAAGGCTTAAAATTAGAACACCAGGCCTAATTATGTTTGTTTACAATTCAGCATGTGTCAGCATGTGTAGGGCCTGAACCACACAGCACGTCCAACAGGAAGCGTGTGTGTGCAGGTCATCGCTGCTCTCCACCGAGATGATCTCTCTGAGAGCATCACCCACGGTGTGTTTGGAGAGGAAAGCCCAGATAAATGAACATAGCATCAATGTTGCCAGTAATTCAGAAACAGAGATATCTGGAAGTGATAAAAACTGCGATTGATAAAAGCTTCTCTTGTTAAATTTAGGCCACACATAGTCTACATAAAATATAGCACTTAGTAAATGATGTGTGTTGATAAAACCTGATGGAGTTGTTTTTCCAAATGTCTTCTCCCTGCTGGGAATTTCCCACTTCGGCAGGCTCTCTTGGGCCTCCCCAGTTGCTAGTCTCCTTCCATGACCTGACCTGGTGTTGTTTATACGGCTGTTTGCACATTTCTTAACAGCCTTTGCAAAGGGTCTTTAATGACTTTCACTCCTGGCAGTGCTTTGCTTCAGCAGAGCTCCAAAGTCTGCCAGTGTTGTTGTGTTTATTTGTGCAGTGCCCTGCCCAGCTTCCCCTAACCCCCTCAGAGAGGGGCCTGGAAAGCATGTTGCAGGTTAGATAGCTGTAGATGAGTTTTCAGACTTGGGCTGTAGCTGTTGGTAATGAAGTATGGAAAGGCCATTTAAACAACTAGGAACTGTCCTCAGGTTCCCGGGGGGGCCCACTTAGAGTCCTGAACCTTAATATTTTAAGCCTGCTTGAAGGAGTAGCATTGTCAAGGTCCCAACTCCAGTATTTACCAGTTGTGTGATGGACAATAAGCCCACTATCTTTCTCGGGCTTTGGTTCCCTCATCTGCTAAATGAAGGGAGCAAACTAGATGACTGCCAAGGGTCATCCACTCGAACAGGCTGAGCTCAGTGATTCCTACATAACCCTAGGCAATGGGCTCACATTGGCTACAGATTAGGAAAGATGGAAAATTTCCTTCTGCAGGTATCTTGAAGAATGACTAATATGACGGAAAAAGCACTGGACTCTGAAGCTAGATAGATATTTTAGACTGTGAAGAAGATAATTAACAGTGAAATTATGTAATTCAATCCATGAAAATAAAACTAAAATCTAGATTGTCCAGCATGATATTTTAACCTGGACTTCCCAGCTATCCCTTTCTACTTTGTGGAGATTATTGTAAAATAGTGGGGAAGCCAGGAATTCACCATGAAATGAATGAGGCAGAGAAAGGCTAAGAAAGCTATGTTTCCATTCTACTTTTTCGAGAAAGACTAAGAATGTCTGAACAGGCAGAGCAAGAATGGTAAAAAAAAAAAAAAGAGGAGCCTGGTGTGTGACAGGCCAGGTTCTATAATCACATAACAGATGGGTGCTGTAACTTCTGCAGCATTTTTCACAGGATGATCAGGGCACTGCTGAAATCAACTGCATCCACACTAGGAAGATTCTAATATCAAAGGACACACCCTGCCTAGAAATAAAAATAAAGATATCAAAGCAAGCATCATTTGTCCTTAAAGCAGGGTCAAAGTCTTCTGATTTTGAAGTAAGAGTAAGACATGCTGGAATCACATGACATTTCAAAACACTGGTTATTGTGGGAAATGGCTTTATGTATTTGAAAATTTCAGAGCTGCTTTAAATACAGAGAAAGGATGTTCAAAACAAATTGATGTAAATGTGAAAGTCTTTCCAGCCCACATAGCCATTACTAGGGGAATATCTCCTCTGACATTGTCTTTCTAAAATCCTCACGTTCTCACATTAGATTACCTTGGTCTAAATTTCTTAGAATGATGGTTTCAAAGTTGCTAGTGACATTCTTTTCTCATGAACTTACATTCAGTTCCAAGGACATGTTGATTAAATGTCTACTGTTGTATTAAGCCTGGGGATACCAAAATGAAAAAGGTATGAGTACTGTACATCTCTGCCTCCAAAAGCTTAAAGTTGAAAGACAGGGAATGCTGGATAATTTTGCAGTGAAACAAAACTATAAGAGAGTAAATGTATGCATGAACTTTTTTCCTAGATGAATCTCTTTTTATATCAATTAGGAAACACATGCTCAAGCACTCTGAATGCTGTGCCTTACCACATATACTTGGGCTCTTGGTCCACCTGAGTAATGAAAGTAGTTTCCTTTAAACATTTTTTCTGGCTGGTGTTTTTCAGTGTTACCCAGGTTGATGATTCTTCAGGTAACGGGGTCTTACAGTTCCTTAAACTAGTTTCTTCTAGTGATCTTGTCCCTACTCCACCTTATTCTCTGTGTTGTTACCAACCTTGTCATAACCAAAAGCTGCAACCCCTTCCTAACTTCTCCCCAGAAGGATTTATCACTGTTACAGATCATTGACTGCTGCATATATTCCAGGCGTCCCCTTTCTTTTTCCAGTTGGGATTTTCATTGCAGGTTAATTGGCTTTGCCTTGCCATTGCATGTTGGAAGTGTATTTGTGACTGGATAGGGTAGGGGTGACAGATACCATGTTTTTTGTTTTTGTTTTTGTTTTTTTTTCAATGGCCTATGGTCTGCAAGGGACCACATTCAGCTCTGATCAAGAGGACTGCACAGTGCACTCTAGGAGTGGAAGAAAAAGTAGAATGGATATGTATTTTAAACTTTGCTAATAAAGTAAGCTAGAAAAAGATTGGTTGTTAGGAGAAAAACAAACAAACAAACAAAAAACAGGAAATGGGTATTAGTTATGGGGGTGTTGGAGTTGCCAAGTGACTAGAGAAGACTTTGCTGAAATCAAGTAAAAAGCATTAGAGAAAATGCTGATGCAGAATAATTCATGAGGCCTAACATTTGAAGAATGGGAGCTTCAGTAGAGGATTAATAAAATGGAGAAAAATTTGAGGTCACTCTCTTTATCTGTTTTCTAGGACCTTTACTTTTTCAAGGAAAAAATAATTTCTACATAACAACCATGTCAAAATTTCTCTCTTCTCAAGTCTATTCTCTATTCACTGTCACTCCTATGTGAAAACTTTTATATTCTTTTAAAATATTTCAACTTTCCTAAAAAACTACAATTGCCTTATCAGTCAGCAAGAAGTCAAGATCATAAGATTTAAAGACCATCCCACTGACCTAGGGAGGAAGGTTCAGTGAAACTTTTATCTTTAAGTTGAAGCTACTCCCTCTCTAGACAATTATTTGTAGATCTATATTTTATACCCAACATCAGCAAAAGCGGTGAACCTTTAAGTGGCACCAAATTAAAGAATGAATGTCTCAGTGTGTGTCTCACTGCACTTAAAGAGCCAGTAGCAAATTGGCTCTAAGGAACCCCCACTAGTTCCTTAATTCTGAGTGTATGAAATCATATGGCAGTTATCTACCATGGACTGTAGTCAGAAAAAAAAAAATCAAATTTTAGTTATATTATTTAAAAGGCCCTGTACAGGAAATTTTCATAGATGTATTTCATTGAAAGCAATATCACCCCGGTGCAATTGAAAGAATATGAATTAGGATAAAGAGATCTAAGCCTGGCTTATTCTACCCTTGTCTTATGGATAGATAACTCAAAGCTTGTTTTCTTTCCCTCATCCTTTTTTTTTTTTTTTTTTTTTTTTTTTTTTAAGACGGAGTCTCTCTCTGTCACCCAGGCTGGAGTGCATCTCAGCTCACTGCAAGCTCTGCCTCCCGGGTTTACGCCATTCTCCTGCCTCAGCCTCCCGAGTAGCTGGGACTACAGGCGCCCACCACCTCGCCCGGCTAGTTTTTTGTATTTTTAGTAGAGACGGGGTTTCACCATGTTAGCCAGGATGGTCTAGATCTCCTGACCTTGTGCTCCGCCCGTCTCGGCCTCCCAAAGTGCTGGGATTACAGGTTTGAGCCACCGCGCCCGGCCCCCTCATCTTTAAAATAATAATAGTGAATTTTAAGTCAAATGAGATCATGAATATAAAAGTACTTTGAAAAGCAGAAAACACCATTCCTAGTTTAACCGCCTCAGTTCATTGGGATAATTATTATTAATGAACTAATTTGTAAGTACAAGGCATAGCTGATCATGTATTATTGTCATTCCATCCCTGGAGCAGCTCTGAGAGGTAGGCTTTGTGATTTTGTGCATTTTACAGATGAGGTCACTGAGGATTGGTGAGTGTTAGGAAGATGTCCCAAGGTTTTGAGAGGTCTCGGTGGGTTATCGTCATGACATCTGATTCCAAAGTATCTGATCTGATCCATTTCCTATCAGGGTTTGCAGGAGATTCAAGAATGTCTCTTCTATCCTATTTTGTTATTACTGTGTTTTTGGTGTTAGTTATCAGTTAGTGTATTCATATATTTTTCTTCAAGATTGATTGTACTAAGTAGCAGAGATACAAACAGGCTGCCCTTTCCATAAAGTGGCTTCTAGTTTCATGGCAGAAGCAATCAGGGATGCAGACAATTAGAGTGTAGCCTGGTAAGTGTTTTGACCAGGGTTGACTTCCTGGGCCTGTGACCCATGCAGTCCTGCTGTACCCAGCACTTGGAAGGGTCCCATGCTTGATATAATGCTCTATTACTGCTACTTTGAAATTCTTGATAATTTTGAACAAGGAAACTCACCTTTTCATTTTCCTCTGGGTCCCACAAATTGCATAGCAGGTCCTGGTTTTGGCCCAAATGGAAATGGTATAATATGGGGATAGAGCAGGGAAAGGGTTAGAAAAAGGGTCTTAGAAGAAGCGTTGCCCAAGCTTAATCTTGAAACATAAGAAGGAGTTAGCCAGAAAAAAAAAGAAAAAAGGTGATTTGGGGTAGGGAGCTCCACCTTATTGCAGGGTGAGGGCCCTGCAGGCGCTCAACAGAGCTTCGTCTTGGGAGGATGACTGAGGAACTGGCTAGCCTCAGAGCTTTTCCTTACAGGAGAAAGGACGTGGAAAGCTGTGGTGGGCTGGGGAATGTGAGGAACCTCTTCTGCACAGCCCACTGGGTAATGCTGGATGTCGAATCTTTAGCATTTCTCCCCCTGCAGGAGCCACACTGTGTTCTAAGGCAGAAGATGTGATGGTGACACAGGGACGCTGGTCGGGTCCTTGGGCAGCAGTATTAAAATCTAGAATGAAGGAAACAAAGGGTTCGAGTTGCCTGCAACCCCTGAGTGGAGTGCAAGAAAGGCATCAAGCTTATCCTGAGAGCTAGCATTCCTCCTTAAGCCACAGGTGGAACACTAACTACCTAGCAGGTATCAAGTAATAACATTAGATAACCATTTTGTCATGTTTACTAAGGACCAGACACTGTCATAAATACTAACTTGTACTAAACCATTTAGTTGTCCCAACTTCTCTATGAGATATGTACTGTAGAAAATAACAACTTCCTGAACAATGAGAACACATGGACACAGGGAAGGGGACATCACACACTGAGGCCTGTTGGGAGGTGGGGGGGAAGGGGAGGGAGAGCATTAGGACAAATACCTTTTGCATGCAGAGCTTAAAAACTAGATGATGGGCCAGGCGTGGTGGCTCACGCCTGTAATCCCAACACTTTGGGAAGCCAAGGTGGGCAAATCGCCTGAGGTCAGGAGTTCGAGGCCAGCCTAGCCTACATGATGAAACCCCATCTCTATTAAAAATACAAAACTTAGCCAGGCATGGTGGCAGGCACCTGTAATCCCAGCTACTTGGGAGGCTGAGGCAGAAGAATCACTTGAACTCGGGAGGCGGAGGTTGCAGTGAGCCGAGATAGCGCCATTGCACTCCAGCCTGGATGACAGAGCGAGACTCTGTCTCACACACACACACACACACACACACACACACACACACACACACACACATATATATGCCGGGCGCGGTGACTTGCACCTGTAATCCCAGCACTTTGGGAGGCCAAGGTAGGTGGATCATCTGAGGTCAGGAGTTCAAGACCAGCCTGGACAACTTGGTGAAACCCTGTCTCCACTAAAAATACAAAAATTAGCCAGGTGCAGTGGTGGGTGCCTATAATCCCAGCTACTCAGGAGGCTGAGGCAGGAGAATTGCTTGAACGTGGGTTCAGAGGTGGCAGTTAGCTTAGATCACGTCATTGCACTCCAGCCTGAATGACAAGAGTGAAACTCTATCTCAAAAAAAGAAAAACAAAACAAAACAAAAACAAAAAAAACCTAGATGGTGGGTTGATAGGTGTAGCAAACAACCATAGCACATGTATACCTATGTAACAAACCTACATGTACTGCACATATATCCCTGAACTTAAAGTAAAATAAGAAAAAGACACAGCCTAGTCAAAACTTTTAAAAAAAAAAAAGTAAAGAAAATAACAACTTCTTTCGTTTTACAGATGAGGAAATCAAGGTGCAGAGAGATTGCACAACATCCAACATTGCACAGACGCAAATGGCAGAGGTAGGATTTGAACCCAAGTTGTCCAGTTTGTGCTTATAGCCACACCACTGTATTGAATACCAGCATTATTAAAATCCCATGGCTTATGAAGAAGATAAAAATTCTTCACATGGGCAAACAGACTCCGTCTCGACTCACCATCTCTCTGGCCTCATCTCCCCCACACGCTTTTCCTTTGAGATGCTGAAGCATTCCATGCTTCTTTGTGTTTGCAGCAGAGAGTATTTTCCATAGAGTGTCATCACAATAGGTCCCAGCTCACAGGCCCTTCTTAGAATGTGACATTGACAAGCCTCCTAAGCAGACATAGGCCTATGCCCCGTTCTTTGAATCTGAGTGGTCCTACAGTTACTGCAGAAGCTATGCTCTATGACTTACAAACAAAAGTCATAAAGAGCAACACAACTTCCACTTGGTTCTCCTGAGAGGCTAACTCTTGAAATCCAGCCACCATGTGGTGAGAACACAGAGAACATGTGGTGAGGTCTTCTGTGGGTAGGTGTTTCTGTCGGTCCAGGCCAAGCTGAAGGTCGAGCTTACAGTGACATCATCCTCCAAAAAGGAAGGGAAGAAGCCTTCAAGATGACTCTGGCCTCAGCTGCTGGTCTGATTTCAACTACAGGAGAGACCCTGGCAAGAACTGCCTCAGGGAGGCCACTCAGCCCCTGGAATTGTGAAAGATAATCCTAAACTGAGTGTTGTTTTGAGTCACTAAGTTTTGTGGCTGTCCATTAAATAGCAATGAACAATTGGAACAGGACTTTTGCTCCTGCTGTTTCTTCTGCTTGTAGTGCTCCTACTGTCCTCTTCTCCCAGATAACTTTCCTACACAAACTAAAATATCAAAGGAGCCTCCTAACAGCACCCCCAGTCCCCCTCCACTCATGCTAGCTCCTGTTGCTTTGTTATAAGCTCTCTGAGACCATATTCTTTTCCTTTAGAGCAGGGGTCGGCAAAATTTTTCCGTAAAGAGTTAGACAGTAAATATTTTCAGCTTTGCAGGCCATGTGATCTAGGTCACAGCTACTCAGTTCTGCTGTTGTCTACTTGTCTGCATATTAGAACTACCAAGAGAGGTTCTGAGACTTCCAAAGTTCAGACCACTCCCAGAACATTTAAACCATGCACTGTAAAGAGGGGGACATAGGTATCAGGTGAATCCACCATGCAAAAAGGTTAGGAAATCCCTGCTGTTGAGCCTTGTCCCACTTTGTCATTATGCATTTTTCAGTGTGATTACAGTTTTAGTGCCCCATCCCTCACCAGAGCACAAGCCCAAGGAGAGTGGCTTTTACTGTGGGTTTGTTCTTGGTGTCCCACCAGTGCCTGGCACATGGCATGCTCCATTATATATTTGTTAAATAAACAAATGAATAATAAATATTGGTTGGATGAACTTGTTGAATTCCCCTCAGCCCCCAAATCTTTAGAAATTTTCAATTTCTTCCATGATTCTATTCATGCATTCTCCCATTTCCCCAGGATCACTCCCATAGGCTTGTCTCTAAATACTCCTTATTATTTTCCTGTCAAATTCAGTGAGTCACTAAATCTTATCCATCTACCTCCACCCCATCAGCCATAGCCACCCTTTCTTTTTCACTTCACCTGAGTTCCCCTTATTTTTCTCCTGGATTCTTAACAGGAGAAATCCAACCAAATTTCACCAGTTTTCTCCTGGATTCTTAAAAGTACAAAGTCAACTACTTTCCCAGCTTCTTGTTTTTTTCTCTCTCTCCTTCTCTCTCTCTGTCTCTCTCTGTCTCTGTCTCTGTCTCTCTCTCTCTCTCTCTCTCTCTCTCTCTCTTTCTCTCTCTCTCTCTCTCTCTCTCTCATCCATCCTGGAGCAGAATGAAATGGGCTGTGGTACCAGAGAGACATGAATTTGGATTCTGGTCCAGCCATCAGGACACTCTTGGGTGAGTCACTAGCCTTTCTAAAGCCTCGGTTTCCTCACTTGAATCCTGCAGTTAAAATCTGTGAAAGCTTGGCGTACCATATGGAAAATGCTTAACACTCTGCACACCACACAGTAGGCAACAGCTATTGTCGCCACTGTGTTTTCTACGCCCTTCGTCTCAATTGGCTTCCTTAAGACACCCTGTCCCTCCACTAGAACGTGAGCCCCATGAGGGCAGGAAATTGTGTCTGCCTGGCTTACTCCCATATCCCCTGGTCACTGTTATAACATCCATAGCTTGACATTTTTTGATCTATCTGATTTGATCCCAGTCCCCTTTCCTTGATGGATTTTCCTCAAACTCTATTCGTAGTCTGTGTTTTAGCAAAATTGAATGACTTGTTCTTTTCTCACATTTCCTCTACTTTCCTGTCTTTCAAGGCCTTTACTATTAGTTTCATCAGCCTTCACTGGGCTGTAATTTCTCTCAACTGAAATTTTGTTTGTGTTTTAATCCCAGTTCACAAGCTACTGTATTCATCAAGTTTTTTCTGATTCCCCACAACTCTTCTGATGCTATTGCATCCTCCTTTCTTGGCATTAGATGTCTTGTACTAATATTATTGCTTTCTGTGTATTATCAGATGACTTTTGGGTGTAGAGAGAATGTCTAATTTAATTTTATGTGTCCTTTGTACATATCCTGAACCATAGAGCTTGTCCAATAAGTCTTAGAATATGTTTTTGAATGAATGAATGTATCCCAGTTCTATCATTCTGGGTCAAGGAGATTGCCTTAAAAGGAAGAACCCTGGCAAGAGACAATATACAATTTTGGAGAGAACTCAAAGTTGTCATTCTAAAGTTGAAACTGGATTCCTCAAGTGCCAGTGGCAAAGACAAACTGTGTGGAGAACAAATGCACCTTGTTTGTAAACAGAGTTTACAAAGATAAACTTGTTCATCTCCCATATGTGTTTTCCAGCTGGAGCTCATATGCAATTTCCCCAGGGTTTAGACTTCAATGTGCTGGGGAATCCCCCCTGCAGATTAAGCCTTGCCGTGTTAATGGTTAACACACCTCTAGATTAGGTTACAATGTAGAGGCTCCCCAAGCTGCTGGAAGGGGATTTGCCTGTAAATTGGAACCACAAAGATCCTTCTGTGTGCACACTCTATTTCTCTCAGTAGGAATACTGAGAGCTACTGCAGACACTTGTCAATGTAACCATAAAAATGGTCTATATGTACAAAGAGCCAGCAAACATATGAAAACATGCTCAACATCGCTAATAATCAGAGAAATGCAAATCAAAACCACAATGAGATATCTCACAATGGTTAGAATGGTTATTAATAAAAAGTCAAAAAATAACAGATGCTGGTGAGGATATAGAGAAAAGGGAATGGTTATATACTACGGGTGGAAATGTAAATTAGTTTGGGCCCTGTGGAAAGCAGTTTGGAGATTACTCAAATAACTGAAAATAAAACTGCAATTTGACATAGCAATCCTATTACTGGTCATCTACCCAAAGGAAAAGAAATTATTCTACAAAACAAAACAAAAAAACACTTGCACTTGTTTGTTTATCATAACACTATTTACAATAGCAAAGTCATGGAATCAATAAAGGTACCCATACATGGTGGACTGAATGAAGAAAATTTGGTGTGTATATACCGTGGAATACTATGCAGCCATAAAAAATAATGAAATTATGTCCTTTGCAGCAACATAGATGCAGCTGGAAGTATTTACACTAAGCGAATTAACACAAAACACAGAAAATCAAATATCACATGTTCTTACTTATAGGTGGGAGCTAAACAATGGGTACACATGGATGTAAAGATGGGAACACACTGAGGACTCTAAAAATGGGGAGGGAGACAGGTGATGAAGGCTTGAAAGGCTACCTATGGAGTACTATGTTTACTATTTGGGTGATGAGTTCAATAGAAGCCCAAACCCCAGTACTATGCAATATATCCAGGTAACAGGCTTGCACATGTAACCTCCTGCAAGAGAGAAAGAAAGAAAAAGAAAGAAAGAAAGAAAGAAAAGAAAAGAAAGAAAGAGGGAGCAAAGGAAAGGAAAGAAAATGAAGAAAGGAAAGACAAGAAAAGAAAAAGAGAAAAATGGTCTGTAAATTCCTACTTGGTCTTGGTCCTGGATAAGCAGTGACAGACCTGTGCAAGCAGCAGGTTATACTGCTCTCTACACTTCCATGTTACACACTCTTGGTAATATGGTTTGGCTGTGTCCCCACCCAAATCTCATATTGAATTGTAACTCCCACAATTCCCTTGTGTCATGGGAGGAATCTGGTGGGAGGTGATTGAATTATGGGGTGGGTCTTTCCTGCACTGTTCTCTCCTTTTGCTTGCTGCCATCCATGTAAGATGTGACTTGCTCTTACTTGCCTTCTGCCTTGATTGTGAGTTCTCCCCAGCCATGTGGAACTATGAGTCCATTAAATCTCTTTTTCTTCTCAGTCTTTGGTATGTCTTTATCAGCAGCCTGAAAATGGACTAATACAGTAAATTGGTACCAGCAGAGTAGGGCATTGTTGAAAAGATACCTGAAAATGTGGAAGTCACTTTGGAACTGGGTAACAGGAAGAGGTTGGAACGGTTTAGAGAGCTCAGAAGAGACAGGAAAATGTGGGGAAGTTTGGAACTTCCTAGAGACTCATTGAATGGCTTTGACAAAAATGCCAATAGTGACACAAAAAATAAGATCCGGACTTGAGATAGTCTCAGATGGAGATGAGGAACTTGTTGGGAACTGGAGAAAGGTGACTCTTGTTATGTTTTAGCAAAGAGACTGGCAGCATTTTGCCCCTGCCCTAGATATCTGTGGAACTTTGAACTTGAGAGAAATGACTTAGGGTATCTGTCAGAGGAAATTTCTAAACAGCAAAGCATTCAAGAGGTGATTTGGGTGCTGTTAAAAAAATTGTTTTATAAGAGAAGCAGAGCATAGAAGTTCGGAAAATTTGCAGCCTGACAATGCAAAAGAAAAGAAAATCCCATTTTCTGAGGAGAAATTCAAGCCACTGCAGAAATTTGCGTAAATAATAAGGAGCCAAATGTTAATCTCCAAGACAATGGGAAAAATGTCATCAGGGTGTGTCAGAGGTCTTCACGGAAGCCCCTCCCATTGCAGACTCAGAGGCATAGGAGGAAAACATGGTTCTGTGGGCCAGGGCCAGGGTCCCTGGGGTGTGTGTGGTCTAGGGACTTGGTGCCTTGCATCCCAGCTGCTCCAGCCCTGACTAAAAGGGGCCAGTGTAGAGCTGGGGTCCTGGCTTCAGAGGGTGCAAGCTCCAAGCCTTAGCAACTTCCACATGGTATTGAGCCTGCGCGTAAACAGAAGTCAAGAATTGAGGTTTGGGAACCTCTGCCTAGATTTCAGAAGATGTATGAAAATGCCTAGATGCCCAGACAAAAGTTTGCTGCCAGGATGGGGTGCTCATGGAGAACCTCTGCTGGGCAATACAGAAGGGAAATTGTGGGGTCAGAGCCCCCACACAGACTTCCTACTGGGGCACCACCTAGTGGAGCTCTGAAAAGAGGGCGAGCATCCTCCAGACCCCAGAACGGTAGATCCACCAACAGCTTGCACCATTTGCCTGGAAAAGCTTCAGATACTCAACACCAGCCTGTGAAAGCAGCTAGGAGAGGGCTGCAAAGCCCCCTGCAAAGCCACAGGGGCAGAGTTGCACAAGGCTGTGGGAGCCCACCTCTTGCATCAGTGTGACCTGGATGTGAGATATGGAGTCAAAGGAGATAATTTTAGAGTTAAGATTTGACTGCTCCACCAGATTTTGGACTTGTGCGCAGCCTATAGCCCCTTTGTTTTGGCCAATTTCTCCCATTTGGAACAACTGTATTTACCCAATGCCTGTACCCATATTGTATTTAGGAAGTAACTAACTAACTTGTTTTAATTTTACTGTCTCATAGGCAGAAGGGACTTGCCTTGTCTCGAATGAGACTTCAGACTGTGGACTTTTAAGTTTATGCTGAAATGAGTTAAGACTTTGGGGGACTGTTGGGAAGGCGTGATTGGTTTTGAAATGTGAGGGCATGAGATTTGGGAGGGGCCACGGGTGAAGTGATATGGTTTGGTTGTGTCCCTATCCAAATCTCATCTTGAATTGTAACTCCCACAATTCCCACATGTGGTGGGAGGAATCCAATGGGAGGTGATTGAATTATGGAGGCGGGTCTTTCCTGCAGTGTTCTCATGATAGTAATTGACTTTCATGAGATTTGGTGGTTTTTTCTTTTTTGTTTGTTTGTTTGACAGAGTCTCACTCTGTCACCAGGGCTGGAGTGCAGTGCCATGATCTCGGCTCACTGCAACTGCTGCCTGCCAGGTTCAAGCGATTCTCCTGCTTCAGCCTCCCGAGTAGCTGGGACTACAGGTGTGCACCACCATGCCTCACTAATTTTTGTATTTTTTTAGTAGAGATCGGGTTTCACCGAGTTGGCTAGGATGGTCTCAATCTCCTGACCTCGTGATCTGCCTGCCTCGGCCTCCCAAAGTGTTGGGATTACAAGTGTGAACTACCACACCTGGCCAAGATTTGATGGTTTTAAAAACGCGAGTTTCCTGGGCAGGCTCTCTCTTTGCCTGCTGCCATCCATGTAAGACGTGACTTGCTCCTCCTTGCCTTCTGCCATGAAGAAGGCCTCCCCAGCCACGTGGAACTGTAAGTCCATTAAACCTCTTTTTCTTCCCAGTCTCAGGTATGTCTTTATCAGTAGTGTGAAAATAGATGAATACACTTTGTTAAGACAAACTGCACTGAGCAGGTTCTGTGGCTCAGACAGTGGGCCAACAGTTAAAGATTAGCAACATTTGACTGAGACCAAACTTTAGCAGGTCTTCTTGTCACTCTCTGGGAATTAAGATATGTGATAAAGAACCCTTATTCAAAATATATAAAGAATTCTTAAAACTCAACAATATGAAACAAACAACCAAATTAAAAATGGCCCCAATACCTAACAGATGCCTCCCCAAGGAAGACATATAGATGGCAAATGAGCATATGAAACGATGCTCCACATCATGTGTCATCAATGATTATTTTCTTGTTTACTATATTTTTACATATTATATTATTAGTTTCATGGTGAACACAATTTGTATCTAAATTTAAATACTCTATTTTGGATTAATACCAACTTAATAGCATATAAAATATGTGTAGGTCTACTCCAACTCTAATCCTTTGTACTACTGTTGCACACAAATTACATCTTCTTACGTTATATGGCCATCAACACAGATTTATAGTTATTACTTTTGAAGTTGCTGTTAAAATCAGATAGGATTTTTAAAAAGAGTAACAAATAAAAAATAAATTTCTATGTCTTTTAAATTTACCTTTTCCAGTTCTCCTTATTTCTTCACATAGATTCAAATTATTCTTCAGGGGTCTTTTCATTTCAGACTGAAGGACTTTCTTGAGCATTTCTGGTACAGCAGTTCTGCTAGCAACACATTTTGTCTATATTTGTTTATCTGAGTATGTATTAGTTTTCCCTTTATTTTCAAGGATTCATTTGTTGGATGGAGAAGTCTTATTTGCCAGCATTTTAAATGTTTTATCCCAGTGTTCTCTGGCCTTTATAGTTTCTGATTAAATGTTAGTTATTCATTTTATTGAGGATTACTTGTACTTGATGAGTTGTTCTTGTCCTGCTTTCAAGAGTCTTTCTTTGTCTTTCTTTCTAGAGATTGATTATGATGTGTCTAAGTTTGAATGTCTTTGAGATTATCCTACTTGGAGTTGTTTAACTTTGTGGATACATAGATAAATGATTTTCAGCATATTTGGTATTGTTTTTGGCTACTATTTCTTTAAATACTGTTTTTTCCTTTCTCACCTCTCCTTCTGGGACTCCCGTTATGCATATATTGGTATGCTTGGTGATGTGACACAAGTTTCTGAGGCACTGGAATTTTTTTTCACTTTTTTTTCATTTCATTTCCAAGACCATATAACCTTAATTGAGCTGTCTTCATGCTCATTGATTTTCTTCTTCTGCCAACTCATATCTGTTGTTCTCTACTGAATTTTTCATTTGAGTTTTTGTACTTTTCAACTCTACAACTTCTAATTAGTTCTTTTTAAGAATTTCTATCTCCTTATTTATATTGTGTCTTTGGTATAACAATGTTTTTAATCTTTCATTTTATTCTTTAGACATGATTTTCTTTGGTTCTTTGAGCATATCTAAAATAGATGATTTGAAATCTTTGTCTGGTAAGTCCAAAATCTGGACTTCCTCAAGAGCTATTTTTCCTGGATGGTGAACTATATCAGGGTTCTCCAAAGAAACAAACACATAGAATAGGGGATATGTGTGTGTGTGTGTGTGTGTGTGTGTGTGTGTACACAGTATACATGCAATTGCAATTGCTACCTTTTAAAATTTACACCAAACTCACTTTCCCTATGCTACTTTGTGTGCTAGGTTATGTTCCCTTATTTTTTCACTTTTTCACTTATCTTTCACCTTGGTTCCTACTCTAAGGATAAGACCAAACCTATTAGCCTTCTCAAGGCCTCAGCTCGGAATTGATAATCATCGCATTAAGGAAGTTACTGGTCATTCCTATTTTTACCTCACTCACCTCTTTGACTACCCTGAGCTACAACAATACTGGCCATCCTGACTCATGATTCATACTGCCTACACCCTCTCTATATATTTACTTATTCCTAACTTTTGGATACCTATAGGTTCTCCTAGTTCACTGGGAGAAGCTTTCACTCTCCCTTAATAATTTTTATCAGAAAATGCAGTCTGATGCCTTTTCAATCACTAGCCCTCTTCAGTATGATATTTTCTCCTTTCCCTTTCCAAAATGTCCTTTTTATTTTGAAATTCTAAGAGGCAAAACATTTGCATTTTCCATGTGGGAACTACTACTCATATTCATATTGTTGCTGCTGTCTTGTTTTGAATTCTTTCAACTTCTCACTGTGCTGTATGTGCAAAACACTTGCATGCCATAAGTTTGTATATACAAACTGAGACCCAGCAACATGTAGGATAAAAATATATCTTGAGAATGAGTTATTTCACATTGTTAGCAAAAAATTCAAACTAGTAATACATTTTTTTCCCTCTATATCCTTCTCTGAATTTGAAGATGTGTCATATAACACATAACTGAGATAGTGTGGAGGCAGTCTGGGAATGGTAACTGTGGGTTCCTAAAACAACAAAGATGTCATGTAGCACTTTGGGTGAGATAAGGGAAGATTTGGGCTGAGAACAAGATGTAGGCAGAGGATACTAAAGCTCCAACTAATTAGGGAGTTATCACTTGAAAAGTTACATAGCTCTGGGTCACTAAAGTAACAGCTATCTAAGGAAACTTCTGGAAGCCATCTTGCTTTCATTTCACAATCTTCTGATGACAGAATAAACAGTATGATTGGTAGCACATTCCTTAAAGTATCCCTGCCCTTTCCACTTCAGTGGCAGAATGAAAAAAATCATGAAAAAAACAAATGTTTTAGGGAAACAAAAGCATTCCAATAAGTTGAAATGCCTATGCCTTTTTAGTAGATTTAGGAGAATTAGCTAATATATAAAATTAAACTTCTTGGAAATGGTAAAAGCAAACAGTACCTACTGATCATTAAGGCTCCATCAAATGGTTAAATGGATCTTGGCATCTGTTTGTCTCTGTCAGTATAAGGACTTTTCTAATAGTTGTGGGAAATCAGAAATAAGAGCTGCAAAAAGTGAGATACACTTTCATATATTAATGCATCTTTTAATTTCTGAACATATTGTGTAGAACCATAGGATTGGTTAAATTCCATTGTCTCTTTTTATTTAAGATACCTTATGGTCATCTCCATTGTGTAAAGTATTGATGCATGTTTTGAGGACACACACATTGCATTCCTTAAGAAGCTCACAATATAAAATACGTGTATAAAATATGAGCATTTTGGTAACTACACCTAGTATAGAAATTAATATGAAGAAGAGATTACTTGAGGAGTCAGTGTTCCAAAGTTTCACAATGAAGAATGAATTCCTTGAAAAGTTAATATATTTAGAGATGACTGGGGGGCAATAACACAAGTTACAACTGGAGGCTCAGACCCTGCAATAAGTGGGAACAATAAAAGGGCCCAGCTTTTCTGTAGGGGTTTATGTAGGAGAGTGGTGGGAGGAAGCATCAGCTGAAGTCAGGGTGTAGTTACCAATCTGATGGGTGCTACTCTTCACTTGAGGGGCCATAGGCAGCACCGTGACACTACTGCAGTCCAGCATGCCGCTCCCTCAGGACAGATTCTTCATTGCTTCTTAACCTCCCCCTCTGTCTCCCAGCTCCTTCGTGTCCCCATTGCGTCTCCTTGCTGGCCTCTTTCGGCATCCTGATTCACCTCTCACAGCCCATTTAATCATTCAAATGGGTATGGTTGAATCCTTTTATATAACTGAAATACTTTTGAAATTTAACTTTCTCTCATTTGAAAAATAAAATGAGACATCTCCCCAAATTATACAACATGGCAAAATTTTAAAAGATAAAAATGTCAGGGCAAAAACATTTAATAAAACATAGCAAACAAAAGCAAAGAGAAAATAAAGATTGGATTGAAATTACAGATAGTGGGTTTTAAATTGAGCTTGGAACTTCTTGGCAATCAAAGCAGGAGGGGTTTGTAAGGTTTACACATCCTAGGACTTTTTAGTCTACCTTTAGGCAGTTATTTTGATGTAGACAAAAGTATACTAGAAATAAAATAGCATACAAGCCTAAATTATTATTTCAGCTCTGCCAGTAATTGACTCTTGACATTAGTTATTTAATTTCACTAGGTCTCAGTTTCCTCATATATTTAAAAAAAAAAAGTGTTCAGTTTGAATAGCTGACAAAGTCCTTCCCAGATCTAACATTGTATCATACAATTATACAGAGTCCAGCAAACATATTTCTATGAAAATACAAGTTGAATGGAATAAAAAGTGAAATAGAAAATCTCCTAAATGTCTATTTTCTTCAATCTGTAGATAACAAATGTAATAGATAATAAATGTATTGCCCACTTTGCTATTGAAGAAAATACATTATTCATCCTTTACTACCCATTTGTACATAAGAAGGGCTGTTAGGTTGAACTATATGAAACAAACTGCCATTCCTGTAGCTCAAATGTGGGCAAATATTGGCAATTTCACATGGTTTAACCTAATGAATGTTGTGCTGAATTGAGATAATCAGGAATACTGCCACAGGAGGTGCCGATTTTAAAGTCCTTTATTTGAGACAGTGAATAAGGTATTGGAAATAAAATGGGAGAGGGGCTGGCCTGTTGAGGTTCAGACTCTGCTATGGTCTGAATGTTTGTGTTCCCCCTACCCCACCGCCACCTCCCAAATTCATCTGTTGAAATCCTAACCTTCAAGGGTGACAGTATTAGGAGGTGGGGCCTTTAGGGGTGATGAGATCATGAGGGCTATGAGATTAGTGTCCTTATCAAAAATGCCCAAGGAAGCTCAACTGCTCCTTCTGCCATGTAAAGACAGTGAAAAGATGTCATCTATGGGGAAGCGGGTCTTCACTAGACATGGACTCTGCTAGAGCTCTGACCTTGGACTTCTCAGCCTCAAGAAATAAATTTCTGTTGTTTATAAGCCACCCAGTTTGTGATATTTTGCTAAATCAGCCCAAATGAACTAAGACAGGTTGCTAACTATTGTCAAGTGTGGACCTCTGGAGCCAAGCTGCCTGAGTTCGAATCCTAGCTGTGTAAAGTTGAGCAACTTATTTAACATCTCTGCATTACAGTTTTCTCACCTATGAAATTGAAATAGTTATATAATACTACCTTATTAGTAGAGTAGTTTTAAGGACTGAAATACATGTGAAACACTTAGCACACTTCCTGACAGCAGATAAGTGCTCAGTAAATGTTAGTTATTAGCTACATTAGCTGCTGGATGGGCAACTCAGAAAAGTACACAGAAAAGGTATATGCAATGACCACCATCCTGAGAGATATAGTGGAAACATCTCTCCTTGCTACTTGGTAACCTGTATTACAAATTGATGCAGGAATATTGCTTATTAGCCAGTAGCTTTCAGAATTTTTAAAACTGAGACCCAAAGTCAGAAATACAATTTACACCATGATCTGCTATACACACACATAACTGAAAGAAAATTTCACAAAACAAATCTAATCCTTACTCTGTACTTTGCACTTTGATCAGCTCTTTTCTGTTCTCTTCTCTTTGTACTGCCTTCTAACCACTAAACTGATTTTATGACCTAGTGACGAGTCTCAGCCCAATAGGTCACATTTAGCTTTAAGTAAAAAGAAATGTATTTTGGTTCAATAGAGTTAGGAACAGGCTCACAAGGTAGTGTTCATGAATGAGAGACCACTGTTGAACTTTCCTCCAGCTCTAAAAGAGCCAGGTTTTTGTCTCTTGGTCCCCCTTTCCCAAAATCCATATCCCTGCCACACCAGCTGCAAGGAAAATATTAGTCATGTTTTAGCAAAATTCTAATGTGCATATACAAGCTAATCATTTCACCTTTATCCAGACTTTAATATAAACCCTTCCATCATCAGACGCAGGGTTGAAATGATAGCTTAAATATTTGTGGTTCTTCTACTGGATTTTCATTGTCCACTTATCATTGGGTTGAAAGTGCAATCAGCCAATGTAGCTTTTCCTGGCATTCTGTCTTGCAACATTTCTACCACACACCAACATGTAAGAGATATTTGTCAGCACACACTACATTTTTCATAGTAGCAATCTTACTTTTAGCTTATGAAGTTCTTCACTGTCTTGCTATTTGGGTAGTACCAAAAAGATACTTTCTTAAAGAACAAAGTGCAGATAGCAGTATGGTAATTTCATCAACAAATCATTATTATTTTGATAGCATGCTTCACCTTCAAGTTCTCCATGAAGATTATCTCCACCTTTCAAAAGGATCATTTCAAAAAATGTGTTAAAAGGAGCACACATACAAGGCATGATGTCAAGAGTGGGGCAGGAGTGGGAAGCCCACTGTGATTCCTGCCTTCAGAATGGAGAAGCAGGATTTTTAGACAAAATCACATTACCACATATCTTACTGTTCTTGGAATTGTCTCACAATATTTTTCTTTTCTTTTCTTTTCTTTTTTTTTTTTTTGAGACAGAAATTCTGTCACTCTGTCACCCACGCTACAGTGCGGTAGTATGATCACAGCCAACTGCAGCCTGGACTTCCCAGACTCAAGTGATCGTTCTGCCTCAGCCTTATAAAAGATGCCCAAGGGAGCTCCACTGCCCCTTCTGCCATGTAAGGACACAGTGAAAATATGTCATCTATGGGGAACCTTCACTAGACCTGGATGCTGCTGGATCTCTGATCTTGGGCTTCTCACCCCCAGAACTGTGAGAAATAAATTCCTGTTGTCTATAAGCCACCCAGTTTGTGACATTTTGTTAGAGCAGCCCAAATGAACTAAGATAGATTCCTAATAATTGTCAAGTGTGGGCCTTTGGAGCCAAGCTGCCTGAGTTCAAGTAGCTAGTACTACAGGTGTGTGCCACCATGCCTGGCTAATTTTTAAAATTTTTAAAAGAGACGAGGTCTTGCTATGTTGCCCAGGCTGGTCTCGAACTCTAGTGCTCAAGCTGTCCTCCTCTCTCAGCTTCCTGAAATGCTGGAATTACAGGCATGAGCCACTGCATCCCACCTGTCTCACAATATACTTTTTAATTTTATTTTTCCGTAAGTTATTGGGGTACAGGTGGTATCTGTTTACATGAGTAAGTTTTTTAGTGGAGATTTGAGAGAACCTGGTGCACCCATCACCTAAGCAGTATACACTGCACCATATTTGTTTTATTTTATCCCTTGCTCCCCCACTCTTCCACCAAAGTCCCCAAAGTCCATTGTATCATTCTTATGTCTTGCATACTCATAGCTTAGCTCCCACATATCAGTGAGAACATACGATGTTTGGTTTTCCATTCCTGAGTTACTTCACTTAGAATAATAGCCTGTAATCTTCTCTAAGTCATTGCAAATGCTGTTAATTCATTCCTTTTTATGGCTGAATAGTATTCCATCGTGTGTCTGTGTGTATATATGTGTACACACATATATATACATATACACATATATATATATACACACACACCAGAGTTTCTTTATTCACTCGTTGGTTAATGGAGATTTGGGCTGGTTCCACATTTTTACTATTTTGATTTCTGCTGCTATAAATATGCATGTGCAAGTATCTTTTTTGAATAACGACTTCTTTTCCTCTGGGTAGATACCCAGTACTGAGATTGATGGATCAAATGGTAGTTCTACTTTTAGTTCTTTAAGGAATCTCCACACTGTTTTACATAGTGGCTGCACTAGTGGTGGGAATGTAAACTGTCTCACAATATTCTTAATGTCCAAAGAAAACATTCAGATATTTTTAAACATCCTCAGTTCAGCAAAACATGTTCATTGTTTCAACTTCCAAAAATCATTAATGGTTTCCTTCTATGTGTGAAGCTCTTTTCTAGGCTCAGTGAGGAGTAAAGAAGAGCTCTAAAATATAATCCCAGAGCTGAAGGGGACTGAGAAAATAGCAACCAGTGGTTCTGAGCACCGAGTGTATATGCCAGGCATTAAGCATTTCTCATTTGAGTCACATTACAATTTTGAGAAGTAGGTGCTATTATTGTCTCATATGACAGATGAAAACCCTGAAACTTAGAGTTTAAGAGCCAAAGTAAATGAAAGAGCTACGATTCAAACTCAAGCAAGCTGAGTCCAGAGCTCACTCTTTCCTTCATTTTACAAAAATGTGATCAGAAACTAACGTATGAGTTTGCAGTTCAATGGGCCAAAGAGCCAGTGACAAATACTGCCCACAGCCAGCTGAATAGGCATTTTTTTCTCATTTGAGTATCCATGGATACACAGCAATCTCATACTATTTTCAGAAATACACAAAAAGTGTTCTGCACCAAAGACTTTTAGTGCTATGGAGAGCAATAAATGTGCCCCCTCCTTCTCACACACACACTAACATAGCACTTCTGCTCATTAATATGAGCTGCAGAATAGGTGGGTTTTACAGAGACAATAGCCTAATATACTTTCCAGGTTAGTATAAAAATGTGTTCTCATCCAGAGCTTGCTATGTTTATAATGTCATGTAGGCACCTTGAATATTTTTAGACATTATTACTTCACTTTATTATGTTCAAAATCAAAGAGACTGTCCAGTTTTTCTATTTCTATTTATAGTAGCTCTGCTAGAAAATGTTAAACTTCTTTCCCAGACATATAAATTTGGATTTTTCAAAGAATTCGTGTAGGAAAATACTTGCGCTCTTACTCATGCAATATGGAAGTATGCCTTGGTGGTGTTTTTTTTTTTTTGAAAGTCAGTATATTACATCAGGAGGCATTAATGTGTATAATACAATGGTCCTGACAGCCTGCTGGTCAATCAGCAGAAGTGGGCACTAGTGGGTACTTAAGGCAATCTACCGAGATTTTTGAGGATGAACTTCTGTTTTCCTGGTTCAAAAAGCACAGGTCTGTCACAGATGAGACACATCTCATGCTAATGAGCCATTAAAACCACAGGATCCACACTATTGCCCACTTCTGCAGCATTTTGCAGATCATGGTCTGGGATAACTTGGTTTAGAATTGTCCAAGGAGCCTGTAAAAATGCAGATTCCTGTGATTTTGCATGACATCTGAGGGCAGCTTTTGGAATTCATGTTTTAAACAAGCATCTCAAGGGACCATATTTTGAGAAATGGTGGTCTCAATATTAGCACTCTGAACTTTAAGAAAATTAGAAGTCACTGTGTCATCAGTGCATACCTTTTGAAAAATTACAAAAAATTTCATCAGTGTTTTCTAAAGCAATTTATGCAGAATAACAACCAGAAGAGATTATCTGTAATGAACAATTTCCATGGTCAAATAAGTTTGGGAAAGCTCCATCTAATATACTTCCTTTGAGAAATCCTTAATTTGCATATTAAACGCTCTGAGAAATACTGCAGGAAAGAAACCTACTTCCTAAAGAGATTTCACCATAGGAATTTGTTTTTGGAATGAAATTGACTAATTCTCTATGGAACTAGTATTCTCTAGGCCTCATTTGGGAAATTCTGATTGCAAGCCAATGGGAGAGTTTCTAAAGGAGATAAACAAGGTTTAGAGACCCAGGGTCCCAACTTTAATCCCCAATACTTAGGAATCTTTATAGAAAGGTGAAAAACTCCATAGCTTAATAATGACACCTCATATCTGTGTGACTTTTGTAATTTTGTAGGCCCTCTTTCACACCTTTTCACTTTAAAAATAAAATCCTAATAAAATCCTGACTAGATTCCTGTGAGCCATACAGATGAAGCTTATTATTATCTCTATATGAATAAATAAACAAACTCTTATTATAAGTGAATAAACAAACCCAGAGAGTTTGCCTAGGTAGGTCATGCATTTCTACATCTTGTGCATTATTCATCACATAATACATCCAAGCTTTAGATGACCTGGAAGCTCAGATTCCAGCAATACCTCAGCTGATGAGATTTTTGCTAAATTTACTAATAATGTATTATCTCTTTTATGGGAATAATGATTATACTCATTGGCCACTGGTAGAAAAAGCTGTGAATTACTTTTCCAAAAGTGTTGATGAATTGACTTAAACTCAGGTACCTTGGTGATATAGTTTGGATATTTGTCCTCACCTAAATCTCTTGTTAAATTGTAATCCCCAACAGTGGAGGTGGCGCCTGGTGGGAAGTGAACAGATTGTGGGGAGAATTTCTCAAGAATGGTTTAGCACCATTCCCTTGGTGCTGTTCTCATGATAGTGAGTGAGTTCTTGTGTGATCTGGTCATTAAAAGTGTATGGCACCTCCCTGCCACATTCCTCTTTCTTGCTCCCTCTTTCACCATATGAGGTGCCTGGTCCCCCTTTGCCTTCTGCTGTGATTGTGGGCTTCTTGAGGCCTCCCCAGAAGCTGCTGTCAGAGTTATGTTTCCTGCATAGTCTGCAGAACCATACACCACTTAAACCTCTTTTCTTTAAAAATTACCTAGTCTCTGGTATTTTTTTTATAGCAATGCAAGAATGGCCTATTACACCCTGCTTCATCTGTCCTGCACCCAGTGGGGTCCGGTGGCTTAGTTATTACAGATAGCCATGGCTGGGGGTGAATCTGTAACTGGGGAATTATTTTTATCTATGTAACTTTATTTGACCCTTTAAAGAAATGAATTCATAAAATTGTTCCTACACTATGCCTTGATCCTATTAGTTAACATATTCCACTAATATAATCCTTTAGCTAATACAATCTATGACCTTTTAGAGTTGTTATCCTAGTACTTTGGTCTTACTTTAAAGATTTTTTATGACATTTTTTCCCTACACTTTTCCACATCCTGACTTCTCTAAAGCTCATTCTAACTTATTTTAGTCCCAAGACTCATGGACTTTCCTTCACTAGCATGGCTGCCACAAAAATATTTAGATTAATATCTAAATTATAAAACTAAATGTTTAAATACTTCTGTAACAAACTATTTTAAATAGTGAGCACACATCTGAGTGTACCTCGGAAAGCTTTTTGTCTCTTCAACATCCTTGATAATGTGGCTAAATGTCACATTCCTACATTTAATGTATCTTCCCCTGTCCTGTCTCACCCATCACCTGCCGTTCAATTCTGATGTTTGTGTCAAATTTGAGTTATGACTATAGGTAGGTGTTACTTTCAGGAAGTATTTAACATATATAATAGAACAAATTTCCCCTAAGTTTTAGTGTCTATGCTTTTTTCAACGTCAAAAAATTTACTAAGTTGTACGTAACAACTCCTT
Source organism: Macaca thibetana thibetana (assembly GCF_024542745.1). Taxonomy (NCBI): domain Eukaryota; kingdom Metazoa; phylum Chordata; class Mammalia; order Primates; family Cercopithecidae; genus Macaca; species Macaca thibetana. The sequence continues at coordinate 81,680,869 of NC_065581.1, forward strand.
TTCGTCTAGGTTAAACTGAGACTTATTTTCTTAGGCTTTTAACCACAAAAATATAGCCCTCTCTAGAAACACTTCATTCCCAACCCTAACTTTGTAATCGGTTTTGTTATAACTGATCCAGAGAAAATAAAAATGCCTCATGTTTGAAGTCTACGCTATTCAAGGGTAAACTATGTCTCACTTTGAGCCATTTTATATGTTCATTATATCTAGAAAAACAATTTGAATAATAAAAGTGCCAAATGTTAACTCAAGCTATAAACATACAATGGCATATTTACATCATACATCAAACTTTTCTAGATTTCTTTTCTTAATGCTTATCCTGCACTAAAATCCTTAACTCATTTGTTTCTTGATTTATGGGATAGATTAATTATTTTTGATTAATCAAAATTAGAACCTTTAATTGGACTCTAGTTGAGTTTGGTTGCATTAAATGAATCTACTGGTGATCAAAAATATATTTTTAAAGGGAGTTTAGGGTAATATATCAACAAATGAAGAGCTATAAACATGATTAATATACACATTAGACTTTCCTTATCACATTTTGCTGGCAGTTTTTATCCGGTCACAGCTGAAATTCCATTGAGTTCTTTCTCCTTTTGTATAAAATACAGATTATGTGGAGACAGCAGTCTGAGCAACTGGAGTTTCATCTTGTCTGCCCATTAATTATTAATGCTGTTTCAGTACATCTTATCTATCACTGCTGAGAGATGAAGGGCTGTATTTTTATAGTCATTTTCTAGTAAGAAAACAGGCTGGATGGTGACTTTGCACTTGGCAATAGGGAAAGGATCAAAAGTACTTCCATTTTTATGAAAACATTAAAAAAGACTGTTCTAACTCACTAATTTTACTCTTTCAATGAAGCGTGGTGTGATTTTTGATGAGTAGACCAAAGCTGAGGAAAGCACATATCTCTTTTTACATCTTTTTCAAAATACCATGATCTCAAAGGATTCAATCAGGGTCACTCTGAATATTGGAGACTATACATGGCACAGGTTGTATTGATACATCCATATGAGTAGAGTTTAGCTTATCTCTCAGTTGCTTGATAATGGATTTAATCTTCCTGTCAGGGTACAATGTTATGATTTAGAGCCTGGGCTATAATGGAAGGCACACCAGACAGGTGACCTTGTGCAAGGGACTTGCTGTGCTAATTGTCAATTCACTCATCTATAGAATGCATGAGGATACTTATTTCATAGGGTGGTAAAAAGGTTAAATAAAACATAGCATTTAAACAGGGTCCAAACAATGATAGTAAGCCCTGACATTTGGGTCCTTTTGTCTGTTTTGTTTACTAAAATCAGTAAAATGTACTACCTTAATTTTCAACAGGAAATAAAATAAAAACAGAAGAAGTTGATTCAAAGAGTGTTTCAACAATTTACACTTAATTTAAGCTGGGGGCTTAGAGGGTGTGAAGTGGACAATAAGTTACATTTTAAACTAGAGTTTTCATCTATTCTAATGAATAATAGAGAAGCAAATCTGACTTATTAAGTAGATAGGATTTGGTATATCAAGACATTTTTCTGTGATTACTCGAGGACCTTAAGTAGATGGCCTTAAATTTTTTCCCTTGTTAATTTATCCTTTATTAAATGTATTGAGGAAACACTTATTAATGAATGTGTGGAAAATCTCAGAGCACAGAGCACACACACACACACTGGATTTCTCTGAACATTTACATTTACAATAACAATATTTTCTCAATTACAGTAAGTGTGGCAGAGACCGCTAATTGCCCCCAGGATCCATTTGTCTCTTCATCTCTTTAGTTAGAGAAAATCTACCCTCAAAATTAAGTGAGGCTCATGGCCACCCAGCCTTTCCAGGCCCTTTTTATAGCCATATGTGACCAGGTGACTCACTTCTTGCCATTTAAATGGGAACACAAGTGGTGTACATAACTTCTGGTTGTGTCCTTGGAAAGAAAGCTGCTTGCCTCCATTTCTTTTCTCCCTTCCCACAGGCTGGATTTAGGATAGTGACCCTACTTCAACCATATAAACAAAGTTATAATCCGAGGAATTTGCAAACAGAAGGAGCAACACAGAAGGAACGTAGGTCCTTGGATGACACTGAAGACAAGAGGCATTCACCTGCCTACTCCATGGACTGTAATGTGGAAAAAAAAAAAAAAAAAGTCCTACTCCATGGACTATAGTTTTTGAGCCATTCCATTTATGTTTTTGTCTTTATTTTGTTTGCAGCAACTTACCTGAATCCTAATTAACACAGGTAATCGCATCCAACCTAGGGGAAGGGCCCTTGCTGTGAACGACTAATCAATATTTATAGCTTCAAAGACTTGACCTGCTTTAAGGTGCAAATAGCTCTGGTCAATCTTGGTGACCTGCAACAGAAGGCAGTTAATGAGATAAACAAAAGATAATTTTCAAAGAAAATTTTCTTTAGGAGGAAAACGTTATAGCATTATTTATCCTTTATCTTTTATTGGTAGGGGAACAAATAAATGAAGGAAGAAAAACTGAGAGCTGTACAAATAAAAACTGCTTGCCGATGCTGTCCTGGCTTTTGTGGTAAGAATGTCTTTTAGAGACACTGGGACCAAAAGCAATACTAAAAAATCTAATATGTGTGCAATTCTTTGATATCAAAAATCACTGAATGGTTCTTTTCTAAATTTCTAACTCCCTATTTTGCAGACATCATTTGCCAGCCAGTAGAAACACAGTATTAGTCCACATAGTAGTATTAAAAAAACTTCAAGCTAGGATAAGAACTATGTGTCTTTGAGCTGTCTACACTGAGCCTGGTATGTGACGTGTTATGATAATAATGGTAATGCTAATAGTAGTAATGATATTATAGGAATAACAAAGGAGTCCTTTCATCTCGAAAGCATAGGTCTAACTTACTCTCTGTATCTCAAAAGCTTAACATCATTTTTCTAGTCAGGTAATAGATTGGTTTCGCACCAAGGTAATGGTTCCTCTTAGTTCCCTCTATAATGTGCAGTTGGGAGACACTTGACTCTTCCCCCAGCTGGGAGGATCATGTGAAACTAACTGGCCTGCATTTAGTTTTAGCAGAGAAAAAAAATCTAAATGATGGAACTAATCATTCAAACTGTAAAAAGTACATATGCAGAATTACTAGTGTTTACTTGATTTTCCTGCCAACCATCATTATGATACCTCATAAGAAGTTAAGAAAAGGAATATCATTTGTACTTAGATCATTGGATTCACACTAATGCTTAGTTACCAATTAATGACTTTGTGAAAAATATTCCCAAAAGACAGTATACTTTTCCTATGTAACACCACTGAACAAATCACAGCCATATGTGTCCTTTGGTGTATCTGTGGCCTGAGAATTATTTAAGGGCCGAATTTATATCCTATTCTTTAACTACCAAGTGATCTTCCTTCCCTGATTAAACAGATACTCTGAGCAACAACTCACAAATGATGTTCTTAAATGACACTAAAAGTCTCAGGCAAGATCTGATTGAACTGTTGCTGAATCCTTGCTTACAGAGTTTTTTCTTTATAACATCTGAATTAGTTTCATGGCTGAAACTATAATTGGCCTCTCAGATGTGGTAGTGAGAGATCTGGCTCAGTGACAGAAAGACCAAATTCAGTAAATGAGGGAAAATAACAACCTAGAGAATAATGACTGAAAGAAGAACATTAATACTAAATAATGAAGAAGAATGTAAACAGATAAGAGACTTAGAAAGCCCCAGATCTTTAAAAGGCTGAAAGAGGGAGGGCAAAGATAAAAAATGATAAGACCTGTCAAGAAGAACAAAGTCAATGTGTGTACATTATTCAGTTTAAGGAATTAGAGTCACAAGGTCAAGTGTGGGTAACAGTAAATATGAATGATGAGGAATAAAATAAGTAAAAAGCAAGCTAGTTTCATAAATCAATTCCACAGCAACTTAGCTGGGGGGAGGTGAAAGGAAAATGGAGGATAACCCATTGGAGCCTGTTGAAATGTCAAGATCTATTACCAATTACTAAATATCAATGTGTTCATGCAAAATCCCAGTGTTCAGGGTCATAAAACAGTGCATTCCATGGACCAGTGGGGATTATCTAATTTGCACTTTGAAGTGCACTTAAACAAAACAAGGGAAAACATGGGCATTTGTAGCAAGAGGAAAACATACATTAGAAGGCAAGTAGAATGGAAGAATGTATAAGCCCCCATCTCAGCCTATTATCCCAGGATGGTCTCTGAGCCCACCTTGGAGGGGACCCCATTTCTGCTGCTTTGGCTGTACAATGCCAAGGAAGAAGCTGCTATAAAAGAAAAGCAAAGGGGGAGGTCTGGAATGAAGATTTGGGCAAGAGTCCATACACCAAGGTTAAGGGCCAGAACTCCTGCTCTTTGCGCTCTCCCACTGGGAGCTGTACAGGCAGGAGAAACAGGGATGGGCCCCTTGGGGAAGAAGGGGACACTAGAGTTGGCCACTAACAACAGATTAAAGCCCAATGTAAACAGTGTGCTGGACACATGTGGGTTGTAGAGAGAGTGGTGATGAATAAGCCTGTATCCAGGCAAGGACTTCAAACAGGAGGAGGCTGAGCGATGATGAAAATGATTCACTGCCCTCAGAAATGACTCATGAGAGGAACAGAATGTGAAGAAAACAAAGAAGAAGTGTCCACATTTATCAAAGCACTTGACAAAGGATGGGGGATGCACAATTAGGGAGAGCAAATCATTGGAACAGAGTAAAGACAAGGAGAGAGGCCATAGGCAGTCTGAAAAGAAGAAATCCAGGGATACAAGGACAGCAGTACAACAGAGTGGATTAATCCACTCTCACTGAATTGTGGTCAACACAAATTAATCTTGCAGTCCAGTTGATTTAACACTGAACTGGACTGTAAGGTTCAGGGAATGCTGATTCTGTTTGACTAGCATTGACCTCTACCTATTTTGTGAACATCTCCACTCTCATGCTCTTTTTCCCTTTAGGTAGGGCTGATCTCCCGCAGGTATGCTCTGATAGAGCCTAACCAAGTATATGCCAATGCCATACCTGACTGGGTAGTGTTTATATAATACTCATTGCTACATACTTTGATTATCATTTCTGCCTTCAAGTATTCAGATAACATTTTGAACCCATTTGAACTAAACCTTTTTAAATGACCTAATTGATACCTGTGTTTTGGACTAACTATTCTAATTTGTTATCTTTTTTTTATCTCTCTCTTTCTCTCTCTCTCTCTTTTTTTGGTATTGCCCAATCTTTCTAAATCACTCCTTGTACTATGTCTTCCATGTCTCTGAGTGACTAGAGAGAGCAGAGCTTGTAACTGAACATGAAACATGAATAAGGGGGAAAAATCCAAAACAGACATTGGTTGTGTTGTTACTGAGGCTTCAGGATGGGTTTGTTACTGCACTGCATAACCTAGCATACACTGATGGATACATTCTCTTTAAGCTAACGTTGTATAATGGGTATTATAAGTCTGGACCTACAGCCTTCAGTTTTATTCACAAAGAACTATCCATAGAATTAGCACCATATATGATTCTGTATGCATATTATAGATAAACCCTAGACCAGATAGCAGATTTTCCCCAGTTGTGCATTTAATAATTAAATGAATGTTTGTGGACTAAATGAATAAATGAATGAAAATGACAATAAAATGGTACCAGGAATCTCTGAAATCTAGCAAAATTATTTATAGAATTCTCCCAGCATTTTATAATTGGAAGGGACTCTAAACACAGCTAGTCCAGTCTCCCACAACATCCCTTCCATGGGTGAGTCCAACCTCCCTAAATATTTCTAGTATCAAGGAGCTCACCACCTTATAGGATAGCCTTGTTTTGCATATGGTGAGTTCTGACCTTAACACGCATCTGCTTTATTTAACTCCTGCAATCTGTCTCCACTTAAATGGAATCCTCAGACAGAATTAATGAACATTTTGTGTTGAGTTTTATACTCAACCGTGTCGCCAGTTTCCTTTCTCTATTGACCTAGGGTCCCACACTGAGGCATGATTGGTCTCTCTCAGCACTATGGTTCCCCATTAGAACTTCCACTTCTCACCTTCTCCAGCCTTTAGTCAAATACACATTTCTGGAGTTATATTTGAAATGACTGTAATAAGCAATCTGAACACTTTAACATAGGCTTCTTGGGGAAATGTCTAACCCAGGGAAGTTTTTCCTGATATGGACCTACATACCTTAACAGGTAAGAGAGAAAGATATTCGGGGCCAGATAGACCCTGTTTGGAGCTCTAATCTTACTATGCAGACAGCTCTGTGTTGTATATTCGTATAGAGTTTGTTTCCTTTGTCTTACTTTGTCCTGACCTTTCACTAGGTGGAAGATAAGAGCATTTTACTCCCTTGCTTAGCTCCAAATTCTCAGGCATTTATATTTTGAACATATTTAAATTTCTATCTAGAGCTTTTAAGACTCCCTATTAAATATTAAGACCATAAAACAGAAAATGAGTTTTCTTAATTTTGAGAATTGCACAACTGGTACATCTTAAAACAGTGTATGCACGCATGCCCACGTGTGTGATGGGGGTTGTGTGTCTTCTGTGAGGAACAGTTGTAATGGAGGTTCAGTGGGAAGAGTCTGAGTATTGGAGTCACAAGGCCCAAGGTTTGAACCGTAGCATATGAACCTTTGAGGAAGTCACTACTTTGAGTTTCGATTTCCTCATCTGTACAGTGGGTCTAATGATATCACATTCTAGGATGGTTTTGAAACTCAAATACTCCTGGCACAAGAGGGGCACAAAGTCAATATTTATTTCCTTTTTCTAGCCAAGAGGAACCTTTGTGGGAAAGCTTTCTAATTGTAAATCACTAATTTTCTTTAAGAATAGATCTTCATTGTTCAATTAAGCTGACAAGAAGAGTAAACACATACTTTGCCTGAGATAAGTATGTAATACATATGTAGATCTGGAAAGGGCTTTCTGTCAAAAACCATCTTAAATTAGCATGGTTAAGCCCTTGTGTTGTTAACAAGTAGAATGGCAACCATGCCCGTTCCATGCACTTTGCCACTACACTGCCCTGGTTTGACTCACAAGCATGAGTCAACTTTGACTTAGGAGTCTGATTGACTTCTGGAGATAGGTCAGATTCATTTCAGCATCACCCTTGAGACACTTTGCAGCCAACTGAGTTCATTCCATGTGACTCTGAAAACCACTGAAGTCACTGCAGCAGCTGGGATCATCCTTTACCAAGAGATCTGTATTCCAAAGGGCAGTTGTGGATTATCAGGCTGGTTCTATTGTAGACTTATTCCCTTTCCACCTACCTTTACTTATGCTGTTTATCTTACCTCTAAAATACACTTTCATCTTGACTTAACAGGAACAACTTTTTAAAAGCCTGTCTGAGATTTCTTTACCTCATGATAGACGTGGCCATCTTCAAAATTACTCTTCTAGCCTGCAGATCTGTCTGCAGAAATTGGGTTGGGTTTGTGAGTTGATGTTCCATTTATTTGTGTCACTTCCTATTTTTTATTAGTCTTGTTTTCTTAAATACTGTACATTGGATCATCCAGGAGGTAAAGGACCATTTATTTGCTGCTTCTATAAGTTTCCTTGATGTTGAACACTATATATACACACATATACATATATATAATGCATATATGTAGTACATACACATATATATATGCAACATACAATATAAACAATAAGATTAATTTGCTGACTGATTTTTATGGAATTATTTGCCAATTTCTTGTCTTCATTTAAAATTCTACCCAGGATTCCTTCATTTGTTCAATAATTAGTTAATTCATCCGTTTGTTTATTCAATAAATAATTGTTATGCCCATTTAGTTCTGAGCAGTGATATATGCCCTTGGGGCAACATAAAGTGATTGCTATAAATTCTTACCTCAAGAGGATACAGTCTTGTTGGGAGAAATGAACAATTGTGATAAGTAATATAAGAACCATGGTGGCATAAAGGGGTTAGTCATTAATGTTTAAAAAGGTCAGAGAAAAAGTCATAAAGAAGGTAGCACTAAGAAAGGGTCCTCATTTATGAATGTAAATTTTTCATACAAGCAATATCAGGGGGTTGCATTTCAGGCAGGGAGAACAAAATATGCAGTAGTAAAGTGTGTTCAACCATGGAGCACAGGAGGCAAGTAACAGTGGTGGGAAATAAGATTAGTGAGGTAGGCGGGCCAGAACCATGAAGAATCCTGGAAGCCACATAAAGCAGCTGGGACTGATTGTTTTGAACAGAAGCACGTTATCAATGGCTTGAGTAAGAGAGACAGGACTTGCTTTCCTCTTACTGGGTCACCTTTTGTTCACTTGCATCGTCAGCTGAATTAAACTTGTTGTTCTAATATTAAGTTTGACACTTGTGCACTGGCTGGGCAATGTACATGTTTTTTTTTTTTTTTTTTTTTTTTCCCCAGAGGAAAACTGTCTAATAGCTGGCCTGATGATAGCCTTTCAGGGAAACAGTCAGCATTGGAATAGGAAATTCTGTTTTACATGTTCATTGTTTAAGTCCCTCCACTAGACCCACAAGCTGCAAGAGAGAAAGATCTTGTCTCTTTTGTTTACCCTTGTATCCCAGCATCTAGATCAGTGCTGGCTCACAAAAGAAACTAGTATTTGTTGAGTAAATGAATGAATAATAACAGATTATTAAAAAAGAGATAAAGACTGATAGAACTGCAGGGAGAAATAGATGATTCTACTGTTATAGTTGGAGACTTTAACACCCTCCATTAAAAATGAACAGATCCAGCAGGCAGAAAATCAGTAAGACATAGTTGAACTCAATGGCACCACCAATCAACAAGATATAATTGACAGCCATAGGCTACTTCATCCAACAAAAGCAGATTACATATTCTTCTCAGGCTCATGTGGAACATTCTCCAAGACAGACCACATCCTAAGCTATAAAATACACCTTAACAAATTTAAAAGAATAGAAGTCATACAATGTCAGCTCTCAGACTACAACGGAATTACACTAGAAACCCATAACAGGAAGTAAATTAATGAGTTTAGGAGTAGACCTGAGTCAAGATCAGATCATTTTGCAGAAGTACCTTTTTTTATCAAGCAAGAATTTGGGGTTGTTTGCTGGAAATATCTTTGAATTACAGTTTATCTTGAACAGGTAGCAAATCTGGTTTTGGTACCTTTTCAACACCCTGTTTAATTGCCAAATATAGGGTAGTTGGCAATTTCTCATCTGTCTATAGGCCCTGTCTATGGGGAGTAAAAGAAGTCCCCAAGGAAGTTGACCGTGGTATCTACTTCAACTGTATTTCTTCTTTCCACATCTCCACTGATGGCCAAACTGGTGCTATGAGAGCAATTAAACTTAAGCGGCTGTTTCTGCCTCATTTTTCCCTGACAGAAATATTTTTTCTTTTGTTATTTATTCTTTTGTCCAAATGAACATTTTTAATTTCTTCAGATAATGCAAATAAAGTCACTAGGTCCAAAATTATAAGCCACAGAGGTTTCTCTCAACATAACTACTTTTAGAAGTACTTAAGTAGACTTGATTTCAAAAATTGTAAAGATTGTCAAAAATATTTGAGTCAGATTGTAGTTAGAACTGCTAAACTGCTAATTGAACAGCTCGTCAGGAGTGAGAAGTGGGGGAAACAGAATGAATCCAACTAATAGAACTCTTCATTGCCAGATGTCCCTTATGTGACATGGAATAACTTTGAGTTACAAGAAGAGAATCTCGTGAGCCTGGCTGTGGTTGTCCAAAACTTACCTGAATTATTATTCGTTTTGCTTCTTCCTCAGTCTGTCCCATATCCTATCCCACCCCCAGATGCTTGACTTTTCTGACCTCACTCTTCCCTCCCCTGTCTTTGTTTTTTATCTTTTCCCATTGTTGATTAACCTCAACTTCTTAAACATTGTTTATGCCAATTTGGTCCCCAAATATCTATTTAGTCACCCAATGAATATTTACCAATCCAGATTAGTCATTTTTTAAATTTGTCTACAAATTCTGTTCAATATCTGGTATAGTGGCACTCTATAAACCTGAAAACAAACAAATTAAACACATAAAACCCCACAAATGCTTTGTATTATTGATTATAAAATTGATATAAATTGATTATATCTGCTGGGCTTTTGACTAGTCTTATAGAGGTGCTGACAGAGGGCCTGGCAGGAACGAGGGAAAAAGGTAATAATCAAAGTCAGCCACATCATCTGAGAGTCCCTGATAGACTGCTCTTTGTTAATCTGGAAGGCAATTAATCTGGATTCCCCATTCTCTTTTCTCTCTGAACCATTTGACTCACCTTACTTTATACACATATTTTAATTCTAAGATTACTTTGTCAAAAGATAGGTACCCATGACTTCCTATTTGATTACTAATCTCTTCTTAGTAATCTTGACGTTAATAAAGACACTCTGAAGATTTTGGAACACTTTCTAGAATACTCTTAGCTTATCTTAATATAAAGCAACCTGTAAAATTGCCAATATATACACCTTGATTTGCCATTTCAAAAGTGAGCAAATGTTTTGCTTCACCACCTGTTGCTGTCAATCAAAGTCACAGTTTTGAAAGAAGCATGATTGGCGTAAAAATGCAGCCCATGACAAGATTTTATCTTTAGAACAAGTTTATCTTTACCCTTCTGCAAGAATTTACAACTGTGTGTTTTTTAGTACCTTATTATAATCAATTAAAGCAACCATTAAATAAAATTTTTCTTTCCATGCCATTATTCTTCCACATTATGGAAAATATGGAGTTTACAAAGAAGAAGAAAGGAGAGTAGGGGAAGGATGAAAAGGAGAAGAAGAGCATGATATGAATTTTTGATAATCCTACCACCTAGGAAACAATTGTTAACATTTGACTCATTACATTTCCAACATTTCCTTTACACATTTTCCCAAGCTCTGCCTCCTCATTAAATCAGATGTTCACTTTCCTGAGTGTCTTTGCATATGGTTTTGTCTTATATTTTTCAGAAGTCCTGAGCTTATGTGATGTAGCTCCTCACTTCTTTCTACCCTGAACAGCTATGTATTAATGCAGTGTTTTCATATGCATCACTGCTCAAAGCCCTATAGCAGACTGACCTTCCACCTGTGGCGACAGTCCCATCCCTTGTGCTAGCTTTCCTACCCTTTATCACCAGAGAAAGTGAGTGACAGCACCCTCTTTTTGCATCTTCTACCCCTAAATACTCTAATTTCTCTCTGTATAAAAGCACATCCTCATCCTTAAAACCAAAAACACAAAAACAAAACAAGAAGAAGTACCCTTCAAGCTCATCTTTCAAGTGGCTAATACTTTTAGGTCTTTCCACCACCCCTGCTTCCATACTTCTCAATTACTTCTAGTAATTAGCTTCTACCATCACTCCTCTATGACAAGTATGTGTTCAAAAGATTCCAGTGATCTTTTCTCAATATCTTTTTCCTCCCACATAAGCACCTTTTCAATGCTTTTTCTGCCTTGGGCTTCAAGGTGCCTGTATTCTCTTGACTCTTCAAATTATTTGAACTTTCCTTTTGTTGTCATTTTAGGATTCCTCCACTTATTCCTGCTCTCTGGTTGAATTTGTTTCCAAAAGTATTGCATCTGCTTTATTCTGTCTCTAAAACTTTTTTTTTTTTTTTGGTGAATTATATTCAATTACAATTCTTCTTTTCTCAGAAAGCAATGACGTCTCAAGTCTATTTCTCCAGTTCTTGCCTCTCTTTTAAGTTCCTCTGTAAATCATAGAACATGATACACTTCTGCATGTATAGCAACTAACTTATTGTCAGTTGTCTAGATTTATCCTTCTTGTGAGTTTTTATACTCCTTGTTACATTTACTCTTAGTACTACTAACACTACTATCATTCACTAAGTAATTGATTTATGCTATCAGATGCCTTATAAACATTATTTCAATTATTCCTTACAATGTATATAGTAAAAATTACCTCATTTTATACACAGGAAAACAGAAGTTCAGTTAGTTCAGAAAACTTGTCCAAAATCACAACTAGTAGTAGAGCTGGGATTTCCACATAGCTCTATCTGGGTTTAGAGTCTGGTTCAGTTGTCTGTTGCTGCACGACAAGCTACCTCAAAACTTGGTGACTTAAAAAAAATGGTTTGTATGGAACTTCTAGAATGGCAGAATAAAGAGCTTAGAATGATAGTTATAAAAATAATCATTTAAAGCATCTGGAAATTATTCCAAGGGCATATAGCAAATGGAGAAATCTTTATTAAAGAAAATCTACCAAAGCTCAATAGGAATAATGAGAGTTTGTGACATTTGAGCCATGAACTGTTTTCTTACCCCTATCCAGTTCTTTGTTCTCCAAACTCTATCCCAGGGACTCTACTCCAGACAGAAGTTACCAAAAATACAGGGGCTCCCTCTCTGTATCCTCACTTCCAGTTTGAGGTAGGTTTCACTCTGATAAGGGTGAGCTGCTGGTGTTTCTCATATGCCAACCCAGCCCCATATTACAGACACTCTAGTCCAGTCAAATGCAGCCAACAAGATGGACTCTCCTCTCTCCTACCCAGTGATCACTTGTAGGGCAGAAACTCTAGTCCATGTACAGCAAACCAAAAATACTAGGGTCTAAATTGCTTCCCAGCCCAGTTTGCATATAAGATAGAGGTTCCATGCCAAGGAAGGGTGAGCCAAGAAGACAAAGGTCTGCCAGTGGCCACTTGTTCAGTGAGAGTGCCACTCTGGGAAAAGCAGATATTTACCACCAGCTTTAGTGCAATGGTACAGGAGTTCTGCCCAGAGGAAAAGAAAGGCTATAAGGGCAAAGATTCCTACAGTTCTGCCAAAAGGAATGACTTTTATTTGGAACACAGCATGGAGAACTCCACGCCTAAGGGCAATGTCAAAAACAATAGCGATTTTAGTGGTGAGCAAATAAGAGGAGGTTGTTAGTTTCTTGATAAAATCAAAATGTCAGACTACCATAAAATTTAAAGAGAGGACTAGAGAATTTGAGTGACAGTAATGAAGAGCCCTTGTGGGTTCACATTCAAGTATGAGGCTTGAGAAGACTTTGTGCATGTGATAGGGTGCACTCTCACAGGACCAATCCAGCAGGATGTAGTACACATTTTAAAGCATTCCCCAAACCCCACACAGACCCATTCACACAGGGTGGAAGCCTCATGGGTGCAAGGGGCTTAAACATAACTTCTGATTGAACACAGATTGAACAACAAACTACTGTGACGTGGGAGTAACTAATACAAAGTCAGATTTTTTTAAAAAAAAATCACAGTAATTTCTGGCACTCTGGAAGAACGTATGTATGCTCATGACTGCACATTCTCAAAAATTCTAAGGAAGGAAAAGTTCAAGCTACTAATTTCTGGCTGAATAGGGAAAAATATATAAACTCCCTGAAATTTAATAGCAGCCTCCAAGCCATACACATATATAGTGGTAAAGGGTAAAATTCTAATTAGTTGAGGGGCGTAAGCATAACCACTTAGTAATAAGTGGCTTATGCCAACTCAGGGACAATCTCTAAGCAGCCAAGATAAAAGATGAAAATAAAAGAAAGAAAAGATCAGGAAAATAATAGGCTGCACAGAATTACTTCAGCTAAGTTATTTAAAAAAATAACCAAAATGACCAAATGAACAATAATGACCCTGGCTGGGGATGGGGAGACTCAGTATCCAGAGTTATATCCAGTTTTCAACAAAAAATTATGAGACATTTAAAGATGTAGTAACGTGTCACCCATACTCAGGGAAAATAAACAACACGTAATAGAAAGTACTCTCACAGGGCCCTAGATAGTGAACTTAGAAGATGAAGACTTCAAAGCAGCAGTTATAAATATGTTTAAAGAAACAAATAAGATCCTGATTAAAAAACAAAAGGAAAGTATGATGATGTCTCATAAATAGAAAATAGCAATAAAAATGATAGAAATTATAAAAAGAACAAAATGAAAATTCTTGAGTCGAAAAGTAAAATAACCAAAGTGAGTAATTTACTAGTGGGGCCTAACAACAGATTTGAGCTGTCAGAAGAAAGAATCAGCAAACTTAAAGATAAGTCAATAGAGATTATGGAAGCTGAAACAGAGAGAAAAAAATGAATGAAAATAATGAACAGAACTCAGAAAACCGTGGGACAACATTAGGCACACAAACATACATTTAATAGGAGTACCAGTAACAGAGAGAGAGAAAGGGACAGAAACATTATTTAAAGGAATAATGGCTGAAAACTTCCAAAATTTGGTGAAAAACATTGGTCTATACAACCAAGAAGTTAAATGAACTCTCAACAAGTTAAAAGCAAAGAGATCTACACACAGAAAAATCATAACAAAAACGTTTAAAATCAAAGATAAAAATAACATCTTAAAAGTAGCAAGAGAAAACCAATGTTTCATGTCAATGAGAAAAAGAGCTGACTTCTCAATGAAAGCAATTCAGGCCAGAGGAAGTGAAATGACATATTCTAAGCAGTGAAAAAAAAGAATGCCAACTAAACATCTTATATCGAGCAAAATGCCTTTAAAATAGAACAGTGAAATAAAAATATTCAAAGATAAACAATACTAAGAGAATTCATTGCTAGCAGACTTCCCTTACAAGAAATACTTACAGATGTTATTCAGGCTAAAAGCAAGTGACACCAGGCAGTAATATACACCTATATGAAAAAACAAAGAGTGCTAATAAAAGTAATTATGTATGTAATTGTGAGAGACAACATAATTGTGTATTTCATGTCCTCTTTTAACTGATTTAAGTCATAATTGCATTAAACAATATGTATATAATTTTTTTGTTGGGCCAGTAACATATAGAAATGTAATATATTTGACAATAACAACACAAAGGAGTCAGGTGGGAGCAAAGCTGTGTTGGAGCAAAGAAATGGTATTAGATGGTAACCCAAATCCACAGAAAGAAAAAAAGAGAACCAGAAAGAGTAAATAAAAGTTAACATAGCAAACTTTCTAAACACATACTTATTCTTTCTGTCACCTACTTTAAAAGGTGTAAGATTATATAAAGTAACAACTATATCAACATATTGCTGAGTTTATAAAATGTAAACATAGTAGGTATAAGAATGCATAGCTTAAAAAGTTGAGGAGGAGGGAAGATAGCTATATGAGAGTAAAGTTTCTATATTTCACTAGACCTAAGGCAGTATAAATCTGAAGCAGACTCTGATGAGCTAAGCTGTATATTGTAAACTGTAGATCAAAATTTAAAACTTTCATGCTTCTAATGAAAACATCTAGAGAGTGAAAAGGTAATCCATGGAATAGAAGAAAATATTTTCAAATTATATTTCTGATAAGAAACTTGTATTCAGACCATATAAAGAACTTTTACAACTCAACAATACAGAAACAAATAACCCAACTGAAAAAATGGGGAAAGTATCTGAATACATAATTCTTCGAAGAAGAGAGAAAAATGGCTAATAAACATTGAATAGATGCTCAACATCAATAACCATTAGAAAAATGCACTTTGAAACCACAATGAGATACTACTTTGTACTCAGTAAGATTACTATAATCAAAAGAACAAGTGAAAAAATTGTTGACAAGGTTATGGAGAAATTAGTACACTCATACATTGATGGAGGGAATATAAAATGGTAAAGCCACTTTAAGAAACTGGCATTTTTTTCAAAATGTTAAACATAAAGTTACCATATGATCCAACAATTCCACTCTTGAGTATATACTCAAAATACATTAAAATTTGTCATGCAAAATTTTGTACATGAATGTTCATAGAAGTAATTTTTATAATAGTTGAAAGATGCAAACAATAAAAATGTCCGTCAACTAATGAATAAATAAATAAATTGTGGTCTATCTGTAGAATAGAGTATTATTATGCATTAAAATAAAAGAAGTGCTTATAGTTACTTCAACAAAAATGGATCTCAAGAATGTAATATGCCAAGCACTTTGGCTGACACATGTAACACCAGTGCTTTGGGAGGCTGAGGCAGGAAGATCACTTGAGGTCATTAGCTGAGCATGGTGGCACACATATATTGTCCTAGCTACTCAGGAAATTGAGGCAGGATATTTTCTTGATCCCAGGAGTTTGAGGCTTCAGTGAGTTATGATCGCAACACTGCACTCCAACCTGAGTGGCAGAGCAAGACTCTGTTTAAAAAAAAAAAAAAAAAAAAAAAAAGGAAATTCAAACATTATGCCAAGTGATAGAAACCAGTCACAAACAACTAAATGTTACATGATTATTTTAAATTGTATGTCCAGAATCTATTCAGAGTATATGTAGGTTAGTGGTTGCCAAGGGCTGGGGGATGGATAAAAATGGGGAGTGAGTGCTAATGTGCATGGAGTTTCTCTTTTGGTAGAATAAAACTGTTTTAAAATTAGATCATGCTGATGGGTACATAACTCTGTGAATTTAATGGTTAACTAAAAAACATTTAATTATATACTTTAGGTGGGCAAATTGTGTGGTATGTGAATTATACCTCAATAAGCTGTTTTAAAATGATTTGTCATTGTATAAGATTCTGTATGTTGGCTGGGTTCAGCTGAGTTTTTCTTCTGTTCCACACAGCATTGACTGCAGTTCTTTATGTAGCTGCAGCCATTTGGGTGCTCAGATTGGACTGGAGCATACAAGATGGTCATATACGTATGACTGACTGAAAGTGGTCCTGGTTGTTGGCCTAGCATCTCAGTTCTCCCCTGCTTGACCTCTGTCCTTCCAGTAGCCTAGATTAGCTCCTCACAGAGTAGTGACTGGGTCCCAAAATAGTGACCGTGGAAGCTTCCAGGCAGGTGCCCTTGAACAGGCAGAACATTACTCCTGCTATTTTCTATTGCTCAAAACAAGTCCAACTCAAATTCAAAGGGAAGTGGAATAGATTTCATGTACTGATGGGAGTAGCAGGATGTGTTTAAGAAATGGGAAGAACTGTTAGTGACCATCTTTGAGACAATCTCTCACAGAGCTCTTAACCACTCAGCAGCAACATGTGAAATCTATCAATGAAGATAGATAAACATCTTAGTGAATGCCAATATCAATAGACAACATTCCTAACTTGAAGGATTCTTATTCTGATAATTTTCTGAGCTATTTTTGCAGCTAGACATCACATACATAGGAAAAATTCTACTGCTGTGCAGTCACATTACGATATGGACATTTCTGTAAGCTGTTCTAAGACCTTTCCTAGGCTCTTTCTATATTTCTTGGGAAAGGAACTCTGTGCTCTAGAATCTCAAACCCTTATCAGAGAATAATATCATCTCACATTGACGGAGGGAAGGGAGACCCTCAAAAAGGGAGAAGGGAATAGTTGAGAAAACTCCAGTCCTTTGATATGAAACCATCAATCTCCCTTAGACTATCTGTAGTTAACACTGTGGTGCATCTCCCCAGATTCTCTCTTATTTCAGGGCATGCATCATTTTCCCAGGTGCTGAGAATGTTGACTGCTGATGGTTCACAGCTGCATTCCTCTCAAAGAATTTCCTCAGCTGAAGGTAACTCCCTCACTTTTTTTTGCCACCTTGTCTTATGGTATTGAATCCCCCTCACTTGATGGTAGAATAAAGGAAGAGAAGAGCAAGGAGTTCAGAATGACTGAAGGGATGTGTCAGTGGCTTGAGCCATGCCAAGCAGCTGAAGTGTTATCCTCCAAGTCATTGAGAGCCACTGAGTGACTTTAAGCAGGAAAGCAGCAGGACCATACCCACCTTGTTGAAGGACTCTTATGGTGATGGTGTGGAATATGAACTGAGAGTAATGGTGGAGATAAAAGTGGGAGCAGCCAGAGTGAAAATGAATACCTAACCTACAACATTACCTATGAGGTAGATAGAAATATATGATTCAAATAGCATTTCTGAACCAATATGTAGAGGATTTAATAATCAATTGAATGTTTGGACTGGGGAAAATTGCAGATGATCTTGGACAGTGGTGTGCTGGTAAATTTTTAACTGGCTCTCTGGAAAAAAAAGCACATGTATACCTATATATATGTCATTACATAGATTTATTATAAATTTTACTGATTTAAAGCATGTGTGGTATATGATTTATAAATAATGAAAATGCAATATTTTCATTAGAAATTCCATAGCCAATTGATTCTCACAGAATGCTTTTATTAATTTTTGCTGAGCTCCTGTTCTGTGGCCAACCTGTGATTGCAATTCAACCATGATTAGACAAATGAAGTTGCATCCTAATCTTTACCCAAAAAAATTATTTTCACTAAATCTGACAGATAGCCTATTGTCAAACTATTCTGACTTCCATACAAATTACTATTCATTTAATTGAAACATCTTTTTGCTTCATCACTAGCCATTGCTCACTTTTAGTGTAACTTGATTTATTGACTCATTCTCCATATCACTTTCTTAGGCCTAAAAAATGAACAAAACAAACATCAAGCTCAGATTTGTGGCATAGGCAATTTTCATGGTGGAAATGCTCCCACTGTGGCTGATTTAAAGCTGCCCTTGTCATGCTGTTAAACAGAGAATTCTGAAGAAATGTACACTAAAGCCTCATTAGATAATATTCCCAACATCTTGGTACAAAATAAATTCAAGATCATAGAAAAAAGTAAAATCATTAGGAAATGGTAATTTTAACAGTTTACTACCTTTGATTTTAATACAATTTATAAAATTATAATTTTATATAACTTTTAATAATGACTGTGTTTAACAATTGGTTTGAAAAATTCTGCATTTAAAAATAGGCTTTTCTGAGATCGTATGAGCTAGCTCCAGCACACCACTCTTCCCAGGTGCTCTGGATTTGACACCTGAAAATTAAGGATGAAAGATGTACACCTTGGACTAGATTTAAAACAACATCGGAAAAGCTGTTAATTTTTAAAAAATATGTGTAGTATTATTGGATTCAGGTCATGTATCAATACCAACAACAACAACAAAAACTATTGGCTTAAACAGGATAGTTCCTCTCTCAGGTAAGAGAATCTAGAGGGAGGCTGTCCAGGCTGCTGTAGTGTAATATCTACATGGTAGCAAAGGCCTAGATTCTTTTCATCTTTATGTTTTACCACTTTATGGTCCAAGATGGCTGCCTGAGCTCCAGTTAGCATATTTACTTTGCAGTCAGCAGAAAGGAGAAAATAGGTGAAGAAAAGGCAATTCCCTTAATTTAAGACACTTTTAGGAGTTAGCAGAAATATTTCCATTTAAATATCATTGGCCAAAGCATAGTCACATGGCACTTCTAGATCATGGAATATTAGAGAATCCAGTTTTTTAGCTAGATAGCAATGTCCAGCTATGTGTCAAGGTCCATACTACTCAGGATAAACAAATGAATATTGGGAAGCTACTTGCAGTCTCTATGTCAAAGTCGTAGGTGCAAGTCATCATTTTTTTCATCTCAGTTCATCAATGGGAAATAAAACCCCAGAATTTATGTTAAAATTGCCACATTGAGAGAAAAAACATTTTAATAACTAGTGTATCCTGCTCTAGTCCAGCCTGGTCTGCTATCATTCTACCTGGCATGGGCTGTGCCCCAAATAGACTGGAGACATTTTCTCCTCATTATCACCTTGTTAAGCTGCATGTCTCAACCCCCTGCCTCTGAGGCATGTTCTGGGATCTTAACGAGGTGATAATGAGGAGAAAAATGATGTGGCAGTCCTTGGTCTGGTCTAGTCTTCATAGTTCAGAAGAGACCAGAGCTTTAATTAAAAATACTTGCTTTAATATAAAACTTTCAGATGTATATTTTGAGATCTCTGAATAGAAGTAAACAAAGGGAAATGTGCGTTTCTATTAAGGTGTATTTGGGAGATGTCTTTTCCCTGTTAGTCCGACAAAAGAGGTACATTCTTCGAAAGAAATGAAGAATTACAAGTAAGTGCACAGAATCAGGTAGGTAAGGGTAAGGAAAATGGGAGGAGAAACAGACTTGAAGAAAAAGAAGTCCAGTTACACATCTTACACATAGAACATTCAGTTTTTTCCTGCATTTTCATGTGACCATTTGGTGCTCTGTTGACACATTCTCAATAGAAAAGTGTTTGTTTTACATGTTTGGCCATTAGTGTCACTTCAACTTATTTTACAAACCAGATAATTCACTCAAAATGTAAAGGGTTTACATATTATTTGAGGAACATACTTCTCAGTGATTAATTTTCAGGGCTTGCTGTATTTATTTAAAATGTGACTTTGGATTATTAGCTAAATACAATGGATAAAAATCACCCCAAACATTTTTTATCACTAAAACATATTGAGTTTGCCACAGATGGTTTTATAGCACTCCAAGTGCTATTATAGAGCATCCATCTGCATCTCAACATTGCTGCACATTAGAATCTGCTTCAGAACTTCAAAAAACAATACCAATTCCTGGCCCTTTAAAAATAGGCCTTGATTTTATTGTTTGGAAGTGGGGCGTGGATATCAGTATCTCTTAAGCTTCCTATGTGATTCTAATACACAAGTAAGGCTAAGAACAACTAATGTTTCTAGTCTTAGCCTGTCATCATTCAGAGAGGAAAGTGAAATCCAGACAAATGAAATGCTTTACCCAAGGTTAGGCATCTGATTACTAGTTTTCTGAGATTAGAATCCAGTCTCCTCATTTAAGTGTTCAGAAAAATACTTTGGGTACCAAAAGTAATTGGTACTGTTCTTCTGTATCCAAATTTTATCATTTACTGTTTTTTTGTTGTTGTTGTTATTTAATCTGCTAAAAGTCATATTACAAGTAAGACAACAAATAGTACAAATACATGGTTCTGTGGTTTAGAGTGCCCAATATTCTGTTCTTTCTCCATCAATTTGGAATTTCTTTTAAGATATTCTGATTTTTCAAAAGAAGATCTGCCAAGTCTTGACTTTAGAAACACTGTTATTTAATAAAGCTCTGTGTAAATGATTCCAAAAATCCAAGAAAAATAAATAATAAGTGAAATAACCATAATACCTGAAAACAGTGAAACAAGGGGAAATATCAAAACAGTGTAAGTAGAAGTTAGGTATATCTTCCTTGAAACTTATAAAAATCTAGTTTGAAACTTATAAAAATCATGTTACCATAATAGTTTCTTGTTTTTATTCTTATTTTCTGCTTGTACTTCTGAGTTAAAAGTGACCTTATTTAGTTAAGCAGCTTCTATAATACCTAAAAATGATTTTAAAATCAACCGACTTCAACAACATTAAAGATAGGCACTGATCACTTCTGCTTGATGGGGAAATATATCAATAAATGCCTGCCTTGAAATGGTCTTTCTTTTCAAGAGGTCAAAACACTTTTCTAACATTTAGGTTTCTCAATTTATCTCAATGAGATAATTTTAAATGAAAGAAGTGATTGCTGCCATGTTACACACAGTGACACTGAGCACTGCTCTGCACATAAAGCAAAGCCCTGGATCACAGCCTCAGAGCGATCAGTGCTGTTTCCCAGTGGCTGTCTATCTTCATGACAAATTCTGACCACCCAACAGCCCATCTGGCTGTGGTGAATGCAGAGGGAAGAAGAGAAATGGCTGAAACCCACTATGCTGACACACAGTCATGCCACAGTCCATTTGTTCATTTGTGCTTACAGTCTGAAGCAAATGTAGTTTAAGGAACTTTCCCCAAGGCTGATTTTCCCTTAATGATAGATTTACTTCTTAACCTATTTGGCTAAATCGCACAACTGATTAAACTTTCATTGTGAAAAAGTCAAAACAACTTCACCTTGCATTGTTGTCTGATCAGTTCCTCAGTGACACACACACCTCAATGTCACACAATCACTCTTCTTTACACACTCTCATCAAGGAAAAAAATAATCCCAGGACAGTGTTCTTCTGTCTAAAGCAAGCTATTTATCAACAGGAAACTGACAAGATTGTTAGTGCATGAAATGTTTTGCCAACGTCTGATCTTAATTTATTTTATTAACTTAGTTCCTAGTTTTCTAAAATTTTGATTAAAACTTAAGAAAGAGGAGTTCTATGACTTTGTTTTCAGTGGATATGGAAGTAAGGGATCACTTCTAAGTAAGTACTCTTACTTAGAAGAGTAACTCATGGTTGCCTTATTCTCAGAGAAACGTAAGAGTAAGGGTTATTTTAAGTAGTAAATTATCAAATAAAATTTTATGTTTTCTCTAATAATCATATTTTTCTCGTGAAGGTGCTACATTACTTTTTATCCCTGAGCTTTCAATAACCAACTGTGAAAAAGGGAGTATAAAAATCACATCCTGGGTGGCAAATGAGGGCTTAAAAATTATTTCAAGGTAATACACATTGATGATCATGAACCTCCATGGAATACTGATTTTTCTAATTATGGTTTATACTTTATAATCAGGTTGGTTTTTATAATGAGCATAAACCAAATGTGACAGCCAAAATCAATATGAAAGATCTTTCTATTTAGCTTGAGTATAGAGTAACAGTTAGCTCTTTCAGAAACACTTTTCTATTAGAGAAAAATAAATTCACTATCATTTCACATCAGACAGAAAAATAAAATAAAAAGATTTAATTAAGGCAAATAACCAGATATTTAGATAGTCAATTACCCTAACAGGTGGAGTCCCCCAGTGGATGCAAAGTAGAAGCCAGGACATACACTAACAAATGTGAATATTGTACAAGTTTCTCAAACCAATTTATTACACAACAGTTTATTTTGTTGCTTAAAAGATTGGGATTCAAGTGGCTGGCAAGATGGCCGAATAGGATGAGCTCTGGTCTGCAGCTCCCAGTGAGATCAACGCAGAAGGCAGGTGATTTCTGCATTTCCAACTGAGGTACCTGGCTCATTTCATCAAGACTGGCAAGCTGAAGCAGGGTGGGACATCGCCTCACCTGGGAAGCACAAGGGGTTGGGAAACTCCCTCCCCTAGCCAAGGGAAACCATGAGGGATGGTGCCATGAGGAACTGTGCTGTGAGGGACAGTGCCTTCTGGCCCAGATACTATGCTTTTCATACAGTCTTCGCAACCCACAGACCAGGAGATTCCCTTGGGTGCCTATACCACCAGAGCTCTGGGTTTCAAGCACAAAACTGGGCGGCCATTTGGACAGACACCAAGCTAGCTGCAGGAGTTTTTTTTCATACACCAGTGGCACCTGGAATGCCAGCGAGACAGAACCATTCACTCCCCTGGAAAGGGGGATGAAGCCAGGGAGCCAAGTGGTCTAGCTCAGCAAATCCCACCCCCACAGAGCCCAGCAAGCCAAGATCCACTGGCTTGAAATTCTCACTCGTCCGAGCCAAAGGAGCATGTTCTAATCCAATGCAAAGAAGCCAGAACAGCAGTCTGAAGTCAACCTGGGACACTTGAGCTTGGTGGGGGCAGGGGCATCCATCATTACTGAGGCTTGAGTAGGTGGTTTACCCCTCACAGTGTAAACAAAGCTGTCAGGAAGTTTGAACTGGGCAGAGCCCACCCCAGTTTGGCAAAGTCACTATAGCCAGACTACCTTTCTAGATTCCTCCTTTCTGGGCGGGACATCTCTGACAGAAAGGCAGCAGCCCCAGTCAGGGGCTCATAGATAAAACTCCTGGGACAGAGAAACTGGGGGAAGGGACGGCTCTGGGTGCAGCTTCAGCAGACTTAAACATTCCTGCTTGCCAGCTCTGAAGAGAGCAGCAGATCTTCCAGCACAGTGCTTGAGCTCTGCTAAGGGACAGACTGCCCTCTCAAGTGAGTCCCTGACCCCCATGCCTTCTGACTGGGAGATACCTCCCAGCAGGGGTCAATAGACACCTCATACAGGAGAGCTCTGGCTGGCATTTGGCTGGTGCTCCTCTGGGATGAAGCTTCCACAGGAAGGAACAAGCAGCCATCTTTGCTGTTGTGCAGCCTTCACTGGTGATACCCAGGAAAAGAGGGTTGGAGTGGACCTCCAGCAAACACCAGCAGACCTGCAGCAGAGGGGGCTGACTGGTAGAAGGAAAACTAACAAACAGAAAAGAGTAGAACCAACATCAACAGAAAGGATGTCCACACAAAAACCCCATCTGAAGGTCACCAACATTAAAGACCAAAGGTAGATAAATCCATGAAGATGAAGAAAAATCAGTGCAAACAGGATGAAAATTCCAAAAACCAGAATGCCTCTTCTCCTCCAGCAAGGGAACAAAACTGGATGGAGAATGAGTTTGATAAATTGACAGAAGTAGGCTTCAGAAGAGGGGCAATAACAAATTCGTCCGAGCCAAAGGAGCATGTTCTAATCCAATGCAAAGAAGCTAATAACATTGAAAAAGGGTTAGAGGAATTGCTAACTAGAACAAACAGTTTAGAGAAGAACATAAATGACCTGATGGAGATGAAAAACACAGCACAAGAACTTAGTGAAGCATACACAAGTACCAATAGCTGAATTGATCAAGCAGAAGAAAGGATATCAGAGATTGAAGATCAAATTAATGAAATAAAATGTAAAGACAAGATGAGAGAAAAAAGAATGAAAAGGAATGAACAAAGCCTCCAAGAAATATGGAACTTTGTAAAAAGACCAAACCCATATTTGGCTGGTGTACCTGAAAGTGATAGGGAAAATGGAATCAAGTTGGAAAACACTCTGCAGGATATTATCCGGGAGAACTTCCCCAACCTAACAAGGCAGGCCAACATTCAAATTCAGGAAATACAGAGAACACCACAAAGATACTCCTTGAGAAGAGCAACCCCAAGACACATAATCATCAGATTCAACAAGGTTGAAATGAAGGAAAAAATGTTAAGGGCAGCCAGACAGAAAGGTTGGGTTACCCACAAAGGGAAGCCCATCAGACTAACAGTGGATCTCTCTGTAGAAACCTTACAAACCAGAAGACAGTGGGGACCAAAATTCAACATTCTTAAAGAAAAGAATTTTCAACCCAGAATTTCATATCCAGTCAAACTAAGCTTCATAAACAAAAGAGAAAGAAAATCCTTTGCCGACAAGCAAATGAGAGATTTTGTCACCACCAGTCCTGCCTTATGAGGGCTAAGGAAGCACAAAATGTGGAAAGGAACAACCGGTACCAGCCACTGCAAAAACATACCAAATTTTAAAGAACATCGACACTATGAAGAAACTGCATCAACTAATGGGCAAAACAACCAGCTAGCATCATAATGACAAGATCAAATTGACACATAACAATATTAACTTTAAATGTAAACAGGCTAAATGCCCAAATTAAAAGACACAGACTGGCAAATTGGATAAAGAGTCAAGACCCATCAGTGTGCTGTATTCAGGAGACCCATCTCACGTCCAAAGACACACATAAGCTCAAAATAAAGGGATGGAGGAAGATTTATCAAGCAAATGGAAAGCAAAAAAAGCAGGGGTTGCAATCCTAGTCTCTGGTAAAACACACTTTAAACCAACAAAGATCAAAAAAGACAAAGAAGGGCTTTAAATAATGGTAAAGGGATCAACGCATCAAGAAGAGGTAACTCTCCTAAATATATATGCGCCCAATATAGGAGCACCCAGATTCATAAAGCAAGTTCGTAGAGACCTACAAAGAGACTTAGACTCCCACACAATAATAGTGGGAAACTTTAAAACCCCACTGTCAATATTAGACAGATCAATTAGACAGAAAATTAACAAGGATATTCAGGACTTGAACTCAGCTCTGGATCAAGCGAACCTAATAGACAGCTACAGAACTCTCCACCCCAAATCAGCAGAATATGCATTCTTCTCAGTACCACATTGCACTTATTCTAAAATTGACCACATTATTGGAAGTAAAACACTCCTTGGCAAATGCACAAAAATAAACTAGGTATGGATAAAACATATATCAAAATAATAAGAGCTATTTATGACAAACCCACAGCCAATATCATACTGAATGGGCAAAAGCTGGAAGCATTCCCTTTGAAAACTGGCACAAGACAAGAATGCCCTCTCTCACCGCTCCTATTCAATATAGTATTGGAAGTTGTGGCCAGGGCAATCAGGCAAGAGAAAGAAATAAAGTGTATTCAAATAGGAAGAGAGGAAGTCAAATTGTCTCTGTTTCAAGGTGACATTATCGTATATTTGGAAAATCCCATCATCTCAGCCCCAAATCTCCTTAAGATGATAAGAAACTTCAGCAAAGTCTCAGGATACAAAATCAATGTGCAAAAATCACAAGCATTCCTACACACCAATAATAGACAAAGAGAGAGCCAAATCATGAGTGAACTACCATTCACAATTGCTACAAAGAGAATAAAATACCTAGGAATACAACTTATTGTTTATTCACAATACTTCATACACAAGGGATGTGAAGGACCTCTTCAAGGAGAACCTCAAACCACCAGTCAAGAAAATAAGAGAGGACACAAACAAATGGAAAAACATTCCATGCTCATGGATAGGAAGAATCAATGTCATGAAAATGTTCATACTGCCCAAAGTAATTTGTAGATTCTATGCTATCCCCATGAAGGTACTGTTGACTTTCTTCACAGAACTAGAAAAAACTTGTTTAAATTTCCTGTGGAAGCAAAAAAGAGCCCATATAGCCAAGACAATCCTAAGCAAAAATAACAAAGCTGGAAGCATCACGGTACTTGACTTCAAACTATGGTACAAGGCTACAGTAACCAAAACAGCATGTTACTGGTACCAAAACATATATATAGACCAATGGAACAGAACAGAGGCCTCAGAAATAATGTCACACATCTACAATCATCTGATCTTTGACAAACCTGACAAAAACAAGCAAAGAGAAAAGATTTCCATATTTAATAAATGGTGCTGAGAAAACTGGCTAGCCATATGCAGAAAACTGAAATTGGACCCCTTCCTTACACCTTATACAAAAATTAACTCGAGATGGATTAAAGACTTAAACATAAGAACTAAAACCATAAAAACCATAGAAGAAAACCTAGGCAATACCATTCAGGACATAGGCATGGGCAAAGACTTTATGACTAAAACACCAAAAGCAGTGACTACAAAAGCCTAAATTGACAAATGGGATCTAATTAAACTAAAGAGCTCCTGCACAGCAAAAGAAACTACCATCAGAGTGAACAGGCAACCTGGAGAATGGGAGAAAATTTTTGCCATCTATCCATCTGACAAAGGGCTAAAATCCAGAATCTACAAGGAACTTAAACAAATTTACAAGAAAAAAAACAAACAACCGCATTAAAAAGTGGGTGAAGGATATGAACAGACACTTCTCAAAAGAAGATGTATGCAGCCAACAAACATATGAAAAAAAGCTCATCATCACTGGTCATTAGAGAAATGCAAAGCAAACCATAATGAGATACCATCTCATGCCAGTTAGAATGATGATCATTAAAAAGTCAGGAAACAAGAGATGCTGGAGAGGATGTGGAGGAACAGAAACGCTTTTACACTGGTGATGGGAATGTAAATTAGTTCAACCATTGTGGAAGACAGCGTGGTGATACCTGATGGATCTAGAACCAGAAATACCTTTTTACCCAGCAATCCCATTACTGTGTGTATACCCAAAGGATTAGAAATTATTCTACTATAAAGACACATGCGCACCTATGTTTATTGCAGCTTTATTCACAATAGCAAAGACTTGGAACCAATCCAAATGCTCATCAATGATAGACTGGCTAGAGAAAATGTAGCACATGTACACCATGGAATACTTGCAGCCATAAAAAAGAATGAGTACATGTCCTTTGCAGGGACATGGATGAAGCTGGAAACCATCATTCTCAACAAACTAACACAGGAACAGAAAACCAAACACCGCATGTTCTGACTCATAAGTAGGAGTTGAACAATGAGAACACATGGACACAGGGAGGGGAACATCACATACCGGGCCTGTTGTGGGGTGGGGGCCTAGGGAAGGGATAGCATTAGGAGAAATACCTAATGTGAATGATGGGTTGTTGGATGCAGCAAACCACAATGCCACGTGTATACTTATGCAATAAACCTGCACATTCTGCACATGTATCCCAGTATTTAAAGTATAATAATAATAAAAGATTGGAATTGAAGAGGCACATCATTAGATAATTGTGAAACATGTTACTCTCAACATCAGCTCAAGCACAAAAGAGGAAGTATAAATTGCACTAGATATGGAGTGTCATATGTTTGATTTCTCATCCTAAATTGGTCACCAAAGAGATGTGTGGCCCTAGGCAAATTACTTTACCTCTCTTGGCCCCATAATCCTCATCTATAAAATGCAAAAGTTGTACCAAATGACTTTTAAAGTCACTTCTAGTTCCCTGGGTTTTATACTTAGGGGACAAGGTGGGGAATATAGACTCCCTAAAGCAAAATGTTCAGAGTTTTACAATAGAAACAAGCCCAGAATCATCTTCCCTCTTTCCTCTAATTGTGCTCCTTCTTCCCCACACACTTTCCTGCACACCATCAGGAAATAAAGTGAGAAAAAAAAAAGAAAGCCTCCTGTTGCATGCAAAAAACAGATCTGCCAGTGGTGAAGGGTTGGGTTAAGTGGAGCCTTTGCTGGTGATATCAGATTATATTTTAATTAGATGTCAAGTTCTAAGACCATGAAGCTGAAATGATAAAGAGCAGGCTATTAATGATCCCAATTACAGAGCCCCAAGAATCTCTTAATTTATGTACTGATAATCTCCTGGTAATTTTCTGGATGCTGCCACAGCGTACACATTCCAATTCCTCTCCTGCTTCATGTGGATTTGTTCTCCGAGTTCCTTTCCCCATTATACTCTGCCCAGCTCATTTAGAGCAACCGCTTTGCCTCACAGCCAGACCGCCGGCCTCAGCTGGGGCGAGGGAACCGGCAACAGCTCATCTGCAGCAGAGCCTTTGGTGGAAGTGTGGCCAATTAGTCACACGTTTGGTGTTCTAATTAGGCGAGTCTGGGACTTTGGAAAATGTGCTGTTGATTTAGGTACTTCCTCAAACAATGCTAAATTGTGTTATGTGAAATTCAATTAGTCTTTTTCTAAACGTTTCCACATCTGTTCTTCTTTAAGCATAAAGTGATGAGGAGAGAAAGAGAAGTGAAAAGCCAGAGTCTCCACTGGTGAAATATGTTAGGCCTTAGGGACCAGCCCTTTTCCCAGCTTTTGACCCTGAACAGTGATATACAGGAAGGAACAAAGTTGGAGAGCTATCATGGTGAAGCCCTTTTAAATAAATCATTATAGAAGAAATACTGCAACTGCACGGGAATGTAATCTCGTATCATGGCCATAAACTCAGCTTTGTTTGAAAATAGATGGCATGAGGGAGGAACCATTAAGAAGTGAATGATTATAAATTCTATCTTAAAGGTAATATTTGTGATTATTCTGGTTATATTTAAGAGTCTTTTCTAAACAAAAATCCTTTGGTTTAGTATTTCATGTCCAGGTCTAGTCTAATGAGTTTTTGTCCACTTCTATCTATTAAAATTTCCATATAAAATTGAGGACAGCCTGAAATCCCACAACATTTAGTGACTAAAAAAGAAGATAATGAAAATGAAGATGATGAGAAAGAAGTTTCCACTTTCTCTGAAATGTTTCCTAGTTTCCATTTGTGCCACTGCTGGCGGCTGCACGATGGCATGTTGCTTTGATCCCTCTAGCTCTGTCCCAAGCTGCTCCTACCCTAAGCCTCTCATTCTCTTATTTGCTAAAGATGCTGTGTCATTGCTTCTCAGCACCTCTTAATTCCAACACACTTAACTCCAAGTTCATCATGTGTTTTCATGTTGTATCACACTCGGTATATCCACTGATTTTGCCGAGAGGCCAAATGGCAGTATCTTTTACCAAAGTGGCACGGCTCAAAACCGCAGGCGTCCAAAGGTGAAGGTGTACATGCATTTGATCCTTGTTTCTGTTACCACCTTTTCAGTGACTAACATTTCAAAACCTTATCTGTGGCTTGCAGGCCATGTTTCAGTTTTGTCAGAGCCCGGATATAGACTGTGTGGTTTTCTGATGATATATCTCTGTAAGATTTGTGGAATGCTAAAGATGGAGTTGTCAACACTACTTTATGGCACCTCAGTGCATGTCAGAAAATGAAAATATTTTCAGAAGTGATAGCATTATTTTGACTGATGATATATACTCTTTTAAGACAAAGACTTATTTAAATAAAAAAATTCAAGGGGGAAAAAATAAGGCATTACCCATAAACAAGTTGATTTATCTGGTGTCTGTAGCTCTCATGAAGAAGAAAAAGGAAGATTAGAAAATTAAAATAGTGATATTTTAATGACATTCTGGGTTTGCAGTTTTCATTAACTAAAAAGCATCCTGAATTTGACTACCCTATTTAAATCAGGTTACAATTCTGTGGAATAAAGTTTACAGCAATAAGTGTAAATAAATTACTCCTTTTTACTATGGAAGATAATTATTAAATTAACTTTTTGATAATATTGTCTAGAATTTTGGTTTTACAGGAATATTGATTGGTAATTACAGTCTATTATCTCTCATTGTATTTTTCTTACATAAAGGATTATTTACCTATTTCAACCTGTACAACCATTGTTGAATGAAAATTTTGCTTTAATCTCTCAACTTTTTACCTGCTTCATTTGTGACTTAGAAAAGTTGGATTAATTGTGAGACAACATTAACTCCACAGAGCAACATTATTTTGATTTTTAAAAAATCATTATTAATTTTTTTCTTTTATTTTTTCTTTCCTTTTTTTTTTTTTTTGAGACAGAATTTCTCTCTGTCGCCCAGGCTGGAGTGCAGCGACATGACCTGGCTCACTGCACTCCACCTCCCAGGCTCAAGTGATTCTCTTGCCTGAACCTCCTGAGTGACTGGGACTACAAAAATTACAGGGCACATGCGACCACACCCTGCTAATTTTTGTATTTTTAGTAGAGATGGGGTTTCACCATGTTGGCCAGGTTGGTCTCGAACTCCTGACCTCAGGTTATCTGTCCGCCTCATACTTCCAAAGTGTTGGGATTGCAGGCATGAGCCACAGCACCCGGCCTAATTTTTCTTTCAACTGGGTAACTTTAATCTGAATATGGATTTTTTTTTAAAAAGGGTATTTAAGTCATTAGCTTTAAGCCAAGCAAACAAACCTTGTCTTTTGCTACTTAAAAGCTTAATCAGATCATTCATCATAGCTAATTCTTGTTCTTAAAAAAACATGCCCACCTGACTGTTCTGAATGAAACTAGCTCAAGTCATTTTGCTTCCTATTGGCAATACCAGGGCCATTGCTTAATGAAAAAAAAAAAAATAAATAAGGCGTCAGACTCACACCTGTATTATGATCATATGTACTATGATTAGTACATATTAAATAATTTGTAGTTGTCACAAGCACAGATTCAAAATCACTCTTTCCTCTAAAATGCCAGTCTTGGGGAACAGCATCATTAACTTTTATTTTTAATTTTTGTGGGTACATGGTAGAGAGAGATATATATATATTTATGGATTACATGAGATACATTAATACAGGCATGCAATATGTAATCATCACATCAGGGTACATAGGGTATCTATTACCTCAAGCATTTATCCTTTGTGTTTCAAACAATACAATTATACTCTTTTAGTTATTTTTAAATAAACAATTAAATTACTTTTTACTATAGTCATCTTGTTGTGCTAGTAAATACTAGGTCTTATTTGTTCTTCCTATTTTTTTTTGTACTCTTTTTCCATCCTCCCCCTTCCCAGGCCCACCCTTGGCTATCCAACCCCACCTCTGGTAACTATCATTCTACTCTCTATCTCCATGAGTTCAATTGTTTAATTTGTAGCTCCCACAGATAAGTGAGAATATATGAAATTTGTCTTTCTGTACCTGGTTTATTTCGTTTAACATAATGACCCCCAGTTCCATCCATGTTGTTGAAAATGACAGAATATCATTCTTTTGCTATGGCTGAATAGTACCCTATTGTGTGAGTATACCACATTTTCTTTATCTGTTTGCCTGTTGATGGACACTTAGGTTGCTCCCAGAATTTGGCTATTGTGAGTAGTGCTACAA
The DNA here is from genome assembly GCF_024542745.1 of Macaca thibetana thibetana. Taxonomy (NCBI): domain Eukaryota; kingdom Metazoa; phylum Chordata; class Mammalia; order Primates; family Cercopithecidae; genus Macaca; species Macaca thibetana. The sequence continues at coordinate 81,712,882 of NC_065581.1, forward strand.
TAAACGTGGGAATACAGATATACCTTTGATATACTGATTTCCTTACTTTTGGGTATATACCTAGAAGTGAGATGGCTGAATCATACGTTAGCTCTATTTTTAGTTTTTTGAGGAACCTCCCACCTGTTCTCCCTAGTGATTGTACTAATTTACATCCCTACCAACAGTATATGAGAGTTCTCTTTTTTTCACATTTTTGCCCACGTGGGAACCATCATTTTAATGTTTGTACTAATATCATCTACCAGAGAGACCAAATATGTAAAATAGTTCTCCCTGTGTTATTAGCTCAAACCAGAATTAAACTCCACATAATGGTGGTGTGTCTCTGGGGAGAGAAGGAAAGCAGAGCTGCAAAGGTTGCCACCTGCAGGCTGTTCCTGGTCTTTGGAGGGCAGTGCCTGGTCAGTGGAGGAGCATCCCTGCCTCATTATTTCCACAGAATGATAATAAGAGTCAGTTTTCTTTTTTCCCCTTAACTTTTAAGTTCCAGGGTACATATGCAGGATGTGCAGGTTTGTTATATAGGTAAACATGTACCATGGTGGTTTGTTGCACAGATCATGCCTAACCTAGATATATGCCCACCATCCGTTAGCCATTCTTCCTGATGTTCTCTCTTCCCCTACAACCCTTCTCCCCCAGGCTTCTTTCCTGCTTTATTTGCTTGTTTTGAAGAATGAACTCCAAGAAGGCAGGAACTGCTTTACATACATTCGTTTCCTTGTGAAATAATTTGCTTGATACATTTCTCTATTGATTTGGCTTGACTGATGATCTCAAGTGCCACCTAGTTTGTACCATAGCATAATGGCCAAACATTTTTATATCTCCAGTTACTAGGGCCACATCAGAATTGAATCCCAGACCCCAATACTCCCAGTTTCTTTTGTCGTCTGTCAATAGACTGGTGTTACCAATGATTTTCTTGAGTGTTGACACTTGAGGTTCAGGATGGGTGAGATATTGCAGAAGGACTGACCTGCCCAGACACACTCAGAGAGGAGTCAAGTAACAAAATTAAAGAATAGCATTGGGTAAAAGACAAAATGATACATCCAGAAGGAGCTAAAACATAAACAAAAGTTAAATAATAAAATTAAACTCAAGATGAGAAGTCACACAGCACAGAATTAAGTGCCAAACTATGAGAAATTGGTAAGATGTAAACAAATGGAGAGGATTAAGGACACATTTCTGAACATTTCTGGTAGACAGACTGGCGAGAGCTAAGGCAAGAAGGAGGGTGGTTGTCCTCTCATTTAAATGGTTTCCCCATCTCAATCTCCTGATTCTTCTTTCTTTCCCTCACCTCTAAAGGCTCAATCTTCAGACCTCTTCTCTTCTGTACTTTATATATCCTCATATCCTAGGTGATGCTATGCAGGTCCACTGATTTAAATGTCATTTATATGCTGAAAGTCCCTAATTTTTCCAGCCTACTCAGAATACTCCCCTGACTTGGACACCCAATTCCATTTATTTATTTATTTATTTATTTATTTATTTATTTATTATTTGGAGATTGGGTCTTGCTGTGTCATCCAGGCTGGAGTGCACTGGTGTGATCATGGCCAATTGCTTATTCAACATCTTTCTTTGTGCTTCTAATAGCATCTCAAATCTATAAAATATATATACCAAACTGAACTTTTGATTTCCCATCTCCCACCTCTAAAAATTACTCCCCAGATCATTTAATAGAAATTCCATTCTTTCAGTTGCTCAGATAAAAGAATCTTAAAGTTGTGCCTACCTTCTCTTTTTCTCCCTTATCCTGCATTGAACCCATCAACAATCCTGCCCTCTCCTCTTTCAAAACATATCCAGAATCTGACCACTTCTCATCACCCCGACTGCCGCCATCCTGAGCCACCACCACTATTTTTTGTTTGGATTATTACAATCACCTCATAATTGGTTCCTTTACTTTTACCCTCAACCCTCTCATAGGGTACTCTCACACTGAACCAGAAGATCGTTTTAGAATGAACATAAGGTTGGGTTTTTTTTGTTTTGTTTTTGTTTTTTCTTAAATCCTCACATGGCTTTCCACCTCCTTCATCAAAGTAGCTTAGATCCTTACCATGGCCTCATTGGTCCTACCTGAGCTTACATCTCCCCATTGTTTCTTGACTCATCTCCTATCACTTAATTCTTCTTGCTCTGCCCCAGCTGCTCACACTGGCCTCCTTGTTCCCCTCGAATACAATGAGCACATTCCTACTGCAAAGCCTCCGCATGTGTTGTTGCATCAGCGTGGAATGCTCCACACCTGTCTGCCCACATGACCTGCAACCTCACCACTTTCTTCTGGTCTCTGGTTTTTTTCTTTTTTCTTTTTTCTTTTTTTTTTTTTTGACAGAGTGTCTCTCTTGTTGCTGAGACTGGAGTGCAGTGAAGTGAACTTGGCTCGCTGCAACCTCCAGGTTAAAGCAATTCTCCCGCCTCAGCCTCTGGAAGAGCTGGGATTATAGGTGCCCAGTATCATGCCTGGCTAATTTTTTATACTTTAATTAGTAGAGATGGGTTTCACCATGTTGGTCAGGCTGGTCTCGAATGCCTGACCTCAGGTGATCCACCTGCCTTAGCCTGCCAAAGTGCTGGGATTATAGGCGTGAGCCACGGGGCCTGACTTCTTCTGGTCTCTGCTGAAGTGTCACCTCCTCAGGAACTTCCTGGACCCTCCTATGGAAGACACCACTCAGGCCTCTAGGTCCCTCAGTGATTTATTCATCATCATAGCCCTTACCAACACCTGCCCCATTAAATATTTCTTTGCTTGTTTAATGTCTGTTTCTCTACACTAGAGTATACACTCCTGTCATGAACTTCATTTATGTTGTTCAGAGCTGTACTTCTCCGTGCCTGGAATGATGCCTGAACCATAATAGGTGCTTAATAAATGCCTGCTGAATGAATGAACAATGATGATGAATAGACTGTTTTTCAGGTAGGCAAAATAGTTTGCACTGGGAAGTACTGGGATATGATGTTGGAAAGTCAGAATGAATATAAATTGTGGTAAAAATTTATTAAAGGGAAGAGTATAGATTTTATTGTATAAGTCATGTGTAACCATTAAAACTTCTTGAGTGGGTCATTACATGCTGAATATCAAATTTTGGGATGAGCAATCTGGTGAAACATCGCAGGGTGGATTTTGAAGTTGGTTGGAGATTTCTTACTATTCTGGGCTTTAGGCCCCATGTCATAAATGCAGGCCTTAGAAGAAACTAACCATAAGTTGAAATATACCTATCATTTCAAAGACTCACACTTTTTAAAATGGGATAAGAATGTCTAAGTCATTGGTATCATGTTAAGGCCCAGTCTGTAGGTTTGGACAGCACCTGCTTGAACACAGATATCCAGAGTGAGATAAGAAAAAAAAAAATTAGCTATTGAGAGGGGATAGTTTCCTCAGTGTTCGACACAGCTGCCTGCTAGAAACACAAGTCCATTTTCCTGTTTCCTTCTGACCAATTACTTTAGACCAGTTGGATGGCATTCCTTACCTGTGCTCAGCAGAACAGCCAGACGTTTCTGGAATAAAAGGTATGATCCTCAAGAGGAGAGGAGCAGAATGGGTGAGCGGTGATGAAAACTTGCCGGGGGATGTTTTCACCAGGGTGACCTCCCCATTGAAAAGGCAGTCAAGAGAGCTATGACTACGGGATACAGCAGTCCTTGAGCAAAAAGGTAAAGAGAGGGAAATATAGCCCTGGGGACTCTCTGTGCCTTTCCTCTGGAGTTTCTGTGTTTTACTTAAGTGACTGGTTTATCTTTATAAGGTGCTCTCTTCTTAAATGTTACCCCAAGATCCTGAGATTTATCCATCTTTGACTCCAGAGATTATTTATCTGCTTTCTTGAAGATCTAGAATTTCTTCAGTGTAGGAGTGACTCTCTTTCCTGACATTGGGTTTTAATAGCAGGTAAATCAGTTGGAAGAAGTTTGGTTGTCATTGCTGTCCTGTTAGAAAAAGATTCTCATTTGAAAGTAATGCATTTTGACTAGATAGGACTGCAGTAAGAATTTTAATGATCGTATCATCATATTTTTATAAGATTATAAAACTCCTGCTTCTGTGACACTAAATATTCAAATGCTGCCCTCTCACTGAGGCTTTCTGTGGCCTCTAACCTTATCATTAGTGATTCTGTGCAGATTCACAGAGTAAGCAGTTGACCCATCAGTGATTGCAAAACATTTGGAAAATGTCTGAAAAAGTAGCTATCATTTGTTTCCCATGAAATAGTCATTTTCAATGTGAATGATGCAAAATATTAAGACAAAAGGAAAATGATTATATGAGCTACATAGAACATGTAGGAACTGGTAGAGAATTTTATCATGTTTAAGAAATCCTTGTCCTTAACATTTTGGAATGTGGGAACATCTAGGTTGCTCTAAAAATAAAATAGCTATGTGATATATGAGTTATCAACCACAGAGTCTGAAACAAGAAAGAAATGGACTCAAGAGATACATAGAGGGCAAAGTCAAACATATTGGTTATAGATCTGATATGGGAAATGGTGAAGGAAAAGAAGGGGGCAAAATGAGTCCTAAATTTTTGACTTGCACAGCTGGATGGAAAAGTGAAGTTGCTCTGAGATATGTGTATTGGAAGAGGATTAGGCTTAAAGGGAATGATCATGAGCTGAGCATTGAACTGGCTGAGTGTAAAATCATTTGAAAGAATTCAAGTGCAGAAGTTGATGCGGCACTTCCATATATGGGTCACAAGTTCTGAGGAGAAATAAGAGCTAGAATTATAAATGTGAGTCATGCATAGAAGTGAAAATCAGCCATGAGAAAAGTGGGAGAGTGTTCAAGTCAGAAGCAATACTGAGAAGTTCCCTAAGACAAGAGAGAGCATCCTTGAATTAAGAAACTGAGAGATCTTCAGACAGCCTGAAGCAGAGTGCCTGGGCAACATGATGGATGACGAAGAAGAAAGGGAGATTGGGGCCAGATCACGCCAGGCCCTGGAGTCTTGAAGATTTCTGAGTTTAGCCAAACAGTGATGAGATTGACATGGAGAGGTGATACAATCAGAGTTACTTTCAAATGATTATCAAGGCTATTGCATAAAGGACTAAAGGTGCTATTTGTTGTCTTCTTGAGGAAGAATCTATGCCGGCACTTAGGCACATAATTCTCTAGAACCTTCTTCTGTTGGCTCCTGAGCCATAACTTTTCCACTTATGCAGTTCTACTGCCACTGTCCACAACATTATCCACCCTGAAAGGAGATGGGAAAACCTTTCCCACTAATGTTGCCCTGTTTTTAGATTACAAAATCACTATATCTGCCTTTGGATTCAAAAAGGAGTTCCATGAGATGGAAGAATATTTTGGTTTCATATTGCAACACTTTCAAGGTATTTTCTGGTTTACCTTGGAAGCCTGGGACTTTACTCTTCAGAGTAAATCTTTAAAGGTATAATTTCAAAATAAAATATGAACATCTTATTCACAATTTCCTTGCAGTTAAGTAAATGAATAAAATGGGCTTTAATTATTTTGTTATGAAAATCCAGTTTTCCCCATTCACTTTAAAAAATTAGTTTTATTAAACCCAAATATCTGGGAATTTAAAAAGGAATAATGAAAATGTTCTTCTATTTATTGAACATGTATTATATATCATATGTGGTACTAAGTTCCTTTATTTATGTTTACCAAGTCCTACTGGGTGTCAGCCACTAATTCCAATAGGTAGAGTTGTCCCAGCCTCTAGTGGACAATCTCCTCAGCCAAATGTCAGACAGGTATAGTCATTTACCATGCAAGAGCCTCAAGAGAAGAACATAGAACCAACCGAAACTTAATCTATAACTTCCGTCCCCAATGTATCAGCATCATTAATGACATATTCCTCTTCTAGTCTTTCCAGATACTATTATAAACGTGTTTGAAATATACCCTTCCACATACCTGTTTCTATCTGTGCTTTTCCATTTCATCAAGTCTGTTTTTGATCATCTGGGATTGAAATCTGGCTGCTTGAACTAAGGGAACAATTCTTTATAGGAACACTCAATCATTTATCCTAATAGGGATTTGATTTTACCTGAAATACAAAGAAACATTGCAAGAAAGGGAACAATGTAGGGACTGCGAGCAATTCTATTATAAGTTTTCATTCTCAACATATATCATTCTCAATAAGTCACTCATTTTTTTTTTTCATTTAACTAGAATGTAAGGACATGCCTGCTCTGCTTGGTGCACTGTAGCTCCTGAGCAGTCTAACTACCTGATACAGAATTGATGCGCAAATGGTAAACCCGGTGTGCATACCATAATAGTTAAGAGTTCCAATTTGGGAGCCAGAACGCCTGGGTATGAATTCTGATTCCAACATTTATAAGCCACGTAACTTTGGGCATACTTAGCTGTGCCTCAGTTTCTCTCCATATGTAAAATGGGGAAATATAGGGTTGTTATGAATAGTACGAATGTTATGAATAGTAAGTGACTTAATATTTATAAAATGCTTAAAAGAGTGTTTGGCACAATGTAAGGGCTTGTTAAATTTTTAAAAACTTTAATTTTTATCTGTTTCAAATAACCACAGATTTTCAAAGACATTATTAATGGTTCTTGAAATAGAACCTTTCCATCACCTAAGGGCCTGCCCTCCCCACTCATCACCCTTATGGAGTTGTAACTAGTTTAAAAAGCTATGGGAAGACTATAATCTCAACAAGATTAGAAAGCACCATTCCTGAACTCCAAGAAAAATTTCAGAAAAAATGTGAATTTGAACTGGCACTCAGATTCACTAACTTGGATGCTTTCTCAAATTTTGGGATCATGGAGATGTCTGCATGTTCCTGTGTTTTAGATCTATAGCAATTTACTCTATGGCTTCAGAGTTCCCTTTAAAATGAAAGTAAAATCATTCTGATGGTATACAGTATCATACCCATCTACTTTTTTTTTTATTTATATGTCACAATTACATAAATGCACACACAACCTTCTCTGCTAACAGCATTTGTACAGCGTGCGGAAATCTTGAGAACAGCTTTTCTGCCAGGGTTACCACAATGTCCCATTTATTTTCCACTCAGGCCTGGGAAAGTCTACAAAGGCACACACTAGAAATTTGTGCCCAAACAGCTTTACTTGATTTAAGTCAGCCTCTTTTTCACGATCATTTTTAAAGACTAAATGTCAGTTCCTCCTCAACCTACTAAAGCAAACTACCTTTCTGTGAAGGACCACGGTCTTCAGGTGAAAATGGTCTACGGTAGACAGTTCATGTTTGAGGTCATTTTTGAAGTAAAATGTCCCTAAAGAGGACTACATTTACTGCAGAAGAATTGTAGAATTGCCGTATGAAGGAAGATTTCAATACACAAGAAACAATATTTTCTTGTTCCACAACGATGAAGTAATTTGCCAAGTTCAAAAATGAAATTATTTAGAAAGAGTTTAGAAATATTTTCTGACCATCCATTGTCAAGGACTTCAGCAAAATTCTCAGGAATAACAATTTTTTTTTCACTATTCATGAAAGCTTAAGTAATTTTAGGAGTCTTTGAGGAACTCCTTCAACCTCAAATTTAAACATTTAAGAAATAACATGTCTATTTTAAATGTAATATCAAATATGTTCCAAACTCATTCACTTGATCAGTTTAGTCTAGAAGTATTCACAGTATTCACTTGGGTTTTTTAATTTGCTTTACTTTCATGGTTTATGTCTTATCACTGTTCTAGTCTCTAACTACCTTTCAAACATTTTTTAATTTACAAAACTAAGGCCAAGTCTATACTAGCAAATTGAAGTTGAAAAGTAAGGCCCTTTGGGGGATAATTTCAAAGGAAAAATATTTTTCTAGTTACTAGCTTTTACATATTATTGATAAATACTCTCTGATTTTCTAAGTTCTCAACTTTATGTTCAAGTTTTGACCCAGACTTCACTAGGGAGACCTGTCCTAAATCCTAGCATAATAGGACACACTCTGTCTCACTTAAAATTATTTATGCTAACTAAGATTCTCTTGTATTTTCAGTAGATGTATTTCAAGTCTAATTATAACTGCAGTATTTACACAAAGGTATTTTTGTAGGGCCCTGACTTTTTCAGAAAGTTTATTGATTAAAAAATGCCAGCTTAATATATCACCATAGATTAAAAATGTAATAACAATAAAAGAATGTGAATATGCAAAATCATTATAAGCATGTCCTAAGATATTAGATAACGATTACTTTTTTAAATGTTTAAGTTAGATATATCTCAAGATAACTAGCTTTTCTATTTTATGCCACCTGCTTTTCACTTTTAAATTTATATTCCCTTTATATGCCTTTGAAAAACAGGAATAAAGGTGCATGTTTATTTTAACCTTTAAATTATAAACCAAAATTCTATCATTTTGCCTTCACTTCAGTGAATTCTGGCTTCCAAGTGGAAAAAGAAAAAAATGGTCCCTGAAATTTTCGATTTGGCCTGGCATTTGCAGCTAAGCCTTGCCTTTCTCCTGTTGTTCATGAACAATATCAAAAATACCAACGTCCAGTAAGACACACTGTGTCTGTAGTGGATTAGTACAAAAGCAAGACCTCTCATTGGTCTTGTCTGAACACAGAAAAAAAAGACATGAATAATTTCAAACCTCAAAAGTGACCAAGTATCCCCCTATCTGTACCACATGAGTGGATACTGCTTCTTTGCCAGTTATACCCTTGCCCTCTCTAGTCTTCCCCACATTAAATCAAACTTACTAAGATGCTTAACTGTAGGATTATACCAACTTTCTGACATTATTCATCCAATTCAAAGCAAAGTCCTGCTTCCAAGAACTCTTCTCCAAGTCACCTAACACAAGCTCAACTACTCTGGTAATGCCTAACACCTTCTTGCTGAGAGGTCCACCATTTCCTTGGTGTATGCTCTTCCTCACTGCAACAAGTTAAAAAACAGCCTATGCAACTCCAGTGGTGTGCCTGGTGGCCTTAGGCTGGAGGGCATTAACACCAGCAAGACCTTAGCTCCAGAACATGTTTGAAAACAGCTTCGCTTTTGGCAGAAATAACTTTCAGCAGTCACATTGTGTGGAAAAAGTCCAAATCCTATGTTGGAGTCCTTCTAATCAATTCGTGACAGTTTAATGAAAACTTGTATTTCTTATAACTCTTTATGAAAAAGAGAACCAGGACCTCATACTAGCTAGGCCTTTTTACCCTTGTTTAGATCTCTGTGGGAAGTGCCCCACAGATATGTGGGCAGAGGTGAGGGTGAAGCTACCTGGACTATTTGAAAGTCCAAAAGAATGCCTCCAATCATCTTCAGGAGAGGAGGGATTGACCTGGTTGCCCACACGTCCATGGTCCTAATGTAGACATTTGTGTAGCAGGGTGGGGCAGGAGGATTTCATTTTTCCTAACTTTGGTACACAGTAAAAATTATCTTCCCCCTCCCTCCCTCCTTCCCTCTCTTGCTTTTTTTCTTTCTTCCTTCATCTTTTATCTTTATCTCTCTCCCTTCCTCTCTCCTTTTCCAACTTCCTTCCCTTTTCCTTTATAATATGCCTTTACAGTCCAGGGAATGAATGCCATGAAACACTGTCAATTTTTGTCTTAAACAATGCCTATTTCTTCCTGCCTGTAGTCCCAGCTATCTGGGAAGCTGAGGCAGGAGAATGGCTTTTACCCAGGAGGCAGAGGTTGCAGTGAGCTGAGATCGCGCCGCTGCACACCAGCCTGGGCAATAGAGCAAGACTGCATCTTAAAAAAAAAAAAAAAAAAAAAAAAAAAAAAAAAAAAAAAAGCCCATTTTATAAAATTCATACACAAATAACATACAAAAAGTCAAAAAATATACAAATGTGATTTGGTAGCACAGTAGCTGAATGATCTCTCACCATTTGAAAAATATGTTGAAATATTTTCAATTATTTCATTTTATAACTTCTAATAAAAAAATATCGGTTTTCTAAAACTAGCCTCTCTTTTAGGCTCTCCCTTTTCTTGAACAAACACACCTCTTTCAATTTACACTTTAGAGTGGTGTAAATTGTTTTAATATGCATAAGGAGGTAATAGGATTCAAAGTCAAAGAAAGTGAAGCTTTCTGTTTCCTCTTTGCAGCCTGGACTGCTGCATTCTCTAGAACACTTCACCAATGCACTTTAGATAAGAGTGTTGAACCCATTGCAAGGTTCAACAGAGCAGATTCTCCCTGTGTCTTTTCATAGGGCTCAGATTTCATTCTGTGCCAGGAGTTATACATCACTCTCAATGGTGTGTCTCCAGAGCTGATTGAGGAAAGTGCAGAAAAACTACCGTTAACAAGGGAGTAATTACATTCAGCCTAAATTAATTATTGGCCGCTCAGGACTGGTGAGCAAGGGCCACACAGATGGCCTCTGACTCAGTTCCCACCTTTGAGGAAAGAAATATTCCAATATGGTGCACATGACTGCATAAGATAACAAGAGGCAGGCTATTTCTGGTCTACTGGTCTTGAAGTTACCATATTTGTTAATATGACATGGGGCTTATTTGCGTTAACACTGTAGGTACATTGTATTTTTTAGGGAAAAAAATGAATGATAGTCACTTGGGACGGAGGTCATTTCACGGCAGTCAGCATTAGGACCAGCAAAGTCAAGCCAGGGACCTTTAAAATGCATTTCAGTCGAAAGAACAGGTCATGGATCAGTGAACAGGTGATGGAAGGTGTTCGTGAGGAATTTAGATTAGCAAAAAATACAAACAAACCACAAGAATCAGGGAAGAGAGAAATCAGGACAACCTGGAGAGCAGGAAGCCAAGGTCTTGGCAGGGTGGCAAGGATGACACTAATAGGACCTGGAGACTATGCGCCATGCAAGCAAGGACTAGGATTCTCATTTACTCTGTGTCCTCAGAAGCCAGCACAGTTGGCACACACCACATGTCAGTAAACTTTTGTTGAAGTAATCAGTCAATTTCATCTATTATTCATTTATGAAATAGCATGCTCTTGCTAGAGAGCTACATAGAATTAGTTCAACTTAATAAATATTTTAGAGTTCCTACTCTGTACTAGGCACTGTGACAGATACTAGAAAATAATATATAAGCCAGGCTCCTGTCCTCAAGGAATTTGCAATATAGTGTCTGAGGCTGAATGTAAAAAGTAATTACTAGTCATTATGATAACTGCAATAACAGAAGTATGGAGATGATAAGTGGCCAAACAAAAAAACTACCTATTGGTGCTGTCAAGGAGGAGCTGCCCAGAAGCCGTTTAAAAGTATATACAGATAGCAGCTGGTTGGATGGAAAGTGGGGGAAAAGCGCAGTAGGAAAAAGAAACATATATATAGGCAGAGGGACCCAAACAACATAGCAAGCTCATGGAAGAAGTAGTTCAATGTTGCTGGAGAGTAATCAATCTGAAAAAAAATCAAGAAAGTAATCTCATTTACAATATCTACAAATAAAATAAAATACCTAGGATTTAACTTCTTATCCAAAACAATGAAAGATCTCTACAATTAAAGCTATAAGATCTATCAACAGATAAATTGATAAAGAAGATGTGGTACTTACAGACAATGGTGTACTATCCGTCATAAAAAAAGAATGAGGTGCTGTCATTTGCAACAACATGGATAGAACGGGAGGTCATGATACTAAGTGAAATAAACCAGGCATAAAAAGACAAATATCACATGTCCTCGCTTATTTGTGGGATCTAAAAGTCAAACAATTGAATGTGTGGTAGTAGAGAGTAGAAGGGCAGTTACTAGAGACTGGGAAGAATAGTGGGTAGGTGGTGGTGGAGAGGTGGGGATGGTGGTGGAGAGGTGGTGGTGGGGAGGTGGGAGAGGTTAAAGAGTATAAAAAAACAGGAAGAATGAATAAGACTTAGTATTTGATACCACAACAGAGTTACTATAGTCAATAATACTTTAATTGTACATTTTAAAATAAAGTATATTTGGATTATTTGTCACACAAAGGATAAATGCTTGAGAAAACAGATACCCCATTTTACATGATATGATTATTATACATTTCATGTCTATATCGAAACATCTCATGTACTCCATAAATATATATACCTACATACCCACAAAATTAAAATTAAATATTAAAAAAGAAAACTGTAAAACAGTAATGAAAGAAATGGAAGCATACACAAAAAGTAAAAACACATTCCATGTTGATGGATTAAAAGAATCAATATTATTAAAATGTTCATGCTACCCAAAGCAATCTATAGATTCAAGGCAATCCCTATCAAAATACTAATGACATTCTTTATAGAAATAGAAAAAAATCCTAACATTTATACGGAACCACAAAAGATGCAGAATAGCCAAAGCTAGCCTTAGCAAAAGAATAAAATTGGAAGAATCACATTACTTGAGTTCAAATTATACTACAGAGTTATAGTAATCAAAACAACAAAATATTGGGTGTAAAAACAGACACATAGACCAGTGAAACAGAATAGAGAACCTGGAGACAAGCTCATACATCTACATTGAACTCCTTTTTGACAAAGGTGCCAAGAATACACACTGGGAAAACTTTATTTCATAAATGGTGCTGGGAAAATTGGATATCTATATGCATGAGAATGAAACTAGACCCCTATCTCTTGCCATATACAAAATCACCAAACAAATAAAAATTGATTGGAGACATAAATATAAGACCTCAAACTATGAAACTACTAAAAGAAAACGTTGGGGAAACTCTCCGGGACATTGGACTGGACAAAGATTTCTTGAGTAATACCCCACAAGCACAGGCAACCAAATAAAAATGTACAAATGGGATCACATTAAGTTAAAAAGCTTCTGCACAGTAAAGGAAACAATCAGCAAAGTGAAGAGAACCAGCAAAATGGAGGAAAATATTGCAAAGTATCCATCTGACAAGGGTTTAATAACTGGAATATATAGAAGCTCAAGCAGCTCAATAGGAAAGAAATCTAATATTATAATTTTAAAATGGGCAAAAGATATGAACAAATATTTCTCAAAAGAAGACATATAAATGGCAATAGTGTATGAAAAGATGCTCAATATCGTTGATCATCAGAGAAATGCAAATCCAAACTACAATGAGATATCTCACCCCAGCTATTGTTATTGCCTGTCTTTTCAATAAAAGCCATTTTAGCCAGCAAGGATGTGGAGGAAAAGGAACCCTCGTACACTGTTGGTGGGAATATAAATTAGTACAACCCTTATGGGGAACTGTCTGGGTTCCTCAAAAAACTAAAAATAGAGCTACCATATCGTATTAGTCCATTTTTGCACTGCTATAAATACCTGAGACTCTAGGTAATTTATGAAGAAAAGAGGTTTAATTGGCTCATGCTTCTATAGGCTGTATAGGAAGCATGGCAGCATCTGCTTCTGGGGAGGCCTCAGGGAGCTTTTACTCATGGCAGAAGGCAAAGTGGGAGCAAGCTTACCTTACATGACAGGAGCAGGACCAAGAGGTGGCAGGAAGGTGTATGCTACACATTTTTAAATAACTGCATCTCATGATAGCTCATTATCACAAGAACAGCACTGAGGAGATGATTCTAGACCATTGATGAAGGATCCACCGACCATGAGGCCCCACCTCCAACACTGAGGATTACAAGTGAATATGAGATTTGGGTAGGGACACAGATCCAAACCATATCACATATGATCTGGCAATACCACTGCCAGATATACACCCAACAGACAGAAAATAAGTATATTGAAGAGACAGCTGCACTCCTATGTTTGTTGCAGCACTATTCATGATAGCCAAGATTGGGAAGCAACTCAACAGATGAATAGATAAAGAAAATGTGATACATATACACAATACTATTCAGCCATAAAAATTAATGAGATCCTGTCATTTGCAACAACACAGACAGAACTGGAGGTCATTATGTTAGGTGAAATAAGCCAGGCACAGAAAGACGAACTACACTTATTCTCACTTATTTAAGGGATCTAAAAATTAAAGCAGCTGAACTCATGGAGATAGATAGTAGAATGATGGTTACCAGAAGCTGGGAAGGAAGGATAGTCCGGTGCTGGAGGGGAGCGGCATGTTTAATGGGTACAAAAATCTAGTTAGAATGAGTAAGATTTCATATTTGATAGCACAAGAGGGTGACTACAATCAACAATAATTTACTGTACATTTTAAGATTACCAAAAGAGTATAATTGTATTGTTTGTAACACAAAAAAGGATAAATGCTTTTGGTGATTCATACCTCATTTACCCTGATGTGGTTATTATGCATTATATATGACTGTATCAAAATGTGATATATACCCCATAAATATATACACCTACTATGTACCCACAAAAATTAAAAATTAAAACAGAGAAAAAAACCAATACTGCTAGAGAGACACTCATGGCAAGATGAGGATGTAAGGAGCTTGAGCTTGGACATGGATAATGAGGAAACACAGTAGCACTGAAAGTAGAGAAGGATCAGATTTGCATTTTAATAAGATAACCCACCTAATAGATAAAGAAAAGATGGGAGAGGGAGAAGATTTTAACACCAAAGTTCATGCTAGAGATGGGAAGACACAGAAGTAAGACAGTGGCAATCAAAATGACCAGGAAGAGTTATATTTAAGAGATACCTGAGAGATGAGATAGATAAGATTTAATGTTTAATTGGATATGACCAGGGAGGGAGAAAATAAACTAAAAATATCTTTGCTTTCCAGGCTTGGGAAACTGGGTGGATGTTGAATTGCCAATTGGGTTAAAGCAAATTGAGTGAAGTCACTGGGGGAGAGGAGAATAGATAATGAGTTGTTTAGGACATGTCGAATTTGACAACTAATAGGACATTTAAGTGGAAATTTTTAGTAGGCAATTTGATTTCCAGGCAGCGTCTATGTCAAAAACAGTTTGGAAAGTTATCATGATATAGGCAAAAGTTGAAGGCAAGAGGATGAATGGGATCATCTAGCAGGGGATATAGATTGAGAAAATAAAAGTATTATGGATAAACCCTGGTGAATACTTACATTTAGGTGATGGGTAAAGAAAGAAAAATTAGTGAAGAAAATGAAGGAAGGAAGGAAGGAGGAAGGAAGGAAGGAAGGAAGGAAGGAAGGAAGGAAGGAAGGAAGGAAGGAAGGAAGGAAGGAAGGGAGGGAGGGAGGGAGGGAGGGAGGGAGGGAGGGAGGAAGGAAGGGAGGGAGGGAAAGAGAGAGAAAAAGAAAGAGAGAGAGAGAGAAAGAAAGAAAGAAAGAAAGAAAGAAAGAGAGAGAAAGAAAGAGAGAGAAAGAAAGAAAGAAAGAAAGAAAGAAAGAAAGAAAGAAAGAAAGAAAGAAAGAGAGAGAGAAAGAAAGAAAGAAAGAAAGAAAGAAAGAAAGAAAGAAAGAAAGGAAGGAAGAAAAAGGAAGGAAGGAAAGAGAGAGAAGGAAAAGAAAGAAAGAAAGGAAGGAAGGAAGGAAAGAAAGAAAGACAGACAGACAGACAAAGAAAGAAAGAAAGAAAGAAAAAAAAAAAAAAGAGAGAAAGAAAGAAAAGAGAAAGAGACGTGGTGCACGTCTGTAATCCCAGCTGCTTGGGAGGCTGAGGCAGGAAAAACGCTTGAACCCAGGAAGCAGAGTTTGCAGTGAGCCGAGATCACGCCACTGCACTCCAGGCTGGGTGACAAAATAAGACTCCAGTCCTCCCCCCCCCAAAAAAAAAGAAAAAAGAAAAAAGAAACAAAAGAAAATTATGCTAGCATTTTAATAATTGCCATAGTCTTCAAATGACCCATAACCATTTTCATCTTTAGCAAGGTTGTCTTTTTCAAGAGGTCTCCTTAAATACAATACAGTGAAAATCCCAGTTTTCATCCTTCCACCTTGTCATAAACTCCCAGTATAATAATTATATTGTATATTCTGCAAGTAATTCATCAGTAAGTAAAAGGCAAACTAGTTGGAGCACCTGTGTTTCAGACTTTTGGAAATGCATCACTTTTCTAGCCCTGCTAGATATCTTGTGACAGTGCTAAATTCGTTTAATAAAAATGGAAGCTTTTCTATCGATCGCTCAGGTTTTTCTACATACACAATCATTTTGTCTGAAAATCCATAAATGTGCCATATTAGTCAGAGTCAGGAAACAGAACCCACATCAATTATTTTAACAAAAGTGTACATACACTATGAATTGAAGATCTGAAAGACAAAAAATAGAGCACTAATGCATGATAGAGATAGCAATAGCAGGAATGTAAAACAAGTGAACTCATAGACACAGAGGATAGAATGGTAGTTGCAAAGGTTCGAGGAGGGAAGGAATGGGGAGATGTTGGTCAAAGGGTGCAAAATCTCAACTAGACGGGAGAAATATGTTTCATTTTTAGATCTGTTGCACAGCATAGTGAATATAGTTCATAATATTTATTGTGCATTTTAAAATTACTAAGAATGTAAATTTTAAATGCTCCCACCACAAAAATGTCTAGTATTTGAGGTGATGGATGTGTTAACTAGCTTATTTAATGTTTCCACATTGTGTTCATAAATTATAACATCATTTTGTATCCCATATATTTATACAATTATAAGTTGTCAACTTACAATAATTCTTTTAAAGATAGCACCTACTACACCCAAGACTTGGGGGTACTAAACAGAAGAGATTAGAATTTATAAAATGTAAAAGCTTAGAGGAGTGACCCTAGGGCATCAAAATTTGGACTTCTGAGAAATGAATGCTGCTGAGTTGGTGCTAATGTCTCTGAGTTTGAAGGAAGGTACCCTTGATCCCATAACCCCAGTTTCTGAGAAAAGGGTGGCAGCTGGCTTGTTCTGGTGTCTCTGAGGGGGCACAAGCAGGCTAGTTCTTCCAAGAGTTGAAAAATTGCAAACTGGATTCAACTATTGTGACTGAAATGAACTGCCATAGTTGGTGTCAATAAGTGAGCCTGAGATGTTATTGGCAGGAATGAGAAATAAACAGGAAGTTCACATAACGCATACAGGAATAAACAAGTCCCTTATCCTCCTCCAGTATTGCCCACTCCCTCTAGATGTATAACATACTCTTCTCTTGATTCATTCATAGCACTTGCTTCCCTAGATTTATAGCACCCTCTGTTGGCTCCATTAGAAGAATTAGCAGCTTGCCAATTGGCGAAACAGAAATGTGGAAAGATCTCAAAATTACAAGCAGAATTCATAAGAATGCTATGCTTACTAAGTAACAATACTACCTTAATATATGGCATATTGACAAGGAATCCAGAAGGAATTTGGGAGGTTTCAAATCCAAATACGATTGTTCTCCTCAGTACATTTGTCAAAGTGAAAAGCATCTGCAAAGCAGAGCAGAGATTTCAAAAGCCTTCGAGCTAATAATTACAGTTTAGGATCCATCTGGCTCTGAGTTGAAAACTGAATAGCCAGGTACATTCAGTTTTCTGATTATTTAAGGGTAGACTGATTAGTACCACATCTTCAATTTAGCCTTGACTTACACAATCCCTGATTTATAGAGGGAATCAGACACCAGTAGATAGGCCAGGATCAAATGGGTGAATCTATTAGCTAAGATGTCTACAATTTTGCAGATATACTGCTGGCATTCAAAAAGAATAAAGAAACTTGTTACAAAAACAGAACCTCATAACCAAAAGAAAAAAAGAGAGAGAGAGAGAGAAAACAAACAGTAATAACCAAAGATGATCCAAGTATTGGAGTTAATCTGACAAGGACTTCAAAATAACTATTATTATCATGTTCAAGAAAATAGAAGGAAACATGGACAGAAAATGAATGGAAAGATAAAACTAACTAAAAAACAAAAATACAGCTATACAAAAATTAAATGGACATTCTAGAATTGGAAAATACAATATCTAAATTAAGAAAAAAATTAGATGGTGTTAGCAACAGATTATATGCAGCAGAAGGAGGATTGGTAAACTGGAAAAGAGCTTAATAAAAAATATCCAAATTGAAGTACACAGGGAAAATAATAAACCACAGAAAAGAATAGTGCAATAAAACAACATGGTCTAACATATATAAAATTGGAGTTTCAAATGGAAAGGATAGGAAGGACAGGGAGGAAGTAAGATTTGAAGAGACAATGGCCAGTAATTTTCTAAAACCAATGAAGTCTCTCAACTTACAGGTTCTAGAAACTCAGTGAACCCCAAACAAGATAAATCAAGCATGACTACATAAAATTATATTAGATCAATTGTAATAATACAATTTCTGTGTAAAAAGTTACACAGAAAATATTTTTAAAGCAACCAGAAAAAAAAAGATGCATAATCTTCTGGACTAGCTAGAGATTTTTTTTTCCCCACCGGAACTGATAAGATAGATGGATAGATGATAGATGGATACATGGATGATTAATAGATAGATAGATAGATAGATAGATAGATAGATAGATAGATAGATAAAGTAGGTTTATTATGAGGGATTGGCTCATATGTTTATGGAGACTGGAAAATTCCACAATCTGCTGTCTACAAGCTGGAAGTCAAGGGGAGCCAGTGGTAGAGCTTCAGTCCAAGCCCAAAGGCTAGAGAAACAGGAGTGCCAATGTTTGAGGCAAAAGAAGAGGATGTCCCAGCTCCAGCGGAGGGAGCAAATTTGCCCTCCCCCCACCTTTTGTTCTATTTGGGCCCTCAGTGAATTGGATGATGCCCAGTCACATTGAACGGCGATCTTTTCCTGGTCTATTGATTTACCTCCAAAGGAGCAATAATAAACTGAGAACTGACCTCATAGAAAAGAATAGAGATAAAAGATACTGAAATGACATCCTTAAAATACTGAAAGAAAATAACCTTTAATTTAGAATTCTATATTCACAACAAAATCGTTCAATAATGAAAGTGAAATAAATATATTCAAATGAACAAAACTAGTAAACATGCAGTAAAACAGACAATAAAGGGAACTTTTGAAGAACAGAAAGGTTATCTTAGAGTAAAACATAAAATTTCAAAAAGAGTAAAGAGCAATAAAAATTTTAAATAAATATTGACTAAATATTGTCTCCACCAGTAATAATAATAGCCTGTGTGGTCTGAGGTATATGTTGAACTAAAATGCATAGCAATAACAATGCAAGAGGCGGAGAGGAGAATAAATGGAATTCAATTATTCTGAAATTCTCACATTATCAGGGAAGTGATAGAAATAATAACTTAGACCACAATAAGTCAAAATGCATGTTGTAACTTCTATGGAGATCACTAAAACAAGACTAAAAAAATGTATAACTATAAGGTTGAGAAAAGAAAAATGGCATAATAAAAATATATTATTCATTCAAAAAATGCAAGAACTGAGAAGAAAAAGAACATGAAAAGTAATGTATGAGGCAATGGATATACTAAATACTCTGACTTGAATTTCAGACAATGTATACATGTATCAAAACATTACACTGCATCCCATAAATATCCATAATTATTATATGCCTATGTATATGCATGTATAAGGTAGATGAATAAATGATAAAGGAAAAGCCTACAATAAATAAAAATATGTAATTATATTAAATATAAATTGAGTTGAAATAATAATAGATTATTATATTGAATTATCAAAAGTTGTATGATGCTTATGAGCTAGTAGAGTTGAAAGTAAATGAATGAAAATATGTATATCATAAAAATACTAATACAAATTACATATAATTATGCTGATCTTGGATACAGTATGCTTTAAGGCAAGAACATTTACTTAACACAAAAGAGATGTTTATATTATATAATGATAAGGAAATCATTCCACTTGAGAATTTTAAATCTCTGTGAATAAATAATATAGATGTAAAAGAAAGACATGAAAAAATAAAGAAAACTGAAAAGAAAAATTTTAAAACACACATTCCTTGCTAGGACTTTGACATACTTCCTTCAATAGCTAATAAAACAAGCAGATAAAAAGTCAGTAGAGATATACAAGACTTGAATAAATAAGAAACTTGATCTAATTGACATACATACAACATTACACTCAACAATAAAATATACATACTATTTTCAGTACACATGGAACATTTGTCAAAATAGATTCAATATTTGGCTATAAAGCAAACCTCAACAAATTCAAAGGACTAAAATCATTCAGAGCATGTTCTCTGAACATAATGGAATCAAGCTATACATAGATAATTTTAAAAAACTGGGAAATCCCTACTATCTTGGGTATTAAATAATGTATTTCTAAATAACACATGGATCCAAAAAGAAATGGCAATAAAAATTTAAAATGTTTTGAAATCAAAAATAATTAATATGTGTAATATTGAAAGTGGGAGAATGGTATCAAATGAGTTGTTTAAGGAAAATATATAGCCTTAAGTGCATATAGTAGAAGATTATAAAAATCAAAATTAATAATTTATGCTTTATCTCAAGAAGTTAGAAAAAGAACAGAAAAGTTAAATAACAAGAGAAGGAAATATTAGATAAGAATATAAATCAATAAAACAGAAAGAACTTAGAGGAGAAAAATCATTGAAGACAATAGTTGGTTCATTGAAGCTATAAATAAAATTGATAAATCTCTAGAAAGACTAATAAAGAAAAAGAGAGGAAAAACAAATTACCAACAACAGGGATAGGAAGGGAACATGAGTATGGACTGTATAGACATTAGAAAGATAATAACAAATGTTTTTCTATCAATATATTTTGAACTCTAAGCCAAAACAGAAGTTTTCATTAGAAAACAAAACTTACGGGGGGGCGGAGCAAGATGGCCGAATAGGAGCAGCTCCAGTCTCCAACTCCCAGCGCGAGCGACACAGAAGACCGGTGATTTCTGCATTTTCAACTGAGGTACTGGGTTCATCTCACTGGGGAGTGCCAGACGATCGGCGAGAGCTGAAGCAGGGTGAGGCATTGCCTCACCTGGGAAGCGCAAGGGGGAAGGGAGTCCCTTTTCCTAGCCAGGGGAACTGAGACACAACACCTGGAAAATCAGGTAACTCCCACCCCAATACTGCGCTTTAAAAAACAGGCACACCAAGAGATCATATCCCACACCTGGCCGGGAGGGTCCCACACCCACGGAGCCTCCCTCATTGCTAGCGCAGCAGTCTGTGATCTACCTGCAAGGCAGCAGCGAGGCTGGGGGAGGGGCGCCCGCCATTGCTGAGGCTTAAGTAGGTAAACAAAGCTGCTGGGAAGCTCGAACTGGGTGGAGCTCACAGCAGCTCAAGGAAACCTGCCTGTCTCTGTAGATTCCACCTCTGGGGACAGGGCACAGTAAACTAAACAAATGCAGCAGACACCTCTGCAGACGCAAAAGACTCTGTCTGACAGCTTTGAAGAGAGCAGTGGATCTCCAACACGGAGGTTGAGATCTGAGAAGGGACAGACTCCCTGCTCAAGTGGGTCCCTGACCCCTGAGTAGCCTAACTGGGAGACATCCCCCACTAGGGGCAGTCTGACACCCCACACCTCACAGGGAGGAGTACACCCCTGAGAGGAAGCTTCCAAAGCAAGAATCAGACAGGTACACTCGCTGTTCAGAAATATTCTATCTTCTGCAGCCTCTGCTGCTGATACCCAGGCAAACAGGGTCTGGAGTGGACCTCAAGCAATCTCCAACAGACCTACAGCTGAGGGTCCTGACTGTTAGAAGGAAAACTATCAAACAGGAAGGACACCTACACCAAAACCCCATCAGTACATCACCATCATCAAAGACCAGAGGCAGATAAAACCACAAAGATGGGGAAAAAGCAGGGCAGAAAAGCTGGAAATTCAAAAAATAAGAGCGCATCTCCCCCGGCAAAGGAGCGCAGCTCATCGCCAGCAACAGATCAAAGCTGGACGGAGAATAACTTTGACAAGTTGAGAGAAGAAGGCTTCAGTCCATCAAACTTCTCAGAGCTAAAGGAGGAATTATGTACCCAGCGCAAAGAAACTAAAAATCTTGAAAAAAGAGTGGAAGAATTGATAGCTACAGTAATTAATGCAGAGAAGGTCATCAACGAAATGGCAGAGATGAAAACCATGACACGAGAAATACGTGACAAATGCACAAGCTTCAGTAACCAACTCAATCAACTGGAAGAAAGAGTATCAGCAATTGAGGATCAAATGGATGAAATGAAGCAAGAAGAGAAACCAAAAGAAAAAAGAAGAAAAGAAATGAACAAAGCCTGCAAGAAGTATGGGATTATGTAAAAAGACCAAATCTACATCTGATTGGGATGCCTGAAAGTGAGGGGGAAAATGGAACAAAGTTGGAAAACACTCTTCAGGATATCATCCAGGAGAACTTCCCCAACCTAGTAGGGCAGGCCAACATTCAAATCCAGGAAATACAGAGAACGCCACAAAGATACTCCTCGAGAAGAGCAACTCCAAGACACATAATTGCCAGATTCACCAAAGTTGAAATGAAGGAAAAAATCTTAAGGGCAGCCAGAGAGAAAGGTCGGGTTACCCACAAAGGGAAGCCCATCAGCCTAACAGCAGATCTCTCAGCAGAAACTCTCCAAGCCAGAAGAGAGTGGGGGCCATTATGCAACAATCTTAAAGAAAAGAAATTTCAACCCAGAATTTCATATCCAGCCAAACTAAGTTTCATAAGTGAAGGAGAAATAAAATCCTTTACAGATAAACAAATGCTTAGAGATTTTGTCACCACCAGGACTACATTACAAGAGACCCTGAAGGAAGCACTAAACATGGAAAGGAACAACCGGTACCAGCCATTGCAAAAACATGCCAAAATGTAAAGACCATTGAGGCTAGGAAGAAACTGCATCAACTAACGAGCAAAATAACCAGTTAATATCATAATGGCAGGATCAAGGTCACACATAACAATCTTAACCTTAAATGTAAATGGACTAAATGCTCCAATTAAAAGACACAGACTGGCAAACTGGATAAAGAGTCAAGACCCATCAGTCTGCTGTATTCAGGAGACCCATCTCACACGCAGAGACATACATAGGCTCAAAATAAAGGGATGGAGGAAGATTTACCAAGCAAATGGAGAACAAAAAAAAGCAGGGGTTGCAATACTAGTCTCTGATAAAACAGACTTTAAACCATCAAAGATCAAAAGAGACAAAGAAGGCCATTACATAATGGTAAAGGGATCAATTCAACAGGAAGAGCTAACTATCCTAAATATATATGCACCCAATACAGGAGCACCCAGATTCATCAAGCAAGTCCTTAGAGACTTACAAAGAGACTTAGACTCCCATACAATAATAATGGGAGACTTCAACACTCCACTGTCAACATTAGACAGATCAACGAGACAGAAAGTTAACAAGGATATCCAGGAATTGAACTCATCTCTGCAGCAAGCAGACCTAATAGACATCTATAGAACTCTCCACCCCAAATCAACAGAATATACATTCTTCTCAGCACCACATCGTACTTACTCCAAAATTGACCACGTAATTGGAAGTAAAGCACTCCTCAGCAAATGTACAAGAACAGAAATTATAACAAACTGTCTCTCAGACCACAGTGCAATCAAACTAGAACTCAGGACTAAGAAACTCAATCAAAACCGCTCAACTACATGGAAACTGAACAACCTGCTCCTGAATGACTACTGGGTACATAACGAAATGAAGGCAGAAATAAAGATGTTCTTTGAAACCAATGAGAACAAAGATACAACATACCAGAATCTCTGGGACACATTTAAAGCAGTGTGTAGAGGGAAATTTATAGCACTAAATGCCCACAAGAGAAAGCAGGAAAGATCTAAAATTGACACTCTAACATCGCAATTAAAAGAACTAGAGAAGCAAGAGCAAACACATTCGAAAGCTAGCAGAAGGCAAGAAATAACTAAGATCAGAGCAGAACTGAAGGAGATAGAGACACAAAAAACCCTCCAAAAAATCAATGAATCCAGGAGTTGGTTTTTTGAAAAGATCAACAAAATTGACAGACCACTAGCCAGACTAATAAAGAAGAAAAGAGAGAAGAATCAAATCGACGCAATAAAAAATGATAAAGGGGATATCACCACCGACCCCACAGAAATACAAACTACCATCAGAGAATACTATAAACACCTCTACGCAAATAAACTGGAAAATCTAGAAGAAATGGATAATTTCCTGGACACTTACACTCTTCTAAGACTAAACCAGGAAGAAGTTGAATCCCTGAATAGACCAATAGCAGGCTCTGAAATTGAGGCAACAATTAATAGCCTACCAACCAAAAAAAGTCCAGGACCAGATGGATTCACAGCTGAATTCTACCAGAGGTACAAGGAGGAGTTGGTACCATTCCTTCTGAAACTATTCCAATCAATAGAAAAAGAGGGAATCCTCCCTAACTCATTTTATGAGGCCAATATCATCCTGATACCAAAGCCTGGCAGAGACACAACAAAAAAAGAGAATTTTAGACCAATATCCCTGATGAACATCGATGCAAAAATCCTCAATAAAATACTGGCAAACCAGATTCAGCAGCACATCAAAAAGCTTATCCACCATGATCAAGTGGGCTTCATCCCTGGGATGCAAGGCTGGTTCAACATTCGCAAATCAATAAACATAATCCAGCATATAAATAGAACCAAAGACAAGAACCACATGATTATCTCAATAGATGCAGAAAAGGCTTTTGACAAAATTCAACAGCCCTTCATGCTAAAAACGCTCAATAAATTCGGTATTGATGGAACGTACCTCAAAATAATAAGAGCTATTTATGACAAACCCACAGCCAATATCATACTGAATGGCCAAAAACTGGAAAAATTCCCTTTGAAAACTGGCACAAGACAGGGATGCCCTCTCTCACCACTCCTATTCAACATAGTGTTGGAAGTTCTGGCTAGGGCAATTAGGCAAGAGAAAGAAATCAAGGGTATTCAGTTAGGAAAAGAAGAAGTCAAATTGTCCCTCTTTGCAGATGACATGATTGTCTATTTAGAAAACCCCATTGTCTCAGCCCAAAATCTCCTTAAGCTGATAAGGAACTTCAGGAAAGTCTCAGGATACAAAATTAATGTGCAAAAATCACAAGCATTCTTATACACCAGTAACAGACAAACAGAGAGCCAAATCAGGAATGAACTTCCATTCACAATTGCTTCAAAGAGAATCAAATACCTAGGAATCCAACTTACAAGGGATGTAAAGGACCACTTCAAGGAGAACTACAAACCACTGCTCAGTGAAATCAAAGAGGACACAAACAAATGGAAGAACATACCATGCTCATGGATAGGAAGAATCAATATCGTGAAAATGGCCATACTGCCCAAGGTAATTTATAGATTCAATGCCATCCCCATCAAGCTACCAATGAGTTTCTTCACAGAATTGGAAAAAACTACTTTAAAGTTCATATGGAACCAAAAAAGAGCCCGCATCTCCAAGACAATCCTAAGTCAAAAGAACAAAGCTGGAGGCATCACGCTACCTGACTTCAAACTATACTACAAGGCTACAGTAACCAAAACAGCATGGTACTGGTACCAAAACAGAGATATAGACCAATGGAACAGAACAGAGTCCTCAGAAATAATAACACACATCTACAGCCATCTGATCTTTGACAAACCTGAGAGAAACAAGAAATGGGGAAAGGATTCCCTATTTAATAAATGGTGCTGGGAAAATTGGCTAGCCATAAGTAGAAAGCTGAAACTGGATCCTTTCCTTACTCCTTATACGAAAATTAATTCAAGATGGATTAGAGACTTAAATGTTAGACCTAATACCATGAAAATCCTAGAGGAAAACCTAGGTAGTACCATTCAGGACATAGGCATGGGCAAAGATTTCATGTCTAAAACACCAAAAGCAACGGCAGCAAAAGCCAAAATTGACAAATGGGATCTAATTAAACTAAAGAGCTTCTGCACAGCAAAAGAAACTACCATCAGAGTGAACAGGCAACCTACAGAATGGGAGAAAATTTTTGCAATCTACTCATCTGACAAAGGGCTAATATCCAGAACCTACAAAGAACTCAAACAAATTTACAAGAAAAAAACAAACAACCCCATCAAAAAGTGGGCAAAGGATATGAACAGACATTTCTCAAAAGAAGACATTCATACAGCCAACAGACACATGAAAAAATGCTCATCATCACTGGCCATCAGAGAAATGCAAATCAAAACCACAATGAGATACCATCTCACACTGGTTAGAATGGCAATCATTAAAAAGTCAGGAAACAACAGGTGCTGGAGAGGATGTGGAGAAATAGGAACACTTTTACACTGTTGGTGGGATTGTAAACTAGTTCAACCATTATGGAAAACAGTATGGCGACTCCTCAAGGATCTAGAACTAGATGTACCATATGACCCAGCCATCCCATTACTGGGTATATACCCAAAGGATTATAAATCATGCTGCTATAAAGACACATGCACACGTATGTTTATTGCAGCACTATTCACAATAGCAAAGACTTGGAATCAACCCAAATGTCCATCAGTGACAGATTGGATTAAGAAAATGTGGCACATATACACCATGGAATACTATGCAGCCACAAAAAAGGATGAGTTTGAGTCCTTTGTAGGGACTTGGATGCAGCTGGAATCCATCATTCTTAGCAAACTATCACAAGAACAGAAAACCAAACACCGCATGTTCTCACTCATAGGTGGGAACTGAACAGTGAGATCACTCGGACTCAGGAAGGGGAGCATCACACACCGGGGCCTATCATGGGGAGGGGGGAGGGGGGAGGGATTGCATTGGGAGTTATACCTGATGTAAATGACGAGTTGATGGGTGCAGCACAGCAACATGGCACAAGTATACATATGTAACAAACCTGCACGTTATGCACATGTACCCTACAACTTAAAGTATAATAATAATAAATAAATTAAAAAAAAAAAAAGAAAACAAAACTTACTAAAACTGTAAGAATAGAGTCAAAATTGTAAAATTATTTGCTTGATGTCTTATGATATAGAAATTTTTTTAAAAATTATGTGTATTTATATATTTATTTATAAGTAGAAGAATCTCATTAGCCTTATGTAGTGGATTAAATGCTGGCCTCTCCAAAAAGATAAATGCACTTAGAATCTGTGAGTGTGACCTTATTTGGAAATAGGTTCTTTATAGATATAGTTAAATTAAGGCTGTCAAGATGAGATCATCCTGGATTATTTGAGTAACCCCCAAAATCCAGTGACAAAGACTGGCCCCTGAAGTCTTTGGAGGAAGTGTGACCATGAAGACACATTGATTTTTAAACCTTCCAGTCTCTAAAACTATGAAAGAATAAATTTTCTGTTGTTTAAAGTCACCAAATTTGTGGTAATTTGTTGTGGCAGCTACAGAAACTTATTTTACCTCATATGTTTCAAATTTATTAAAACTGTTAACAAAAATCTTACAAAGAAAACTCCAGGATTAGATTGCTTCACTAATAAGCTCTTCCAGATATTTCAGGAAGAAATAATGTGAGTCTGACCCAAATTCTTTTAGATAATAGAAAGAAAGCAGAAGCATTTCCCAATTAATTTTGTAAGTACAGCATAACCATGATGCCAATCCTTCCCATGCCTCTTATGTGATGCCAAAACTTCAGAAGGACAATAAAATATAGGGAAACTAGAAACCAGTCTTTCTCATGAACATAAATTCAAAAGTAATTAAAAAATTATCAAATCAAACGAGTGTTTATTCTAGGACTATAAAGGTTATTTTAAAATGTGCATACTTCTATTCACAATAGCAAAGACATGGAATTAACCTAGGTGCTCCTCAACAGTTCACTGTATAAAGAAAATGTAGTACATATACATGATGGAATACTACACAGCCATAAAAAAATGAAATCATGTCCTTTGCAGCAAAATGAATACAGCTGGAGACCATTATCCTAAGTGAATTAGCACAGGAACAGAAAACCAAATATCACATGTTCTCACTTATAAGTGGAAGCTTAATTTTGGGTACACATGGACATAATGATGGAAACAACAGACACTGGGGACTCCAAAAGGGAGGATGGACGCAGGGGTTACAAGGGCTGAAAAATTTCCCAGTAGGTACTATGTTCATTATGTGGGTGATGGGACCAATAGAAGCCAATCCTCAGCCATACGTAAGATGCCATTGTAACAAACCTGCACATGTACCCCTGAATCTAAAATAAAAATGAAAATTTTAAAAAATCTGTATACTTAATTTAAAAAGAGTTTAAAAATAGGTAAAATTAGCCTATAGGTTTAAAATTCAAGAATAGTTTTTATTTTGGAATGTTTTATTGACTAAAGCAGGTCACGAGTGGCTTCTGGTGTATTGATAATGTCCTGTTTCTTGACCTGGGTATTGATTACAAGAATGTGTCCATTTTGTGAAAGTTCATCAAAATGATTGCTTATAATTTGTGTACTTTTTGTGTATGTATTATAAAACTGTTACATTAAAAACTTTCTTCACTGGTTGTCAGAGTTGAATCACTAAAGAAGTTTAGGATTTGAGAAACCATGTAGCATTTAAATAAAATATTATGGATAAAAAAAGTAGGACTGTGCATTGGACTGGTTACTTATGACTGCACTGTAGAACATGAAAAATAAAAAGACAAGCTTGGTGATTGAATTTACAGTTTAAACCACAAACAGAAAAACTAGACAACTTCTATAAATGATATGAGAGAATCCTTATTTTCTAGAGCTGTACGTCTGAAATTTCTGAAAAGGAAGGCCTTCTACCAGAGGTGACCGAATCACAACACTGAATGAATTTGCAACCTTCCTATGACTCTTATGTTAAAGTTATGGCATTGATTCAGATAGAGTGAAACTCTGAGGATTGGTTTTGAGACATTTGAGGAGATATTGGTGAAGCTGTGTAACTTGAATAGCTGAATCACATATCCCATTAGTGTCCCTTGTTACTAGGAGCTGCCTTTGCTTCCCTAAGGCTATTAACCTACTCTTATCTAAAGAGTATCAACAACACCCACTAGACTAATTTTCCTACAAGGGAAAGTGGATTATCCTCAAGAACTCATATCACCTTACCCTGTTTTCAGACCTAGTCTCTAACAGATGGGTTGATTGGCTATATGAAATGATTGCCTATATTAAATAAAGAGTGAGATACTACAACTTCCTTAACAAACTATAAAGAAAGAAAACCATGGATAGCATAAAGAGGCAAAACAGCACTCTACAACATTTCTGTTGCAGAGCACTAGAAATAATATGTATATATTAGATGTAACAAAGCCTCCCCCACTTAATTCTGTTTTCTACTGGGTCCAGTAGCCATTCCTTTCACCTAAACTTTGAAAAGTACATTAGGAAATGGAGCACCAGCATCCTTGAAAGGCCTGTAGTGACACTTCTCTGCAGGTTATGGATGACAGTAGCAGGTGTTGACATTGCAAAAGTCTCCTTGAATTGTTTGGAGATAACTGGATCTTTTCTTCAATGATGTCAGCAGGAATTAACCACCAGAAACAAGGTGTGTGTGGTTACTCTAATGGGTACTAGGGCTGGAGAAACAATTAGAATAGTTTGACTCACACAGAGCTTTAGTAATGGTTAATTGGTCATGGTGTCCCTTTGATTGAAATAG
The DNA here is from genome assembly GCF_024542745.1 of Macaca thibetana thibetana. NCBI lineage: Eukaryota > Metazoa > Chordata > Mammalia > Primates > Cercopithecidae > Macaca > Macaca thibetana. The sequence goes on from NC_065581.1 coordinate 81,742,431, forward strand.
ATAGGCAGCCTGTACAAGTCTTACAGGATGTTAATAAGTGGTAAAGACTCTAAGTGTGATAAATAGAATCCTGTTCTGTATCACCATAGCGGAAAACCATGATCTCACTCAATTCTCAGGCCTGAACCAGACCCTTTTGGATGAAGAAAGGGCAGGGTCTTCTTGGGAAGAATTCAGTTAAATTTCCAAAAATTTATACCATGACTCTTCCTCCTAGCCTTTCTCAAAGTGATCTGTGGCTATTTACCAAGGTAACTTGTCTTTGAAAAAATGTACATTTTCAGACTTTCAGTGAATACTGGAAACTGACTCTGAACTGTTGCTAATTCTTAGGGGTCACAAATCACATGGTGGTCTAATAGTCAAAAGGTGAAGTAACAAAGGAATTTTTGGCCTGGGTCCGTTCAGAAGTCCCAAATCCACACCAAGGTTGTTTCCTCCGTGCCTGAATGCATAACTGGAGTAGACATACCCAGCTACCTGTAGAGTGCCCATATTAGTTGCTAGATCTGCAGAGGAATGGCTATTCTGGTAGAAGGACCAAGTAGAAGCCTCTAAAGCTGCCATTCTTTATCAAAATAACAAAAAATAAATAAAGCCACATCACATTTCTGAGGAAGCTAGTGCACTATCAAACATTTTAAAAATGCAGAGTTTGCAATTCTTATTACATCTTCATAAAGCTAGCCTATTTGGCCATGCAGGAAACAGGAGGACCTTGGAGCATGACGTGGGTTATCATAAGGTTAATCAAGATGTGATTCCAATTACAGCTGCTGTTCCAGATGCAGTCTTCTACTGAATAGAATCAACCATTGCTGTGGTACTTGGTTTGCAGAAATTGATTTAGAGAATTTTTTAAATTTATTTATTAAAAAATTCTACCAGACACCCTTTACTTTCAATTACCAGGCACAGCAGCACCCTCTACAGTTTCACCTAAGAGCCATACCAGCTTTTTACTGTTTTTCATAATCATAATCTCTCTATCTCTGTTACATCATCTATCATGCAGGACATTATGCTGGTCATCTTTACTGATGATGTCATGCTGATCGAACCTGGTGATGGGGAAATAGCAAATATTCTAGATATCTTGATGTGTGCTACAAAGCAAAAAATATTAAAATTTCTATGTCTACGAACTTGTCAACATCTCCTTATGATTCTCTCCATTTTGTTTTATAGATCTCAATGGTATATGTCGGGTACATCATTTTAACATATTCCTGGTAAAGCACTCCTCATTATTATGTGTTTCCCTATTTTACTACTATTATTCCTCCCCCTCCACTGGCCTTTCCAGGGACCTGTCCAGAATCAGATCTTGTGGTGGCATGTCCAGGCTTTTGGCCCATGCTAATATTAGAGATATAGTAGATTGAGTTACCAAGCTAGCAGGCCATTTGGTTCAATTCCTGTTTATAGGATGATGTCTAATATGTGTTGATCTTTCACTGCCTGGGACTGTTCTAAGCCATAGATAGCCCCAGACAGTGATTGGCTTTTTTTTTTTTTTCCCTGTATCCCTTAATGAAACAGAGTTGGAGAAGGTTCCCTGGCTTCTGTTCTGCACTTCCAGGCCCTGGCTTCAATCAGTGGACCTGGTTCTGTCCTCCTCTTACATGGAGTAATTTTGGTTCCTTTTAGCCAACATTGGTTAAACTCCCTTAGTCAACATTGGTTAAAATTTATTGTTTCTATAGACATATGGCTTATCTACTCTATACTTGGTGCGTTGTTCCATTTCTGATCCACAGTGATATTGGTTTTATATTTGAGTTAACCCATGTATTTTTAAATTTTCTTTTTCAAAGTTTACTTATCATTGTCATGAATTTGGAAAATCAACGCTTGAATTTATTGTGCCCTCTTAACATGACATTACCAACCATTAGGTTTATAACAAAATCATTATTCCTGGAAAATAATCTACTAATTTACAAATAGCAGTGAGTAGTAGCCAGGCATAATTTTTATAATACAGTCATGTTCCACATGACAATGTTTTGATCAATGATGGACCATGTACATGAGAGTAGTCCCACAAGATTTTTAATCCTGTAGTTTTACTGTACATTTTCTGTTTCAGTACATGAATACTTACCATTGTGTTACAGTTGCCTACAGTATTCAGTGAGTAAATGCTGTACAGGTTTGTGGTTTAAAAGCAATAGGCTATACTGCGTAGACTAGGAGCAATAGGCTGTACCATGTAGCCTAGGTGTGTAGTAGGCTATACCATCTAGGTTTGTGTGAGTACACTATGACTTTCACGTAATAAAATTGCCTAACAATGAATTTCTCAGAATGTATCCCTTCATGAAGTTATTTATAACTGCAGTTCTTTCAGAGGATGTTGCTATCTTATTTTATAACACTTTTGTGTTTTCAGCATATAGCAATAAATGCAGAATAATTTTTGTCTTTAAAATTATACTGGAAAGAATATATTTTGAAACATAAAGCACAAATAACTTTTATATGAGAAAAATAGCCCAAGTGAATGGATTCTTGAGAGTTGTAGGAGTTGTTTATTGCGATGTGTTTTGGCAATGTGGAAATTCTTATGAGAAAACTAGAAACAATTTTTTTCCTAGTGAGAAATTTTAAGTTTTGTTCTACTGCTTAGTTTGAATGTTTCTGGACATAATTTGGTCAACTACCTTGCTTAAGATTATGTTTCCAAAGTTAGTGCTAAGTTATCCCAAATTTGATCTGAAAATTAAGTATTTTCAATGCCAGTCAACACTATAGAATAATGGGTAATTTGGGACTACAAATGGGGCATTTTTTGTTTTGATCCTCTACTTCTGGGGTTTTCTGAAACTAAGCCTTTCAAGAATAAGGACTGCTTTTCTTGTTTTCTCACATTAACTATTACTGGATTTAATATCCAGTAATCACACATGAAATGCTTATTCAGTGAGTGAATAAATAAACATTTAACTATATTTAAAAATTTTTTGATATAAGTCAGACAGAAAATAGAATTGGGTTTGACTTATTCAGACTATTAATTTGGTTTAGAAATAATTTATGAAAATATATGACAAAATAAAACATGCTTAATTGCATACAGTAAGTGCTTACTACATGTTTATTATTATAACTATTGAAAGGTCAAGAAAAATTTTTCTTGGCTTAAAATAACCAACAAATAAGTACATCATTCATGATATAAATAGCATTATTAAAAAAGTAATAAATGAATAATTCTGTACATGTAACTAAATTGTTTCCCCCTTTTTAAAAACAAAAAATACCCAACAGCTTCCATTTCAAAGAAATAGTTTCTACTGGAGTGAAATAGTTGGATCAATCCTAAATGATTTATTAGAAAAAAAGCTCCAAAATGTGTACTGGAATTTAAGACATTCTTTACTTTCTCTATCCTCTGATTACTGAACACAAAGTGCAAAGATAACACAGCAATTGTCTGTTTAATTTAGGTGATAGAGACAACTCAAGAGGATATTTCAGGGGAGTCCACAACCCAAATTATCCAGTTTGGCCATAAGTCCTTTCTAAATGCCCGCATTAACTAATAACTGCCAAACCTCCCCTTCATTTGTTGCTGTGTTAACGTGACTGATGTGTTTTGGTTCTGTGTCCCTACCCAAATCTCACCTTGAATTGTAATAATCCCCATGTGTTAAGGGCAGGGCCAGGTGGAGATAATTGAATCACGGGGGCAGTTTCCCCCATACTGTACTTGTGCTAGAGAGTGAGTTTTTATGCGATCTTATGGTTTTATAAACATCTGGCATTTCTGCTGCTGGTACATTCCCTTTTTGCCTGCTGCCATCCATGTAAGATGTGACTTGCTTTTCCTTGCCTTCCGTCATTATTGTGAGGCCTCCCCAGCTATGTGGACCTGAAGTCCATTTATACCTCTTTTTCTTCCTAGTCTCAGGCATGTCTTTATCATCAGTGTGAAAACGCACTAATACAATGGCCAACACATTTAAAAACTTTGATACCCCAAGGTCAGAAGATGAAATTTACTGCTGGCATTCTTGTTCAGTTACATACATTATTGTGGAAATATCTACTTTCTCCCAAATCATGATCAGTATTTTCTATGAAAATAATACATGTATATCATGACTTTGCTTGGGGGAAACAAATTAACTTGTAAAGTATGGCAGACATAATGCGACAAGTACAGCAACCATTTCTTTGTTCTTCCTGGATACATGGGTAACTCATTTGCTGACCATGTGGTCAACTCTGGCCAGTGAATGGAAAGCAGGGAGTGGTGCATGTCCTTCTAGACTTGGCTTTCAAAACCTCTACCACAATCTCTTTTTCATCCACCATGATCTTGGACATGTATGACCCTGACAACTTAGCTACAGGCGAAACCACCTGGGTTCTAAATATGACTTGAAGGAAAGCTCTACCCGCACGCCACCTCCCAGCTCCAGAGAATTACTTACTCTGTCAGTGAATAGGAATTATTTGTTGTTGTTGTTTAAGCCACAGAGGTTTTGGAAGAATAATGTTTATCAATAGCAGCTACCTGGCTAATATATATTGTATAGCCATACAACCTGATCTACCTTTTGGGAAGGACAAAGGGGTTTGTGTTTTAAAGTAGAACTGAAATTTGCATGGAGGAGATTTACAAAATACTTATTTTTCTTTAAGGGAAAGTGAAACTGTCAGCATTCAGTTTTAAGTTAGTTGAAGCTATATTAAATGTCAAATGTGAAGTGTTCTTAGTTTTCTGTAGGAGATTCTGTGCACTAAAAAATAAAAATTAAAAAAAAATCACCTTTGTGATATTTTCTTTAGTTTTAAAAGTATTGTTTGAGTCATTAAAGTTACAAATCCAAAACCTAGTTCTTTCCTAAGTTTCTAAATTTAGGTTGCAATCTTATTATTTAGAAATCCAGTAAATATTCAGCAGTCACTTTTAAGAGACTTTGTTTACTTTTTAAAGAAATTTTGTTAATAGAATTTTTTAAAATATGTTAAATGGCATATATATGCTTAATATATTTGAATTCAGAGAATAGCACAATTAGTTGATTTACACAAAACTTTCCGAAATGCTGACAGGACTCATACATCTAATAATTTAACTTATAAATGTGAGAATTTCTCCTAAATGTTCTAACACTGTACATAAATTTAATAAGATTTCAACTCAAAATCACAAGTCTAAAGTAATTACCCAACTATTCATTCTAAATGTAAATTTTTAAAAAACTGACCTGGTTAACAGGTAAAATTATCTTATGTATTGTAATATGTAAGTTACTAAATATGTGCATATTCTTTAGTTGAAAATGTTAATACTGTGGATTTGATTATTTTAAGAATTTTTATACTTTACAAAAATGCCAGCCTGCTAATAAAACAATTATGTTTTACCAAGCACATTTTAGGGAGTTCCTTCTTATCCAGTTGGAGTTGTATGATAACCAGAAATGCTACTAGATTCTTGATGGTGACACTGATGAGTTCGTAGCAGGAACTGCTTCATAACTGAACTCTTTAAATTGATATTATAGGCCTCACTAAGGATGTAGTCTTCATCTCTAGTGAACTCAGAGAGGGTTGTTTATTTGATTTTTACATTTAAATGCATTGTTCAGGTTTTTAAAAATTTTATTTAATTTTCTTTTACTGCTAATAGGACCATACAAGTGACATGTAGTTGAATTGTGGATATCTCTCATGGCTTAGAGATCACAGTACAACTTCCAAGGCCTTTCTTGGCAGTAGCATCAAGCCAATGGTGCCCCATAGACAGGCTGTCTCTTGAATTAGTAGATGCTGATTACACATATTCACTACACACTCAGACTGAGAACTCTGTCCCCCTGAGAGACACATGTTTGGAATCACATGAAGCATTGCATCTGCAGCACTATAGTGATCTGTCAACAGAGCCCACACCACTGGGCCTCCCCACACATTTGTCTTTAACTAGAACTTGAAGGTTTGTTCAAAATAGTTTTGTAATCATCTAGACTAATTCAGTTTTTTACATAAAATACAAATGAAACTAACAGAAGAAAATATCTTGTACACATCACTAGTATGGACAATGCCAATAATTTCTCCATAAACTCTTAAGACTAGGTCATTGTTCTTGCCTAATGAAACTTTGGGCAAACTTGAGATGAGTAGAGAGTCGGAAGCCACCAAACAGAACGAAGCAAGCATAAAATCCTTCTGCATCAGAAAGAAGACACTGTCCCACCACTGCCAAATCACCTGACTCTCAACCACGAAGGCTGATGGAATGTTCTTCTCCCCACACCTTAATCTCTGCGGAGCTCTAGCTCTAATGAACTTATTTATCTGAAATGAGACCCTCCCAGCTGTTCAATCACAGTAGAAACTTCAATGACAAAAACGTCTGATGTCCAAGTTTATTTACTGCCAAACAGATATTGTTGCAGGGAGTACACAAAATTCAATTTCAAGCAGAAACTTCTAGGATGGAAGTTAGGGGTTAAAAGAAAGAAATAAAAAGAAACAAAGTTCTTTCACTTTCCCAGATGACTGACACCACCAGAGATTACTTCAGGAAAAAAAAAAATCTTAAATGGTAATGACTTCAGTTCTCAAACCCAAAGTTAAGAGAAATCCCACAGTTATTAAAGTTAATAAATCAGTGAGAGAGAGAGAGAGAGAGAGAGAGAGAGATCCTGCATGCAAATTGTCCAGATTTTGCATTTTTTTGCACACAGAATTCAAAGGATTTCTCTACCTACTCCCTCCCTTTTCCTTTACCTCATTCACCATGGGTATCTTAAAAACAGCAAAGAGACTCAAGGGACCCACAGTTCTATAAGATGTAATTATGGTACCTTATTTTTAAGAGTTTAAAAGTACATCTTTATGGCCTTATGCAGCCACAGTAACTTTTACATGTTTGATTGACATAAACCATGCCTTGGCATGAAACATTTCCTCAAACTATAGAAATATGGAGATTTTAGTCACCCTGCTCACCCCTCCTCCAAGTGACATCCTTTCTATGCTTCTCATCCCTCTTCATTTGTTTAATAATATTGATCAGCTTAGTTTGCAGAAAGCAGTTAGTGACCCCAGAACAGCTCTTCTGGTTGTTGTAAAAGCTAAAATGAACTGAAATAAAGTGCATATGATTCATGGGTTACACATGCATGTGGAACTCAGAAGGCCCGCCATTTTCAAATCATTTTTAAGGTGATCTTTCATACATAAAGGTTTACATTGTCCCAGTTTGACTTTTGATTTTTTTTAAGTGAAAGGGGTCACTTTTCTCTCTAAGATGGAAGAGGTGTTTTTGCATAGCAGATACACAGAGTTCTGAAGTTTTATAGGGTGACTAATACCCTACAGGGATAAATCAGGCTGTCAGCTTTTCTGAGAGTTTGGGCTAGAACCCCAATTGTTGGCTAAAGGCATCAGGGCAAGAGCCTCATCTTAGAAAAAGACTTTCTATCCAGAAATTATAAATACACATGTATTTATAGTGTATTTCTAGTGAGTATTTATAATGTATATATTATATAGTATAAATACACTATAGAAATACATATTTCTTCAGAAATATGTATAGAAATACATATTTCTATAGTGTATTATAATGTATATTCTAAAATAACGAAAAGTCTAGGCTCTAAGAGAAATCAAAGTAACCTTATGTTTAGCTATATTTTTATGTTTACTAGAGGTAGCTTTATTAGCATTGTCAAACAAACAAAAAATAAGCATTGACCATTGTTCCTTGAATATTGCTTTAAAGTCCTATAAAATAAGATTGGCTACCTCATGGGGCAGCCTCCTGTTCATTTGTTAAGGCAGAAAAGAGAAAGTTCTCTGGCATCACATTTTAAACTAATGATTTAGATTTCAATGACCTCTCTGTTGGTAATAAGGGCTTTTTCTGATAATTCAAAAAGAAAAAACTTACCTCAAACACTCTCTTCACATATTACTGAAATATCTTGTGTCACTATTTACCAAAAGCAGCCCCAATGGTCTCTTTCTCTTCAGATTTTCCTGACCAGATGTCTATTTTCAGTCACTGTATGTAGCCACTAATAACTCTTCCCTTGGGTGACTAAGGAAGCATGGAGGCCTAGCTAATTTATTTTACCTCCCAATTTTCCCACCAGTAGACCAGGAATTGTAGCCAATTAGTTAATAAGTATTTGTTAAGTGCCCACAGAGTGAAAGTGTGTACTACACTGAACCTTTTGGTCAATTCATCCTGAGAAAATACGTAGCGGTTTAACACAGAAAACTTCCCAGCGACTAGATACCCAGGACCTCTGGCTTCTGAAAAAAAAAAAAAAAAAAAAAAGAAAACATGAACAAACACCTATTTTGATGGCATCCTGAATTTTCAGCAATTGATAAGTGACAGGAAAGAAAAAGCCAAAGTTCAGATACACTGTGTTGGGTCAGTTATTTGCTTATAATTAAATGAGCATTATGATTGGCTTGCAAGGGTGATTAAAAAAAAAAAAAAAACCTTTTTGCATTTCTATCAGTTTTTTTGTTAGTAACAAGCAGGCAACAGAAAAAGCAAAAAATAGAAAATGCAAAGAGTAGAAAGAAAGGAGGAGGAATCTTATTAAATCCTCATTTGCCTAGATAATATTTTGAGACTATTAATAATTGGATGCGTTCTCCTTGTATTTGTTCCTGTTTTTACTCACTCACTGTCTTAGTCCACTTTGTGTTGCTATAAAAGAATACCCAAGCTGGGCAATTTATAAAGAAAAAAGGTTTATTCGGTTCACAATTCTGATATCTGGACAAGTACAAAATTGGGCATCTGTTAAGAGCCTCAGGATGCAGCCACTCATAGAGAAGGTGAAGGGGAGCTGGCTGTGCTAAATGGTAAGAGAGGAAGCAAGAGAGAGAGGGGAAGTCCCCAGCTCTTTTTAACAATCAGTTCTTACAATGAACAGAGTGAGAACTCACTTACTCCCTCCATCTCCCAGGGAAGACATTAATTTATTCATGAGGGATCCATCCCCATGACCCAAACACCGCTATTAGGTCCCTCCTCCAACATCATCACACTGGGAATTAATTTTTAACATGAGGATTGGAGGGAACAAACAGCCAAACTATAGCCCTCACTCATAAATTTAGCAAATTCTGTGTGTCATTTCTTCAGAGAAGAGTAGTAGTAAGCAAAGAAAGCCAACAAGACTCTAGATTTGTTTCTAAAAAGCTAAACCTATTTTAAAAAATAGTCTTTAGGCTATGATTTCAAAAAGATTCAGGAGTAAAAATTTTCTTCCAGAGAAAATAGGAATTCGACACTCTAAGCATACACATGTGTTCCCTGGATTAGATTAGGCAGTAGAGAGGGATCAGCGGTTCCCAAGCAAGGGGACCAAGGGACCTTGTCCAGGGCAGAAGCCACAAGGAGAAATAGCTCTGGGTTGCGTCTACAATGACTGCAGGTACTGGGTCCCTAGCTTGCCAAAGATTACTGGATCATAAGCTTGGCACGAAACTAGAAGGCTGCTGTGTTCCAGGCACCAGTGTTGGCTTGTACATAGAGGATGTCGGACATACCCACGAGATCTTGGAGACTTTAGTGGTATATCCTGCCTTCCCCATTTTCCAGACAATATGCAAGCCTTTGCAGTTCTGGCATGAGTTGGTCCAATGTTAACTGGGTTGAGATTCACTACCAGCCAGGCAGTGAGACTTAGAGTGAGAAATTAATATGATTTATAGAAAATAAAGTTAAATTCCTGCATACATGAATTTAGAGAATAAGATGCAGAACTTCTCCACTCAAAACAACCCTATGTAATAGATACTATAATTTCTATTTTATAGATTGGGAAACCTAAATGAAAAACCTAACCTTGCATAGGTTATGCCATTAGTAAATGATCTGGGAGCTGGGGTTGGAATACAGGGAAAGGAGTAGCAGAGGCCAGCTGTCTGCTAATTAAAAAAAGAAAAGGAAAAGCAAGCATTTCTTTAAGAAAGGGCAGAAAGTGGAGATAAAGAAATCTAGTGTCCTAAGGGTGGAAAAAAAAACTAAAGATTAGGAGAAAAAGTCCCAATTAGTGATCAGAAGCTGCTAATGGCATGTGTTAGCCCTTCTAAAGGCAACAACCAAGTAGCAGTAGCTCTGTTATGACACAGTGACAGTATCATACTGAGAAATTCAGTTGGAATCTGGCTCCATCAGCAAACTAAGGTCAACAGACAGAATTCTGGGTATATGCTTACAGAGAACTGCCTGCAGACCACTAGACTTGCTTAGTAAACATATAGATTATATTTTTAATGGTACTGCAATTAAAAGCACATTGATAACAACAATAAGAAAAAACTGATTTTCTAGAGGGTAGACTTTTAAATGGAGGTTACTTCAGCTTTGACTGACAAATATTGTAGCAAGATATTTCTTTAACAGATTAATCACATTTCATTCACCTCAATAAAGAAAAGGGAAATTACAATCCTTTATTGCCACAAAAAAGAAAAGAAGAGAAAAGGAAAAAAAAGAAAGAAGGAAAAAGGAAGGAATGGTAAAAAAAATTTCTCTTTCATTAAATTCCAGAATTTCTTCAGAGGTTCATGACCTTTTAACCCTTTGTTCTCAGAGATTACTGATAATCATGGTGATCAGAAAAAGAGTAAACTGTACTTAATGAACACTGTTAATATGGTGATAATTCTTATACATTTCTGTGCCTAAGTTGGTAAAATTGAACTTTTGTAAAGAAAATTGACAATATGTATCAAGAGTTTTAAAAAATGCTCACATTTTTCTGACTCAATTTTATTTCTTAAAAATCTATCATAGATTTGTACAAAAGGTACAACATATCATGAACATATTAATCACACCACCATTTATAAATTGAAAGTTGGCATTTAAATACTATATATTAAAACCAGAGGGGAATTTTTAAGAAATTCACAGCAATATTTTGTTATTAATTAAAATTACAGATACAAAGCCCAGGTAAACATGAAAAATTGCTCTTCTTAGGAGATTCAGTGAAGAATTAATATAAAATTGCAATTTACTCTTTGATTGTAGTTATGTTTATATATTTGCATATGAGAAAAAACTAGAAGAACACAAACTGGTACTGCAAAATGCTAACTGTGATTTTTTTTATGAGGCTATTATACATAATTTTCTTCTTTTTTTTTCTGTTTTCAACTCAATTATATGTTTTAAGGTGTTCTATCTCCTATAAGATATTTTAATTTTGAATGGGGAATAAAGCTTAAATCAAACTAAAATTTTAATTTAAAGCTAAATTTAATACTAAAGTAAGTTCAGGTAAATATTATATTTTAAGATTATTTTTGCTTCCAAATATGTCATATTTGCAGAATTTAAGCATTCAATCTTAAACTATTTAAGAAAAATAGATTATCTATGACTTTCACTTGTTCAACCTAGTTAAATTTGTAATGAAAGGGAAAAAAAATCTCTACTAAACGTAATTGCTGTGAACTTTAATTGCTGTAAACACAGGAATGCATCTTGCGTGTGTGCAACTTTAGGACTAACCACATTCACGTATTTTTTTTTTGGTATTTCCAGTATTTGCCTCACACACGAATAATCTAAAGGAATATTGAAGCCAGGTTAAAGCATGTATATATTATCAGAGTTCTTGATACATAAAATAAAACCCTAAAAAGAATTTTCAGCAAGATTTCTTTTAAATAATGAAATTATTGAGTACGTAGGATACCTAAGTTTTAAAGACCTTAAAATCGATCATTTCTAAAAGTATAATATTGCCATACCTCAGAGATATCACAGGTTCAGTTCCAAAACACTGCAATAAAGTTAGTATCACAATGAAGCAAGTCACAAGAATGTTTTAGTTTCTCGATCCGTATAAGACTTAGGTTTATACCATACCTTAGTCTAGTAAGTGGGCAATAGCATTAGGTCTAACAAAACCAATGTACCTACCTTAATTTAAAAAGACTTTATTGCTAAAAAATGCTAATGATCATCTAAGCCTTCAGTGAATAGTAATCTTTTGCTGATGGAGAATCTTGCCTCAATGTTGAATTGCTGCTGACTAATCAGAATGGTAGCTGCTGAAGGTTGGGGTGGCTGTGGCAATTTCTTAAAATAAGACAATGACGTTTTCTGCATTGATTGACTTTTCCTTTCATGAAAGATTTATCTGTAGCATATGATATTGTTTGAGAGCATTTCACCCACAATAAAGCTTTTCAAAATTGGAGGCAATCCTCTCAAATTCTGCTGCTGCTTTATCAATCAAGCTTATACAATATTCTACATTCTTTGTCATCATTTCAACAATGTTCACGGCATTTTCACCAGGAGTAGATTCCACATCAATAAACAACTCCTCATCCATTTGAATTTTATCATGAATATACAGCAATTCAGTTACATCTTCAGGCTCTGTTTCTAATGCTAGTTCTCTTGCTATTTCCACCCCATCTGCAGTTACTTTCTCCACTAAAGTCTTGAACCTTTCAAAGTCATCCATGAGGTTTGGAATCAACTTCTTCCAAACTCCTGTTAATGTTGATACTTTGAACTCCTACCAAGAACCATGAATGTTCTTAATAGCATCTAGAATAATGAATTCTTTCCAGAAGGTTTTTGTTGCATTTTATCCAGATCTATCACAGTGATCACTATGTATGGGAGCTACAGGCTTATGAAATTATTTCTTAAATAAAAAGACTTGGAAATTAAAATTAGTCTTTGATCCATGGGCTGCAGACTGAACGTTGTGTTACCAGTGATGAAAACAACATTGATCTCCTTGTACATCTACGTCAGAGCTATTGGGTGACCCAGAACATTGTCAATCAGCAGTAATATTTTGAAAGAAACCTTTTTCTTTCTGAGCACCAGGTCTCAAAAGTGGACTTAAAATATTCATTAAAATATGCTGTAAACAGATGTGCTGTCATCCAGGCTTTGTTTTTCTATTTATAGAGCACAAACAGAGTAGATTTAGTATAATTCTTAAGGGCCCTAGGATTTTTGGAATGGTTTTTGGAATGGAATGTGCTTTGGCTTCAAAGAAAGTCACCAGCTACATTAACCCCTAACAAGAAAGTCAGCCTCCTTTAAAGCTTTCAGGCCAAGCACTTGGTTCTCCTCTGTAGCTCTAAAAGTCCTACATGATAGCTTCTTCCAGTAGAATGTTGTTTTGTTTACATTAAAAATCTCTTGTTTAGTGTAGCCACCTTCATTAACTACCATAGCTAGATCTTCTATATAACTTACTTCAGCTTCTCCATCAGTACTTGCTGCTTCACTTTGTACTTTCATATTATGGGGATGGTATCTTTCCTTAAACCTCATGAACCAACCTTCGCTAGCGTCCAGTGTTTCTTCTGCAGCTTCTTCAACTCTCCCAGCCTTCACAGGATTGAGGAGTTAGGGTCTTGCTGTACATTAGGCTTTGGCTTAAGAGAGTATTGTAGCTGATGTGATCTTCTATCCAAACTGATGTAGGGTGGGTAAGCTCCAAACTGTCGCTTAGCCTGGGAGGGTTCTTAGCTTCACCCAGGAAAGAATGCAAGGGTGAGCCCTGGTGGTGTTAGGCAGCAACTTTTATTGACGCAGCAGTGTACAACAGCAGCAGAGGTACTGCTCCTTGCAGAGAAGGGCTACCCCACTGGCAGTGTGCCTAGAGTAGAAGCTCAAAGGTTGTTCTGCAGTCATATTTATACACACTTTTAATTATCTACAAATTAAGGGGAAGGTTATGCAGAAATTTCTAGAGAAATGGTGGTGACTTTTGGGTCATTATGTTGTTGCCATGGAAAGTGGTGGTAACTTCCAGGTGTATCCAAAGCAATGGTAAACTGACAAGGCATACTGGTGTGTGTGTCTTATGGAAACCTTCTTCTATCTTGTCCTGTTTTAGCTAGTCCTCAGTTTGGTTCAGTGTCCTAGCCCCACCTCCAGAGCTGAGATCTGCTTCCTACCTCAAGACCACTAAAACTTTCTCCATATCAGCAATAAGGCTTTTTTGCTTTCTTATCATTCATGTGTTCACTGAAATAGCACTTTTAATTTTCTTCAAGAACTTTTCATTTGTATTCATAGTCTGGTTGTTTGGTCAAGAGGGTTAGTTTTTGCCTGTCTCAACTTTTGACTGCTCCCCTCCCTAAGTTTAACCATTTCTAGGTTTTCATTTAATGAAATATATGCAACTCTTCCTTGCACTTGAACTTTAGAGGTCATTGTAGAATTATTAATTGGCTTAATTTCAATACTCTTGTGTGTCAGGGAATAGAGAGGTGTGAAGAGAGGGAAAGAGATGGGGAAATGGCCAGTTAGTGGAGTAGTTAGAATACACAACATTTATTGATTAATTTCACTGTTTTCTTATGAGTGTGCTTTGTGGTACCCCAAAACAACTACAATAGTGACATCAAAGATCATTGATCAAAGTTAACTATAACACATATAATAATAATAATGGCTGATACATTGCAAGAATTACAAAAATGTGACATAGAGACAGAGTAAGCATGTACTGTTAGAAAAATTATGCCAATAGTCTTGCTCCACCCAGGGTTGCCACAAACCTTCAATTTGTTAAAAATGCGATATCTGCAAAGTGCAATAAAGTAAAGCACAATAAAATAAGATATGCCTGTATAGAGCTGGTCCTGCACTCTCATTCCTATTAAGATTTAAATAACTGATGATGTTTAATGAATTCACTTCCTGAAGACTTTTTGCATTTTGGCAGTGAAGGAACTCAAACCACAGAAATGACTCTTTAATAGTACAATCTCAGCAATCAGGTATTCCAGTGATGGGAGAGTTTGATGGGTGAATGGAGGTTTTTCAGACTCTTGAAATCACTTGTTGAAAATAACTTTTTATTTAACTTCCACACAATGCTGGTCATAGCTATTTGCACTTAGCTATAGTTCACAGATTCACTACACTTTCGGACTAACATGTCCAATATCTGAGTTTGGAGCTTAGGGAAAACTTCTCCTATTTAATGTTACCAAGACTATAAACTCATCTGCATAGCATTCAAAAGACTATTTGCTTTGTAGGTTAGTAACTTGTAGACATGACCTCATAATCATCTTTCTGCATGTTCACCTTCCTTACCAATTTGGGTAATATTATTAATAAAATAACCAATTATTCACTGAATATTTTCAGGAAGATTCATCTGATAGAGACTACAAAGTGAATGAAAGAGTTGAGACAGTTTTTTTGACTGGAGAATAGGGAACTCATGCCATTATGTGAACAATAGCTCCATCCTACTCCATCACCCTAGAGTGGTTCTGTAATTAGGCAAAGAATACTGGTCATTTAAAATTCTCCCCTAGCCAGTCTTATAACCTGCCTCCCAGCCAGGCAAATGCTCTTGAGTGTTATCATTTCCAGATGTAATCCACATGTTGGTACGAATTTAGCTAAACCCAGCCATTCATTCTCTGAGTCCATTATGAAGGAGAAATTGCTTTTCCCCCACTTGAATTATACTGAATCATCACCCATTAAGAATAACTATATTTATAAAAATTTCTTAATGAATACACAATATAAAATGGATTATACTCTAACTACAAGGAAACAACATGTGAAGGGGCATTAAAAGTATAGTTTTATATGCAATTGAAGTCAACTTGTTGTCAACCTAAAGTAGATGATTATAACTACTAGATATTTTATGCAAGCCTATGGAAACAACAAAGAAAAAGCCTATAACAGATACTAAAAATATGAAAAGCAAAAAATGAAATAAACTCTTTACAAAAAAAATCAAATAATAAAGGAAGGCAGCACGAAAGTAAGTGGAAAACAAAACAATAGCAAAACAAAATTATTTTTAAATTGTAGTAGTAAGTCCTCACCTTTCAGTAATTCTTTAAATGTAAATTGATTAAACTCCTTAGGCAAAAGACTTAGAGTGGTTTAATGGACTTTTAAAAATTAGACCTGACAATTTGCTGTCCGCAAGTCTCACTTTAGATTTCACACTCATAGACTGAAAATGAAGGGATGGAAAAAAATATTTTACACAAATGGTAGCCAAAAGAAAGCAAAGTGGCTATAGTCATACTAGACAAAATAGACTTTAATCTGTGTCTAGAGATGAAGAAGATCATTATATAATGATAAAAGTATTGATTCAACAGGAAGATGTTACCAAGTAAAGACATATATGCATCCAACCCCAGATCATCTAAATATATAAAACAAATATTGACATATCTGAATGGAGAAAATAAAAGTAATACCAAATAGTATAAGAGTTTAATACCCCACCTTTTTCAAAAATAGGATCTTGCTTTGTCACCCAGGCTGGAGTGCAGTGGTGTAAACATGGCTCACTGCAGCCTCAACCTCTGAGGCTCAAGTGATCTTCCCATTTCAGCCTCTCAAGTAGCTGAGACTACAGTTGTGTGATACCATGCCTGGCTAATTTTTTTGTTTGTTTGTTTGTTTGTTTTTAGATGGAGTCTTGCACTGTCACCCAGGCTAGAGCGCAGTGGTGCGATCTTGACTTACTGCAACTTCTGCCTCCCGGTTTCAAGTGATTCTCCTGCCTCAGCCTCCCGAGTAGCAGGATTACAGACGCCTGCCACCACGCCCGGCTAATTTTTGTATTTTTAGTAGAGATGGGGTTTCACCATCTTGACCAGGCTGATTTCAAACTCCTGACCTCATGATCCACCCACCTCGGCCTCCCAAGGGTTTCACAATGTTGCTCAGACTGATCTTGAAGTCCTGAGCTCAAATGATCGAAGCACCTTGGTCTCCCAAAGTGCTGGGATTACAGGCATAAGCCACCATGCCCGGTCAATAACCCACTTTCAATAATGGATAGAACATTAAGACAGAAAATTAATAAACAACTGCCTTGGAAACAAATATAAACCAAATGGAACTGCAGATATATACATAACATTCCATCCAACAGCAAAACACACATTCTTCTCAGGTGCATACAGGACATTCTCTGGGATTGATCACATGACAGGCCACAAAACAAGTCTTAACAAATTTAAGACAAAAACAATTTCAAGTATATTTTCAGATCACAATGAAACAAAACTTGTAATGAATAAGAGTGAGAAAATGGGAAAATTCACAAGTAGGTGGAAACTAAATAAACTAAATAATTATTGAAGAAGTATCGGGCAAAAAACAAAACTTAAAGAGGAATTTTTTAAATACTGAGACAAATGAAAATAAAAATACAACATAAAAACTTATGGGATACAGTAAAAACAGCACTAAGTAATTCTTACTTTTTGTATTGTTTATATTATTTACCATTTTTGGAGTTATGATTCTTCTGGTTGTAGCATCTTATGACTCTCCCTTATGTTAGAGTATTGTCATTTGTTTGTTAGTTTTACTGTTGTTATTTGTGGCAGTCTGGGTACATCCATGGGGCCCTAGGAATGTTACTAGTCCCAAACAAGTTTCTGATTTAAATTATCTTCATGGGCTTCCTGCATCACAGGAGTAGTATTAATACCAATCTTGAATATACTCAAGCGTCACAATTGGGTTTCTGATGTTTTATGTATAAATTATTTCTACTTAGGGCTCTAGTAGATCAGAAGTTTCCTGTAGATCCTGAACTAGTGAGTGGAGTTTTTCTAGTCCCTGTTTTTCAGAGAAGAAATCCTTTGAGGCCCTACCTTTATAGATAAGGCTCCTTTACAGCTTTAAGAAACTGCCCCCAGCCTGCACCCTATGTCTAAGTCATACAACCTCATGGGCAACCACTGAGTCAGCACTACTTATCACTCAGGCTTTGAGTTCTGGTTCCTGAGTATTTCCAGTTTTGTTCTATAAGATTGTCTTTGGTTATATTTTATTCAGTATGTGTAGGTTATTGATAAAATATGTCAACTCAGTCTTCCATATTCCATTCTTTTTATTTTATAAATGAGGAAACTGAAACTAAGAGAAAATATGTGACTTGCTTAAGCTTCCAGACTGTGTCACCTGATGTGGGCTTCCTCACTCCCAGTCCAGAGTTTGTACTTTCTTTCTCCATTGTATTACACAGCTTCTCAGCATTTTCGCTGGTGGCCTTCTTCTTTCAAGCTCTTTTTCTACTTAAGCTCCCCAACATGCCATTTCTGATATAAGCAGACTACAAAGCAAAAATCAGAGCAGTCCAGTAAAGGTTACCTATAGATGTAATCTAATATGTAGAACTATAATGAAACATCTTATTAAGTAAAAGATTCAGTGAAATAATATTCTGCAGGTAAGAAAAGAAATTGAGTGAAAGACATCAAATGCTCCATGCTGGATCTAAAGAAATCCTTTTTAGCACTTTAGGCCCAGTGAAAAAGAATTTTTAAGAATCTCAATAACCGAGTCTTGCGATATATAGAAAGATGGAGAGCTTTATCTCGATAGATAGATAGATAGATAGATAGATAGATAGATAGATAGATAGACAGATATCTGTAAAGTGAAGAGGTTAGTGTTACAGAAGTAAACTGATGAATTTCATGCATTTCAGAGGCAATGGGTCATGGTCAACATGAGTGTTTAATTTAAAAATTATTATACTTACTTTGTATTAAAATAATTGAGCTTTATAAAGCAAAAGACTTAATAAACTTAATAAAGAATATTATAATGCACTCCTCTCCCCACTACTAGGATGATATAACACTATTACAATGTATAGACCTGCATCAAGCACCCAGCATATGACATAACTCACAATATTTTCTTCAAGACAATATAGCTTGAAAAATTTTTTCCAGCTATTTCTAGAAAAATGTACATAATATTGCTATATAATTTTCTGATGAAAAGTTCATAATTAGGCATTTTATGTGCTGATGAGAACACTAGATTTTTGAGAATGAAAATTTAGTAATTGTGCTAGTTCCAGTCCTAAGACCTTTGTCTTTAGATTCGTTTTTCGTTCTTCTCCTGCTCTCCTCTGTATTGTGGGATTGGGAAGGGGAGAGAAGATGGAGTAGAGGAAGTGGAGTGCTGTCTCTTTCAGGGCATATTTCTAGCTCCCATATAAACTGGTTTCTAAAGGGATTTGACCAATAGGAAGCAGAATCAGAGGGAAGGCCAGGAAGGGAGAATCCAGACTATTTCTCCTTTTGTGCCTCTGGTGGTGACTCCATAGTGGCTATAACTCCAGCTCCAACTCCTTGTTATGATTCCATCTTTCACCAGGTGTCCTTGGTCGTGAGCAACATTAACTCCCCTTCCTTCCTTTATGTCTTTAGCCTATACATCGTAATGCTTTCTTGCTATTGTCCAACTTTGATTACTTTGCCATCACCCGCTTAATTTCTCATATACCCCATCACCCATGGAATCAATCACTACATTAAAGCCCCTGTGTTGTAAATACTCAAAATTCTTTATTTTCCTGATTACTCTGTGATTGATACAAAGATTAAGTTACAGCATTCACATTCCAGAATGTTTTACTATCTTTCGTTGAGGCCTCTCTTGAATATTTATCTGAAATCCTATTGCATTTATAAGCCAGAAAACAATATTTAGTTTGGCTCCTACTATTTTAGCTCTTAAAATACGCCATTTCAGTTATTTGTTATTTCATAGAATCCTACAGTCCCTCATTTGGATTATAATTGAGATTCAAATAAATTAGCTTGCATACCTAGTCAAATAACACCAAAACTTTTGAAGTTAAGTAAAATAATATATATTTAACTACAGAGCCTACAACTAATGTTGTATATGTAGCACAGTACATTTTTAGTGCTAAATAGTGATTATTTGTATGAAATATTATTTAATTAATTTTAGTATCAATTAACTTAAGTCAATCTGAAAATAAAGCACTATATACATTCTTACCCCTTCTTATCTGCCATGTGCCACTTTATAAATGACAGAGTACCACAGAGCTAGCTCTATCATGTATTTATGATGCAGGGCTAGAACATATAACTAAATTCCACAATAATCCATCATTTTTCATTTAAAATTTTCTCTTTTTACGTTTTTTTGTAAAGCAGGGTTGCTAAGATAGTAAAATTAATGGTTTTTAATTTTTTCTTTTCTTCATGTCTCCTACAAAATCTCTTATGGATATACTAATAAAAATATAAAATCCCAAAGCCTAATCTTAAACCAGCAGAAAGAACAGAAAAAAAATAACACATTGACTTTTAAATTATGAGGCATGGCCTCTGCACACATGCACACTGAGCTCTTCTGTGTTGATCTCTTGAAAGAATTTTTAAGGAGAGTTGCTGAGGGTTAGAGAATTAGTGTTCATACTTAAGATGTAAACACTGTGTTTTCAAGAACTCTGGGACAAGCTAAAAAAAATCTCACCATATTTATATACCCAGGAGAAACAATACTTACACAAGAAAAATGAACACCCAATGATATCTTGGCCATTCAAAACATTTCATCCTTTAAAAATGGAAATACTTGATAAAAGAAACAACTACAATGTACTAGTCATAAGAAAAAGTATGGTTAGTTTTGGATATCTCCCTAAATAACAACATAATGAGGACACCCAACCTTTGACTCACTGAAGAGGAGAATATTCCCTATGGGAAAGCACATTTTTAAAGCCATGAGATAACAAAATGGAGAAAGCAATTAGTTCTTTGTTCTTCTGCCATCTAGAAATAGCTGGCTGAGAAGCCAATGAAGTAGAGCCAGTCTCTAAACCACAAAACTAGTATATATATAAATATTTAAAGATTGGAAAAATACATATATTCTTTATATATGTTATTTATGTGTAGTTATACTTTTTTACATATAAAGAAAATATACAAGAATATATAAATAATATATAAGAATATTTACACTATATATAATACATAGAGGAATATCTATATACATAGACTATATATACAAAAATATACATACATAAATATTTATATATTTATATATTCTTTCTGATCTTCATTTTAGTTCCAGAGGATATATGTTCAGGTTTGTTATATGGGTAAATTGTGTGCTGTAGGGGTTTGATGTACAGCTAGTTTTTTCACCCAGGTAGTCAGCATAGTACTCGATAGGTAGTTCTGCAATCCTCACCCTCCTCCCACGCTCACTCTCTAGTAGGTCTTGGTGTCTATTGTTTCCTTCTCTGTGTCCTGATATAAATATTGATCAGGTAATTATGTAATTACCCAGAAGATAGGTGATCTGAGTTAGTCAGAGTACCAGCAGAGTATTCGCCTATCTGTGAACCTGGGTTTTCTGACCCAGCTACCTTACCACACCCCAATATGCCTAGAAAACGGCCAAGTCTCCATCTCACTCCAAAGCATGTTGACATAACTGTGGATGAAGTCTTCCATCCCATAAATCAGGCTTAGCAATGCCTAGAAGAGTGATCTCAGCAGATCTTCAAAACTCCTGAACCTAACAACACGCAATCAACTTGCTGAGTATCTTTAAGGTTTTCTTTAAAAACAAAAACAAAAAACTTTATTTAGAATAAAGACTATATTGAGAAGGGATATGATGTATAATAGAGCCAAAATTAAAGCCCAATGTTATGTGCTGCCTTGACATCTGGTGTAATCAGAAAGACCTTTTCTGGCCTAATTGTACTCTCTTCCCACAGATGAGGACTCCTAGCCAAACAATCCTCCTTATCAAGGGGACTAGGCACAGTTCCTGCTTATTCCTGAGTGGTGGGTTTCAATTCCTTGCCAGTCTAAGGAATTACTCAAACAAGTCAATCACATCTTCCTGCACCAACCAGAGGGCATCTCACCCTCTTGATACTACAAAGCCTGCCTGCTGCAGCCCTTAGTTGTTCATCCTGTTCCAAGTGCAACCCCCATGTGGCTCTGCAGGAAGTGTGGTGTCTTCCTCTCCTGGGCTGTGAGTGTATGTGACTAACAAACTGCTGTTGATCTCATCTCTCCAATGTTGGGTGTTGTGTTTGGGCATTCCCATTTATCTAAAGTGGGAATCCCTCCCTCACTGATAGCAATAAGAGGAAGTGATTAGAACAAAAGAGTCAAAGTTAATTGTTCTTCCAAATTGGTGAAAAATATCCTAGAGTTGAGATTATATTCTGGTTGTTAAACTAAGTTTTTATCTGATCTAATAAAAAATTTGCTTTGATAACTCTCAGAAGATCTGTCTTTATGTTTATAATAATAATTACTATTACTACCAATAATGTTCATTTATTTATATGTCACACACATACATAAGTCTATTTAATCTATACCCCAGTTCATAGCTAAGGAAACTGAGACATAGAGAGGTTAAAATAATTGGTACATGGTCATAGGTTAGTAAGTTAGTCATTCTGTCAGTCATGATTAAATCTAAGGATTTTTTATTTGTTTATTGTTGTTTGTTTGTTTTACCTTCAGAGCTTCTGTGCTTAACCACAAAATTATACCACTATCCTCATTTGCTTTACTCATTATAATTGTCTGTAAAGTTCTTTAGGGCCTCTAAATCATGATTAGAACTCACTAACTCTTGTTTAAAAATCACTGATAAATGACAAACCACTTAATTCAATTGAATTACTGACTACTGACTATGTGACAAAAGACTGGGCACAATATATGGTGGTTCAATGTAATTATTGATTCCTTCTTAAGTGCACTTATGTCTAAAGTTGGTAGACAAATATTTTAACAAGCCAAGTAAAACTCCAAAGCAGAATCAATAAATATATGTAGAATGAAAGAGTAAACGAATATCATTAGTATTCTTGTTTAAGAATGTATAAACTATGATTTAAATTGCAAAAAGTGCTCTAAAATTTACAATGAAATTATTGATAAATCAGAAAATAAAAACACAAAAGTTAAAGATAAAAAGAAAACAATTACTGTCACATTTTGTGTCTAACATATTTCTAAGATGATTCCAATTTTAAAACATTTCCTCTGGAGACTCCTGAATTCCCCATCCCTGGACTTTATTTGGAATTTGAACTTTGTAACAAAGAGAAATTTTTTGCCTAGAGTCAGCAGTCTAGAAAACAAAGTAAATGTTATTGCTTAGATGGCCTGGTTTATTTCACATAGAACTTGGCAAATGTAGAATGAAAACTTGTTTTTTTCATTTTTATAGATGGGAGATGCACCATGGCAAAGTGTGCCTGCTATATTTTTTGTTCCACATGCACTTCATGCTGAAAATCACTTTTTCCAACAGTTTTGGAAGTAGAATCTACCTGAATTTCTTTGATGCAGTTTACAGTACCTTTACTTTATTTCTTTAGGAAAATGTCCAGGCACATTTATTAATAACCAAAATTACGTAGGTTTAGTTTTTGCCTACTTGCTGCTGGTTGGTTAGTTTTATAGCCTTCTTGACCATGTAGCTTCAACACCATGAAGTATTGCTGTTTGGATTATAGGGCTTCCTGACTTGAACATGTCATGTACAGGAACCCAAAACATATGTACAGAAGTGATTTTCAAAATATATAAGAAGTATTACAACACAGGCACCCACTGTACAGAAAGGACAATGGAGAAGGATCCCAGGCCCTTAACCATTTAGTTGCTGTACTATAGGGAGGTCCAAGGGGGTCCCAAGGAAAGAGATAGAATTACACATGAGAGACTTGGTGCAGTGGGTATTTTCCATTTAGTTCAGAATTATATCAGTATTTTAATATGAAATGTCGGCCAGGCGCGGTGGCTTACGGCTGTAATCCCAGCACTTTGGGAAGCCGAGGCGGGTGGATCAACTGAGGTCAGGAGTTCGAGACCAGCCCGCCCAAGGTGGTGAAACCTCGTCTCTACTAAAAATACAAAAAATTAGCTGGGCATGGTGCCAGGCACCTGTAATCCCAGCTACTTGGGAGGCTGATGCAGGAGAATCGCTTGAACCCTGGAGGCGGAGGTTGCAGTGAGCCGATATTGCGCCACTGCATTACAACCTGGCGACAAGAGTGAAACTCTGTCTCAAAATAAAAAAAAAAAAAAAGAAAGAAAAGGAATGTAGCTATACTTTCATAATTTTAGTGCATATCACTCCTAAATGTGTGTGTTTGTACATATATATAATATATATGTGTGTATATACATATGTAATATATGCACAAAATATTTGAAGTGGATACTTCAGTATCTGGATTTTTTTTTTTTTTTGCAACAGTAACATTTATAAAGGAAAAGTCTCCTGTTACTACAGGATTTTATCTTAATTAACTGTAAACCAGAATTCTTCAGTGAGCCATACTGCCAAATGAGGACTTATAAGAAAGTTTTATTCAAGATGATTTGAAAAGTTAATCAAAAGAAATTTTAAAATGTTTTGATGTAGCTCTTTTTGGTGGGAGGATGAGATCTTTTGGGATAAGAAAAATGAATTTAAAAAAACTATCCATGTTCTTTTCATCTTCATCGTAATTGATTCTACCTGTGCATCATTTTGGGTCTAGTTTCCTACCCATATTTGTAATATGGGTTTCATTTACATAAAATGGGAACATAATAAATATAAGGCTTACTAACGATTGTTTTATGTGGCTGCCAATCTGCCAAGTAGCATTCTTAATTATTGCCAGGAAACTAGGCATTTTCCAAGCATATGTTTTAGATTTAAGACTAATATGTCATGTCAGCCCTCTCTACTGGACTGATGGGAACCTAGTGGGACTTCAGAGCATCTGCTTTGGTGGGTGACTTTTTGGGGTTAGATAAAAGCACTAATAGAAGAAGATAGGGCAAAGCATCAAAAGTTTCTGAAAGCAAATGCTACAAAGAAATACATCAAAGGGTTATGTTTTCATTATGAACTGATATTTTTACTAGGCAAGGATAGAGATCGATCTTCCTCTAGTTGCCATGAAGTAAAGGAAACCAGACCCTAACCTACATTAATGAACCTAATTGCAAGGCTCTTGTCTTCTTTGAACAACATAACCAGGAGTTTTGCCTCAAATTTTTTTTAAGTATATGTGGCTTTTTCATTAGCCTGTGCAAACCTGGTATGTTCCATCAAAGAATTTATCCCATGACTTGGAAAAAAGGAAACCAAAAATCAAAAAGATCTGGTTTAAATGAGGTGTATTTCTGAATGTTCCCTCAAAAATGTTTTCAAGTCCATAGAAATACCTTTTGGTGGTTTTAGTTTGCTCACCCAGCACACACTTTGCTCATGACCCACAGTTCCCAGGTCTTGGCCAAAGAGTTAAGATAACTGTTAAGCATATATGTAAGTGTGAAACAATTTATTATTGATATGAAATCATATCTTGTCACTCTGGATTTTTAATTTTTAAGAAAAATATATTTAAAATGGAATGCCACCAACCTTTGGATGTTCAAGTGCTCTCTTAATAGACTTAGAAAAGGTGGTACTTTTGTTAAAATTGGAAGTATTTGAATGCCATGTTACCAATGTCTTTATGTGGAAAGGTGACTTCCATAATGGCAAAGTCAAATGCTAAAACGAATCCAGGGCATTTGCTGGGCATCAGTTACACTTCCACACTGAACGATGTCTTCTTGAGAAATGGAGAGTAGCACATGCAGTGTTTACTTTTACTCCCAAATGTGTTACATCTAAAGCCAATATTTTAGAAATGATATTTGCCTACATTCATGGCACAAAGACTTTAAAATGGCAGGAAACACAAGCATTTATATCAACAGCTATAGATGGCTATTCATATTCTGAAGGGAAAATAAAAGAGAAAAACTGTAATTATAGATACTATAAGTCTTAATATCAAATAAAAGCCATGGAATTTAGCATTGTCTTTGTCTCCTATATCCTATGGTCAATGTATTGAGCCAGAAACTAAGATTCATGATTCTGATGAATTACATTTAATATCTATTGCTTAAATTTAATAAATTTTTCCAAGATCACTTAATAATTTATGAGATAACTGATGATGATGTAAGAAAGATACTGTGCTTCACTGTTATGGAGATAAGAGTTATGTTGAGAAAAGTCAGGGGAAAGTTAATATTTTATTTCACATTTCCTTCTTAATGACTGAGACATTATAAGAGGAAAAAGAATTGAAAGGGAAATATTTACTTATAAAACCAAATAATTTAAAAATTAATCAGATTACACTACAAATGATTTCATTTATTCTTACTCTTCCTCCTTCTCTTCTTCCTCTTCCTTCTCCATTTTAGAATTCTTCCACAGTTAATAGAAAGAGATTAGAAAATAAACTTCCTTAAATTAAGATATTTGTACATAAAAACCTAGCTTACCTGACAAACTTCCTGAAGAATTTGGCAAAGCTTTTGGGGTAGATGTGGATGTTTTCTCCCGGTATTCCTTAAATACCAGCAGAGAAGGTACACTAGCTCCTCACCTAATCCATTATTTCAGGTCTTGCCTTATGACAGCATTTCTCAAGTGTGTTTTTGTTAATAGAGTCAATACCTTTCCATACCTTACCCAAGAAAAGAGATTCCTTGATGAAAGAATTTCAGGAAAAAAAAATAAGGAAAATTAAGTTGTTGTGCTTTGTATATGTTTGTTTGCTTAACAGTTAAGACTTCCCATGATCAAGTGTGAATAACTCTCTCAAATAATATACTATTTAGAACTGTCACAATCCCAAATGGAAAGAACACAGGCTTTATGTGTTTAAATCTAAGTTTAAATCTGTCAAGACTCTGGGAAACTGCCCTAATCTTTCTCATCCTTCATTTCTTAATCTGTAAAATGGGAATGGAAGTAGGTTCATAGCATCACTACAAAGAGCAAACATGATTGTTCATGTAAAGTATTTACTCAGCACATTGCCTGGCACATAAGCAGCCTCCAAAAAAACGGCAGTGATAATCCTAATGGAACATACCCCTCGCAACGATAATTGATCTTTGTGCATATGGCAGCAGTATTGTTCCCGTGAGATTAGTGTTCAACACTTTGGAAGAGGCGCACTCTCATTGCAAAAGAAAATTGTCAGGAATG
Source organism: Macaca thibetana thibetana (assembly GCF_024542745.1). Lineage (NCBI taxonomy): Eukaryota > Metazoa > Chordata > Mammalia > Primates > Cercopithecidae > Macaca > Macaca thibetana. The sequence continues at coordinate 81,769,309 of NC_065581.1, forward strand.
ACACAGATCTTCTCTCACAAGATATATCTCCCTCAGGGTTCATGAACTTTTAACCAGTATGGGTCATGAATATGAGCTAAATTATTTTGTGATAAAATGTCCACAATCAAATATTCCTTCAACCCTACAGCAACCTGGAGATAGCAAGCATTTTCAGGGAGACTTGGCTGAATTTCAGGAAGTTTTTTTTTTTTTTTTTTTTTTTTTTTTTGCATTCATTTTGAAACTCTTCTCATCCAAAGACCACAAACAGTTGAGCCTTGAATTGATCATCTGGATTCCATCATGTTACATTTGTTTGTATTTGTGCATTTTGTAGTGTGTACTCTTTTCATCATGGTTGCCATAGATGCCACTGAAATTTTAAAATTTAAATTTAATTATAATAGGAACAGTAAATCCTCCCCTTGAATTTACATTAAATTCATCTAAATATAAAAAACACAAAAATTATTCATTCAGTCATTCATTTCTATGCAGAAAATTCGTTTTTTGTTTGTTTGTTTGTTTGTTTTGTTTTGAGGCGGAGTTTCGCTCTGTCGCCCAGGTTGGAGTGCAGTGGCCGGATCTCAGCTCACTGCAAGCTCCGCCTCCCGAGTTTACGCCATTCTCCTGCCTCAGCCTCCCTAGTAGCTGGGACTACAGGCGCCCGCCACCTCGCCCAGCTAGTTTTTTTGTTTTGTTTTGGTTTGGTTTTTGGTATTTTTTAGTAGAGATGGGGTTTCACCAGGTTAGCCAGAATGGTCTCCATCTCCTGACTTCGTGATCCGCCCGTCTTGGCCTCCCAAAGTGCTGGGATTACAGGCTTGAGCCACCGCGCCCGGCCAGAAAATTCTGCTTTTTGCCTGGGCTGTTTAGTTATCTCTGCCTACCAAGCTCTTAGGCATTATCAGATCTCTTTCCCTCCAGAAGTCTATAATAACCTCTTCAGCCAGAGACAGTTTCCCCCCTCCCCCCGCCACCTAGAAACCTACATACATTTCAAATGGTACGTGTTACCCACCACCTTTGAGGGGAGTTTTACATATTGCATGTTTTCCATCTCCCCAAAAAGACTATAACTGCTTAAAGAGATGACCTCATCATCTCTGTACTCTGCATAGTACAATACCTTGTGTATAATTTGCTCTCAATAAATACTCATGTACTTCTGTGGTTACCGAAAGCTTAGTTTCTGGGAGCACAGTGGCTTTTTAAAAACCATATTAATTTTTCCATGTTCTGAAAGTAAAGACAAAGGAAAAAAAAATATCTGACCAATGGAGAAATCAAGATGGATTTTGCTGGAGGAGCAGAAGGACAGAGGTGAAAATTTGTAGTCCAACTCTTCCTTCTCGTTCATCATAAATAGCGTTTTGGCTCATGTGACATGATCGTAACATGTCCATATATCAAAGAATCCCTGAATGGAAATACATCATCGAATAAAGGCAAAGGGGGTATTTCTTCTTTTCCCTTGCTTTTGGGAAAAAAAAAATCCTAAATTAAAAAATATTCCCTGTTCTGCATTCATTTTTCATATCTTTTTTCATAGCTAAATGGTTACATAAAATGGGGATCCCATGGGTTAATGGCTCCAAAGACTCTAAAAAGTAACAAAACCAAAGAAAAAGATGTTGATATAGAGGAGATTTTTGAAGACTAAAAAACACAACAAAATTTAAAAATCTGCCAAACTCTACAAACAACTTTAAAGCTCACAGTCCTATACAATATTGTCACCTTGAAATCTGATTTCTGAGCTCAACACCAGCAAAATGACTCCTGAAGAGTGATGACAAGAAGCAGTAAAGTATTCTCTGTACTGTCACCAACTGAAATCGTAGTAAAGGACACACTACTCTATGGCTTTACTTAGATGAGGGCATAGGATTCGAAAAGGAAATAAGGGCACAAATGGGTGACTTCGAATTCATCAGAGCACAAAACACAAAGTAGTAAATAATTAGACTGAGACAGAAAGTGTTAGTAGAAAGGGTAGTCTAAGAATCCTCTTTAAACTTCAACTACATGTGATTGAAACCACTAAAGAGGTTAAATTGAACCCTCAGCAACCTGGATAGACTTAGGACAACCATCTAATGTACAAAAGAAACATTTACCTGTCAGGAAAATGAAACATTGGAATCTGCCCATGAAGAAAAGTGTGGCACCAGCATTCCTGAAAATCTTTCAAAGAGAATACACCAACCTCTGTGAGTATGGCCAGGTCCATGACTGATGGTACAATTTATTCTTAAGATAGGTTGGGTTGGAAGAGTGGGACAACCTTCCAAAAGGCATACTGACTCAATGACTTCCCTGAAAATAAACATATATCTTTCAAGAGAATATATCTACAAAGAATATAAAAAATGAATGTAATATTTATAGGTAATTTTAAGATTAATAAACAAAATAACCTAGAGCAAATGGTAGGCAGCAGCATGAGGCAGTAAGAAAGGGAAGACATCTCTTAATGAGTCCTAAAGGAAGGACATCTCTTAAAATGCTAATGGAAAATCTAATAAAACACAAAGGAATTAAAATACTATGAATAATCAACTTTGTCCTTTTTGTAATTTATGTTACTCATTTAGATCAAATAGTGCAAATTTTTGTTGAGAAATATTGTTTGTTTGGCATATTAATGAAAGAATGAATGAATGTGCATTTATTGAGCATCTGCTTTTTCCCAAGCCCTAGATACCTTCTCAATTATCTCATTTAATTCTCACAACAACCCTATCAGTTAGAAATTATTATCCTAATTATATTATTAAGAAAACAGACTCATAAAGGTTAAAGAGCCCAAAGGCACACAGCTATTGTAATAAAGAGCAAAGCCAGATTTCCAACCCAGGTCTTTTGATTTCATGCTGCGTTTTCTGTTCAGTAGGAAACTCATTGCTTCTCTTTCTAAAAATAAATCAGGCCGGGTGCGGTGGCTCAAGCCTGTAATCCCAGCACTTTGGGAGGCCGAGATGGGTGGATCATGAGGTCAGGAGATCGAGACCATCCTGGCTAATACGGTGAAACCCCATCTCTACTAAAAAATACAAAAAACTAGCCGGGCGAAGTGGCGGGTGCCTGTAGTCCCAGCTACTCGGGAGGCTGAGGCAGGAGAATGGCATGAACCCGAGAGGAGGAGCTTGCAGTGAGCTGAGATCCGGCCACTGCACTCCAGCCTGGGTGACAGAGCGAGACTCCGTCTCAAAAAAAAAAAAAAAAAAAAAAAAAAAAAAATCATCATTGCTGGCAAAATTTTGCTTGTCCAAAGAACTTCTGGATCCACCTTGAGACCTTTGGAATCAGCACCAAAATGGGAAGCGTTAATGAGAGTCTGAGCAATTACCCCATCATGCCCAACAAACGGGAAAATGAGCATTCGGCTTGACTCATGTATTTAACTGCTGTTTCAGGAGAGGCCCAAAAGGAAAAGTGGTTATGTCAATTGTATTTTAAGAGTGACTAAGTTGTGAGCATTTCCAAAAACATACTTTTCTTAAGAGTTTAGTTTTACTATCTTTGGAGAGAATGACTCAGGCATCTCTTTGTTGCCTGATCTCTAATTAGCAAGTTCTAAAGACATTGCACTCAGAAAGGGAGGAAAAGTAGCCTTGATTTTGTTCAAAACTTCATTCATATCATCCCCTAAATGAACTTCTAAAAATGCTATCAAGCCATTACAGAAGCTGATGAAAGGAGAAAGTACACCGCCTGTTACAACAAGCTTCCCTAGAAGCACAAGCCCATCCCTCTGACACAAGCTTTCAAAGGTTGCCAAGGTCTTCAGACACACATTTAATCAGACACCTATTTACTCTGTGACCCTCTAGAGTGCCAGTCAAGTGCTGGTGGGTTGTAAGATACACAGTTTTATCGCTACTTCCTAACGTGAAGAGAACCAGAACCAGAACACGTGAGGGGGAGAGAAGATAGAAGAGGGTAAGGGTGAAGAGCAATTTTTCCAAATCAGCCTAAGGGAGAGCTGGGCCATAGCATTTTTTTTTTTTCTCATGTGAAAACATGTTGAAAAAGAAGAAAAAAGGCCCACACGATTTGCTTTATGGACTTTCAGAAGAAACTGCCTCAATGATCTGCATCCCAGGAGCTGTTAAAGTCTCTCCTACTTCCAGGCCACCCAGTGACTCCCAGCAGAGAAGGGCATTGCTGAGATTGCAGCTGAGTGCAGCTGAGCTGCAGCAGTCAGGCTACACTCAGTTTGATAGTCCCAAGAGAAATGGAGCTTAGGACATTTAGGTTTCAGCATCACCAAGGTGTTTTCAACAGAGGCAAGTTCCTGATTATGAGGGAATGTGGCAGGTTTGTTTTACACGGTTATCAAAACCCCAAACATTTTAAGAGACCAAGCACTGAATATGTTATACACTGGCAGAGTGTGGGGTGATTCTAGGATCATTAATTAGCAAACACTTCTGAGTCACCTATTTAGAACAATGAATGAAATGCCGTAAGAAAATTCTGAAACAGAGTGAGTCAAATCACTCCAGCAGACTTTTCTAAGGGGGTTGTGAGGGTTTAAAAAAATATTTAGTTGCAAAATTTTAAAAATCAGATAATTTACCTGAAAATACAGATATTTGACTTCTCTTTAATAGTTGAGAGACCTGGCAACGTTGAGGAGCTCCACATTTCAGCATAATATCAGCAAGCAGCCAACACTGAGAGTCCCTGACCCTTTTACTCTCATTATTTAATTAACAAATAGTAATTGTATATATTACATATTTATGGAGTATAATGTGATAATTTGATACATGTGTACATTGTGGAATAACTAAATCAAGTTTTATCAAATGTATTACCTCACATACTTGTCATTTTTTTGCAGTGAATATATTTAAAATCCACTGTTTTAATAATTTTAAAATGTACAATGCATTATTATGTATTATAGCCGCCATTTGGTGCAACAGGTCACTAAAGCTTACTCTTCCTGTCTAACAGAAATTTTGAAGCCTTTCATCAACATCTCTTCCCCATCCATATGCTTTTCCCAACTCATGGTAACTGCCATTCCACTGTTTATATGTTCAAGTATTTTATATTCCACAAATAAGTGGGAGCATGTTGTCCTTGTCTTTTTTTTTTTTTAGTTTAATTTTATTTTTAGTTGACACATAATAATTATATACATTATGGAGTACAATGTGATGTTTTAATAAATGTGTACACTGTGTTACCATCAAATCAAAGTAATTAGCAGGTCTGTCACCTGAAATATTTATTATTTCTTTGTGGTTGAAGCATTCAAAATCCTCTCTTCTAGCTATTTTGAAATATGCATTTTTGTTAACTATGGTTATCTTACTGTGCAATAGAACATCAGAACTTATTCCTCTATCCTAACTGTAACTTTTACCTGTTGACCAACCTGTCCCCATCCCCTCCCCCATTACTACCTTCTCCAGCTTCTGATAATCACTGTTCTACTCTCCAATTCTTTTCTTTTCTTTTTTTGTTCAACGTTTTTTTTTTTTTTTAATTCAGGGGATACATAGGCAGGTTTGGTATCTGGACATATTGCATGATGCTGAAGTTTGGGGTATGAATAATCTTATCACCCAGATACTGAGCATACTACCCAATAGGTAATTTTTCAACCCTTGACCCCCCTTCCTCCTCCCACCTCTAGTGATTCCAAGTGTCTATTGTTGCCATTTTTATGGCCATGTCTACTCTCTACTTCCATTAAGATAAACTTTTTTAGAGTTCACATATAAGTAAGACCATGCAGCATTTTTCTATGTTTAGCTTATTTCACTTAATGTCTTACATGTTCATCCATGTTGTTGCAAATGACAGGATTTCATGCTCTTTTAAGGATGAATAGTATTCCATTATGTGTATATGCCACATTTTCTTTATCCATTCATCCACTGATGAACACTTAGGTTGATTCCATATCTTGGCTGTTGTGAAGAGTGCTGCAATAAACACGCGAGTATAGGTATCTCTTTGAAATATTGATTTCATTTCTTTTGTATATATGACCAGGAGTCAGATTGCTGGATTATACAGTAGTTCTGTTTTTAATACTTGAAGAACCTCTATACTGTTTTTCATAATGACTAATTTACATTCCCACCAGCAGTGAGTGTTTCCCTTTCTTCACATCCTTGTCAACACTTGTTATCTTTTGTATTTTTCATAATGGCCATTCTAACTGGAATGAGGTTATTTCTTATTATGGTTTTGATTTTGATTTCCCTGATGATTAGTGATATTGAACAGGTTTTATAAACCTGTTGATCATTTATACGTCTTCTTTTGAGAAATGTCTATTCAAGTCTGTCATCCATTTTAAGATCAGATTTTTTAAAGCTATTGAGTTGATTGAGTTCTTTATACATTCTGAATATTAACCCTATGTCAGATGTATGGTTTGCAAATAATTTTTTGCATCCTGTAGATTGTCTGTTCACTAAATTGATTATTTCCTTTGCTGTGCAAGGAAGTGAAAAATCTATCTACTGACAACTATAAAACATTGATAAAAGAAATTGAAGAAGACACAAATGAAAAGATATCCTGTGCTCATTGATAGAAATAATGAATATTGTTAAAATAACCATACTACCTAACATGATCATACATTTAATGTAATCCCCACCAAAATGCCAATGACATTCTTCACAGAAATAGAAAAAACAATCCTAAAATTCATATGAAACCACAAAATACCCCCCAAAACCAAAGCCATCTTGAGCAAAAACAAATCTGGATGCATCAAACTATCTGACTTCAAAATATACTACAAAATTATAGTAACTAAAGCAGTATGGTACTGGGATAAAAACAGACACATAGACCAGTGAAATAGAATAGGGAGTCTAGAGCTAAATCCACACATCTGCAGCCAACTGATTTTTGACAAAGGTATCAAAAAACACAAATTGAGGAAAGGAAAGTATCTTCAATAAATGGTATTGTGAAAATTGGATATCCACATGCCACAAAGAATGAAAATAGACCCTTCTCCCTCATCATATACAAAATTTAATTCTAAATAGATTAAAGAATTAAATGCAAGACCCCAAAGTATGAAACTACTATAAAAAGAAACAGGGAAAATGCTTCTTGACTTTGCTCTGGGAAATGATTTTTGGATAAGACCTCAAAAGTACAGACAACAAAAGCAAAAATAGGTAATTTTGTGTGTGTGTGCCTTACCCTTTAAATGAGCAAGCAAGTGCTAGCATTACAGTTCCCATGTCTTCCTTAGGTATGCTTTCTTACAGATATTTAGATACATATCTGGCCCTGTATTTGAGTTTGAAACCCCAGCAAATAAATGGAAGTCAATAACTTGGCCCTCAAATCTGGGAGATATAACCTTCACATAAAAAGCAGCAAGGCAACAATTAAAGAGTTATGAAACAGAGAATACAATGTTAAAGTACAGTCTAACTCATTCTAGGCCTACACCCTTGAGATTTAGAATTACCTGCGAAACAATTGGTTGGAATGACAATCTAATTTAAAAAGAGATGAGAAACGTGAGCATAGGCACCAGACTTTGAAAATGGGCAGCTATTGAAAGGATAGTTTTCCTTTCTTATTATTTAAAAGTTACGTCCCATCCTGAATCTTTTTGCAAATAATAAAGTCATAATTAATTTCCATTATCGAACTTTGTCAGTTTTCTCAAACCATCATTCTCTGGTCAGGGCCTTTAGTACTTTATAGGTAACAATCTCAGTGCACATTTTAGATCTTATCCTATCTGACCATTCATCAACCTATATGCACATCTAGATCCATATTCAGCTGCCCACTCTATAGTTCCACTTGAGTGTTTCACTGGCATGTTTATATGGAACCTTTGATCATCCCTATAAATTTTTTGTACCAACATTCTCCATTCTAATAAATAATAACACAGCCCCTCAGACTCTTGTGAAGAAGGCTAGGTCACCTTGGAGCCCCCTTTTTCCTCTCTGTCCACATCCAGTCAATCTCTGAATCTTGCTCTTTGTCTGTAGAAATAACCTCTTCCCTTCTCTTCCTACTTCATATCTTGCCATAGTCTCTAATCCCTTCAACAACCAACACAACTTCTATGAACCATTAGGCCAGCTCCAACTAGAACACATTATAGCTTCCATTGCTTCTAGGAATTATCTAAAATTCTTAATATGGTCCTCAAGGCCTCACCTTGAGTCATTCTCTTCACAACTCACCATATGCCACCACATGGCCTTCTTGTTGTAATTTCTCACTTCAGTACCTTCACAGTGCTGTTCTCTATCTTGAAATACTTTTCTCTCCTCCTCCCCATCCTTGCTCTGTGCCCTTCTTCCCACAAACTACTCATTCTCCTTCAGCGCTCAAATGAATGTCACTTCTTCAGTAAAACTTTCCCAACCTGTGTGAGTATAAACCTCATAATACCTGCACTTTTCCATCAGAGCACATATCTACATTACAATTATCCAATTGCTTATAAAATACTGATAAGTCTGACCTCCCCTTTAACTGTAAGATCCAAACGGGCAAGGAATGTCTATGTTTATCTTAATCACAGACATATTATCATATTCCCATATGCCTGGCATACAGTGGGTACTCAAATACTGACTAAATGAATGAATGAATGAATGTTACTTGTTTATTAGCTATAAATCTTAAATGGAGAAGATTACCATGATTTAAAGCATAGTGTTTTTGTAGGTCCAAAACAGCAATAGGAACATGCAAGGCAGCACCAAACCATAATGACCAGTAACTTTATTTGCATGAATAACTAGTAAGATAATTATAATAATGTAAGGTATCCCTTTAATTAAAATAAGCATATTTGCAGCCTACAAAATCATGACAGGGAAGTTGTGTCTGGACATGAAAACACTGATGTCTCTATATTTCCTTAACCTATTTATTTTTGGCTCACCGATGTCAGATTTCAGTTTTACTTTGACTATTAGCATTTCATATATGTCTGCCATATGTTGGTATTCCATGTGTCATTTGTTGCAGGAAAGAACTGAATGATTCCAAATAAACTTGGTTCACTATTAAAAGCTGTTTATATACTAAGTCAAATGTAGGAGTCACAGTAACAAAATATTGGCTGTTCAACATTTTTAATCACTCTACGATTGTGTAAGGGAGGCTAGCATTGTTCACAGAAGCACAGGTCATTGTTCTTCAATTATTTCCTAAGAACCTTTTATTTTATCAGTAGATGAGTAGATCTCTAATTTATCTGGTTATTCAGAGATGGACATAGTCACATTTTTTCATATATTTTCATATATATTTCACATATCTCACATCTAACTGTGCCAGGTACTGTTATAAGTCATTTAAATGTATTTGTCATTTAATCAAACAATTCTATGAAGTAGCTATTATTGCTAAAATATTTCTCATTTTGCCATATGAAAAAACAGGCACAGGATGATAGGCAACTTGTCCAAAGTCACACAACTAGTAAGTCACGAAGCTGAGAGTTGTATCCAGGCACTGTCTCCCCAGAGCCTTCTTTACTGTTAACCTCTGAGCTATGACAATAACTATTTAAATGAATATCTTCCTTTTTGCCTTCAATTTTTGTTTCTATTTACTATAACAATGCTTTTAATTTTCAGGGATATGGTTGGAAATTATGTAATAGAACATTCTATCATTTTTATGTTGTATTAACTTCATGGTATATGACTTCATGCTGTACTAACTTGATTATATTAATTTCATGTTGTACTAACTTGATTATATTAATTTCATGTTGTATGAACTTCATTCTTCATGTTATATGACCTTTTATACTACATAATTATCCTTTATAATATTGCTTTATGTTGCAAATCTATGTTATGAGTAGGTGCCCAGTTCATTGTTATCTGATCATTTATTCCAGTTCCTCACAATTAAAAAACAGAAAATAAGATCACCTTTGTTGTGTCTTTTCTGACTTCAATACTAGAAGATTCATATAGACCATTCTGTAAGACCTGTGACACCTCGTTCTCAAAAATGAGTCAAAGGTTTTTCTCCCAACAATTTTGAGATTTCCTGAGAAACCACATGACACTGAATTCCAGGCTTGTAACTCACGTCAGACTCTGTGGTTACCTTGTAACTTATCAAATTCTTGTCACCCCAATCAACAGAACCTATGGAGAGAAAACGTTCTCCCTGAGTTGTTTTTCTGGTAACTTGAAAACTGAAAAAAAAAAAAAAAAAAAAAAAAAAAAAGGCAAGGTCAAAATGTACTTAAAGCAACATTTGCTTCATATTTAACTCCAGAGTACTAAATAAATTCCCAAAGATTGTACTAGCCCACGTGAGGTCAAGCCTGTTGTGAAAGGAAGGGATGACAATTGACCCTTTCTTAGGGCAAAACCTCCTGCCTTCCATCCCACCAGTCAACTACAGAGTCAAGATCGTGAGAGCTGACAGCTTCCGCTGCAGATAAATTCCAGCCTGCCCCAAATGAGCCATGTACTTATGAAACCAAAGAACCAGCAGAGACCTCTGGGACCATCTAGTCCAGCAGTTCCCAAATGCTCCTCCAGCCAAGATTCCATTTATCTCCTCCCCCTCATCTCAGCCATGTACTATGGGTTTGGAAAAAAATTCAACTGAACTAAATATATTAAATAAAACAAGCTATATTTCCCAAAGTTGTTCATAAATATAAATAAATATATGTAGCCTGAGCTTCTGATCCAAGGTCCCCATACCACAATGAATTGAAATCATTTTTAACCCAAAGCAAGGAAACTTGAGATTATGGATGCAATCTTATGAGATAATTCAGAATTGCTCTTAGAACCTCATTATTGTTTTCAAAAAAATTTAAGTGTATAGATCTGGACAATAATGATATATCTAGTTTTCTGTTTTACTGAGGGCCATAAGACATAGTGACCTGTCCCAAATTAGACTTCAAGGTGGACCAGGAACTATATGTACCATAGACCCCAAATCTAGCAAACTAAATGAGGTACAAGTCGATTCACTAGGGAGAATATTTGGTTAAAGCTGAGATCAACTGTTCAGCCTCATCCACAGTGAGTCCGTATCAGAAAACGAGAAACAGTATCTAAAACTAATTTGCAGGAGATCAATTTGGCAAGTATCATACGACTTTGCAAGAGGACTGAAAATTTAGAAGTATGAGAAAAGCCTGGACTTGCTATAAACTTTCATGAAAAGTGTGTTAGATTGGGATTCAGCTGACAAAGACTAATGCAAAAAGTGAGAAATATTCACAGTGAGTGTTCACGTCTTTACAGAGGAGGAGGAACCGCAAGGAAAACAAATTACATCAGTTAAGGCCAACAGGATAGAGATAAGAAAAGCAAAAGAGCCAAGGGAGATAGGGTAAGCCCAAAGGGTTAAAGAGTATTAGAAGGGCAAATCTATCAGAAGGGAGAAGATGATGAGAGAGAAATAAGAGTTTCTAATAAATGAGAAAGGGCATAGAATTAATCACAATTCTGAAATTTGCTGAGGTGCTGAACTCATTTTTTAAGTCAGTCCTCTTGGTGAAAAAAAAATCACAGAAAGGTAAGAAACAGAAAGAAATATGATGAATTTGAAAGGAATGAAGGTCTTAGGAAAAATGTCACTGAGAAAAAACAGAACAGGGTTATGCATGTGAGTGAGAATGCATGAAATTAGCCCATCCCATTTCTCTGTAATGGTGGTGATAACTGCTAGAGAACATAAACCAATTATAAGACACGCATTAGATTTAACCAAGCAACTAGTTTCTACCAGTTTCTAAATTAAACTATATAATTGAATTAAATCTTTTTAAAATAGATTCTAGACCTAGAACAAACCTCCAAAGGCCTTTTGGTCCAGTGCTTTAAATTTTAGCCAAATAAATAATCACTTCTACTTTAGAGATGAACTAACAGCAGTTAGAGAGAGAGCAGGTGCTAAAATTGAGACAAAACCCAAGAGCTCTGTCCTCTCAGGCAGGGCTTTCTGGATTTCAAACTGACTGCTGTTAACAAGAACTATCACTTATCAGACCCCTACCATAGGCCAGATACTGACTTCCTTGTAGCATATAGAATTATCTAAACAATCTTAAGACATACTTCTTTACAGATGAGAAAACTGAAAATGAAGGAGAATAAACTTTACAGTTATTGTGTGATGTGTGTATTAGTCAATATGTTGTCTGGTAGTATAATACATATACATCCTGTTTTAAGAAATCTAAGTAAAAAGTGAGCTTTTAAAAAATTAGAAGTTACTCACCTTATGAAAGGGTCACATGAAAGCAATTATCGTAGCATTCCTTGACTCTATGTCCTGAATTAATTTAAATAACCTTTCAATTTTATTATTTAAACTGTTAAGAAAAAATGGACACAGTGCATCATCATACTACATTTCAAATATGACTCGCTTAAATGTGATTATGTTCAAATCTTCAGGAATACATTTACTTCACACGAAGTAGGACCCTCCCACGGAAACTAGAATAAAAGAGAATATGGAACTCTGGTTCTGCAGGCTCCAGTTCTACCTATGCTTCCCAAGCAAAGTCAGGGACCCAGCTGCGGAAGGAGACAGAGCCATTGTCTCTATCCCACATAGAGCAGGAAGCTTGCCAAAGGATTCTCTGCCGTTGGCACAGTTATGCAGGGGTCACCTTAAAGTGTAGCAGCCACTACATCCCATTGATTAATCCACTGGTCACCTGTCAATCTGCCAACCACTATTCCTCTTTCTGGCTCAGAGAAAAAAGGAATTATACTTCTTGGAACTATAAACAAAGAATCTAAATGTGGGCCAAAAAGAAAGGTTTACTTATTGCTCACTTTCCAATTGCAAAAAGAAGAAAAAATCTGACAATTTCTCTAAATAAGATACTCTCCCCATTGGTAAGTTTCCAAACTCATCTTGGCCAAAAAGCACATACATTTAATTATTGATACATATTGCTTAATATCTCCTGGGTACTTTGTTCTGAAGCAGCCAGCCTAGGGTCTAAGAGGCAGACTCTGCAGTTGAACAGGTCCTGGTTCAAAGGCCAGCTCTGCCATTTACTCCACTAGGATTTCTCTAAAGTCCTAGTATCCACACATGCAAAATGAAAATAGTGATGCTACCCAGCTCATGACCCTCATAAAAACAAAATAGCATAAAATACATAAAGTCCTTAGACAATAAGGACACAAAGTCCTTAAGCATACTTGACTACTTGACAAAGAGTAAATGTTTACTCTAAAATAGGAAATTATTTTTATAATTAGCTATTTTAACATTATTTCAGCAGTCCACACAATCCACAGTCAAAGCATGCTATCGCCTCTTGAGAATAATTTAGGCCAGGTGCAGTGGCCGACGCCTGTAATCCCAACACTTTGGGAGGCTGAGGCGAGTGGATCACTTGAGGTCAGGAGTTCAAGACCAGCCTGGCCAACATGGTGAAACCCCGACTCTACTAAAAATACAAAAAATTAGTTAGGCGTAGTGGCAGACATCTGTAATCCCAGCTACTCAGGAGGCTGAGGCAGGAGAATCACTTGAACAAGGGAGGCGGAGGTTCCAGTGAGCTGAGATGGCACCATTGCACTACAGCCTGGGCAAAAAAAGTGAAACTCTATCTCAAAAACCAAAAACTAAAAATCAACAACAAAAACAATGAAAAGAAAGTAGCAGGCTCACTGGGGAACATTTGAAAGAAGATGGAAGGGAATGTGTGGTATTTGGGGAGTCCCAACTCATTTTTATGTTTTGTCACTGTGGTATCATTAGAGGATAAGACTTAGTATTACTAAGGAAGATGATAAATATGCAACCCTGAAGGGTGTAACATTGTTAAACCTGAGTTTTCATCATTAAGATATTTGTGACACCACAAGATTAAAATCTGCTGTGTTTCTGAGGCCTTTTTCAAAGCCTACATCGTGGTCCCAGTGGACCAGTATAAAATCCTCTTGATCCATGTTCCATGTCTTACTCAACCACCAGTCTGTGCTTCTCCTTCTTGCCACTTGCTGTGGTTTGAATGTATTTGTCAAAATTCACATATTGGAAGACACATTCGCCAATGCTACAGTGTTGGGTGGTGAGGCCTAATAAGAAATGACTGAGTCCTGAGAGTGGAGCCCTCATGAATGGATTAAGTCACCTCGGGAATGGGTCAGTTATTGAGAGAGTGGGTTGTTATAAAAGCAAGCCCAGTCCCTCATGCTTTCTCTTTTATACTCACTTACCCTCCTGCTCTTCTGCTGTGGGAGAATGCAGCATAAAGGCCCACACCAGATGCCTGTGCCATCCTGTTGAACTTCATAGCCTCCAGAATGGTAAGAAATAAATTCCTTTTATTTACAATTACTGAGTATATGGTATTCTGTTACAGCAACAGAAAATGGACTAAGACACTGTTGTTTGTGTAGACAGTGCTATTGTATCTCTTGCTGCTGGCCTAATAGGTTTATAACTTCTCCTTTAAAGTTCTTCTGGAGATGACAAATGAAGTTATAATTTAGAAACATTCTCCAAATAGCATATTTGATGTCTTGTTAGTACAACAACCCACACTGTCTTCCGTCTTGGTATTCCCTCCCATGTAGATTTGGTGGTTTAACCTAACCCAAAAAGGAAAATATAAATCAGTTTTTTGGGTCTAATTAAGGATTAGTTACTGTGGATTGTTCTATGGTTTTCAGTTACTAAAGACAGAAACAACTGCATGTGGAAAGTCAACATAGCATAGAAATAGTCTTCTGAGAAAGCTTAGCATAGTATATGATTTTTCCTTTTGGTTATCCTATTGGGATTTTAGCACAGAGGTCTGATTTTCAAGAAGCAACTGTTTCCAGCTACTTTCCATAAATTAGGCTCTCTATTCCAGCTGTCTATCACTGACACAAAAAATTCCTCGGCAAATATTAGTGATATGCTAGGCCAGAGATCAAACATATTTCTTGCTCCTCTTTGCCACTCCTATTTAAAATATGAGCATGTCCATACTAGGTCTCCCTTCAGAAAATGTTCCTGTAGCCTCTGTCCTCCTACCAGCACCCTGGCAGCGCCATGGTTTGTCCAGAACCTCTGTTCTCATTTGCAGGCCTGGCTCTCTTTTCTCAGCCATTTGCTTTTCTGGAATGTCCTCTCTGACTCAGCCTCACAACCAAGATTGTAGTTATCAGCACTCAAATACCAGTCACTCCCCTATGAAGTAAGAGGCGATACCCCCGGCAGTCCCCACAAGGCAGGAAAATGCTGGCATCTCATCAGTTTTCAGGGTTAGAATTTCACTGTCAAGCTCACTATCCTCCCAGCCCTCCCAGATAAACAGTGGATGGGGGCTCACAGCACATTCCTTTCACTCTCACTAATTTCAGAAGAACTCTCTGCTGTGGAGTACCAGTGAATCTTTGAAGTCCTGCTGCTCAAGGGATGACTCTGGCCTCCTGGCAGCAATTAGAAAAATATTCTTCCTGTCATCTCAGCTGTGATACTGGGCAAATCTATAGCCTTGTCAGTTGATATTCAAGGCTAGGCATTTCTCACATTAACCCTGGCTGGAATTTAAAAACCTTATGTATAATTTAAGTTATTTAAAAATAGGATATAAATTGGATATTTGCATACATATGATTCCTACTGCTAGAATTTTTAGTCTAAAACAAAAAATGTACCTAACCTTCTTGATAATTTAAGATGTCATTTTTAAGGTAAATAAATTTAAGGAGTTAAAATCTCCCACCTTGCCCATATTGGCATCAAACAACTTACCGTGGTATTTTTAGTATTCTACATGGGCTTTCCCCCCTTTTGTTAAGCTAAATTCTATTCTTAGAATATTTCCCCAACAGCAACAAAAATTATTCCTTAACTCGGTCTTACATCTTGACTCTACTCCTCCCCAACGGCTTCTGCCAATGACAAGGTGAGTTATAAATACCGAATAGAGGTAGATACTAGATCTCAACGTCTGCTCTTCTCTTCAGGGGCTTCCCAACATCTTATTCAAGATTCTTTTCTTAAATCTTCCCATGCCATTGTGTCTACTATGAAATCTCTTCCATCTTCTTTGGCCATCAATTTAGTCTCATCTTTAACTGTGGATTTCCTTCTTCTTGACCCTCGTCGCATCCTTGCTGGGACTTTCTCTTACGTTAGCATTTCCACTTGAATTTTCTACCCAGTTTTCAGACTTAACAGATACAAGCTAACCTCACTATCTCTATCCCTCCACCCCAACCTTCTTCTCCACCTGGTTTCGCTCTTTCTATTTACGGTACCTATGCTCTTCTAGAGCCTCCTGCCAAGGCTCTAAACCTTATAACTCACATTTTTCTCACCGCTTCACATCTAATCCCTGTCCCATTCCTTTAGGTTCTATGTCCTCAGTGCCCCTCTCATTTCCCCTTTACTTACATTCATACCATCTCTACTTTAGTTAGCACGTGATTCATTATCTCTATTCTATTGCCAGCACTTTCTGGTGGCTCTCCTCACTTCCAAACTGTTACTCCTCTCTATTTCACTTGTTATGGGCACAAATCACTTCTTGATGTATGACACTGATCTTGCCTTCCTCTGCTCAGATGCATTTGATGTCTCCCCATTCTCTCTAGAAAAAAAGTCCAAAGTCCTGTTTCTGAAAAATGTGACCCTCTGTGGTATTTTTTTCAATCTGTATAACACTTCATTTTTTATCCAAATAAACCTTTTTACCTACGCTTTACTTCAGTCTGAAAGAATTCCAAGTACTTAAAGATACACAATCATCTCCCAGCTCTGAACTTTATTTAGCCACCCTTTACTCTAAATAAGCACCTCTTCCCTTCTCTGCCTGTTGTCTTACCTGCACTTCAGTACTCAAATGCCATGAATTAATCTCTGGTTTCTCAGATGAAAGATAACCCCTCCATCCTCTATTCTTCACAGTATTTTGTACTTCCATTATGGTAGCACATCGTAGGAAGGGTTTTCTTGTATTATAGTAATTTGTTTGCCCAATTAATCTCATCTAGCACACTGGAAATTTGAGAGGAAGGCTCTTCTTTGTTTATTTCCAAAGTGAACAGTACAAAACCATGAATTTAGTAGAAAATATCATTTACAATGAACAAATGCATCACCTGAATGTGTAAAACTTCTCATATGCAAAGGCATTCTGCCTGATCCTTATGCCTCAATGTTTGTAGCATTTCTTGCAATATGTACTTCTGTTTTATTTCCTCCTTTAAATATGATATAGTGTATGATTGGGAAAAGGAAACGAAGTTAACAAACATGCATTCAGCAATCCTGAATGAGAGAAGTGTCTAACATCTAATCTAAACCTTTAACTATTGTGCTTCATTCCTCTCTGTAGAAGACAGGATAATGGCACCTCTCAAAAATGAGGCCACACCCTAAGCCCCAGAACTTGTGAATACATGAGGTTAAAAGGACTGAGCAGATGCTAGTAAGATTACTAATCAGATGACCTTAAAATAGAAAGATTATCCTGGATTATCTGGACAGGTCCAATGCAATCACATGAATTCTTAAATGTGGAAAAATCAGTCGGTGAGAGAGGTGTGGTGGAGGCGGAGGCAGGAGAGACTCGAAGAGTGAGAAGGACAACCTGCCATTGCTGGCTTTGAAGTTGACAAAAGGGAGCCGTGAGCCAAGGAATGTGATGGGCTCTAGAAGCTAGGAACAATCCTCAGCTGACATCCAGGTTGTAGAAGCTAACTCAGTCCTACAATCAAAAGGAACTGAATTCAGCCAATAATTTGAATGAAAAAGGAGTCTCCAGAAAGAAATGCAGCCTCGCCAACAACACCTAGTTTTTAGTCCCATGAGATCCATGTTGGACTCCTGATCTACAGAATCCTGGGATAATACTTTTGAACTATTTTAATCCACAAAGTTTGTCATAATTTGTTATGATAGCAATAGAAAACTAACATATTCTCCAAGTGACTATTCAGATACACTTGACCTATGGTGGTTTGAATTGGCTAGAACTAAGAATAAAGTGTGCAACCTCATTGAAGTAAAGCCTAAAGGCATATTTTTGTTATTTTTCATATGGAATCATTTCAAAATATTATAAGTAATGTGATCTCTTCATTTATTCTTTTATTCAATTCTACAAGCATTTCCCAAATGCCCATTGTCTGTGCTCACACTATAAATTTTCTTGAAGTTTGTAAATCTTCTTCACTGTATTTCATCAGTGGCTATAACATAACCTGGACATGGCCGACATGCAATACATATTTAATAAATAAGTTCAAGTGTGATTTTGTCATCTAAGTCCCCTCTACCTGAAGCTCTTTATCTTCAGTAAGATGTGGATGATAATTTATCTAATTTACAGGATGACCTTAAAGATATACATATGCCATTTTTAGAAAATCGGTTGTAATTAGTCCCATATCATTTCTATATTCCAAACTTTAATCCCTTTTTGCCTTGACTTCTGTATCCAACTTTTCACTTTCCTTAAGTGCCTCTCATTTTACACAATAGCATTCTTACAGGACTACTATTATCTGGATACTTTCCTGTTCAAAATTCTCTAATAGCTTTCCATGCCTTGGGGCTAAAATCCAAATTCCTCAAGATAGCATGGAAAGTCTCACAATATGTTTATCCAGAGAATCTTCTCTGCCACTACTTTGTAGCCTGACCCACACTCACAACCCCAATGCACTCTTCACTCAACTAAGGCTTCTCTTTCTGACCTTACAAATGCCAAGTGTAGCCTTGATTTCAAACCACGGATCCTGTGCTACCACATCTATAGTGACCTTGGTTTCTCCTCTTCAACCTGGCCTATTCCTTAGAAAAAGTCTTATGATTTCCTTCAAAAGGTTTTTCCTAAATAAACCAACTCATAATTTTCCCACTTTCAGATGTTGTCCCTGCTGTTGTATAATACTCACCTGGTTCCAGGTCTTAATCTTTATATTTCATATTTGTTGGTATCCTTCCCCAGCTAGGTCACAGTGAAAACTACTCATAATTCATGCTTTTTAAATATCTGCATCATCTGCCCACCCACAGCAATACTACTGGGTACAGCATAAATAATGATATAATTACTAACATATATAGTGCTTAATATGTCAGACACATTATTCTAAGTGCTCTACAAATCTCAAGACAATCATATGAGGTAGATATTATTTTTTATCTTCATTTTACAGAAAAGGAAAATGAGGGACAGATACCCAATGTTTACTGTGGGAATTAAGAAACTATGAAGGAATTCAACATTTGTAAAATGATTAGAATGTAATACAGTTGTTTAAGAGAAATTTTGTAGTTTGGAGGTTCACGTTTTGTTGTATTTTCACATAATGCTGGGTAATAGATGTCTAACAAATAATCATAAATCAGGAAGACTGTATAACACACTTCTTTTAACAAGGTTAAATACATAATGAACGGCACAAATCACAGACATGCAAGTGGATTTGGGATCATATCCATTACATCAGGCTACTTTTCTAAGGCTTATAAAGAGACTTACTTTCAATTATGATTGACATAAATGTAAAGTGGTAATCTCTTTATATTTTACTATTATCTGCATTTCACCACAGCTCCTGAATCTTTGACTTCTGAAGCAATGCGGAGGATTTTTTGTTTTTGTCAGTTATTGTTGGTTGTGGTGGTAATGTCTGCTGCATTTCAAAAACTGCTCAAGACTGTAAGGAAAGAAGGAAAGCCCCTATAGACATTGATGTTCAGAAACAAAATTCAGTCTACTTCAAAACTAAGACTTTTCATGCAAAACTCACAAGAGTTTCACACAAGTTGTGTTAATACTAGTGAGCCTTCCAAATATATGTCTGGAACATGCATTTGGACCACAGCAGTTAAGGAGCTCATTCAAAATATACAAAATCCAACTTCTGGCTCCTTGAACAATGTTTACATTGTCGCCATCAACCAGGTGATAATTCTCAGCTCAGAACTCTTC
The DNA here is from genome assembly GCF_024542745.1 of Macaca thibetana thibetana. Classification (NCBI taxonomy): domain Eukaryota; kingdom Metazoa; phylum Chordata; class Mammalia; order Primates; family Cercopithecidae; genus Macaca; species Macaca thibetana. The sequence goes on from NC_065581.1 coordinate 81,789,224, forward strand.
ATAAGTTATCTTGCACTTTTAATGATTTATTCACACTGTGAATAATTTATTAGCTCCGTTTAGCTCATCAGGCGATAACAAAAATAGTCTGTCTCAAACTCAGTTTAAGCAAAGGTCAAGGAAATCTTAGAAATTTAGCTTTACTGAATCAAAGCAGCTGTACAAGTTTTTCCAATCAAGATGACAAAAGAGTTATCTGCAGGCCAGGGCCCCTCCCGGACACTTTCTATTCTTATCTCCTGCTCCATTCACCACTGGGAGAAGCACAAGACCCCGTGTAAGTTCCCTGGTGGAACATTGTTTTCAGTTAAAGATAAACAAAAACCTATTCCCTCCAGCTGGGGATACTTGACTCTCCCTATTTTTCCATGTGAGAAATGAGGCAGAAAGATCCTGTAGCTCTTCTAAAATGTCATGAGTGTTTTACTGGGATTGGCAGGTCTCCCTTCTGAAACGAGGACCGCCAGAGCTATGATGATTTGCTCCTTGCCTCTTTCCTGGCATCCGCCTACCTCACCGGCAGTCACGCAAAGACATATTGATCTTTCTATGGCTTGCTGGGCAATGAACTCCAGTGGTCTTACAAAGATGAAACGAATGATCAACTTGCCAAAATAGCATCTTCTGCCAACCTTAGAAGAGTCATGAGGAGGGGAAGAAAGAATAATAACCTGTGAACTAATGGGAACCCCTTTAATATTTTAAAAAGCCTAGCGAACTCTCTTTTTTGGCACAGACAGATGGTTTTACTTTGGGGACAGATCCATAAGGAGTAGACAATTTGGGTGTCTTGGCTTCTTGGGAAACCTAGGGTTAGAAAGTCCTTGAAGTTGAGTGTCACAAATTGGCCAGTCTGAGCTCATCTATAATATGGCTTTAACTAGATTTTCAATAATTTTTGCTGCATTTGGGCATTTTCTTTGTAAGGGAGACCCTAAGTAAAAACAGACAAAATCCACTTTAGATCAAATGTAGTCCTCAATCTTCACATTGCCCCTTCAGTCTTCTCCCAAAACAGATGCCAGAACGTGGACTATTATCTGAACATTTCTTTTAGCTATGTGAGAAATGTGGAGAAGTGGGGCAAACAATCCAAAGACCAGCCTAGGTAACAACATGCAACAAGGGAGAGGAGAGCAAGGCCTGGGAGAGGGTTGCAATATAAAAGCCCACATTGCCAGCTGAACACATTGGGAAATATTTTCTGCCTGAAACAATAACAATCATAAATGAACTATTGTTAACACAAAAATACCAAATACTGGTAAGAGCTGTCATTTTGGTTTTCTTTAGACATGATAAATTACATTTGCAAATTAGTGTCTGATCTGAGATGACATGGAACAAATGGTAATATTTACATTCTGCACATTATCCTTGTCAGATTAAGCTGCAGTTGGCCAGTGTGGATATAAAGAGGCCTCGAGAGGCTTGCCTGCTAAACCAGCATGTAAATTGTCTCTAAACCATCCACACACTTACATTTATTATCTCCTCAAACCAGCAACAGCCGCCCCATTTACATGTCAGTATTGCCCAGTTAGGATAACTTGACTGAAGAAAAGAACTAGTGAAGAAGAACGCCTCCAAGAAAGTATTCCAAAGTGGGAAGGACCACAAAACACAGTTTGTAACAAGTTGTCAAAGGCTTTCTATTTATTTAGCACTTTAAGAAGGAGAGGCAGAGGAGGAAAGTATCATTTAAGTGCTTGTGACGTGGAATGCATCATGGTGGGTCTTATGTTATCCCATTTTATCCCCACAAATTTACCTCTAATATGGGCGTTATTATACCCACTTTACAGATATGGACACGGAAGTTCAAAATGTTAACTAATTTGCTAGTACACTTAGTGGGGACAGAGTTAATGTTTGAATTAGGGAAACTGACTCCAAAATTCTTTGTACTGTATCCCTCTGGAAGAGTAGCCTTAACTAGAAATGTTGGAATATGATGGCAGGTCATGGGGTTTTCAGGAGAATATAGCCTAACAGAACACTGGACTTCTATTGCCCCATCACTATATTGTGCAGAAATGCAGTGCAGGAGGAAGGGTATGGGGTATCACTGCTAAGCTTTTTCACCGGATGCAGAGCTGACAAGAAGCTCTTTCCATTTTCATCATAAAAGCTGCAATGGAGGTTCAGGGAATCCCTGTGAAGCTGGTTTGGTTTGACTTCTTACTACTCTTGCGTTTAAGCCTCAAAAACATGATATGCAAGATGGCCTGAGAAAAAAGAGGTTAACTTTTTTGCTCCCAAGGTTTGTGTGAAGAAAGAAGGAAGATAACAAAAAGAACCGGTGCATACTGTGTGCTTGTTTCAGAAAAATAAAACCTTATGATATGATTGGTCACTTTCATAAACCTAATTCCATAATTATTCACAAAATGAATGTGTGGATCTTACTATTATCTGATATAAATCAAACAACAATTGGGAAAAGATATTTTGCCACATTTCAGGAAAAGTACTGTGGACCAGGCACAAGATGACATGGACGAATTATTGTTGATAAAGGTAATATTGATACTGTTAGGTAGGCAGGAAAATCCCATTTTTCTAGAGAAATGGTCAGCATATTTAAAGATTAAATGACATTGGAGGTAAGATTTCTTTTCAAATACTTCAGGAAAACAAACTATAGAATTAGAAGTAAAATGGAAAATCTTGATAATTTTTAAATTTTGGTAATGAGTCTAAGGTTTATTATATAATTCTCATTATGTGTGTGTGTTTATAATGATTCATAATTTTTTTTTTTTTTTTGAGACGAAGTCTCGCTGTGTCGCCCAGGCTGGAGTTCAGTGGCGTAATCTCGACTCACTGCAAGTTCTGCCTCGCCGATTCACACCATTCTCCTGCCTCAGCCTCCCGTGTAGCTGGGACTACAGGCGCCCGCCACCGCACCCAGCTAATTTTTTGTATTTTTAGTAGAGACGGGGTTTCACCGTGTTAGCCAGGATGGTCTCGATCTCCTGACCTTGTGATCTGCCTGTCTCAGCCTCCCAAAGTGCTGGGATTACAGGCATGAGCCACCGCACCTGGCCCGATTCATAATTTTTTAAAAATACAGTGTCTTACAATATAAAATTGATTCATTCAAAAACATATATTTCAAAAGCGGTATGTTTTTAAATGTGTTTTAATCTTGGGCTTCACCAAGTTTACTAGACCAGAGTAATTAGTGAACAGCCCTGGGAAAGCCTGCAGCAAAATTCTGCAATCTGTCAATATCTGGGGGTTGTTTCTTAACAAGAACCCTTATAGAAGTAACTATTACGACATGAGGAAGGAAGTGCTAATACTGCCAGTGTTAATAAGACATGTTTAATTCCCCGCTCAGGGAAAGAGCTCTGTAAACTACAGAAGAGAGTGGTGTTACTATAAAGCATACTTTAGGATCCACCCTTGCTGTGGGAAGCTAGTGCTGCACAGTATGCCTTCTCTTGGTCTAATTCTCAATCAAAGCCAAGATGTGAGTTTACTTTGCTTGCAGAGGGATTTTCACATGCTCCATAGGGGTCATGAAAGGTACCTGGGGAAGAGGGGATATGAGCTGAGAAATGGACTCTCTAGACAAAGGTTATGCTTGCTGTCCTGCCAATAGCATCCACATTACCCAGGGAGTAGCCCGCACTTAGGCTACACTGAACCTGGATCCAGAGCCTGCTCTCCAAGGACAGGGCAAAGTGGGAATGGCAGAAAGGAGGTGCTGAGCAGCAGCTTTGGTCCCCAACACATCACGTTTTCAAAATGTTTGATTTAAAAGAACAAATAAAAGCATCTGTCTAGTTGAAATCTATAGAATACCAGTTCACTTCAATGCTGAGAAATATCTAGTAATATGGTCCTCAGAAAGATCTGGATGAAGTGAGCAGGCAGAAGGGACCATACTATGACAGGGACTTATGGCTATACAAAGTGTTTCTCAAAGTGTGGTCAGAAGGCACTGCCTGAGTCAGAATCACATGGGATGCTCCTTAAAAATGCAGCTTCCCCGACATTTCCCCAGACCCATTGTATCAGTCTTAGGCATGGGACCCAGGAACCTGAATTTTAAACAAGCTTCCCAGAATCTCCCATGAAATAAAGCTTGAGAACTCCTGTTTATCCTTTTTGCCTTCACTTGCATCTTTGCCACTCAACATGCATCCATTTCTCCCTCCCTGCTTGGGAGTTCTTTTTGATGACGGTTCCTTGGGTTTCATCTTTGTAGTTTTGTAGTGCCTGCTCACTACATTTTCCGATAAGTTGAACTCACAGATTGCTACTTGATTAAATCTTTCCTATGTTAGTTATGAACACCTGAGTCCTGCTTCTTCTCTGAGTTCCTACAGCACCTGTTTCCCCCCAGCACAACTTAGTATATTATATTGTAATTTTTCACTTACTTCTTAATCATTGAATTCCTCACTGGAGGGACTTCTTGGTATAAGGCATTCAACATTTGTTTACCAAATGAGGAAATGAATGATTGTTTCTGACTCATACTTCTTACTACTTAATGCCAGTTCTCTTATTCCAGGAATTTTACAACAGGCATTTTTGCAAAATTTGCCTTCTCCTTCATCCTCAACAAAAATATTGAAACATTCTTTACACATTAGGGACAAGATCAGAAGGTGCCACTTTCCATGCTGGAAACATATGATGAACTAGGCGGATGCCTGGATTTCTCAGAAGTTACCAAATCCATGCCTGGATTTCTCAGAATTTTGGTAAGGTTCTGAGTTAGTTTCCTGAAGAGGTTTGCTACTTTCCTCCATGCCATTAGGAAACAATCAACACTGTTATCTTTGAAAGGTAATGTATAGACTTGCAAATTGCAAGGAAGAACTGAAAACATAAGATGCTTTTAACTAAATCTAGAAATATGTGAACTGAAAATTTTTTTAAACTAGTTTTTGTTATTTATGCTCCATATGTTTACAAAAATAGATTGGGGTGTTTTTCAATAATAGACACATATTCAAATGGATCTTTTGAGAAACTTAAAAGATCAGAAGTCCACTTATTCTTTGCCAATGATATAGATCAGTAGAATCAGGTCTGTGGTTTGCTTAGAGGAAGATCGGCACAGAGCTTGATGGGTTGTCTGGCAAACCTTTGTTTTTGCAACTTGGGAAGGATAAAGTGCAGTCATTTAAAAATAGAAGGTAGACTAACTTTCAGTCTAACCTATATGAGTTGTATCTGACCAGCTAATTAAGAGGGAATGAATTCAATACTATTTTATTAATGAGTGAGCTTAGGAAGTTGTTTGCTTCCTTTTCTAGTCACTTTTGTCCTCCTAATAGTATTGTCATTCTGGCCAAAACACTCTGCTCATGCATGGAACAGTCATGACTCATTTCAAACTTCTAATGGCCTTCTGGTATCCATTAAAACAAAAAGCTTAATAGAAAGCAACTAAAGAAATTAGAGAAGCCTTTTATATACCTCCACTATCCTTATCTTGTATCTTGCCATTCCAGTCTTGTGTACCTACCATTAGACTCAACTAATAAGTTTAGTATTCGCTTTGAATCCAGTCTAAAGAATCCAAATCAAAAGACATTAATTATTTCATGGATCTTTGGCTAGTGATAATTGAAAAGTTCATCATGTACTTGTAGGAAAAAAATCTTCCCAGTCCAATTTTCCTGTGGTTGGAATCTTATTAGAATTACTGCCAAAATTTGTATTCAAATCCTAAAATGTTTATAATATCTATCTGTATAAAATAAAATTGAGAAATATGCTCTGTGGAACTAGAACACCAAAGAATGTGCATACACCTTTGCAAGAGGAATATATACATTGAGACATACCAGATGGCGCTTATCAAGAGGCCAAGTTACGGAAGACTGAGTTTTTGCTACGTAGGAAAATTAAATCAAAAATCATTCTTCTGAATAAAAATCAATCATCTGAGCTCTTCCCCCACCAAAGTTACATTGTTGACATATAGAGTTTAAATTGGGTCAGATTCTCCTGGTGGTGTTATTGGTAAGCAACAATTAACAAATTTGGCTAATATATGAAATAAAATTTATTGGAGAGACAGTGGGCAGTTGAGAAAAAAGTTTGAAAGGCCAGAGGATAAGGCTCAGAAATAGGATAGGAACTAGAACAAGCACAGGATGGCACTGGCATTTTGTCAAAAGGAAGTGCTCAACTATCTGAAATAGATAAATTTTCTTTACGAACAGTCAAAAATGAATGCCTTTTAGCCATTGCACCCCTCATCACCTCCTCCATCATCTTTACAATTTGGCTAATGATTGATCAAGTAGGGAGAAAAAAAAATCTGACTGGTCTAGTTAGGACTATATGACTCCCTCCCTCTTGGTTAGGGGAGGTCAGGATGTCTTGCTTTACTTCCCCACTGAGGAGACACAAAATGGAATTGGCATACTATTGGAGGAGCAGTAAATATTAAGGGACAAAAATGCCAAATAATTTTATTAAAGTGCTTGATACATTCTTGATTTGGACTTCGTCATTGAAATTGTTCAGAAATTTTTGTAAATGTTTACATGGATGCAGTTTTCTTCAGTTCTTTAAGGAGGCCCAAGTCATAAAATGGCTAGAACTACTAGAAAGCATTGATTTTGAGAACGTTTTTTCTCCAAAACCTAAGTATCTTCACAACAAGTAATCTCAGCACTGGAAATCTTTGCACTTAGTTTTTTGTTTGTTTGTTTGTTTGTTTGTTTTAATAGTATTTAAAATTGGTCCAACGGTTAGAGAAAAAGGAAGCTTCATTTTGTTGGAATTAATGTTTGGAATTAATGTTTGTTAAGATGCTAATAATTAACTCCTTGGAGTTTCAAAGATAAAATTTATCCAGGAGGTGTATCAGGGCTCCCAACCATTCTTCATCCCTTTGTACCTGCTTGTCTAGCAAAGCCCAACCATGGGTGAATCCGATCTCCTTCCTTCTCTGTGCACCTGCAGGCAGACATGGAATAGTTCTTAAAGAAGCAGACCAGTTCATGACTACCAACCTCCTCCACCATCCTGGCATCACCATTTGTGGTCAGTTCACCCTCTGTTCTCTATAATGACTATATAAAAACTTCTTTGCTTTCTTCAGACTTCCACTACTCCCTTCTCACTCTCAACCATCAGATAAAAATTCCCTCATATGCAATTTATTGACATATACTTGATTCTGCAAGCAGGATAGAACCCTACAATTACTCACGCACAGAATCAACAGGTCAGCACACAACACAATTCTCTTCTATAATTCCCAATTGAGGACGGAGGTTGAGAGTGAGGGCATTCTGTTTCCAAATGACCCATAATATATTTTAGATAAAAGCAAATGTTTCTATAGTAAAGGAGTGTAATGATCAATCATGATATAAATCTCTAAAGAATATCCAATTCCATTTATTCATATTTGAAACTCATTAAAAGACCTTTAGATTTATAATTTAATATTGGGTTTATGAGTCAATTCTTCTATGTCTTGAGACAAACAATTCATAAGAGCTTGACCCCTACTGTAGAAATGATAAAACCAAGACCTTTAAATTGCAGAGCTGTGGACTAGATCCTAGATCTGAGATGGGTGGTCACCAAGTTATATGACACCCTGTAAGTCTTGGCATAATACGGTCAACTGGTCAACTGATCTTACCTGCTTTTGTTACAGACATTAAGCAGTTTTTCTGATTATCACTTTTAGGAATGGTCTGACTCAGAACATCAACTCTGACTTTCTAAAGGGCAATACATTAACCTGCCTTCTGGTTAGTACTGATTACTGCTTGTAAGGAGAGCTCAGATGTTATTTACTTTATTTCCTTTGTTGTTTCCAGTGAAGGTGATGGATGTCTCCCCTTCTGAGTGTCATTCTAAAGTCAGAAAGAGTAGGTTGGAGTTAGTGAAAGTTTCAGATTCATGCACGTTATAGCCTTGCTAACTTGCCTTTCAGAGTCCTCTCAAAGTAAAATTTTATTTCTCAGTCAATGCCTGATTTAAGCTTAGAGGCATGTCTCCAAAGCAGCTCTCCCAGACACCCCTAGAGTACTGGTGCTGTACTTCAGGTAAGCACATCTCAGGAAGTATTATAATCAATGACTTACCTCTTGGGGAAGGATGAGTACGTACTTAGCTTTCAAAGGCAGCACAATTGTAGATCAACGCATGTTTGTTAAATAAAGGAATGGAGTGTGATCTGACTCAGCACAGGAGACAAAGGAGTGATCAAAATGAGTTTTTGAAGTCTCTTATAATTTTATTTTAGGATAGAATTATGAATCTAAGGAACATAACTCTGGCTCTGTGTTGCAGGTAAATGAAATGACACTTTTCAAAACAAAAATACCATTAACATATGTCTACTAAAATCAGTTATTCTTTCACTGTGACTGACATTTAGTGAGAACAGCAAGTTTACATGTTTGTACATGTGTTTAGCTTTGACCTCTTCACCAAAAAATGTGAGTCACTGGGTCTTCACAAGACATACCTAATCTCTGGTGGACATTTTGTACAGAGTCATTTTAGCTACGCTATATGACCCCAAATTCCTATGCTATATGGTTCCTCATTAAGGCAGGGCCATAATAGACCTTTGCAGGAGATTTGGAAGATGAAAGTGCAACAGGTGTTACACCCTGAAGGTTAGTGGAGAGCGCCACGTGCTGTTGTAACTTGCCTCTGTTGTCACCCATGTGCTTGCTCACCTTGTCATGTTGGGGCAGCAGCCAGGCCCACAGTTCCCCTTGCTGAATATCCCTCCTCCAATTTATCCAAGTTACAAACCCACTGCATGTGCAGCTGCAGGGTGAAAGCACTGGCTTCTTCTGCAAGCCTCCCAGGCATGGAGGTTGAAGGTTGCCAGTGTCTGAATGTTTGTGTCCCCACAAAATTCATTTGTTGACATTTTAACCCCTAAGGAATTCTCACCCCTAATACCCTAAGGAGATGATATTAGGAATGGGGCCTTAAGGAAGGAAACAGATCATGAGGATGGAACCCTCGTGAATGGTATTAGTGCCCTTATGAAAGAGACCCCAGCAAGCTGCCCTGTTTTCTTCCACCATGTGCATACACAAAGAGAAGGTGCCACCTATGAACCAGGAATGGGCCCCTCACCAGATACCCAATTGTTGGGACCTTGAACTGTACTTCCCAGCCTTCTGATTGGTAGGAATATATTTCTGTTTATAAACTACTCAGTCTGTGTTATTTTGTTATAGCAGCCCAAGCAGACTAAGATAGCAGTGGTGAGAGATGGGTACAGATCCAATTTGCCTGAAAAATATCTAGTTTGTCTTCACTGGTTCCAGATTTTCCTTGCTCTCGTCCACTTCACGTCTAGATTTTTGTCCCAACATCTGGCCCTGCTGGCCTGCAGGGACCTTAGGCCCACACCAGATGCCAAGGCAATTGTTTCCCATGCAATTCTTGATTCTCCCATGATTGCCTGAGCTCTATTCTCTATAATGAATTTCTAATTATATATCACTCAGAGTTGTCCTATTCCCCTTATCAAACTCTAACTGATATGCCTGCATAAGCATTACCTTGTCCTACTGAAGTCACTCTACTTAATACATAAAGATTAAAACAGAATTAGGAGATAGGCAGCCTGCGAAGAACACTCCACAGTTTATCAAGATATAATTAGTTGCTCATTGTTTTAGTCTGTTTGGTAGGTTACAAACAACAGAAATTTCTTTCTCTCAGTTCTGAGTCTAGAAAATACAAGATCAAGCTACCAGCAGGTTCAGTGTCTGGGGAGGTCCTGCTTCCTAGTTCATAGATGGTGCCTTCTCACTGTGTCCTCACATAGTGGAAAACAACGAGGCAGCTGCCTGGGGCCTTTGTTATAAGGACACTAATTCCATTTATGAGGGCTCCACCCTCATGACCTAATCACCTTCCAAAAGGCCCTACCTCCCACATTTCTGATTAGCTTTCAAGATATAAATAACACAGGAATGTAAACATTCAGACTATAGCACATATCTTTTGTAATCCCCCTTTTGATAAAAGTAATTGCTAATTAGGAGTCAATAGAATCACTTAAATTTTATGCAGGACTTATAGGGTTGCAGCATTTATATAAAGTAGCCATTTTCCATATGTAATGAATAATTGATTCACTCATCTGGAACCCCTCTTGACCCAGTCTGGATGGGATTTAGAGTAGTCCAGTGTAATATAGTATGTCATCGAGAATAAAAATGTAAAATACAGTGCATCTGAAGAATTTTTAAGTCATTAAAAGCAGAGGAAATTAATTTCATAAGCCAATTAAACTCAAATATTTTAATAAGAGATTCCTGAAAACTGTCAGGTTATGTGAACTTTGTTCTATTTTCCTATTCTAACACCACTCAAATGTGTAAACCAAAGAGTCATTCAGTAAATGAATCAATAATCACCTTTCTCTGACATCATAGTCCACACAGGTAATGTTCCTTAAAATTAAAGGCAGAATAAAACAAAGAATAAAACCATAAGTTTTATGGGCACTTTTGAAACTCAAGCTTAAACTGCCTTCTCTCTGCTTGAGAGAAACATGGTCTCACATATTAAGAGCTCACAGATTCCTGCCTCGTCCAATTCCATTTTCCCTTCCAGTTTCTACTGTTGTTAGCCATCCTTCTCTAGTCCATTTCCTTGAGAACTGGGACTGGTTCTTATAACTTTCTGTTACCAAAGTTCCTTGCATATAGGGGGTGCTTAAAAAACAATTCATATGATGAGGAGGATGTCATGTCTACCTGGGCCACAGTTTTACTCTCCACTCATTATGAGGCAAGTATGGCATTTTAACAAAACATAAGATTTGAGATTTCTTCTAGAACTAGCACTTCCATTTTCATGAACTTCTTTCTCAGGGCCTCTCTTTTCCTTCCCCCTAAGATAACTCCAATTGTTCTTTACAGTCCAGAGAACAGAGTCCTCCCATGAAATCTACTACAGTACTTTTCAGCATGCAATGCAAAAGAGAGCTGACACTGGGATTTGTTTTGCCTGGGTAGGTGAACACCTGCCAAGGACTAAATGCCTACTATTAGCTGAAACATTCAGAGCAGTGTGGCACCACCATGAAGGCACTTCCTGGACACCAAACCTGAGGTCAGATTCTGATCTGCTTCCTGTCTTCTTTTCCAGCCAATCAGCAAGTTTGGTTTTCCTTTCAGCTAGAGACAAATACCTGCGCAGTCGACTCCCAAGAAGCATGTGGCTGTGTCTACCAGACACTTGCTACAGTGATTTATTCACCCTTCTAGTACATTAGGTAAGGTCATCACAAGACACTCTACTATTAGGCCTGAATTCTTGGGAAGAGTTAAAATAGTTTCAGAGATAAGAGGCCTTTTTTGGTAGATGTGACCAACCAAAACATAGACTCCTCCAGGCCAAAGAGCACCCAAGCAATCATAGCCTAAGTAGCTGCCAAAGAGAAACCCTGAGAAAAGTCAGTTCCAGAAAAGGAAGGAGAATGTCTAGAGTGTTTTTGGAATAGTCCCAGGTAATTTCACTCTAGTATGAAGCCCTAAAATATTATTATTAATTAAGCCAAACCCTTCCAGCTTGGAATTTGTTTATTTTCAAGCACAATGATAACACAAGGGATGTTATGGCAATAGGAGATTTTGTATGTGAGTGACAGCTATCATCTCAGCTGTAAGAATATAAGACCTTTAGGCTCAAAGGACTTGCTAGGTCACCTTATCTTGGGTGGTGAAAGTATTGGCAATTGTGTCCAAAAGAACTTTGAATACCAGAGCTTTATTAAAGAGATTAGTTAATTTTTCCCCTGTTACTGTTTTTTCCACACACAAAAAATACCTTAGTACATAAGTTACAAGGACCTCTGGCTGATAAGTGATTTATACTGAAAACACTGAACATAGTCAGGAGAAAGCAATTCCTGCTATTTCCCCAGCTTGAAATCTGGATCCATTCCAGACATTTTTCTCTGAATCAGTCCCAAGCAACCCCATCTGGGGTACTAGCAAACTGATGAGATCTTCTGCCTCATAAAAATCCTATAGCCTTAACAAAACAAAGTAGACTTGCCTTATCTTATAGGTCTCTGAACAAAATACTTACATTTTTTTCTAATTTAGTCAAAAACTTAAAGTTTCTCTTTCACTTTCATACATTTTAAAAGTGGTACAGAGTGTATTTTCATATAACCTCTAGCATCACACCCCATCTACTGCTGCCAGAATTTACAAGGTCTAGCTGGACTTTCTGAAATAGACTGGTGCCTTCTGATTAGATTCATGACTCATTTGAGCCATGCTGGCAAATGCAATTAACAATCTATTCAGTAAAGCTTGCACACAGAATACTTGCAGGATACACTATTAGCATCTGTCCATGAGTGGAAATCCAAACCAATCCCAAATACTCACACACATCTTTGAATAATCAAGAATCAGTATATTTAACCTGAAACAAAGGGAAAAATTTTACTTGTTAAATCTCACACTCCTAGTTCATGTTAACAAAACTGTAAGGCTGGAAGTTTTGACAGGTCATTTTGTCTATATCTCTGTCTTTGCCAGGTTCTTCATCTAAACAGTACCAGGTGGGGTTGGTGATCTCATCTAGATTGAAAGGATACAGAAAAGAGAATTTTTCAACATACCTTGGCAATGTTCTTGAACTTTCTCCTTCATTCCCCACAAAATGTCTTTCTTTATGCCCTTCCTATTCCCATTAAAATCTACTTCCTCCTTTTCTATTTTCATAGGATCTGGAGAACACTACCAAGTAGGAAATATGTTTTCTTTTCACTTTCTCCCTACGGCAGAGTCTCAGAGTCTCACTCACTGCCATGTATAATGGCCTCCCTTAGTCTATTCAGGCTGCTGTAACAAAATACCTTAGACTTGTTCTTATAAACCAGAGAAATTTATTGCTTACAGTTTTGGAGACTGAAAAGTCCAAGATTAAAAAGCCAGCATATTCAGTGTCTAGTGAGAGCTCGTCCCTCATAGATGGCACCTAACATGTGTCTCACATGGAGGAAATGGCAAAAAGGCTCCCTAAAGCCTCCTTTATATGGGCACTAATCTCATTCACAAGGGCTCTGCAATCATGACCTAATCACCTCCAAAGGCTCTACCTTTTAGCACTATCACCTTAGGGGTCAAGTTTTAACAAATGGTTTTTGGGGAGACACAAATATTCAGACCATAGCATGGCCAAACCAAAGAGGCAGTTCTTTCTGTTGCTTGCTCTGTAACTGAAATCGACTTGGAATTATCTATTTTATATCTCAAATTAGGCCTCCTCCCACCCCATACACCTCAAGTTCAATATATAATAACGTACTAAAGATAAACCCAGGCGTTAGTCATTTAAAATCGTAAAATATATGTAACATTTTTTGGAACAAAGGACATGACTAAGTTCGAGTGAAAAATTAACATGAGTAGTATCTGTTGTGGAGGGTGGGAGTCCTGATTTAAAAATAATATGTGTTCATTATTACTTAAATGAGAAAATAAAGTATATAATCATACAAAAAATAAGAGCATTCATAATCCCACTACACAGACATAACCACTAACATCTTCTGTTTCTTCTGAGATTTTATATTTTTAACAACTTTATTTATTTTTGCTAACTCAACTGCTAAGTGAAAAGTCATTTAATTACACAAATATTTCCATAGTTTTAATGGTTTAAATGGTATGTTCCAGTCGAATCCAAGATACTAAAGGATTTTTACAGATAGCAAAATATATCAGATGAATGATTAAATAAGTTTCTAGAAATAACAATAACTGTAAATTAAATAAATACAATTTGAACATTAAAATGTGATGAAAGGTTATTGTAGTCATCAAAAAAAAGAGAAGCCTTGATTATGAGTGGGTGATTGGAGAGGAAGGGCAAAGGAACCATTTTCTAGAAGGCAGTGAGAGTTAGTGATCAACTTTCAGACAGGTAACCTTATTTGGGCACCTGGTTATCTTGCACTCAAAATGCATGTTTTGATGTAGACAAACACATCCCAAATTTTAATGGTTTAAAACAACAAACCACTATTTTTTCACAATTCCGTTGGTTAGATGGGCTAGTTTTTAAAAATCCTGGTCAGCTTGGCTGATGTCTCTTGACACAGCTGGAACTGTTTGGTCTAGGACAGTGGTAGGCAAACTTTTTCTATAAAGTTCCAGATGGTAAATACTTTAGGCTTTTCAGGCCATGTTTTCTCTGTTGCAGCTACTCCACACGGCTTTTGTAGTATGAAAGCAGCCCTCGGCAATATGTAAACACATGGCTGCGACTGTGTGCCTTGCCTACCCCAGGTCTAGGATGGCCCCACTCATGTGTTTGGCAATTGGCTGTCTGGTTGGTCTAGAGAAGTGGTTCTCAGAGATCTCTATGACTTCATGCTCAGACATGAACATGTATTAAGATTACCTAGAGGGCTCCTTAAAACATAGATTATTAGGCATTACATCCAAAGCTTTTGATTCAGTAGGATTGGGGTGAGGCTGGAGAATCTGCATTTCTAGCAAGTTTACAAGGGATACTGCTGCTGCTAATCTGGGGATCACATTTTGAGAACCACTGGTCTAAAGCACCTCCTCTAGAATTGTTTATCTCTGCTCCATGTGTCTCTCTTCCTCCAGGAGGCTGGCCTGGGCTTCCTCACCCTGGTGGTGTCAGGGTTCCAAAGCAGTAGGAAAGGCAAGCCCAAATGCAAAGGTGCTTTTCAAGCCTCTGATTACATTACATTTGCTATTTTCCCATTGGTCAAAGCAAGTCATATAGCCAGGCTCTGCCAAAGTGGAAGGAGACCACCCAAAGGTGTAGATAAAGGAAAGTTTGAAGAAACTGGGCAACATTACTGCAACAATGACCCATGGCACACTCGTGTGCATGTACACACACACACACAAGTTATAACACAAACACATCTCTAGAACAAGATAGATGCTACACAGTAGGAGGCTTTGAAACACATGGAAATAGCTCACACATACAGTGGTTGAGAGAATCATAGAAAATAGTACCTTTTTATCCCACTCATCTTATGTATGTTTGCAAAGAAAAATACTTTGGGTTCATCCACATAGGGCAATCCAAATTTATTTCATATGATACTCTTATTAGAAACTGCTGTTATCAAGTAAGTTGGTGAATGGATCTTTGCCTGACACATAATGTGAATGCATGATTAATATCATGTTGATGAACTGAGTTTTGGGAGAAATAGTTATACTGAGGGAAAAAATTGAGTGAAAAGGGGAAAAGTGATATAACCTTTCAAAAGTTGCTTTAGTGAAAGGTTAACCAGCAGTTATTATGCAAGATAAATCTGTATATGTTAAGTACTCTCATAATTTCTAATAAAGAAAAATGGAAAAAATAAGTTTTATATCAGTTAAACTCACAAAATACATGTTGCAAAGATGACAATTGAAATTAACGGTTCCGAGGGACCTTCCCAGTGGGGCCCAGGAAGGGAACATGGAATATAACCCTGAGGTCCCCAAAAAGTGTTATGAAAAGTCAGTATACAACTCACTCCTCCCACCTGACCTTGTAGATTTCACAACTCCATATATTTGTTATATCATCACTCTGATTTATAAAAGGTGTCACATAATAGCATTCGTTTTCAGAAATCTGTCTCTAAATGAAAACCTAAAAATAAAATGAATGATGCCAAAACCAAATGGCTTACAAAATACCTAGCACTGTGTTTTATGAGACATGGAAGTATTTATACATTTCAGCATAAGTTGAAGCACACTGAACTTTTTTGCACTTGAGTTTACTTTATTGGGGATTAGAAAAATTGGTTTTGTTTACATGACAGCATGATTTCAAAATTGGTGACAGATTCTATGAGGAGTATCTCTCCTAAACTAAGCACCAAATTAAAATACAAATTGAAAAGTAAAATATGTTACCTATATAGAAATTCTAAAAGAACTGCCATATAAACTGACATGCCAGTATTTTTGCCTCTGAGCACTTGGTTAAATTCAAACTAGAAAAAGTATGAATCCTAATCTCAAGAGGCTTACATCATAGGTGAGAGCCAGATAGGCAAATATCACATAGACCAATAAACAAAATATTTCAGAGACCAGAAAAACAACAGGTTGGAAGATGAGAGGGTGACCCAAAAACCTCCCCAGTTTCCCCCTGGGTACAGAAGTGGAGATAATCCCATTAAATATGTGCAGTTACTGTGGTGGGTCTTATTAAAGTTATTATTATACCTGAAGATGCCTGTCTGTTTCATAGAAAATAAAGAAATAATATGATGTCATTCCTGAACTATAAGCACTAAATTGACCATTCTCTTTCCCCATAACTGCCATCTGCAAATTCTCTCACTGAAAGGTTTGGTTACCATCTTTCATTCTTTCTGTTCCATAAGCAGCACAAAACCCTGTTATAGACTGAACGTTAGTACTCTCCTTCCAAAATCCGTATGTTGAAGCACTAACCCACAATGTGATGGTATTCAAAAGTGGGGGCTTCGGGAGGTAATTGAGTTTAGATGAAGTCATGAGAGTGGGGACCCCATAATGAGATTGATGCCCTTGTAGAAAGACCAGAGCTTTCTCTCTGTCTGTCTCTCTCTCTCTCTCTCTTTTTCTCCCTCCCTCTCTCTTCCCTATGTGAGGACACAGCTAGAAGATGGTTATTTGCAAGCCAGAAAGACTATTTCACCAGGGAACCAAATCGACTAGACCTTGATCTTGGTCTTCCCAGGACCCAGAACTATGAGAAATAAATCTCTGTGGTTTTTACGGTATTTTGTTATTGCAGCCTCACCTAAGACGTTTCCAGACCCTTCGGAGGTTTCCAGAGAGACTATCAAAAAGAGATTTCCAGCCAAGGTGCTTTGGATTAAGCTTTTGAGTCAATGGCCAGAGAACAGCACTGGCTGACCTGTTTTCCCTCCCCTTACCAAGTAACATATATTATCTCATCCCAGCATCACTACTGTCACCCTACATCTTCTCCTGGCCACTTCCTCCCCACAATACCTAAGGCCATCATACATAGCTCATTGTGGTCTATCTTGTCAACAAATTATATTTAACAACAGGAACACTGAACTTCTTCTCTTTTGAAAAAATACTGAAATGCATGTTTGTGAAAAGGGTGTTACCTTGTGAAACTTCCCAGTTAAGACACGCTTTCTCTTAAAAATGGATTATAGTATAAGATTTAAAACAAAATGGTATTTCCTAATAGTCATAGATAAAAAGTATTATGTCCTAATCCTTCGTTTTGATGTGCTGTGACCTTTCAGTACCTGCCTTCCACGCATTACTCTTGCAAAGTATGTATTAACAGAGGGGTATTTGGCATATAAGGATAAATTAGGAGATGGAGCTCTGCAGTGGGAATTTATGGGAGATTGGATCTTGCAGCTTGTTTTTCCACCAAGTTTAGAGACTTGTTAACTGCTTCGGGTGCCTCCAGGGTGACATCAATTAATTGAACTCTGGCCTTGCAGAAGTTGATTGATATGCAGGTGATGGAAGCAGTGGCTGTGTCTCAATATTAATTACCCCGTTCCTCCAAAGAAACGTAGTGGTGAGAGAAATGGAGAGCCTGCTCTTTCATAGATCATGTGTTACCTACTCATCACTTGGGAGGTGGCATTTGTCAATAACAAAATGGAAAAAGGTGTTGGAAGAAAGACATTTTAATGCTTAAACACTGTTAGAAGACATCATTAACCCCTTTTCCCACCAAGATATTGTTTTATTTAGGACAATATTTCTCTTGTGGTTAAGCTGGAGGCTGTATGTGTGGAGGTGTTGAGGTTTAAATACAATTTGGCCTGTAACTTCTTTATAATAAAGGATCATCCTGCATTAAGCACCTTCTATGTTCAGGGTACATGCATATGCAGACTTGCTGCATGTTTTCTTTATTTTATAATTATTATTATTATTATATTTTTTGAGATTGGGTCTTGCTCTGTCACCAAAACTGGAGTGCTGTGGCATGACTTTGGCTCACTGCAACCTCCACTCCCATGCCACCCTGGGCTAAAGAGATCCTATCACCTCAGCCTCCGGAGTAGCTGGGACCACAGGTGCACACCACCACACCTGGCCTTTTTTTGTTTGTTTGTTTTTGTTTTTTGTCCTTTTAGTAGAAAGGTTTTTGCCATGTTTCCCATGCTGGTCTCAAACTCCAAAGCTCAAGCAATTCACCCTACTGGGCCTCCTAAACTGCTGGGATTACAGGTATGAGACACCGCACTCAGCCTATTTTCTTAAATATTCCTCCCAACAGCCCCATTTAGCAGACAAGTAAATTGAAAGTTTCCTTTGGCCTCAGAGCTAGGAAGAGCAGAGCTGTGATTCAAACTTACATCTACCTCAGTTCAAAATCAGCGGGAAATTCTTGAAAGTTTATGTTGTTATTCCACTACCTTTCCTTTGAAATATGTATGGAAAGGGGTAAATGGAAGGGTAGAAGATAAGATATGGGCTCTCATATATTGATTTTCATAACAAGATTGTCCCAGAGGTAAATTTTATAAAATATAGAGAAAGAAGCTCAAATATGGATCTCTGAGTGTATATATACAGTTCTCACACTTTTAAAATGCAAAACCTCTAAATATAAGGAAAAAGTTAATCTGGGGAAAATGATCATTTATTGTTTTTGATCCACTCTGTGGGATATACACAGCTACATTATGATCCAAACATGGAGAGGAGGAGGTGCTGCTAAGAAGAAAAGAGAATATTGCATTTGCTTCTTTATTTATAGGATAAATTTTAAATCTATGATTTCAAGATTGCAAAAGTGCTGTTTTTCATTTTTAAAAAATTACATTGTGTGAGATCTTAGCTCATACTTTTTTTTCCCATGCTAAATGGCTTGTTCCCTTTAGGGGTGACACACACACATTTCTTTTGTTGGGAGTGACACACACATTTCTTTTGAGGGCTCTGGAGATAACGAGCAACAACCTTCACACCTGCTATTAGCCACTTTTAGGAGCAGAGAGATGGGCTGTCTATGTAAAAGCCATTCTTTGTCTGCCTTGAACTGAGACATTAGGTCCAGCCCTAGAAGAGGGATGGTTGGATTTAGGCTGGGAGCCCACGTGCAGAGTGAATGATCTTTTGGCAGAGGACAGTAGTAGAGCATTTCTTTTAAGGAAGTTGACTTTCCTCTAAGGAACATTAAGAAAGTGGTGTGTAGTGGGGAGGGTGAGGCTGCCAGCACTCAGTGACTTGTGTGGGAGTCAGAATAAGCCATTCAATCTCTCCATGCCAGACTCCTCTTATTAATAAAAGGGAGATAGTAATTAAAGGATTATTGTGATAAGTAAATAAAATATTATCTGTAAAGCATTTAAACCAGTGCCTGGCCCTCAGTAAAGGTTGGCTATTATTAATATTGATAAAGAATTCAAGGCATACCAATTTTTTCTTTCAATTTTTTCCCTTTTATTTTCCCCAAAGTTGTTTTATCTTTCTAATCTTTAATTACCACCCACCACGTCCCCATTCACCCTCATTTCCTGGATAGATGCAGTTGGCTATTATGATATTTTTCTATTTAGTCTTGGTCTCAAATTAAGAGCAAATATTAATAACCACCAAAACATATAATGTAGAGTGTCACAATCTTTTTTTTAAGTCAAAGCCAGTATACTTTTTGACAAGCACATTACATTCCGCTTCTAAAGCTGGATCTATGTTATGGGTTTGAGATATTAAACTAACACTGTTTAAAGTGCATTATCCATGGATATCTTTTACAACACCCTTGTTATCTGCTTGTCCCTTGGTGCTGCTCCATATTCCAGCATCTGGCAGGACTCTGAAGGAGATGATACTGTGAGGCACACAGGCTTACCCAGGTGATGGATGGGTAGGCGGTGGGTAACTCAAAGTGGGTTTACTTTTCCAAGTTTGTAGTGTTCAGAGTAGGCATGTGTTAAGTCATTTGTCAGAAATGTGGAACGCAGTGACAGAAATAGCCAGATGCCCTGTAACAAGAAGCCACAGGGCAAACTTAGAAAAATGAAATAACAATACATTTCTCTCCTTGTTTAATAAAATATTGCTTGTAACTTGAAGTATATGATGTATTACTTTCCAAAAACACTTAAATAATCCTGGGAAAAAATCCCGTAATATCCCTAATGTTCACAAAAGATCTTAGTACTATTCAAGTCATTTTTTAGGGCATTTATAAAGGAAAGAAAAAATGATTGGTTAGGTAAACCTAAGAATATATATTTGAAGAAGAATAGTGCCTAGTAGCCCTGGTAGCAGATAATGTTTCCTTGCCTATCGTATTATCTGTTGGATTTATGTTGAGAATTATTTTTTCAGTCCATAACTTTAGATTAACAATTACTGTTGGGCAATGAGAAGAGTGACCTGAGGAATCCAATCTGATGAAATCATAACATACAAGGGAGAATATAAAACTGAACAATAATCAAAGTGAAAAAACAACTCTTCTCTCAAAATGACAAACTTTGGAGAGGAGGATGGGAGGAGAGTTAGGATTGAAAAAAACTACCTATTGGGTATTACACTGATTGCCTGGATGACAAAATAATCTGGACACCAAACCCCCAATGACATGCAATTTAGCTATATAACAAACCTGCCCATGTACTCCTGAAACTAAATAAAAGTTTGAAAAGAATCCACATTTCATTTCATCCTGTATTGGGAATAAAACGCCTCTCCCTAATCTTCCCACTGTAAACTTTCTGTGACTTCAGAGTCAGTCTTCTCACAGCCTTGAGTTTTTTACTGGAATGCCCACCCCTTGTCTCTCTTTCCTATTAGCTATTATTTGATTGCTTATTCATTCAGCAAACCATTCCTGTCCTCCCGTTTATCAGCACTTACTCCTGAAAGCAACATGAAACAGCAGTTCAAATTTTATCTCTACCCTGATGTTGGGATAGTAGTCAATAACTCTAAGGCTAAGGCTTCTGTTTCCTCAATAGTTAAATGAGGATAAAAATCGTTACTATAGGAATATTTTGAGAATTAAATACAATCACGTACTTTATACAATGTCTGGCACAAAATATGTTTTTCAGTGTGTTAGCTACCAGTATTATTACTGTGTGCTATATTCTGTCCTTAAGTTGGTTAAGTTCGTGCCCAACTCTTTTATGAAGGCTTTCCCATCACTGCAGCACTCTAGATCTTCTCTTCAAAATCCCAAGCATAGAAATTGCCCCCCAGCTTTAATCACATGATAGCAATAATGATGATGAAACTAAGATCTAATTACATATTGTCTTGTGTTTCAGAATTATCTCCTCAAATAGCAGATAAGGTTCTTCAGGTCAAAAGCTCATTTTCATTACTTATTCATCTTTAATTTAAAACATATTGGCCAGGCACGGTGGCTCACGCCTGTAATCCCAGCACTTTGGGAGGCCGAGGCAGGCGAATCACGAGATTAAGAGTTCGAGACCAACCTGGCCAACATGGTGAAACCCCGTCTCTACTAAAAATACAAAAAATTAGCTGGATGTAGTGATGGATGCCTGTAATCCCAGCTACTCAGGAGGGTGAGGCAGGAGAATTGCTTGAACCCAGGAGGTGGAGGTTGCAGTGACACGAGATCACGCCATTGCACTCCAGCCCTGGCGACAGAGAGACTCCGTCCCAAAAAAAACAAACAAAACCATATTATCTGCACATTAATACACTCCTGGAACTATAGAGGGTGATATACAAAGGATACAAAGATGACTGAGCCAACATATCCACCTTGGAAGCACTTAGTTTAGTAATGATACAAGACAAGTACTCAAAGATTAACAGGATAAAGCAGTGTAGGGAGACACAGGGCAGGTTACATGATCCAAAGAGAAAGGAGTCAATTCTGGGATGCCTAAGGAAAGCTTGAAGGAGGAGGTTTCCTCTTTCTATTTAAACTGAGTGTGGTAGGATGGGAAAGAAGGCTGGAAGATCTGACAAGGAGTAGAGGGTAGAGAAAATCTCCAGGCAGCCTGGGCAACAGGACAACACAATGTGGGCTTGGGGAAGACAGGGCTCTCTCACTTGCCTGGAGCCATCCAGAGTGAAGCAGTGAGAGAGGGGATGGAAAGAAAGAATAGGTTTTGAGTTGGCCAAACACACCTGCAGGCCTCATTTAAAGCCCAAATGAGGCCCAAAAGAGACCTCTGGAAAAAGATCTGTAGAGGTATTTCTGTGTCTGACATTTTTATCCTAAGTAGCACAGCAAAACTGCATTCGAAAAAGTTACAAAGTGTTATATTTGTCCCAGTGTTTCCATATATCTTCTCTGTGTTTTTCCTCAGGACACTGTAATACAGTTCCACCCCTTCCCATTAAAAGCTACTTCCTCAAATTTGTCATTCGCATTGTAGTCTAAATTTACTCCACGAAGTCCAAGAATTCTCAATTTGAACCTGGTCTTTTATGTCATCATGAAGATATACTTGTCAAGGTAGAAGGAGAGAATATATTATGTAGTTGTTTATTAGTTTTATACATTTTAAATATTTAAGCATATGGTATATGGGCCTCCATTGGTAGTTTTACCAAAACCTTGGAAATATCAGGGGTAATTATCCTTAGCAAATTAATGCATGAACAGAAAATCAAATGCCACATGTTCTTACTTATAAGTGAGAGCTAAATGATAAGAACACATGGACACATAGAGGGAAACAATACACACTGGTGCTTATTGCAGAGTGGAGGGTGGGATGAGGAAACGAATCAGGAAAAATAACTAATGGGGACTAGGCTTAATACCTGGATGATGAAATAATCTGTACAACAAACCCCCATAACACATATTTACCTACGTAACAAACCTGCACATGTACCTTTGAACTTAAAATAAATGTTAAAAAAAATGTCAGCGCAAGTTTACCATGCTAGAAAGGTTTGCAAGTACTGATTCTGGGACAAAAGATGCCTTCCCTTTGCCTCAGTCTAATGTTCCTGGCTTGCTTCTCACAGGCCTGCTGCTGTGTTTCAGTAGCCAGAAGATAGTACAGATTCACAGTCCCTTTGGGTTGGAGCAGAAATTAGTGCTCATTCTTAGCTCTATCAGCACAATATGCACTGAGACCTCAACAACCTCAAACTGGGTTGTAATTTTCACAGTCAAGCTGTGATGTGAGCATCACAGCCATGGTGGGTTTCTAGCAAATGTTGGCATTGCTAATGCCTGTAATGGGTGGAAAGAGAAGAAGTTTCTGTGAGCCTTTTATCTACATATTTGCTGTTCTCAATATGTCTTGCACATACCTTTACTTTTATAGGAAAAGAATTATGTTGAAGCCACGAGTTTTATTGTACCCAATAAATGAAGTTTCTGGGATATCTCCCGGACAGCTACAAGGTGAAGTATAAGAATGCCAGTTCTTGGAAAATACTCGAATGAGTTTGGCAGCTTACTGTCTGAAAGATGGCCTCAAAATAAAGAAATCACTGCCTCTCCCTCCTCACTATAAGACAGCCAAATTCATGAGGGAAATAAAAAATGAAAGCACAGCTCCACTATAGGGCAGGAAATGAAGAATAGCTTTATAACAGAAATGATGTGGGGAATTCTTTATGTTGGCAGCATGCAATTCCCAAAATAGATGTTGGCCTGAACCAGTTTAACTATTTGGAAATAAATATGTGGTTTTTTAACTCACTTAGTATGGTCAGTGAAGACTTTCCAAGGCTTCAGAAAACAAATTCAAAAGAGGTCCTCTTGAGATTGTGGGATCTGTTCATCTTGTTATTATCTAGAGACAATGGAATTGACATCAGTTTGCAAAAGTCTAGTTGAAAAATATCTTTTTTCAAATTATTGAAATAATAAAAAGCATGTCTTTACAGATAAGTGTTTTACTTGAACGAATTGATTATTTCAATTGTGTTGAATTATTTGGTTTAACATTCCAAATATCTGTATGAACTTGATACATTTAATCTACTCCTTTTTCATACTTTACGACAGTCCTTTTCCTAATATTTACACTATCAATGTTAACCTAGAAGCTTATACATGCAACAGAGGACCTGTGGTAGTGATCAATCACTTTCTTTATATTTCAATCTTTAAGTGAACCAAGTTGATTTAAAAAGTAATGTGCTGTCACTTTCTCTCAAAACAAGGCACACATTGAGTAACACAGAAAATTCAATAATTTAATTTAATTTATAAAGTTTTATACACACACACACAGCTTTCTGAATTCTCTTGTATCTTTGAGAGTGCATTCGTAAGACCAGAGATCGTGTTCCAGCAGTTTATGGATAAGCTAATTGCCCGAGAGGCATCTAATATGTGAACCAACTTCGCAGACACCTTGCTAGAACCACAGGCTTCACTCACCGCTTACTATTGAAATCAGGAGGTTTATTCATTTATTACAAAGTGAGTGCTGGTGAAGTCTAGAAACTTTAGACCCAATGAATATTCCTAACGTGATTATCAAAGCTCCTTAACTTAGGAGAAAATGAGCTCAGTGATTCAAAGAACAGGAGGGCACTAAATATTAAAAGTTAGAACTATTTTGAACATTCACCCTGAAAATCGTTTTGTAAGGAGAAACCTTTTAAAAGCAAGATAACATATCAAATTATAGAAGGTCAAAATGGTGGTGTAAGTTGCCCATTATTCTGTGTTTTGCCAAATATATAACATTCTTATTATTTTTTAAAGAGGCTTAAATTCAGTTGTTTTATAATCTGTAAATAATATTGCTAGCAAATAAAAACAATACAAGGTTTCCACGCATATCTTTTTAATTGCAAGAAACAAAAGTACGAACCTTGAGCTTGACTTTTAAGGATAATCTTACTACTGATATGCCAGCATTTACCAGCTAATTTGGAAGCCTGGGAACAAATCACCGTTTGATTTTTGGTGAAATGTTCACTCCCCAACCTGTCAACAAACTTCTCATGAGATAGTGCACTTTTACTTTCAGCCCAGGTTTGTCACAGCATGGAACATCTTGCATGGCCCAGAGAGTTTCGAGGAATCCCAGAAACTGTGAGTGTCAGGTATGTTTACGTATGATGCTGAGCATAAGAGCTTTCGGTTTAGTCTCTTGTGGAGAGATAATCGTTTGCGTTAGATTGATGATATGCAGACTGAGAAGTGTATCTTGTGCAAGAACTCTGAGGCGTGCTGAAAGATAAAAATCCCATTTACTGCATTTTATATTGGTAGTCTCTGATGTGGACAACACAGACCTGCATAGTCCTTCTAAATCACAGATATAATGAAGGCCAGATAGCAGCTCACTTAACTGTTGAATGAAGTAAGTGTTTCTTTACTTGAGATTGAAGGATGGCATATTTGTTATCTAAAACCTTATGCTATCAGGTTGAAAGAAGTATTTCATTTATATCTCTGAATGTAGAATAGATAGTGGCATAGTTATATGAACATTCCTGGTGTTATATAGCAAGGTTTTAAGAGAAGTTTTATTTATTCACTTTTATTTAATTTTTACAGTGATCTCCCTGGAGGCCCTTTAGTACTAAAGATGAGCTGCTTTCCAATTTCTTCCTCTCTCTGTTTTGCCACCAGTCCTCTGGGCAAAGAACAAAGGCAACCCCTTGGTAGCTAATCAACATAATTCTTTAACTGGAAACTGGGTTCTCAGATGGAAAAGCAATATAATTCCAGGAAGCAAGAACAAATCCAGACCCAGTAATCCTGCCTGAGTGGAACATAAGCCTCACGAGTAAAAACACCTTCGCTTCTAACATTTCATTAATCCCAGTTTTATAGGCAGCAGTTTAGTTTATGTCTAATAGAGCTATTTCCCAGTGTTTTATAATATGATGCATTTCAATATCTACAAGATGAATGGTAATTCTAGTTTTATAAGTGGAAGAACAGGAGCATGGAGGGATTATGAGGACCTTGGTGTTAGTGTCACCAGCAGAGTTGTTTCCTACTTGTGCCATAAACACACACACACACACACACACACACACACACACGCAGTGATACACACAGATAGATATATAGGCACTCTTATGCCCCTGTACACACATAAATTCATGCACACACATGCACACTCTCACAGGCACACATCACACATACACATTCTCACACATACACTTTCAAGTACAAATGCACATATCCACACTCACACACTTCTACACACTTGCACACATACACACACTCACAAGCATGAAGACCTAAAAAGTGAAAATCACTGAATTATACTAGTTGGAAGAAAAACAATCTGACTTATGATAACTTTATAACATAATATTGTTTAAATGTTTCCTTTTGAACATATTCAGTAACTCCAACAGGCCAAAAAGAATCACTTACTTAATATATTTTTTGCTTGGCAGAAATACATAAGGAGTTTGTTTTAATGAAGCCTGAAATATATTTTCAATAATCATTGTAAGCACTAAAAATTCAAGAAGCAGCTTCTCAGCCAAGAGCTTGGCATATAGTAGGCACTGAATAAATGTTCTGAATTTTAAAAGTGTTTATTGAAAAATGTTACAGACTTCAGGTTAAACATAATAGTCTGAACACATATGTTTATCTCTAGTCTCCCCTGAAAGCCAATTAAAATGAGGCTAGAGCAAGATAAGTAAATAAATAGTAATAAAGTATAACTCAGAAAGACAAAGAAAACATTAGAGAAGATGGAAGCAAATGAAGACATCCGCAAAAATTGAAGAAGGAACTTAAAAGGAAGAGTGAACATTGACTTAACAGAGTGAGGAAACCTATGTGCCTATAGTGGAGAAGACAGAAAGACACTAAGACATAAGCAATTCATGTCACTGAACTGGAGAAAAGCCCAGGAATTGGAGTTCCAAGGTTCTATAAAAGCAAAATATTACTAATAAACCCAGTAGCCCCAAAAGATGGGATGTTCCCAATTACGTATTGCAAGATTTATTCAATGGCCAGGGAATAGAGAAGTGGGAACACGGCTTGCAAATCTCAACTAGTGAAGGATGACGAGTTTAAAATACAGAGTCTCTTTAATGAAGAGTTTGTATAGTAAAAGCAAAAGGAGCAATATTCATGTCTTTTCCAGAATAGGGTAGTAAACTTCTCTGAACCAGTAGTGCTGTCTTCCTTTTTTCCTTTTATGACTTCTTCTAGTTGTTGTCATGGTGATTATCAACTGTCATGGCACTGGTGAGAGTGTCATCTAGATGGAAATGAGATTATAATGAAGTTTAAGGTCTTTTTAAGTCATCTGATAGGCTATCTTGGTTCTAACGAGTCTCAACTGGTCTGATTACAAAGGGAACTTCTTACAGTAGGCATCCTGTTCCTTAAAGACAAGCAAAGTTAGAGAAGGGCAAAAATTTGGCTATGGAACGTAGGCATTACATCAGGTAACAAAAGGTCAGGGGCAGAAGTAAAAACAGCATGATTGGTTAAAAGTTTATGTGAGGAGCAGTTAGACCTTACAAGTTCTCTTTCTTGTCCAGGAATGTGGAAGTTTACTCTTTGGGGGAGCCTCTAACATGGAAGACAGACATGTAAACAAACAAGTAAACAGAGAATTTGACATAACAAAGCAATGAAAAGAACTGGGACAATTCTAAAACGCTAATATTAGCATATAAGATATACTAGTCATTAAACTATAACATGTTATTAAAAAATATTAAGGGCTACTTTTTACTGGGTTCTTTCTTTTTCTTGTAAATTTAAGTTCCTAAAGGACATGAACAGACACTTCTCAAAAGAAGACATACATGTGGCCAACAATCATATAAAAAAAAAAAAGCTCAAATCTCAACATCACTGATCAATCATTAGAGAAAGGCAAATTAAAACCACAATGAGATACCACCTCACAATGTCCATTATGCTGGCAAGGTTGTGGAGAAAAAGGAATGCTTACACACTGTTCGTGGGAGTGTAAATCAGTTCAGCCATTATGGAAGACAATGTGGCAATTTCTCAAAGACCTAAAGACAAAAATATCATTTGACCCAGCAATCCCATTACTGGTTACTTACCCAAAGGAATATAAATCATTCTATTATAAAGACACATGCACATGTATGTTCATTGCTGCACTATTCACAATAGCAAAGACATAAAATCAACCTAAATGCCCATTAGCAATAGACTGGATAAAGAAAATGTGGTATATATACACCATGGAATACTATGCAGTCATAAAAAAGAATGAGCTCATATCCTTTGCAGGAGCATGGATGGAGCAGAAGGCCATTATCCTTAGCAGAGTAATGCAGAAACAGAAAACCAAATACTGCATGTTCTCACGTATAAGTGAGAGCTAAACATGTGGACACACAGAGGGGAACAACACACACTGGGGCCTGTCAGTGGGTGGAGGATAAGAGAAGGGAGAAGATCAGGAAAAATAACTAATGAGTACTAGGCTTAATACCTGGGTGATGAAAAAGTCTGTACAATACATCCCCATGACATACATTTACCTATGCAACAAACCTGCACATGTACCTCTAAACTGAAAGTAAAGGTATAAAAAAAAAATAATAAGGACCAGTCAGGGAAGAATAAATTTAATGAAATATGAAACATACTAAAATAAAGGTTTCAATAGAAGAGCTGCAAAGTAAAGTTGAGGAAATATTTCAAAATTAAAATGAAAAGGTAAAAAGATGAAAAACAGAAGGCAAAAGATGAGAAATCAGAGGTTTTCTTCAGGAAAGTGGATATGTTACTAATAGGAGTTCCAGAAATACCATGCAGAAAAACTAGAAAGAAGTAAATAATAATAATAATAAAAAATACAAGAACTCTCCCAACTAAAGGATGTGATCTCCAGATTTAAAAGAGCTCACCAAGTTCCCTGCACCATCATTAAGAAAGACCCATATCCAGGCATATCTTTATGAAACAGTGAAATAACTAGGTGTCAAGAGGAGATACTAAAAATTTCCAGAGAGAGAAAACAAAACTAAACAGAAAAAAATAAATAAGCAAACACAAATGAAAATGGATTACATACATGAAAACAGGACATGGAATGGTAAAAGAACCCTATGTAGCCAGAAAACAATGGAAATGTTTTCAAATTCTGAGGTGAATAAAGTGATCTTCAACCCAGATTTATACACACAGCCAAATTATTAATAAAGTGAGAGTATAAAATAAAAAGACAAGATTTTTTTAAAAAGTACCTCCCTTATATCCTTTATTGGGAGACTATAATATAAACAACCTTATCAAAAAGTGGGCAAAGGATATGAACAGACACTTCTCAAAAGAAGACATTTATGCAGCCAACAGACACACGAAAATATGGTCATCATCACTAGCCATCAGAGAAATGCGAATCAAAACCACAATGAGATACCATCTCACACCAGTTAGAATGGCGATCATTAAAAAGTCAGGAAACAACAGGTGCTGGAGAGGACATGGAGAAATAGGAACACTTTTCCACTATTGGTGGGACTGTAAACTAGTTCAACCATTGTGGAAGACAGTGTGGTGATTCCTCGAGGATCTAGAACTAGAAATACCATTTGACCCAGCCATCCCATTGCTGGGTATATACCCAAAGGATTATAAGTCATACTACTATAAAGACACATGCACATGTACATTTATTGTGGCACTATTCACAATAGCAAAGACTTAGAACCAACCCAAATGTCCATCAATGACAGACTGGATTAAGAAAATGTGGCACATATACACCATGGAATACTATGCAGTCATAAAAAAGGATGAGTTCGTGTCCTTTGTAGGGTCATGGATGCAACTAGAAACCATCATTCTCAGCAAACTATCACAAGAACAGAAGACCAAACACCACATGTTCTCACTCATAGGTGGGAATTGAACAATGAGATCACTTGGACACAGGAATGGGAGCATCACACACTGGGGCCTATTATGGGATGGGGGGAAGGGGGAGGGATAGCATTAGGAGATATACTTAATGTAAATGATGAGTTAATGCGTGCAGCACACCAACATGGCACATGTATATATATGTAACAAACCTGCACATTGTGCACATATACCCTAGAACTTAAAGTATAATTTAAAAAAATACAAAACAAACAAAACACCTTACATAAAATTCACTGTTTCCAAGCCCTGTTCTAAGCATTTTGTATATAGTAATTAATCCTAACCTTATAGAATTGTTGTGGAGCAGCTGCTATTATGAAAAAGCTGAGGCACAGAGAAGTTACAGTTCTTGCCCATGGTCATGCCAGTTAGTAATGGAGAAAATGAGATACGAGCCATGGTTCAGGGTCAGTGCTCTTATTGCCTGCTACACTGCCCCTCAGAAATGCTGAGGCAGGAAGGAGAAGTTATACATCATGTGGCTCAGCTGAGAGTAACATTCACATGGGCATAATAATGGAAAACTTGAAAACAGGTTTGACAAAAGTTACATAACTATTTTGGAAGATGTGGAGAAGTAAGAGAGAGTGGAGAGGTGTTAAGAGTAACTAGAGTCAAATTCTCACCTTTCTTACCATCAAATGAGTAGGCACTATCTTAAGTGGGAAAAATCAAACTCTATCTAGCACATAGAATGGACTCAATAAACGTTTGTGAGTCAATAAGCAATGTGAGTGATATTCCAGGTCTGTATCTCACATCTTCATTTGTATATTTACATGGCATTGTAATAGAAAGACTGGAAAAATCACTTTAAGTATCTCTGATGTGCTATGTATATCATGGAGAAATGTTTGTGACAAATTTAAGTAAAAAATAGCAAAGCACAATACTACAATTCCTTTTTTTTTTTTTTTTTTTTTTTTGAGACAGGGTATTTCTCTGTTGTCCAGGCCAGAGTGTAGTGGTCCAATCACAGCTCACTGCAGCCTCAAACTCCTGGGGTCAAAGGATCCTCCTACCTCAGCCTCCCAAGTAGCTGGGACTACAGACACGTGCCACAATGCCTGGTTAATTTTATTTTTATTTTTTTGTAAAGACAGGGTCTCGCTATGTTGCCCAGACTGATCTCAAACTCCTGCCCTCAAGTGATCCTCCTAACTTAGCCTTTCAAATTGTTGGGATTACAGGTATGAGCCACTGCATCTGGTCCTACAATTCCTTTTTTTTTTGGAAATAATAGAATGTACATATGTGTATGTATTATTTACAAATACATAGGATTATATCTGTAGAATAAAATTTCTGAAGGAATAAATCCTTAAAACATCATCAGTGAGGAGTGAGGTTGAGAAGAAGTGATTGTTTTATTTGATATGCTGTTGTCATTTCTACAATTTTACAATGTGCATTTATTTTCATAATTGAAAACTAAAGATCTAAAATTTAAATTGTTACCAATCATATTTTAATTAAAAAATGTTTTAAAGGTCAACATTTTTATATTTCGTACTTGTAATACCTTGAGTTTATTTTATCATTGCTTCAGTCAACTACAGAAGTTCGTCAATTCTTGACAGAATAGATTAAGGAATGGCAATTTGTTGCCATCAGGAAAACCACTCGCTTACTCTGAATTGTGGGTTGAGATGGAACTGATGGGATTCTGGGCACAAAAATTGGGAAACTTGAAAGCTGCTTTGCTGGCAGCCACTGGCCCAATAAAGTCTTTACATACTTACACTTCCCTGGCTTCCAAGCCAATAGCAGTCAGGTGGGAGGACGCCAAGCAAGAAGGGCAATAAACCCTGAATAATCTCATTGTGTGTCATTCTCTGTGCCAGTGTCTGATGTGTAAGGCAACTGAAAGGTAGCAAACAGCCTTATTTGTTCCCATCCAGAAACTGTACCAAAGATTCCTAGACACACACTCCCATTGTATTGTCTAAAGTCCTGGGTGGGCTCCTTTACAAAAGCAGCAATTTATAGGGAGAGGAGAGACTTGCCGAGGCTCTAAAATTTTCACTTCCTATGTTTGTTTTTTAATGTGTTTGTTCTAATTTGGAGGTAGGATTTCACTCAATCCTTCCCTATCACAAAAATTTAATGAAAGAGGGAAGGAAAGTCAGGAAACTTGCCTCTCATACACACCTCATGTTGGTTAGGGTGAGGGGTTGTTTGGGGGTTTTGTTTAGGTGGTGTCTTAAATTAGGCATATGGTTGGCTATGTACACACAGAGCTGGGAAGTGAAAGCATCACTTGTCCTTTAGTGGGAAAAGCTTCAAGTAAACAGAGTTTTTAATCCTCATTATGCCAAGAGCTGAAATAATAAATTCAGATAAGAGGCAGACTCATACTCCAAATAATTTGTTGAAACTTCATTCACAATTTCAGCCTGTTTCTATTTGTGCAGTTGTTAACCATAAGGACAGTCATAACCCTTGCTTGGTCTTGGACAAATGCCTTGCCAATCACTCCTCACATCAACCCAGGCTTGGTGACTAAAATTAGTTGACACTGCCCAAGTGTTCAAACTATGATCGATTGTTTCAACTTTCAGGGCAGACCCTTGAGTTTGATTGGCAGATCAAAATGGCAACTATCTTGTTGGAAGGGCAAAGGGTGCACTGTGTCTGTATCTTATAGTATAAACAAGGCTGCAAAGAAAAGAACAAAGAAGGCAGAATAAAAATAAACTGGAAAAATACCACAACTAAAAAGCGCATTGCTTAAGTGTAAGAATGTAAGATACTTAATAGAATCATCTTTCTGAAACTTATGTACTAATAATTCTTCATGTATTGTTCTGAGAAAAATAATTAAAATGCATCAAAGTTATATTTTTGTCAAAAGCTTTCTTGTCAGTTCTTTTAGAAAGAATCTAAGGTGTATGATCTAATAGGCTGGATCTACCAATATCCAAGTTTTTTAAAAGAAGTGAAATATTGAGTAAATCATGTTAGAAATAAATAATGACAAAACTCCTATATAGAGAATTGTGTTAATAGTGAGGTGTTTTGAAACTAGGTGGAATAAAGTTTATGAATGTATTTTATCCTTAAATATTTTTCAAAAAATCAAATAGTTTTTTTTTTTCTTAGCAGAGTCCAGCTTCCTCATCTCCTATCTTTTCTTAACCCGTTATATTTGGAGATTTAAACCTAACCTACCACTAAAATTGCTTTTATCAAGGTCACACATGAGCTACATCTTGGAAGCCAGGATCAGTCTATCTTCCCTTAGCCTCTAGACAGTATCAGATGTAGTTCATTACTCCATCCTACTACAAACTTTTTGTACTATAGGCTCCATGACACTGCAATTGCTGGGGTTTCCTCCTACCTCACTGACCCCTCCTCTTCAGTCTGTTTTGGCTGGTTTTTCCTCCTTTCTCTTAAGTCTTAATTTTGGAATTTCCCAAAGATCTGCTCTCCCCCTTCTCCGTGGGTGTTCTCATTTAGCCCATGCCTGTCAATAGTATGTCTAAACTGGTGACTCTCAAAATCATATGTTAAGTTGGCCAATCTCCTTAATTCTGGTTTCATATCTCCAACAACTACTAGACAATGCTAGTTATATAATTTTCACTACATACTTAACATGAACTAAACAAAGCTTTAACTGTCATTCTTTTCCCCCAATTCACTATCTCCAAGTCTGCATCTTAACAGTGGCACCACTGTCCATTTAGTGCTCACTCCAGAAACCAAGAGTAGTCCTTGTTTCTTCCTTTTTCTCACAGCTCACCTCTAATTCATCAGCCAGTCTTGTTAGCCTTACTTCTAGCATAGAGCCCGATTCTGATGACATCTTACTGTCATCAGAATTCCCATCTCTCAGCACAACATCCTGGTACCCATCCTTGCCATCTCCACCCTTGTCCCTACACTGCATCTTTCACATAGAGGCCAGGAGAACTCCTGGAGTATAAACTAGGTCTTGATACTCTCCTGTGTAAGGTCTTACAAAACTTTCTGCCTGCCATCAGAAGAAAACCCAAGTTTCTGACTGGGCCCCTGCCGAACTGTCAACCCTACTGCCCTCATCTCCAGCCATACCAGTCTCTTTTTTGCCACTCAAACACACCAGACTTGGTCTTGCTGCAAAGGCTTGCACTTGCTATTTCTCCTGCTTGCCATGTTCTTCTCCCAGATCTGGATGACCACAGACTCCAGAGGGCTGTTAGGAGGTTCATATGAGTTAATATATGAAAAGTGGCTAGAATGGTACTTGGCATATAACTGTTGATGGTTTATCTCTTCTTTAGTCTTTTCTTTCAAGACTTCAGTCAAATATCATCTCAGACTGCCTCAGTGAAAGCAGCCCCACCCCAATTATAGATCCTCTCTACCATATTATCATATTTTATTTTTTCACACGTGAATGTGACTTTATAAAATGATTCTTTGTGTATGTGACCTGTCTCTCTCTACCAGAAGGTAAGCTCCATAAGGGCAGGGATTCTGCCTCCTCACTCATCGCAGTCTCACTCTTGCCCAAAGTAGTGCTTGACATGTACAATCTCCATACCTGTTTGCTGAGGAAAAATATACCTTAGAACTGATAAAATCAATCTGCCTTGTGTTGTTAATTAAAAGGTGAGATTTGGGCTTGGGGGCAGTGTTTTACTTCTGTAATTCTAGAATTTTGGGAGGAGAAGGCGGGTGGATAGTTTGAGCCCAGGAGTTCAAGACCAGCGTGGGCAACATGGTGAAACCTCATCTTTAAAAAAATAGAAAAATAGCTAGGCATGGTGGAACTTGCCTGTAGTCCCTTGGGAGGCTGAGGGAGGAGGATGACTTGAGGCCTTCAGAAGTCATGACTGCAATGAGCTGTGATCACACCACTGTACTCCAGCCTGAGTGAAAGAGTGAGACCCTGCCTCAAAACTAAAATAAAAGGTAATATTTTGATACTATTCAACAAATTAAACCCATTTTCAAAATGCATAATTTAAATTTGAGAACTTTCCTCTGGCCCCATTCCTGGACAGCTGCTCCAAATGAACTTTTTTCAGCACCATAAGATTTGCCTTGGGCTCGCCTCACCCTTCCATGGCACAGGACCAACATTTGCCTTTTATGTTGCCTAGTTGAGAAAAAGTTTGAGAAACAAACGTGTATCATTTAAAAACCAACTATTTTGGCTGAGCGCGGTGGCTCATGCCTGTAATCCCAGCACTTTGGGAGGACGAAGAGGGTAGATCACGAGGTCAAGAGATTGAGACCGTCCTCGCCAATATGGTGAAACTCCGTCTCTACTAAAAACACAAATATTAACTGGACATGGTGGCACATGCCTGTAGTCCCAGCTACTGGGAAGGCTGAGGCAGGAGAATCACTTGACCCCAGAAGGTGGAGGTTAGGTGGAGGTTGCAGTGAGCCGAGATCCTACCACTGTACTCCTGCCTGGCAACTGAGCGAGACTTCATCCCCTCCCCAAAAAAAAGAGCCAACTATTTTAGTGTTTGGGACAATGTTGCAATTTCTATATTGTGACTTCAATTGCCCACAAATTATACCTTTTACAGGGGAGGGAAAAGGTGGAGGACTGTAGGTCTTATTTCTTTTATTTTTTTATTTTTTATTTATTTATTTATTTATTTATTTTTGAGACAGAGTCCCGCTCTGTCGCCCAGGCTGGAGTGCAGTGGCGCGATCTCAGCTCACTGCAAGCTCCGCCCCCCGAGTTCTCGCCATTCTCCTGCCTCAGCCTCCCGTGAAGCTGGGACTACAGGTGCCTGCCACCACGCCCGGCTAATTTTTTTTTTTTTTTTTTTTTTTTTTGTATTTTTAGTAGAGACGGGGTTTCACTATGTTAGCCAGGATGGTCTCGATCCCCTGACCTCGTGATCTGCCCGTCAGCCTCCCAAAGTGCAAGGATTACAGTCCTGAGCCACCACGCCTGGCCTATTTCTTAAGAAAGTATCTTTCTTCAGAGCCAACTAGTTCCCAAGTTGAGTTTCATCCAACTTTGTGGCTCCCAGCAGGATGAGATCTTGTACTTACATGCAGCCTCCCCTGAGCTAATAATAAACAATGTTACAGAAACCCAAAGACAAGGCAGTGACAGGTGACAGAACTCTCAGATGAACACATGCTCCTAGGAGTATCTTAGCACAGCTGTGTTGTCTATGCAAAAGAAACCCTTCTCAATATCTTATGACATTTAAAATAGTCATGTTCTTCAGGTAATTTTCCATGTAGCATTGACCAAGCCCATCAACTTTAAAGACAGTCTTCTCTTTTAAGCTATTATTGGGGAAAATCCTATTATTAAAATTTTAGGAAAATGATTCCTTCCTAACTCACCAAATGCACTAAGATATGATTATGTGTAGGCCCATTTGTGATTTTTATTTTTCAATCTTGTTTATAATGGAGAGGAGATGCCATGCCCTCTCTCCCTTTTTGTTAGTAATGTTTCATACAAGCAGCAGTTCTTCCAAATGAGTCTCACACTACTCAGTAGTTCTGTTTTTTCTCTCTTATGCACTCAACTCGCTTGAACTGATTCAGAAATGGTACATGTTCAGGGGTTACCCAGATCCAGCCTTTTCCTATATTCCAGGGCCTTTATTTATATCTGACTCACCTCAGAGGACTGATATATGGGTTACTTAGAACAGGCTCACAAAGGATCCTGAAGTCCTTAGATAAGCATGCTACATAATTTGGGGCATTACTATTAAAAATACTTGACCTTGGAATATAATTATTCCATAGGCCGCCACAGACAAGCCCTTTCTTGAATAAAAGTTTTTAATTTCTAGAAAAAGCATTCTACATGTCTTTCTACATTGAACTCTTAGAGCATAAAAAAACAATCTAAAACAGAAAAATCTCAGTAATGTCTTTTAGTAAGAAGATATTATAAAATAACTTCAATTTAAGAAGCTTCATTGGCTGATTATCATGTGTTAAGCATTGTGCTAGGATCTGTGGATAAAGAGAGATCACAATTCAACATGGGTAATAAACATACACACTGTACCTCTAGCTATAATCTGGGTGATACGTACCAAGCTAACAGTAAGAAAAAACATTAAGAGACTAATTCTGACTAGCATGATATGCATCTGTCTTAGAGAAGACTATAGGCTGGTCATTAATTCAAAAATTATTGATTGAACATATACTATACCCTGAGCTGAGTTTCAGAGGGAAATGATACTTGAGTTGAGCTAGATGAGCAGAACTTGAGAGGGATGTTCCCAATAGAGAGTGCAGAATGTGTGATACCCAAAGAAACTGACATGTTCTGAGAATGTTGAATGTTCTTGTGTGGTAGAACCAAGGCTGTGGCTGGGGAAACCACAGAGATAGAGTCCAGGAATTTGGGGTGGGTCCATAGAATTTTGGGACTGGAACACCTGGCCAGGCCAGAGAGTCTGGAATTAATCTAAGTACCAGAGTCATCAAAGGTGCTTTTTTTGTTCTTTTTTTTTTTTTTTTTTTAAACAGTGGAATAATCTGATGAACTTTGTATTTTAGAAATCCCAGTCAGGAGTCAGGATAAAGGGGGGCTTGGCAGGAACAAGACTAGAGTCAAGGAGAACAGTTAGGAAGACACTGTAATATTTTAGACAAAGATGTTACAGACCTAAATTAGAACAACAGCTGTGAGAATGGAGAACAAGAATAGTATTAGAAAAGATGTCATAAACTGACAACACCACAAACCCAATTTTGTCTTAAATGACTTGTTTGAAGTATACAATATGAGTTGGTTTTTACTTGAATTCATTGACAACATCATAAAATCCAAAGACTACACAAAACCTAAATTTACACCTCCTCTTTAGAAACGTAGAGATTTGCAGTACTGAGCTACATGATCCTCATAACAATACCTTGCCTGGCAGTAAGAAGCATATGCTCTTTATAGACAACACACACTCCCCACCTGACCACATGCCCTTCCACCAAACCCAGCCTGTTTAATTTTATCTGCCAGGCTCCTACAGATATTTGAGAGTGATTTCTGAGATTATCTGAAAAAAAAAAATCAACAGGTCTCTGTGGTTAATAAGTACAGGAGAGTGAGAGAAGAGGTGCAGGTTCAACCCCAGAGGTTGATGGGTAGAAAGGAAGGAATGAGTATGGAGAGGCAGGTTCAGCTCCAGAAGTTGATGGGGTGATGAGTAGAAATGAAGCAGTGAGGGAGCAGATGCAGGTTCAGCACCAGAGGTTGATGGGTAGAAAGGAAGGAGTGATGGAGGAGAGGCAGGTTCAGCTCCAGAGGTTGATGGTTAGAACGGAAGGAGTGAGGAAGCAGGGGCAGGAGCAGGTTCAGCCCCTGAGGTTGATGGGTAGAAAGGAAGACGTGAGGGAGGAGGGGCAGGTTCAACCCCAGAGATTGATGGGTAGAAAGGAAGGAGCAAGGGAGCAAGGGCAGGTTCAGTTCCGGAAGTTGATGGGTAGAAAGGAAGAAGTGAGGGAGCAGGGGTAGGTTCAGTCCCAAAGGTTGATGGATAGAAAGGAAGGAGTAGGGGAGGAGGGGCAGGTTCAGCCCTACAAAGTTGATGGTTATAAAGAAAAGAGTGAGGGAGCAGCGGCAGGTTCAGCCCCAGAGGTTGATGGTTAGAAAGGAAAGAGTGAGGGATCAAAGGCAGGTTCAGCCCCTGAGGTTGATAGGCATAAGAGAATGAGGGAGCAGAGGCAGGTGAGTTGCAGGAGGTGACAATTTGAGATGTAACTACCTGAGATAAGGAGCATGGGAAAAGGAAAAACTTTGGTGAGTGGGATTATTAGTTCCATTTTGGACATACTGAGTTAGTCTATTTTAAATGAATCTATCTACTGGTGTGATTAAAGGAAAAACCCATATTCTCATATAAGCCTTTATAAACAGACAGACTCTCCATTAAACCAATCTATTAATTCTCTTTTTTTCTGCCAAAAATATCTTTGATCCAAAACATATAAATATTCTGTATGCATAGAGATGTCATTTTTATCAAATTTACATTTAAAGTGTCACAAGAAATTTTTATTCCTCCTATCATTATTTATATGAAGGAAAGTATTGCCAAAATTAAAGGCAAAGGAAATTAGCTTTTCTAGTTAATGTCATAAGACATTAAATATTTTTACTCTGATGGAGTAAAGAATTAGAAAATTTTCAAGAATCTTTACAGAGTTAATTTAATCTTACTAGAAAGGGGTATAAAAATACTAAGAAGGTGATTTTTCTCCTAATGAGGAAAAATAACAAGATAAATGAGTTTTAGCCCTGAAATTAATTAGAGACATGTTGTTTATGGAGAATTAATAGGTTATTCCACATTACAAAGTATCCTTTCTCTACCTTCCTCCTATTCACTGAGAGTACTTAAAGGTCCACTCCGGAGTTCGAATACATACCCATCTCTCTCTTCTCCAAACCTTTTACTTTTAGTTTCTGTAATAAGAGTTCAGCACTCATACCTTCCCATAATGGTTTTATTTGTCTTCTTTTCACTTCTCTTACAACACAGTAAGTTCATGAATAAAGAAAACAAAGTTATGTTTCTTCTATGATCCCCAGAATTCTGTGCACACATTAAGTACTTATAAATATTTTTGTCTGGTTGAGAGATAATACTAAGGGGTAATAAAGCACATGTTCTGGACCCAGCCTGATCCCAACTTCTTCAATTACGAGCTATGTAATATCGTTAAGTTATATAACCCTTTTCTGCCTCAATCTCATCATTTGTAAAATGATAGTATCTGTGTCAT
This sequence comes from Macaca thibetana thibetana, assembly GCF_024542745.1. Classification (NCBI taxonomy): domain Eukaryota; kingdom Metazoa; phylum Chordata; class Mammalia; order Primates; family Cercopithecidae; genus Macaca; species Macaca thibetana. The sequence continues at coordinate 81,828,749 of NC_065581.1, forward strand.
AGGGTTGTTGAGATGATTTTTAAAAAGTTAACGAATGAAACACTTAGTGCATATAGTAAGTTCTCAACAAGTATTAGCTATTGTTATCATAAGTCTAGGCTCTGATACAAGTTGTCCAACCGTGGGTAAATTATTGCATCTCCTTATGCCTCAATTGTGTCTTCCAGAAAATAGAGATACTGTTAGTACCTGCTGCTTAGCATTTTTCAGTAATTCAGTGGAATACGGTATGTAAAATATTCTTTGAATAATGACTGGAACATAACAGGTGCTCAAAACTTATTAGCTATTATTATTATCGGTATCGTTATTTTATTAGTGCCAAAGTAACCAGTCAATTTGTTGGTTGAGGAGAGAGGAGTAAGTGTGTTGGGACAGAAAAAAAAAATCTAGATTTCTAACAGGTAGAAATCTACAATGTTCTCATATGTTTTAACACCTTCTTTGCCAAGGAAATACCATCGCTTTTTACAATATATGAACAACTAGTCCCACGTGGACACTTCAAGTTACCAAAGTGGTAAAAGCTCAATGATACACTCTCATCAGTATCATCTGTACAGAGGCAAAGCTGAGAATTATCACTACAAATACATGGGGAAAGGTTTGCTAAGCAAATTAACAGTACAAACAATAGTTTTCAAATGTCTAATTACTTTTTAGAATAAATTGGTATTCAGTACTTTATAAAGGTCCGTTTATACACAGGAAATTAATATGCTCCAATTTCAAACTATCAATTTCTCAAGGTCTACTATTTAGAAACATATTTACAACCTAGTTTTAGTGATCATGCATCTTTAGAGTAATAAAATATAATTTCTTTTAATTTAACAAACACAAGTATTAGAGAAATATTTAAGTATATTTTAATTCAACATAATGCTATTTTACACCAAATATGTGTCAAGTTCCGTTCGAATATTATTTCATTTTAACAATATACTTGCCAGTATGTATTATTATCCTATAGCTACTAGAGGTAAGCCACTAGCCTTGGTCACCCAGCTTATGCAGCTGAGCTAGGATCTTAACCCAGGCCTGTGTATTCTAAAATCCATGTCTCTTTCTATATCATGTAGTATTTAGAAAACATTTATTTGAACAATGTGCAGACCTCCAAATATGTATGGGTTGAAAATACTAAATAAGCTGGTCACTCACATAATTTAGTATCAATCATGCATCGTTTAATGACAGGTATACATTTTGAGAAATGTGTCGTTAGGTGACTTCATCATTGTGCTAACATCACAGAGTGTACTTAAACAAACCTAGATGATAAATATACTTTTATTTATATTTTTTTATGTGGAAAATCAAATGCCCCAGCACCATTACTAAATATTAACCATTTCCTCTACTCAATCTGCAATGTTAGCATCAAGTGTCATATATCAAATTTCTATATATGCTCCATCATAATCTTACAGGACCACCATCATATATGTGGTCCATCATGGACCAAAATGTTGTTATGTGGTGCATGACTGTATTTGACTTTTATTGATTTCTGGCTAAATACATTAAAAAATTAAATGTATTTTAAAATTACATTTAATGTAATATAATAAAATATAATGCAACAATTTTCCTCTATAGACTACATTCAAGGAATGTACTATACATGTTCATAGGATGTATAACAAAAATGTTATGTTGAGCAGATAGAAGCCAGGTGCAAGAGAATGGAATGGATTATCCCATTTATATGAAGTTCTAGAACAGGCTAATACAATCTTTAGTGATACAAATCAGATCAGTTTGGTAGAGTTAGGGTGGTGTAGGGTGAGAAATGGATTGATTACAGAGGGGTATGAGAGAACTTTAGGGGGGTGAAATAAAAGTTCTATATCTTAATTGGGATTGCAATTACACAGGTATATACATTTGTCAAAATTCATCAAATAGTACATTCGAATATAGAAAATTTTCAAAATGAAACAGAAAAGAGGGATTTATACACAAGATAACACAAATTTCTACTTTTCATTTATTAGACTACAGCAATCTAATAAATGTTAGTGGCCAATATTGGCCAGAAAAAAAATCGGAGTTAGTTATTTTAACATCAAAAGAGTAGAGTTAGCTGGGCACGGTGGGTGGTTCACGCCTATAATCCCAGCACTTTGGAAGGTTGAGGAGGGCAGATCAGCTGAGGTCAGGAGTTCAAGACCAGCCTGGCCAACATGGTGAAACCCCGTCTCTACTAAAAATACAAAAAAAAAAAAAAAAAGCTGGACATGGTAGCATATGCCCAGCTACTCAGGAGGCTGAGGCAGGAGAATCATTTGAACCCGGAGGGGGCGGGGCGAGATTGCAGTGAGCTGAGATTGCTGCGCCACTGGACTCTAGCTTGCATGACAGACTGAGACTCCGTCTCAAAACAAAACAAAACAAACAAAAGAGTAGAGTTTAAGATAATATACACGTAAGGTATAAAGTGTTATGTACTCAGGAAAGAAAAATAAGTCAATAATACAAAAATATAAAAGATAACATATCTATACATATGTGTATGTATGTGCTAGAGTTATGGAAAAGAATTAATTAATTAACCTAGAGATTAGGAAGTTCAACACATCCCTCTCAGAATCTGACAGATCAAGTAAATAAAGAGAATAAAAGATCTCAGTTGCATCATTACTAAGTTAAACAACTAATAAACAGAAAAACATATTCTTACTGAGAATAAAACATTCACAAAATTGTGCAGGAAAACATGTGAAGCCTAAATAAATTATGCAAGATTGAGGTCATAAAGTTCATACAGACTATATTCTTTGACACTAATGCAACGAAATTAAAAATCAATAACAAAGTGAAACCATCCTTACAAGGTTAACAAGAATTACAGATTCTGGACAGACATATGATAAGTATTAAGCAGGTTGCACTTTGTCTCACTCCCTTATAGCTGTTGACTAACCAGAAGACACAGAGCACTACATACTGACCATGTGCATCTCCATTGTTCCTACATATAGATCTGACCTTAGAATCACAAAGCTTTTATTTAAGAATTGCTTATGATGCTTTTCAGATCCTGAATTCCAGCAGAATGGCTGACATCAACCAGTTTGAAGACCCTCACAGAAGAACCCAATCAGCATGAGAATGCAGTTCCTTCATCTCCCAACCCATAACTTCACTTTGCACTCTTCAACCAATCAACAGTCCCCATACCTTGACCCACTACTCTTTCAGACCCTTTAAAATCCCTAGTCCCAGACTCCTCATAGTGGCACATTTGGGTTTTCCTCCCTTCTCCTCATACAGCTGTTTACCATTAAACCTCTTTCTGTGTGCCTGTGTCTCGGTGTATTTACTTGCTGTACATCAGGCAACAAACCTGTTATGATAACAAAAGAATAACTAAAATACCCCCATATGTCCAGAAACTTAGAAAAAAATACAATATAAATCTTAGGTTAAAAAGGACATCACAAGGAAAATATGAAATATGAAGAACTAAAAGACAAGAAATTACTATGTATCAAAACTTGTGGGAAACAAAAAAATTTAAACATTCAAGTGCTTTTATCATTGTTAGTAGCAGTGAATCATAAAGGTCTGCGGCAATCTCAATTCTAGCCTCCTCAGAAGAAAGAACTTGATGAAGGGCATAAGGCAGAGGGAGGGACTGAGGCAAAATTTAGAGCAAGAGTGAAGCTTTATTAAAAAGTTTTAGAGCAGGAACGAAAGTAAAGTACGCTTGGAAAAGGGCCAAGTGGGTGACCTGAGAGATTCAAGTGTGTGGTTTGACGTTTGATACTTGACTTGGAGTTTTATACATTGGCATGCTTCCCGGGTTGCATTGCTACTCTCCTAATTCTTTCCTTGGGGTGGCCTGTCTGCCTGCACAGCGGCCTGCCAGCACTTGGAAGGGGCCCATGTGCAGTGTGTGTACTGAAGTTGTGCATATGCTCACTTGAGGCGTTTTTCCCTCACCAGTCCAGCATTCCTAGAGAAGGTCAGATACCAGTTAAACTCTGACATTTGGCCTCTTAATGCACATGCTTGAGCCCACTTGCCCAACTCCTGAGATCTTATTGGGAAGCTGCTGATCACCAGTTTCAGGTGTTTCTTTCTTTTGGGAGACTGCCTTTCCCTGTTGCTGGCTGAGAGCAATTAATATTTTAGAGAGACAGTTTAACAACAGCCTGACCATCACCTGATGGTCACCTGACATCCCTGGTGGGTGGGAGGCTTCTCCTGCCCTCCTCATGTCTGAACTACCTCCTGTAACATCATCAATAAGCTCAAACTTCAACATGGAAGCCATGAAAAGAGCAATAAGATAAACCATCCCCACAAAAGCCATCCTACAAAAAAAATAAATAAATAAAAATAAAGAAGGAAGAATACAAAAAGAAAATAATAATAATTAATGAAATAAGCAACAACAATAAACTAAATCTGGTTCCTAAATAGGATATAGGGTAAACTTCGGATAAGACTGACTAATACCTCAAAGAGACCAAAAGGTGTGAATAAACAAATGTATAATAAAATAGGGAAGTAAACTATAGGGACTTTAAAATCATAAAAGAATGTTGTGAACAACTGCATGGCAATAAATAGGAAAGTCCATGGAAAATGTGATACATTTCTGAAAAAAACGTACCACAACTGGCACAAGAAGTAATTTTAAACCTGAATAGACCAATAATGTCTATGAAAGTTAAAATAATAATAAAATTTTGTCTCCCCACCACTAATAGAGGTCCATTTAATTTAAAAGATGAGTTCTACCACACTTTTAAGAAATACAAAATCCTTATTTTATAGAAATTATTGTAAAATGTAAGGGAGAACAAGGAACTCTGCCTGATTTAGTTTGTGAAAGTAGTATGACATTTATTTTAAGATGAAATTTTTATTCCAAAACAAAATAAAGGCAAATTCAGAGACGAAAATATAGGTCAATTTAACTTGTGAATTTAGGTATAAGAATTCTGTGATGTTTAATATTGCCAAATTGACTGAATTGAAGGAAGCAAAGTATTGTTCCTGGGTGTGTCTGTGAGGGTGTTCCCAAAGGAGATTAACATTTGAATCAATGGACTAGGAGAAACAGACCCACTCTCAACCTGTGTGGGCACCACTTAATCAGTTGCCTGCGTGGTTAGGATAAAAGCAGGCAGAAGAATGTGGAAGGACTAGACTGGCTAAGCCTTCCGAACTCCATCTTTCTCCCATGCTGGATGCTTCCTGCTCTTGAACACTAGACTCCAAGTTCTTAAACTTTTAGACTCTTGGACCTATACCAGTGGTTTCCCAGGGGCTCAGGGGCCCTTGGCCACAGACTGATGGCTGCACTGCCAGCTTTCCTACTTTGAAGTTTTGAGACTAAGACTGGCTTCCTTCTCAGCTTGCAGATGGCCTATTGTGGGACTTCACCTTGTGATCATGTGAGTTAACATTCCTTAATAAACTCCTCTTAGTATTTTCTTCTATCCAATTAGTCCTGTCCCTCTAGAGAACTCTAACACAAATTCTAAAAAAAAATTTATGTAACTAACCCACCAGGATATTAGAAAGAATTCCAATAACTCAAAGTTTAACATGAGAAAATCAATCAAGATATTTGGTACATTATTGGAATAAAAGAGAAAATCATAAATTATTTTAATTTAATAGATAAAATATTCAATAAGTTTCACCATATATTTATAGTTTTAAAAAACTTTTAAAAATAGGAATAAATGGGCTAGGCGCAGTGGCTCACGCCTGTAATCCTAGCACTTTGGGAGGCCGAGACAGGGGGATCACGAGGGCAGGAGATTGAGACCATCCTGGCTAACGCGGTGAAACTCTGTCTCTACTAAAAATCCAAAAATTTAGCCGGGCGTTGGGGTGGGCGCCTGTAGTCCTAGCTACTCAGGAGGCTGAGGCAGGAGAATGGCGTGAACCCGGGAGGTGGAGCTTGCAGTGAGCCGAGATTGCACCACTGCACTACTGGCTGGGCGACAGAGCAAGACTCCGTCTCAAAAAAAAAAAGGAAAAAAATAAATAGGAATAAATGGGAATGTCCTTAACATGACAAAGACAATCTATCCAAAGCAGTATATCAAACAACATGGGTAATAGGAATATTTTAGAAGTATTGTCATTAAAGTCAAGAAGAATATAAGGATATCTGTTATTTATTGTAAAACACAGAAACAAAAGAAGTCCTAGTAAATACAATAAGAAAAGAAAGCAATATTATTTGTTTTGTAACCCCCCCACCAAAATCACCTAACCCAGAGTTTTGTATACAGTAGGCACTCCAACTATGTTCTGAATATTTTGAAACATAGAGAACAGCAATTGATTTTTACTACATGAACCCAATTTGGACTATAAATCTATCATATCCACTTGACAAATTATAAAACAAAGAGCCCATGAGCATGGACAGTACCCAGTCTGCTTCTAGAAGATGCAGCCTCTGGAAGCAGACTGCTTTGCCAAAACAACAAAGTATGTGCAGCACATGTACATAAGTAAGAATGAAATGTATGCATGTTTAGTTAACCAGTAAAGATTGATAGAATAGGTTACAGAGTCCTAAATGTTCAGAGAATGTGAGAAAGCCTGAATGCAGGTGTTGAAGAACCTAGGCTCAAACCCAGTGGTACCACTTCAAGTAGTGTAGCCTGCGGCAGATCATAACACCTCTCTAAGGATCAGTTTCATCTTTTAAATAAGTATATAACACATATACTCACATTTCTTTTCACCATTAGATTCTTCTAAAAGTCATGCAAGTTAATACAATATCTAATATTTAATGTTACAGAGCTTGCAAAGCAATTTCATATAAGTTATCTCACTTTAATCCTTAAAACTTAACTGTGAGGTTGGTATTATTCCCATTTTTCTGTTACTTAATTTCCACTAGATTCAAGTTCCGTGGGAGTCAGAACTTTGTCTTCCTGTTTATCACTGTATTCCCAGACTTTAATGCTAATGTAGCACCTGAGACATTGTAGGCACTTTAAACAAAAATTTTAAACTAAGGTTCAGTGATATTGTGACTAACTGAAGCTGGGACCCATGGGAAAAGCTTTTTATACTTGGCTTTTTATGGAACAAAATAATATTATGACTAACGCCTGATATAGAAACTAGAAAGTAAAACCATCTTATTTATTCAGTCCAAAACTGATTTGGATAATCTACAACAAAACAGCAAGTAGATAGTGCTAGAGGATCTATTAAAGCTCTTTCATTATATCACTTTGGGAATTATGCATTGAAAAAATGTTTAGTCAGAGATTTTTTCCCTTTAAATTATATTAAGAAGACATAGTTCCCAAGCTTAACAAAGGCTATCACTTTTAATATTATCTTGAAAGTCTAGAACATTATTAAAAACAAACACATTGTACTTCCTTTTGGAGGGAATGAATAGAGATGAGTAGAAAGTCTGAAAGCAGAGGCTGAGTGGGGAAATCAGCATCCATAGGAAACATCCTTAAATAAGTAATTGGGAAGCAACAGATCTTGTAACGCAACAGGGGAAAATTGCTGGAGGGGTTTTAATTTTAAAGCTAAAAGCGACCTGTGAATAATCTAAGAATAATCTGTTTGTAGAGAAATTAGAGCTAGGGCTTGTTTTGTTAAGTATCTTGAGAGGAAAATGAAGAAAGCAGAATAAAAGTTAGTGGTTATTGTACTACTTGAGTAAGAGTTAACATATTATGTTCAAACATTTTTTAAAATCTTAATACAGATCTTTTTGTGTTTATTTCACCCCTTACCTACCAACATATCTAATTTGTAGGAATATATTAATGAGTAGCTAGATTCTTTCAAAAAATAATAACATGTTACCATTACTTCCCTTCTTAGTTATGCTCCTCCAGGGTTAGCCAAACTACAGCAGTTCTTTTGTTCCCCTGGTGGAAATGCCTGGAATTGCAGGAATAGTTTTAAGAGGAGCAAATCTCCAATACATAGCTGAAGAAAACACAGATCTCCATTCATATATTCAACAAACACTTATTAGGCACTTAAAAACATGAGATGATGGAACATAAAGATGAATTTCAGTGACAGCAAAGTTTTAAAATACTTAGGAGTATACTGTACACTGATGTGACAAAGGGCTCAGATGAAACTGAAGTATCTAGCACATAACATTTAATTATTGAATTTAAAGTATTACAATCTAATTAATGTTTGTTCTGGTTGTACATTTATTAGCACCTTGATGATTATCAGCACCATATGTACTAATACATGTCAGCACCATATGTATTTATAACAGGATTCCAGCTCTTGAGAGAATAATTTACCCTAATATATATCTATTGGAGCACACTTGTTTACTCCTGACTGTGATAAAGCCCTGATAATTTATTGGGCCAGTTTGAGTACCTGCTACAACTGATAGTTGCCAAAAAAAATGTAAAAAGTAAAAGAAAAAATTATGTGTTCTGATGAGCAATTTAATACAGAATGAGCACTATTCACTTTTCTTGGATGCTGCTCAATTACACCACTTCTCAGGAGAAGAAAAACCTAAATTTCATTTTATTTTGCAACAACATAACCTAAAACACTCTAACTTGTGAACTGAAATGCCTCCTTCAAAACCTGTTGAAAACTATTACTTTGCTGACTAGTTCAAAACAGTTGCAAATACATAGTCTATAATTTAGTGCCTCAGCAAATTAAAACTATTTCCTGGCCTGCCTAAGGCCACAGAAGTTACTGTAATAGGCTCTGGAGGCAGGTTGTAAGGAAACTAGTGGATGCATGAAAGTCTTTTTAAAATACACATTAACTTTTGTTTGTTTCTGTATCACTTAGGGATACCAAATGAACCAAGATCCCATGCACCGAACTTCACCTCTTGATTAGAATATAAACACTTGATTTAGAGGTGCTTTTCTTTCTTTGGACTTACCTTTATTCTTGAAATAGAAAGCACTGATGTCCATCTCTATGTGTAACCCGCTTCCTGGCTTAGAAAATGAAATCCACTTTCCAAGCTGTCTATTTATACAGCTCCAGGAAAAGCCATCCATTAGAACAGAGCTGGAGATATAAAAAAGATTCAGATCCATATCAATCCATTCAGGGTTTTTAATCTTTATTCAAACATTCATTGAGCATATTCCAGGTACCAGATACTTGCACAGTTCTTGAAATACAATGAAGATAAAAATTGAACTCAAAGAGCTTATGGTCTAGCGGCCTAAAGCATAAACTTTGTTCTTTCTGAGCTTATGAACACAGCCCTCAGATCTCTCCAGAGCTGCCCTGTGAGCCTCGCTTTCTAAGTGATACTTTGTCTGGCTTCCAGAGGCTATATAAAAATAAAGCCTTTCAATAAGTGGGAGAAGCTTGCTCTGGGGAAGGATTTTATGCATTCCATCCTATTGTTACTCTCTTCTAGAACAAGAAACAAAGGGGAGGTGTTAGGAAGCATGTGGACACTCAAACAGGAAACATTATAGAGAAAACTCAGCAAGGCAGATAGGTGAAGAAGGGCTTTGCATAATTTTTCTCTCAAAGCAAGGGTATCCCACTTTCAGAGCCAGTTTTCTCTTTCAATATAACACTCAGGAATATGTGATCTTAGATGAATTCATGTTCCTCCTTTCCTCTATCTTTTATTGGCATTAAATAATTAATAAATTTTGGGGTAACAAAAACTGTAATAGCAGTTTTTAGGAATCTTCCTCCTATATTTGCACACTTGGCTCTCAACTTCTGGAACTGCCTTCTACATAACACACTACATATTTGTTACTTAAATGTTCTCATTTCTTCAAACAAAACATACAGGTAAAGAAGTTTGGTGACCAGAGCAAAGAACCTCTTTACAAAAGGGCCAAACACCACACTATCTTGAAATGAAAACACCCAAATCTTTTCCTAACTTTTCTTGAAGTTAACAGTCTTTTGAGCCCAACTTTCTGGGGAGTGATTGAGGACTGAAGGAATTGGGGTTGGCAAGAAAAATGTCTCTCCCTCTGAAGCTTCTGGCTGCATACTCTGAAAAGACAGGGCATTTGAAGAAAGAGCATAATCAACCTGTCAGAAACATTTTGATTTCACTTAAATACCAGGCAATCTGACAACAACTTTTCCCACAACTAAGAAGAATCTCCTAACATGAGAGGCACTTGAAGACGTGTTAAAATTTTTACAGCTATTAACACATTCCTAAGAAAAATACTGCTGGAGGCACAAGAAAGCCAAGGATAACAATCTTCTCTTTTCCAATGAAAACGTTTAGTCTGTTTGATTAAAGGAAGATAAATGAAAGGGCAAGGGCAAACTCACCTCACATTCTGTGCTACAGTTTGGTTTCCCTTGAGACCAAATTGTCTCGCTTAGGAAAAATGTAGTCTGTCTTCAAGTCCCTGTATTCCTGGAGCAAGGAATCAGATGAGGAATCACTTAGCATTCAGCACATCTCAACTGGCTCTGAAGGGCCTGAATTCTCTGGCAACCTTGACCAGGGATAAGCAGAAAGGAGAAGGCAGGGCATAGCCATCAATTTTTGTTTCCTTCTTCTCCTTATCTCCCTATTCTAAGAGATTCAAAGAGAGGTGCAGATAGCCCTCCAATAAGAACAAAACCCTCTGGACCAGGGGACCCAGGCTCTCGTCCTAGCTCTGCAATAACTGTGACCTTGAAAAGCTCTTTGTTGTCGCTAAGCTTCATTTTTCTCTTCCATTACATTAGGGCGTTGGTCTAAAATAGTATTTTCACACTGTGAGTTGGGGCCATTCGTAGGACATAAAGTCAGTTTAGTCAGTTGCAAGAGGCAATGTTTGGAAAGGAAAGAGGATAAGATAAGGGATAAGGTAGGGAATAGGTTGGGATGGGATGGGATGGGATGGGATGGGATGTGACAAAACATAGGACAAGATACGTTAGGACAGGACAGGATAGAAAATACCACACTGTTTCATTTCTTTTTTTAATTGGCGTTCACAGAAGCCAGCATTCATTGATGTTTTTACAACTTCCCCAGGTCCACCAAGCTTCTTGATCTCACTTCTTCTAGAAGAAAACCCAGCCAAGGTGGCACAAGCTGTAGACAGTGCCACCCAGACACAGCTCCACAGTCCATTGTATAGGATGTTGGCAGTTGTCCTGCCCTTTAAGTGCACTGTGAGGTTATTGTCCACCTCAGTTCGTCAGGAGAGACCTAGTGTGGATGTAGGGGTGCCTGATGAGAAAGGGGTGCTGGTTCTTCCTTACATCATATCCCCTGCCTGTCCCAGCCGGGCTCTGACTCAGCCAGCAGACTGGAGTCCTCTTCTGCATGGTATATTCTTTCCTGAGACTTTTCTTTCAATTAGGGGGGGGTGTGTGTGTGTATGTGTGTCTTTCTGTTTTTGTGTGTGCATGTGTGTGTCTTAAAATATAGTTCTATGTATTGTGTCTAGAAAAATGTTTGGTAAACACTGGATTAAATGATCTCTCAGATTTCCTCTAGCTCTTATCATGTGGAATTTGGTAAACTATACAGACACCATTCTGATCAGCCTACACTCTAGGTGGGTCCATTCCATAACTCATACACTACACTAATGAATATGAATCTATTTTTATGTGACTTGAGGCCATTGAAATTTTGTGTGTGTTTATGTTCATGTATTAATGTGCAAGTGTATTTGTGTTTTTATCTCACCTAATACAGGACCTAGCCACATTGCCGGCACTGAAGTACAATGTGACTGACTACAGCAAAACAAAAATGCAGTAGAGATCAATGGCCTTCAACCCCGAAGAAATTAGTTTCTAGAGAAGCTTGGGGCTATACTTCAGTGCCTAGGGCTATGTTTGCTTGATGTACAGAAGGAATAAGTGAGGGGACGTACATGTATTGCTGTACTCTAGTATCCATAAAGAATGCTCCTTTGGGAATATGCCAGTGTGAAAGTAGTTGTTTATAGAACTGAGCTACATGGTCTTGTGACTTGAAAACACTTGAAACAAGAGTATAACTGCTACATAATCATTTCAAAATTCCTGTTTACTCACTGTTTTATTCCTTGGGCATAGCACTGTGCCCAGGACACAGTAGACATAATAAGATATCTGTTGGAGTCTTATGTGACTTTGCTAACCTGGGAGGAATCTTTTATTTCATTAGATTGGACCTTGGTTCTTTCTAATTAATTAAGGTCAGGAAGGACTATGATATCCACCTCATTAGCCAGAATCTAGTCACATAGCACCAACCTAACATAAGGAGGTTCATATCAATGAAATAAACATGGGTATTTAGTGAGTACTAATATTCTCTGTTAATATGATCACTCCCTCCCTTCTTGAAACACTTTATTAACTTAGCTTTCAGAAAACAGTACTCTCTTGGTTTTCCTTTGATCTCATTGGCATGTCCTTCTAGGTATCCTTTCTGAGTCCTTTCCTTTCACTTCTGTTCCTTTGCTCAATATGAAGTTCAGTGACTTCATGTTGGTAGCTTGAAATCATTCACAGTGGGAGTATTTACACCATGGAAATTGGCAAATGCCACAAATTAGGGCTTTGTCTTCAGAGAGCCAATTGTTATACATTTACCGGCTCACTACTGGCTCTATTTCTATTTTTAATGGTTCTGTTTGAAATTGTATTATGCATATTTAACTTAACAAAGTCTAAAAATTAAAAATGTCTTGAACCCCTTGTGAATGATACAGACCTTTAAAGTAACTGGTTTTCCTCCACTGAAATTATAAACTTGTCCAATATTTTAGCTCTGTGTATTTTATAGCACCATAAAATATATGGTGTTATTTTACTTTACACAATGTTTACATTTCTGTTTATCACTTACATTCTCACTATTTTTGTGTCTAGACCATCCTTCTGAGATCAGTCTCTTTTTTCTTAAAATGTAGTCTTCATGAGTTCCTGTAGAGTGGATTCTTTGGTAGTAAATTCCCTTGAATTTTTGTAAGTTCTCTTGCATCTGTAAAAGACTGTATTTTGCCCTCATTCTTCAAAGATGTTTTTGTGTTTTGTTTTTTGTGGGAGGAGGAGAAGAGGAGTACAGGTTGACAGTTATCTATCAGCATTTAAAAAACATTATTCCACAGTCTTCTGGCTTCCATTTTTCACTGTGGAGAACACTGCTGTCATTATAATTGTTGTTCCTGGGCAGGTGATCTACCCTTTCCCTCGGGTTACTTTCTGTATTTTCTCCTTGTCTTAATATTCTGAAAATGTGTTATGATGCTTTTAAGATGGATTTCTCTTTCTTTATCCTGCTGGAGCTCTGTTGTGCTCTTTGAAAGTGTGTTGTCATAATTTTTATTAGTTTTGGAAAATTAATACTTGCTACTTTGTTATATATTGCCTCTCCTCCATTCTCTCAAATCTCTTTTTCCAAATTCTTATTGAATATATGTAAGACCTTCTATTTTTATCTTCTATATCTTTCAACGTCGATACCACATTTCATTTCATCATCTCTGCAACATTCTAGATAGATTTTTCAGATTATTTTTTCAGCTTATTTACTTTCCCTAATTTTGTTTAATCTGTTATTTTTACCCATCCATTAAGTTTTTTTGAATTACAACACTTACAATTGTTTATTTCTAGAAGTCCAGCTTTTTAAAATTACCATATTTGCTTGTCTTTTATTGTTTGTTCATCTTTCAGTTGCATCCTTTATTTTGTTAAATGTTTCAAACTTAGCAGTTCATAGAGGTTCAAATCTATTGTTTATTCTTTCCATTGACTGTCGTTCACATGGCCTACTTTCTAGTGTATTTAGTAATTTCTGTATATGAACTCATGTTTTGATATTTTTCTGTGAAAGTCCTACAGCCTTAACTTGGGGAAGCATTCCTCCAGCGAAAGTTTTCTTCTGTCCCTGCTGGTGATCAGTGGGCACTTATAACCCAGATCTACTTCAGTCTTCCAGAAGAGTTTAACCAAAGACCCGGTTCAACTTCCTCTCACTAATATTTCTAGTGCTTAGTATCTCCATAACAGTGTCGCTGTAGTAACACAGCCTCAAAGTTATCAGAATTCATCCCTCCAGCCTACCTGCAGGATCTGGTACACCCCCTACTGGTCTGACACCCAGCTACTCCAGCTCTCCTATTGTTCTGGTCCCATTCTCTCACCTCTGCAGCCTTGATTGCAGCCACCCATGCTCAGCCCAACCCCACTTGAGGCTACTGGCTGCCCTGAACCAAACATAGGGGTGCTCAGGCCATGTGCTTCAGGGCAGGCAAACAAAGTACAACACAAGGAAAAATGCATTGAATTGGACAAAGAGTAACTCCCTCTGCCTGAAATATTCTCCATCCCCACTCCACTACCTGGAAAGCACTCAGCTGTCCTTTAAAATTTAACTTAAACATCATTTCTAGGAGGCCTCTGATAACCATGTCCTACTTATGCCCCTACTTACCCCAGTTGAATTTAAGACTGACTCCCTCCTTGCTCCTAAGTAACTTCTTCTTTTTATTTAATTATTTCTAATTCTTGGAAATAGTAAAAAAAAAAGCCTAAATACTAATAACAAATTTTTGATACTGCTCTCATGTGCAACAAAACTACCAACATTATATTAAAAAGCAATAATCGAGAATGTTTATTTCTGATCAATTTGTTATTTCACGGAATATCCACTCAATTTTTTTTATGATAACAAGACTTTTTTCCAGGTTTATTGAGATATAATTGACAAATAGAAATTGTATATATTTAAGTTGCATAACTTGATGTTGTTATACATATATAAATATATATATGCATTGTGAAATGGTAAATGATGACAAGAATCAAACTAGTTTGTTTTATTTTCAACAAAATTGTTTTTAAACCAATTATCACTTATTCCTTTGTGAGACCACAAGATCCTACATGTGTTTTCATATAGCCCTGCCAAACTTTTATTTCTGTACTTGTATCCTAGACTATTAAACTGTCGATTTCTTGGAGGTAGTAACCACTTACCTTTATCCCTAGCAGACAGTAGATTGCCTCATATTTATTATTCACTTGATATGATTAAAGTAATGGATGAAGAGAAACCAGAATAATATTGATACCTTTCAGTCTAAGTAAAGTATGCTAGCTTCTGCCTTTGTAAGCAAGTAGGTATATGTTTTGTACATAACTGTTCATGTTTTTTTTAAATTGGGTGCATCTGTTAATACTGGATAATTGTTTGTGTAAAAAGCTCTTTGGTCTGTTGCAAAAATCATGATCATGAAATCTAGAACCATGATTGCATAGCTCACAGTTTTTATAAAAGAGAACACTCAAGGAAAAAATGTTGGTTTCTACTTCATTCTGTTTGCCCTCTCTGGAATCACATTCCACCTAATTATTTATTACATAAATATGTAGAATTGTCCACCACTGGGACTTGGTGAGATGAATCTAAGGATGACTTGTCAAACTCCTAAAAGAGATCAAAACGAATTCCGAAACTGAAGATTTATCAGATATCACTTGTTTTGCCAGATATTCCTTAATTCTTTTATCACTCAGTGTTCTTAAACAGATGCTTTTTTTGAGGGAAGAGAGAGCAGAGGCTGTAATTTTCCCACAATTTACTTCAATAAATATTTACTGAATTGAATATCAGTCTTTATTCATGCTGATTCTGTTGATCTACTTCATGAAACAACTTACATGTTCTATTAAAAGCAATTAAAAGTTGAACATAACAAATAGGGCCCTACAAATATTGGCTGTCACATCCAAAAGTGATAGATTTAGATTGCTGATTCTACAAAGATCCTATATTTGATGTCAACATCTTAGCAAGCATGGCCAATGACGATGTTTAGTGTATTTCTTTAAAAGGTTTGTAATCCTTTCTTGATTGAAATGCCCAAATCATTGAGCAAAAGAGACTAAATTTCATTATCATTGATCCTATTAGAAAAATAAGTAAGTTGGTCCAATAAATTTTGAAATCAAAACTAGAGCAACCTTAGACCGTGTGCTAATGTTAGCAAAAATAACAGAATATGCAGATTCAAATCCACGTGGGATGCAGTAGCCAAAGGTTTTTGAATTCATTAGTTTTCCATTTTGATGGTATATAGTAGGAAGCAGACTAGTAGGTAAAGTAGTGAGACAGATCTGCTGAGATCTTATGGGCATGTCTTCTTTCCTGGGGATTCCCAAATAGAGTCAGCAAGAAAGGATGAGGGGTGGTAAAGGAGCTACCTGTCAGATTGTTCTGTGCATTTTTATTCTATAATATTCCTGCTGGACCCCAAGAAAATACGACCATGGGACGTGCAAGAAAGATTGCTAACAATGTGTCTTATCTTCACTTTCCTTGTTTAATAATTATCTTTAGGATATAAACAATAAAATACTAGACAGTATTTTAAGTGCACTCCATATTTTAAAGGCCCAAATAAAAATTGAGTGCAAATGAATAACCCTTTTATAATGAAGACACAATGATTTTAAATGCAATAGTTTCCATACTATATACTGTATACTTGATATAATGGCTACTTTGCCCCCTAACTCTGCCAAATAGCCTAGAGAACCTCATTGTCAATTTTTATGTCTAATGCCACCCAAACATTTTAACAGAAATCCCACTGGTCAGTGTGTATACTTCAAGTGGTGATTCTGTGCTATGTAAGCTATGTAAGTGCTGATTATGTGCCAGGCACCATTATAAGTGATTTACATTTACGAGATGATTTAACCTTACAAAATCTCTATGAAGTAGGTACTATTATTATCCTCTTTTTACAGATAAGGAAACTGAGGCTTAGAGAAGTTATGAAACTGCCCAACGTTTCACAGCTGAAATGTATAAGGTCCTGGACTTGCAAATTTGGCACAAAGTTCTTCTAATAAGGAGGCCATAAAATAACCAAATGATTTTTTATGTGCCTATAGAACCAATAGAACTATTTCAGAATGTCAGCTGAAATGCATGATATTTCAGATAGGTAAGAAAGTCAAAGCTCAGGAGAATCAAAGTTCTGTGGACTATCAACTTTCCTCAATTTTCCTTCTCTTCTAGGGACTTCTTTACTCCTAGAATAGAAAAGCTTGGAGAATCCGTAGGAAGTTAAAGACAAAGTCAATATCTCCTGTTAAAAGTCAGGGTGAAATCACATATCTTATGTATTGTTAATTCTTCCCACAGAGGTATTTTAGAATAAGTCCTGTCTGATTGCATGGTGAATAGCACCTTGTTTACCCCAATGGGAAATGAGTTGGAGCATCCAACCCTCACACCCTCAGTTTAGATTATTTCTCTTCATAAAGTCATGAGACATGTGCTATGGTTTGAGTCTGCCCAGCAGCTGTTTATATGTTGGGCTTGTCCGTTTGTTGCTAACCTCCTCTTGTTAACTTTTTTTTTTTTTGGCATAAGTAGTAATTTTGTTGTTCATAGTGCAATAGCAGTTGACATAATTGCAGATATGCTTCAAGATTTTCAAGATGAATTGTTCTTTTTCCATTCAATTGGACAACAGCTTCCGCATTCTGGATAAAGATCTGTCTCACAATAGTTTTGTGTGAAAGGAAAGAGGAAAGAGTCAGGATACAGATAGGAAGATTTTCAGTGTATTCAAATACCATTGAGGTATGGTGTGTATGTAAATATATGTGTGTGTGTGTATATATGTATGTATACATACATGTACTAAATTTGCATTTAACTAAATACAATCACTGTAATTTCTATCATTATATTGTCTTGTCCCCTTCTTTCCTCAACTAGTATAAAATACTTGATATCCATGAGGTTGATTGGAAAGGGAAGGCTATGTTTGACAACACATATTCATTCACCTTCATAAGTTGGGGACTTACTCTATTGAATAATCAATTTTGGAAAATAATAGTACAAAAATCAGCACATAGGCAACAAGTGTGAAAAATGCCTAGTAATAGCCTGTGCTGCAGAATTTCTGTCTTGGCCAAAATTTATAATCAAAATGAAGAAGCCATAAAATAAGAAATATTTTTGGATCTCAAACATAGATCATGAGGGAGAAAGGAAGAGCAAGCAGTCTTTAGACAAGACAAAAAGTAATGAAAAAGTATCTCTAGTTCAACAGTATTTGGGGGAGTTAAGCTTGGGAAACATTTCTGATGGACTAGCATTTGGGACGCCAAGCAATCAGCAAGGCGTAATCTGGGAAGGCCGTTTCATCCTTCATTCCATTGGAGGGAAAATCGTGTTGATGTATAAATGTACCTTCTGGTTTCCAATTGTTCTCACTCAGCAATGAGGCATGAAGCCTGAGAAACCACAGATATTTGGATCTAAGAAGGTATTTTATTTCCCCTCTCCAGAGTGGAAAATACACAAGGGCACTTTACTCAGTCCTGTGAGTTCTCATAAACCTATAACCCTCTTCCCCTGAGCTTCATGCTCTTTAACTTGATCTGTACATAATTCTATTACCTAAAGTGCCCCTGGTATACACATCCTAGACCAGGTGGAAGATGGGGTCTCTTTCTTCCTCACACATTTCACACCTTGCCCTTCTAGCCTTTCGGTGCCAGAAACAGATTATCTTAAAGTGAAGCAGCAGCATAGTTGGACTTCAGCCTCCATATGCTTTAATTTTCTTATTGAAAAGGAGAAAAATGGTTCTTCCCTTGCCACACACAGACACACACACACACACTCACACACACCCTTTTTTCCCCCAAATCTCTACATCATCTGAATTCCTTAATTCCCGAGACTGAATCAATCCCAATATCTTCTATCAGGGAAAAAAGCGAGACAGAGCAATGAATTCAGGGCTTCCCGGAGTGGTTTTTACTTTCCCAAATCCTTAGAGACTTCGCTCTACAATTTTTTTCTCAGCTGTACTTGGAAGCTATAACAGATCCAGAGGCCATTTTAGAACCTCATTTATATTGTCCTGACACTTAGGAATCCAGTTTCTGTTATAGGGATGTCATCAAAGTTGGTGGGCTCAAAATATGACCTACTTTTTAAAACCCATCTGTTAGGAGCCTATAGATTTTCTTGGTTTGTTTCTGACTGTCTACAGAAAGGGCAACAGCAACATTCTCACTTTCCAAGCCTACCTCCCAAATAGCAATAAACTAAACACCATGAAGGAGCTGAATGCCTTTCAAATATGCAGCAGGCACAAAGCAAACAAATAAACAAATAAACAACAGTGATATTCCTTAATCTGGAGAAAAAATGATGAGAGCAGGAAGTACTGTTCAGGTTAATTTATGCGCATCTAGGCTATTTTAATTTAAAACTTACTCTGGACCAAACAGAACCAGTTAGCTTGCCACACCTTTGCCACTGTGGGGTCACGATGTTACAATTCTCTATAACAATGAGTCTCCTAATACCACACATCTAACAAAGAGGGATTTGGGAATTGCAAGTTGAAGCTGATGAATTATTTAACATAAATCACTATTACCCATGGATTGGTGAGTTGATCTTCAATGTACCCTTTCCATTGATTTTACCCTAGCTAGATGGCTAAACATACATACACACGCACGCACGCACTCAATGAAATCTCTAAATTTCCCCCAAAGTCTATCATTCCTGGATTAGAATAAAGCCATAAATAGGGATGGTGGAAAAAGAGAGAGAAAGAAGGGAGGGAGGAAGAAGGAGGGAGGGGAATGGTCAGGAACAGGGAAAGTGGAAAAGAAGAATAGGACATTCATATATACTGGCTATTCAGCTAAATTGTTTATCTACCTAAAATACACATTGCACATTTTTTATCATTTCATTTTACATCATGGTGACCCCGACCAAATTTTGGTTACTAAGTTACTGACTCAGAAGTACATCGTAATATGATTGAGGATCCTATTTTAGAGTCTTTTAATTAAAGCCCAGCCTCCTCATGTCCATGCCTCCCATCTCCAGTTCTGTAAGAATCTTCTTTCTCTATTACTGACCCGGCACTTCACTCTACTCTTGCCAGTTTTATGCTCAAAACCTGTCAGTGGCTCTGCCTAGTCCACTGGAAAAGTTCTGAGTTCATAGCCTCATATACAAGGCCTTCTGCCTTCTGACTCAAAGCTTCAATTTTAAACTTATATTTACTATGCCTTGATTTGAATGCTCACAAAAATAGCTCTCCCACTTCTAGAATTATATCTATAATTTAAGTGAGAAGAATAAAACAAGAGAGGAATAAGAAGTAAAATGTAGACTCTGTAGTAGGAAAGCAAACATTTTTCAACAAATCCCTAAAACACACCAATTTATATCTTATTGGCCTGAAGTGTTCATATAGTTACAAATAGCTGCAAGGAAGTCTGGGAACAAATAATTCCCCAGAGAAAACTGAGGTTCTGATAGTAAGGAAGAAAGGAAGAATGGTTATTGGGTAAACAATCTGCAATGTGTATCCAAAAGCCCAAAGCCAGTAGTGGAAGGAGGTTACAAGATATTTTGGTAACAGAAATTATACAAATACATATGCTGTGCAGGGCTAAGCTCTACATAGTAGCCTATGAATTTAGGCAGGTTTTTGTTATAACAAATCAACTCTAGGCAGATGGGATATAAAATATCCCAAATTATTACATCCATATATAAATATTTTTATAATTCCTTTGCTCTCATTTCTGAGTTCTGAGACCAAGTCATGAGTTGCTAACAAACAGAATGTGGTACAAAACATCAGTTATTATAACACTGACAACTCAACTATTCTTTTGAATTAAAAGATCTTAGTCCCGGGATAATAATAAATATGAAAATTATCCAATATTTTAGCAAGCAGCTTGAGCACAGGCACATTAAGGTGGCTGATATTTTTGTGCTGAATCAAGCAAAAATTACATAAATATTTACACATCCTTATAGCCGGAAGGGAATGGATCATGATTAAAATAAATCAGTCTCTTGGCCAGATGTGGTGGCTCACGCCTGTAATCTCAACATTTTGGGAGGCCGAGGAGATCAGATCACCTGAGGTCAGGAGTTCGAGACCAGCCTGGCCAATATGGTGAAGCCCCATCTCTACTAAAAAATAATAATAATAATAATACAAAATTTACCTGGGCATGATGGTGGGTGCATGTAATCCCAACTACTAGGGAGGCTGAGGCAGGAGAATTGCTTGAACCTGGGAGGTGGAGGTTGCAGTGATCCGATATTGTGTCACCACACTCCAGCCTAGGTGATGTGTGAGACTCTGTCTCAAAAAAAAAAAAAAAAAAAAAAAAAAAAATTCTCTACATGAGAATTTGCACTAAAATTGAAAATAAATGAAAGTATGAAAGTATGATGTGTATACTTGCACTGTATAGACATGCAAGTATGTCAGTTACTTTAAGATAGGTGAAGTCTAGAAGTGAGGATGGGCAGGAGTAATTATCTTTGTGATCTAGCCTGTAAGCCTGTAGCGAGTCACATTCTTTATGTCTAAGAACTGTGACTGGTACATAATGCTCAACTGTTGGCTGGAAAATAAAATGAAGTTTTATCATAACCACATTGAACTATGGTGGAAGTATTCCTTAAAGGAACCAAGGAGAAGTCACTTCCGGGCTTTGCACCAATAGAGAAACTTGCTATCCTTGTTCCACTATGTACCACTGTCTGCTGATTTCAGCTGGTCTTCTCACTTTTTGATACTCTTATTTTTGGCTTCCACACTATCTTTGCTTTTAAAATGTAAGCTCCCAGAGGTCTGTGTTCTTTGCTTTAATTTTAACAAGCTTCTAAGTCAACAACAAAGTGTTCTATGCCCAAATCTGAAAAAACCCAGGCACAGTCCAAGAACTCAGCCTTCCAAGGTATACTTTGCAACTGACTTGCTGTGTTGGCACCAGGCAATTCATCTCCCTCCTTCCATTCATTCATTGCTGAATAGTAATAATAGTCATCCTTACTTACAGCAGTGTTTCCTTTGTCATTAAATATTTACTAAGCATCCACTGCATGACACAAACTTGGAGCTACACAGGCTAAACCAGCCAGATGCTGTCCTTGGCTTCAGAGAGCTTTTATGATACAAAAGACAGGCGGAGGCTGGGCACATAAGTACAGGTTAAGAGTATGCAAACTTGTGTGTATATGCATGTGTGTGTGTGCCAAAGAACAAAGGATTGAATCACAGCCATTTGCTATTTTTTTTTACTACATGTGTTAGCCTTAATTTTAGGTTATCTTTGGCCATGTGTAAACGGAAATATATTTGAACTTCAAAAGCATTGAACTTCACACTAGAGAGTAACCAGATTCTGCCTCTTTTTCTGTTTTCACAAAGGGCATTCACTAGCATGTACCTAAAGGTACTGACATAGCAGGTACACAGTATGACCCCACAGAAGAATAATGAGCAATCAAACATTCACAGCAACAATGAGACTGTGGCTAATGAGATCACACCATGCAATGAGATAGGTTGGTGTTACCTAAGTGCATAATACCACTACAACATTATTTTTTATGGTAGAGGTCAACATAGACTGAATTGAAATGGTTATTTCTGCTACGAAAATACTATCTCTGGACAGAAGACGGCATTTAGAGAAATGGGAACCAAGAGGGTATAGAATGGAAATTATGCTGTGTTAATATGTCTCCAGCTATGAAGCCCCAGCCATTCCCATTAACCTTGTGTCAATTTGTATTATTAAGAGAAGTCAATTATGTGAGGTACATTAGAATTGTTTTTAAGCCAGCAATAGTTGGAGATTGTCATCTGGGACCTAGCTGTGTTTCCCTTGTTTGCTTTTTCTGAAAGATGAAAATCTGCCATTTTAGCCTCAATGCCTCATAATATGTATGTTAAACTCACCACTGCCTCATTATTTATTAATGTCAATTTATTATACTTCAGTAGAGGATGGAGGCTGAAGCCACAACAGTGACAGATGTTCCAGAAGATCAGCTTATATAATGAGAAGTTGGGCCAAATCTGTTGAAAGCAGTGTTTTTTGAAAAAACACACTGACTTCAAAGAAATGAGTTGTGGCATCTGTAACATCTACAGGAGCAGCGCCAATGGAGGCTAGCGGGTCTGCAGAGGAGCAGCTCAAGTCATGCGATTATTGGAACTTGCAGCGAAATGACTGGAACAACATCTGGGCTGCAGCAAGCTGGCCAGGACATTTTAAAAGAGCTCCTGTGGTGCCTCCAACTTTGATTTTACAGAGCTGCGGGGAAAGAAACAGGCCGTGTTCAAGAGCTCATGTGTTTTGCCTCACATGTTTTGTCCTCGGTCACTGTGAAGGGCCTCACTCAGCTGGGGACCCTGAGGCACACTCTTGGGCAGTCATTCTCTGTCTACTCTGCTAGCTCTGTAGGTTTGCGCTAGGGTCTGGGCAGGCAATCCGTGCAAAGGGTATAAAATAAGAAATACCTTGCACTAATTCTTGAAATTTACGCTTATTCTTTCTCAGCAAGAAATTCTCAAAGGATGCATTTGTGCAAGATCAGTTAGTTGGGTTTGGATAATATGCCAGTTGGAAACTAAATAGGATGTGTATGTGTGTGTGCATCTGTGTGTGTGCGTGTGTGTGTGTATGTGTGGTGAGGGGGTGAGGAAATTATGTTCTACAACTGAGAATGAAGAATATCCATTCCCAGTATCCCAGTATGATTCTCAGTATCATAGTATCACAGGGTTTAAAAACACCTTTTCCCTGTCCTCTCTAGAATATTCAAATATTTAACAAATATTATTGTGAAACTACCGTGTGTATGACATATAGTAGAGAGGATCCTGGACAGAGAGCACCTGGGACTGAATCCCAGTCTTGTAGCTCACCAGTTTCATGAACTTCTACTACTGAGATGCTTTGCAAAACATTTATAAGGTGCTTTGGAAACTCTGAAGTTCCATAACATAGCGCAGGAGGTGGGACAGCAGAGTGATGAAAAGCATGGTCCCTGGAGTCAGAATCCTTGGGTGCAAATCTTGACTTTGACACTTACAGGGTGAGTGACTTTGGTCACATTATTTAATCTCTCTTTATTACTCAGTGTCCACGTCTATAAGATGGGGTGATAATAATAGCATATATTACAGAGGCTTGTTTTTAGGAGCAAATGTGTTAATATATAAGATATTTTAAAATTTTTACTTGGCACATACAAACCATTATTAAGTATTTGATCCTTTAAAACTCTCTCTCTCTCTCCTGCCCCCATCCCTTCCCCCAAAGCCCATAGTGGCACATGTGTCAGAGCCCTTAGTGGAGGCCTTAGTCAACTCAAACCTCAGATCAGATGTAGGAAGGGATATGCGAAAACAAATGATCGAAACCAATAAGGAGAATGAGAAAACTCTCAGTTCTTTCTCTTTTCTCATTTCTAGTCACAGATGCTCAATGGCATTTGCAAATGCCTACCCAAATATGCCAACAGCAAAACGAATTTAAAAATAACTTAAATATGATTATAATCTTCATAAGATACTGCATTTAATGCAATCTCCAAAAGTGACACTCATCCTGGTAGGACATTTTAGGTTCAAGTGCTTCAAGAACTAACAGAATCATCCCAATGTGGAGGCCCTATAAATGATCACTTTGGGAAAAGCATTTTTTTTTCCTTTTATAAACTCAGTAACAGCAGAAACAGATCATAGTGTCTAGAAGCCACAGTGATAATCTTTCTTATCCAACCATTTTCACTTCAGGATGAAAGACGGTGTTGGGGCCTAGCAGATTTTTCTTGAAGTTTATGATGAGTCAACTACACAGACAAGAAGTCCAGCCTCCTCTTTGATATCTCCCTTTTTCCCTTATCTAAGCCAACTCAGTGTTACTTTTTATTGGATTTCCATTACCTCAATGTTCTTCATGGAGCCTCAGTTCCTGTAACTGTTACAGCTGATGGTAGTTTAGTACTTTGAACATAATTAATTAAATCACTGCATCACGCAGGCCAGACATATTTCCATCAAAAGTTGCTATCTTGTCTTCCAGCTTAGAAACCTTGGCATAGTGCCTTCTCGGAAAGCCTGGATTACATCTAAAACCATGTGGCAGAGGGAGAAACCAGAGACAGGCCATCCTGAGAAGACTCAGGCTGGGATGAAAGCTCTGCTCTCCAGGGACAAAGTGGCAGGGGACCAGTGATGCTCAGAGATACTCCACTGGCCTGTGAACATTATTCTGAGCAATTTCACTTGCTTCCACACCACCTGCCCCCAAACACTTCTATTATAGTGGCAAATAAATCTGATACCCAACTTCAACCGCACTTTCTTTCCAAAATATATGTAACACTAATACGCCTGGTGTATTTACTGCTTATTATTAACCAATAATCATTTCCATGGAGTATGAAATAAATTTCTCTTTTCTCCAATAATCCCCTAAAGGTTGTCTTTATATGAGAACATTTCCTAAGTCACAACCATTAACCATCTATAAAGAAAGACTCGTTTTTTCCTTTGACTGATGAAGTACTATATGACTGCTACAATGGATAGAAGGAAAGAAGTAAAGGATAGTAGCACTTACTAAACACCTATTATATATCAGTCCTATTCTGTGACTTCAAAGATCTTACATTCATATTGTTAATCTAAGGCTAACAAGCTCATAGTAGTGGCTACCACTTTTAAAGCACTTTCCAATGATCCTGCATTCCATCTCTATGTACTTCTCTTTTCAGTCCTTACTTTTTAAAGAAAAGATACCCTTTCACTTCCAAGTTCCACACAGGTACCAGATATCCCAATGCTCCTACTTCTCATTTTTCCAATAATTCCTAAGTAAGACTGCATTTGCTAAAGTATTCAACAGAATAGCATTACATTCCCCAGTCATAGAGCTATTTCTCTGACTGATGCTTCAGAACTATGCTGTCCAGCATGGTAGCCACCAGACACATGGCTACTGAGCACTTGAAGTGTAGCTAATGTAGCTGCAGAACTAGAGTTTTTTAATTTCACTCAATCTTAATTAACATAAGTTTAAATTTTAAACCAAAAGCAATGTAAATTCACTCAATCTTAATTAACATAAGTTTAAATTTTAAACCAAAAGCAATGTAAAAAGTGAAAATTCACTTACTGTTAGTGTAAAATAGAAACTGGAGCTCAAAAACTAAGTACAAAAACAGTACAATCTTACAGAAGTAAGTTTAATGTGGCCAGTAGAAAATTTTAAATGACATATGTGGCTCATCTTCTATTTCTATTGGGCAATAATGTTCCAGAAAGAGAATTATAAAGAGAATAAAAAGAGTGTTCTCCACACCTGGAATGCAGAGGGTGAAGAATAGAGGGGGAAATAATGAAAAAAATACTAATTTAACCCAGCTAACTACATGAAAGAAAAATAATTTTATGTGAGACTAAATCATGGACTCATTATTTCCCATAGGGTTGATTTTCCATTCCATGTTCCTCATTAAATTTGACCTTGAGAAATCCTTCACTGGCCACTTCTGGGTGGTAAGCTTGCCTTGTGTGATGCTGACTACTCAATGTCTGGACACAACTCAGCCCTCTATCCTTTAGTAATCCAGTAGAAGATTATAGAAGTTATAATTTTATTCATTCATTCATTCATTCGTTCGTTCATTCATTTATGTCTACATGATCTGAGATCCATGTTTTTGGATAGCACAATTTGGCATGCAACCATAATAAATAAATTGAATTTCAAACATTTTTAAAAGTACTTACATGGTATACTAAACACACAGCTTACAGCAATGGCATTAAATGTCCCCTATGTGATATTTTTGGGGGGGCTTAATGAAATGAAAGGATTACAGAAAATGTTTTTGTCAAAATGATTCTGTAAAGTGAGACTGTAGATCAAAGTTCACCACTGTCAAATATACAACTTGAGAACAAACTAAAGTGCTGCTATTAATCATGGTTTCTGGGGATTTGATGACATAGATTAAACTGCTGTAAAGAATACTGCTGTGCATCATGTTCTTGCAACTGTCATCAGCACTTCTGCCAAGTGTCCACAGATCATGAAGAAAAGCTGCTTAGCCTCTACTGGAGGTATCTCTCTCACTGAGCTTAGTCAAGAATATGAATAGCAGGTTTAAGTTCATGACAATACCTCAAAGATACTGTATCTGCAAAGCCACTGTTTTCTTAGGGAAGAAAAGGCTTGATGAGTTTGAGAGGCAAAGTAGAGGTGGAATATGAAGCAAGTAAACTGACATCAGATACTACATGACTTTCGTTTCCATTTAACTTTCAAGCAGATAGACTTTCCATAAATACTCTGTAAAATATTTTAAATAATTTATAATGTGCTATATTTCAAAGGTCTGAGGCTATGTAATTTTTTTTTTTTTTTTTTTTTTTTTTTTTTTTTTTTTTTTTTAGACAGAGTTTTGCTCTGTTGCCCAGGCTGGAGTGCAGTGGTGCTGTTACCAGGTGGGTCTTTGTTCTTAGAGCTCCCAAGATGGTGGCGGGCCACTCTCAAGATGGGGTAGCAAGCCTTTTGTTCTCTGACCTGGGGTTCTCGGCCTCATGGATTCCAAGGAATGGAACCTTGGGCCATGTGGTGAGTGTTATAGCTCTATTAGAAGCCATGGATCATGCAAGAGAACCGAGGAACCCAGCGACTAGTGTTCAGCCCAATTAGGATGAACCCAGGCACTTAGCCACGCAGGAACAATGGCGAGCCTCTAGCCCCAACGGGAGCGTCAATGGGCGCCTCACTGGATCAGAAATGCAGCAGACACCCTGCCGGATCTGGAGGGATGGAAGTCAAGGGGGAGTCTGGAAGAACCATTTGTAGTTTTACAGCTTGATTCTGGAAGACAAACTTAACAAGGAGGTTAAAGATGCAGGGATTGAAATGTATGGCCTGAAGTGCAGGGGCATATGGGTGTGGGTGGTGAAAGTGGGGGTTCCAAAAAAAAAAAAAAAAAAGAAAGTGGGGATTCCTTTAGAAAACCTCCTATAGGATGGGGCATCAATATTTCCGGAAAGACACATTCTCCATAGAAGCTCTTGGTAAGGGGAGCTACTGGTAGTACACAGCATGGAGGGGATGCAGTGAGTGTGAAAAGGGATAAGAGAACAGTAAAAAGAAAAATATGACAAGGGTGGGCCATGGGCATCTACGATTCTAGTTACTTTCCTCACGGTTGTCACTTGAAGAGCAGGCACAGATCCTCTAGAGGTTCACAGGAATAGCTAGCATTTTCTCCTAGATTTTTGGGTTCCTTTGGCAGTATCCAGGGTTTGACTTGAGTGTGATGTATGCAAAACT
This sequence comes from Macaca thibetana thibetana, assembly GCF_024542745.1. Classification (NCBI taxonomy): domain Eukaryota; kingdom Metazoa; phylum Chordata; class Mammalia; order Primates; family Cercopithecidae; genus Macaca; species Macaca thibetana. Next base: position 81,856,889 of record NC_065581.1, read on the forward strand.
CCACTCCAGCAACTTTAACTGTGGTTGGGGTAGATAAAATGACTGGGTGGGGTCCTTCCCAGTATGTATCTATGGATGGGGAATTAAAGGGAAGGGATTTGACTAATACCATGTCACTAGGTGTCCTCCTCTCGGGGACAGGTTCCCTGTGATGTTTTAAGAACTTGTTGATATTTGGCTAAGGAGGTGATGTCTGCAACTAAGCTGGCTGTCTCTCGGTCAAGCATACGGTCATTGGTTAGGAAGGGCCATCCATACAGCATCTTATATGGGCACTTTTTGGGGAGAGTTATGGATTCTAAGTAAGTCTATAGGCTACAGAGCAGGTCATGTAAGGTGGGTTTCTTGGATTAGCTGTTTTAGATGTCGTTTGAGTGTTTCATTCATTTTCTCGACTTTTCCTGAGGATTGTGGCTTCCAGGCACAGTGTAAGTGACATTGTATGCCTAATGCCTGGGATACTCCCTGGATTACTGCAGCCTTGAAAGCAGGGCCATTGTCACTCTGTAAGCCTGGGGGAAGTCCAAATCTGGGAATTATTTCATGAATTAGTGCCTTTATTACCTCTTGGGCCTTTTCTGTCCTATAAGGAAAAGCCTCCACCCAACCAGTGAAAGTATCTACCCAGACTAGTAGATACCAAAATCCCTGAGGTTTGGGCATGTGGGTAAAATCTAGTTGCCAGTCTTCTCCTGGGTAATGGCCTGCTCTTTGTTCTCCTGAAGGAGCTTGGCGATAAGGCAGGGGATTATTTCTTTGGCATGCTTCACAGGCCCTATCTGCTTAATAGTTTTGAAAAGGCCCAGTCCAGTAAATAATGATTTGGCCATCTGATGGGTGCTATCAATGCCTAAGTGAAAGGTCTGGTGAAGGGTTTTAAGTAATTTCCACTGGTTAGCTGCAGACAGAAGTATTTTTCCTTCTTCGGTGGCTAGCCATCCTGAGGGGAGGAAACTATGTCCTCCTGAGGTTTCCCATTCTATTTCTTCTGCTGAGTACCGGGGCTTGGTTTTCTGGAGGAGATTATCCCATACTAGGGGTCCTTCTATAAGCATTTCGAATGGAGGGTCCCGACTTGTGGTTCTTTTGGCTTCAATATCCGCTTGGCGGTTCCCTTCTATTTTCCTTTCCTTTCCTTTCTGATGACCCTGGCATTGTAAGACTGCCACCTCTTTAGGTTTCTGTACAGCCAATAATAATCTCCTAATGGCTTCCTGATGTTTGACAGGTATTCCCTCGGAAGTTAGGAATTCCCTTTCTCTCCATATTGCTGCATGGGCCTGGAGGACTAGGTAAGCATACTTAGAGTATGTATATATATTTACCCTTTTTTCTTCTCCTAATTCTAGCACCCGAATGAGGGCTATTAGTTCTGCCAGCTGAGCGCTAGTTCCTGGAGTGAGGGGATTACTTTCAAGTATTCTATTATCACTGACCACTGCATACCCCACCTTTCAAAGTCCTTTTTCTACAAAGGAGCTTCCATCAGTACACAAGCTGAGGTTGGGGTCAGTCAAGGGAACCTCTAGAAGGTCCCCTTGAGCAGTGTAGGTTTGAGCAACTACTTGTTGACAGTTATGTTCTATCTTTTCTTCATTGTCTGGAAAAAATGTGGCTGGGTTAAGAGTTGCGCAAGTGCGCAGTTGCAGCACTGGCCCTTCAAGTAATAGTGACTGATATTTAAGCAAACGGTTGTCTGACAGCCACGAGTCTCCATTAGCAGTGAGTATGCCATTCACATCATGAGATGTCCACACGATAAGATCTCTTCCCTGTATCATTTAAACTGCTTCAGATACTAAGACTGCTACTGCTACCATTACCCATAAACAATGAGGCCAACCCTTTGCCACTACATCAATTTCCTTACTCAGATAGGCCACGGGTTGCAAGCTGGTTCCTTGGACCTGTGTAAGGACTCCTAGAGCTATTCCTGTTTTTTCTGTGAAATACAAAGAAAAGTCTTGCCCAGTTGGCAAGCTTAACACTGGGGCTTGGGTTTGGGCCTTCTTTAGGGCCTGAAAAGCTGCTTCTGCTTCAGATGTCCATTCTGCTAAATGGGTATTGGCTTTCTGGGTTTCCTTAATTAGTGTATAAAATGGCCTGGCTATTTCACTGTACCTGGGAATCCATATTTGGCAGAAGCCTGTTATGCCAAGGAACACTCTTAATTGCTTCAGGGTTTTGGGATGAGGATAAGCCAGAATAGGCTGGATACATTCCTCACTGAGGGCCCTGGTGCCTTTGGATAGTTTTAGCCCTAAGTATTTATGTAAGCAGAGCTGAGCCTTTGGTTTGGAAAACTTGTAGCCACAAGTGGCAAGGAAGTTTAAAAGCACTTGGGTGGCTTGATGGCACAAGGTTTCTGAACGGTGGCTAGAACTAAATCATCCACATACTGAAGGACACAGGTATCCAAGTATGAGAACTGGCTCAAGTCTTGGGCTAATGCCTGGCCAAATAGATGGGGGCTATCCCTGAACCCTTGGGGTAAAGTAGTCCAGGTGAGTTGAGACGTTGGGTTCGAAGGATCTTCAAAGGGAAACAAGAATTGAGAGTCAGGATGTACAGGGATGCAGAAAAAGGCATCCTTAACGTCCAGGACTGTAAACCACTCTGCTTCCTCTGGTATTTGGGAAAGCAGAGCATAAGAGTTAGGTGCAGCTGGGTACAGAGGGAAAACAGCCTCATTGATAATCCTGAGATCTTGCACTACCTCCACTGTCCATTCAGTTTCTGTACTCCTAAAATTGGAGTATTGCAGGGGCTACTGCATGGTTTTACTAGGCGTTGGGCTTTTAGGTCCTTAACAATCTTTTGGACTCCTTGTTGGGCGTCGGGTCTAAGGGGGTACTGCATTTGGTAGGGAAAGGAGGCAGAATCCTTTAGTTTAATTTGAACAGGACGCCATTCTTTGCTCATCCATATTGTCCTTCTGTTGCCCAGACTTTAAGACTAATTCCTTCCTCAAGTAGGGGACAACAAACAGATGTTTCTTCTCCTATGTTCAGGTGTATAATGGCCCCTGCTTTTGCTAGACTGTCTCTCCCTAAAAAAGGCGAGTGGCTTTCAGGCATAATTAGAAAAGCATGTGAAAAGAGTAAAGTTCCCCAGTCACAATTCAGTGGCTGGGAGAAATATCTAGTGACTGCCTGTCCTAGGACCCCTTGGATAGTGACAGATCTGGAGGGCACTTGTCCGGGACAGAAGAGTTAGACTGAGAAGGCTGCACCAGTGTCCAGGAGACAGTTAACCTCCTGGACCTCAATGGTCGAGAGTACCCGGGGCTCTGTGCGGGTAATGCATCAGCTGGCACTTGCCATGGGCACCCTCAGTCCTGCTGCTGGATCATCTGGTCAGTGGCTTCTGACTCAGAGGACCTTTGTCCCCTGGGGCAGTGGGCCTTCCAGTGATTCCTTTGACATAAGGGGCATGGACTAGGGGGGGCTTATTTCTATTTGGACAATCTTTTTAAAAGTGTCCTTGTAGACCACACTGGAAGCAAGCCCTATTAGATATTCGATTTGCCCAGCCTTTCCCTGTTCCAGAGGCTCCAAATTCCGCTTGCCTGAGGGCCATGACTAAAGCGGTGGTCTTTTTCTTATCCTGTTTGTCCCATTCTGTCTGCTCCTCCTGATCTCTATTATAAAAAACCAAGGTTCCCAAGTTCAATGGAGTTTCTAAGTTTTGCTCCGGGCCTAAGGTGGACTTTTGAAGTTTTTTCTAATGTCTACAACTGACCGAGTGATAAACTTATCGTTTAAGATTAGTTGGCCTTCCACAGAGTCAGGTGACAGAGATATGCTTCCTCAATGCCTCCCTTAGTCTCTCCAGAAAGGCAGTAGGATTTTCTTATTTTCCCTGTGTTATAGTGGACATCACTGAATAATTTATAGGCTTCTTCCTAGTTTTCCTTAGTCCTTCTAGCATGCAAGTTAGCAAATGTCTGCAGCACCAATCTCCATGTTCTGATTCTGCGTCCCAGTGAGGGTCTACACTGGGAACTGCCTGCTGGCCTGTGGGGAATTGTTCTCTTTCCTCTGTTGTCATCCTATCATTGACCTGACTGAGATACCAGAGATCGCCAAACCCTCGAGCTGCAGTTATGGCAGCACTTCTCTCATTTGGAGTTAGTGTCTGATCTAGCAGTAACATATCTGTCCATGTCAGATCAAAGGATTGTCCTAACCCTTGTAAAACATCAATATAGCCATCAGGGTTATCTGAGAATTTACCTAGGTCTATTTCAATTTGCTTCAAGTCTGAGAGGGAAAAATGTACATATGCTCTGACTGGGCCGAATTTACCTCCCACCACTGGAGGGAGCATAATCGGAGAATATTGGCACTCTTGGGTCCATTGTTTACCCCTTTGTCTATCTCTTTTTGGACTGTTTGGGTTGAAGGGGGTCCTTATTAGTTGGAGAAGGAGCCGGGGGAACACTGGGGCAGGGGGGTAGACTCTGAGGGCTTCCTGTAGGGCATAAATTACACTTTTTACATAATAGCGAATTGTCTCTTAATGAAAAAAAAAGTTCGCACATATGGCACTTCACTTCATTTGCCCTCATTTCTACAAAAGAGGTCTAGCTGTAAGATGGTGTTATAATTTATACTTTCCTCAGGGGGCCAGGTTTCTCCCCATTGAAGAGGATATTGTGGCCAGGCAGTACTGCAGAAGAATATAAGTCATTTCTTTCTTAGCGTCTGAGGGTCAAATTGTTCCCAATTCTCCAGAATACATCTTAGGGACATTTTTGCCTTGGGGGAAACATTTCCCATCTGAAAAAAGAACATAGGGATGCCAGCACCCCTAGTCATTTTCCGATGAGCATTAGTCCTAGAGCGTCTTCTATGGTCCTAATGCTTATACTTTTCCAGGGTGTGTAACCACCCCATGGACCCTCTGCTTATCAGATTAGTTACGCTTGCCGATGTAGCAGTCCTGCACCCGTTTTCCCGCCTCTCTTGACCACAAAGAAAGAGGTCCAGGCTGCTGGATTCTAGTGGTCCTTTACCAGCATGCCCAACATTGCCTTTGCGCTCAGGGGTGAGTTCTAGATCTGGGCTGGGTTCCTGAGTATTTCATAACAACCCAGTTGCCCCATCAAGATGCATTCCCATAAACACCAGTTCTTATGCAAATTCGTTTCAGAGAGGGTGTAGGTAACCTTTTGAGTCAGGATTGAGATAGAGTTTTTTTGAAGATGATAACCATTTTTTCAAAGTGAACTTCCTTTATGTCTGTGGACTAAACTGTCTAAGGCCACAAGATTAGAAGTTAGGATAATACAGGTTACACTGTTAACTTTTAGCGAAATTTATTTTTATTGAAAACCTTGTAAGTCTGGAATTCCAATTTTCCTTTGCTATTAATAAGACCTTGTCTAGTCTAAATTAACTTAGAATTGGTATAGATGGTTCCTTTCTGGTTCTGTGCTTTAAGGCTTGACTGAGTGCAAACAGCTCGCACATTGAGCAGACCAATTATTAGGCAATTTTCCCAACTCTGCTTCTACAAGAATTTCCCTATCAATTACTGAACACCCATTGTGGTTTTTCCCTTAGTCATCTGGGAGGAAGCATGTATCATCCTGTCCTGAAGGGGGTTTCTCCTAGGTCTGGTCGGACCTTTGTATGGTACTTAAGATTAAAATCCCCTGTTAGGAAATCTGCTGGGTTAAGGGAATTATCGGTGGTTAGTGTTAAATCACCTTTTTCTAACAGAATAGCCCCATACTTTAAGATTTTTGAGTTAGTAAACTACATTTTTGCTTTTTTTTTTTGACTTAGGATAGCCTGAACTGGTGAGGTGTACTCACAATGAGGTTTCCCCTAAAAGTTATTTTTCTACTTTCTTCTGGTAGCAAAACAGTTGCTGCTACAGATTGAATGCACTTGGACCATCCGTGGTTTACTGGGTTTAGGATTTTTGATAGGAATACTACTGGTTGTCAGTGGTCTCAGTGCTTTCGGGCTGTGCCCTTGTTTGGTATTGGAGTGTTATAGGGTCCCAGAGAAGACCTTCAATTACCAATAATAGGTTTTAAATTTACCCAGGCTTTTAAAGGAATAGGGCACACTGTTCTTTTCTTTACTACTTCTCTCTCTCTCTCTCTCTGCCTTTCTCTTTCCCCCCTCTCTCTCTCTTTCCTTTCTCTCTCGTTCCTCTCTCTCTCTCTCTCTTTCCCCCCTCCCTCTCTTTCCTCTCTCTGTCTTTCTCTCTTTCTGTAGATGGATTTTGGGAACACAGTGGAAGGACATTTGCTCGCTGCCCCCATTTGCCACTACAGTAATATGCGCCTCCCTTTAATTTACTCAATTCGTTTTCATCCCGATCTCTTATGGTGTTGTAGATCCAGTTCCACTTGTTAAAATACTGGGTCATCAGTTCTAAGGCCCTGGCCAAGGAGCCAAGGTTTGGAGATTGCATTGCCAGGGTTGGGGAGGGGTTGTTAAGCTGGGTAGAAACGGGGGAGGAGAGCATCTTACACAATGGGAGAGCAATCCTCATAGCCATTTACAAACTTGGGGCCCTGATAAGGGTGGTGGGGAATGAGTCCCACAAAACTGCCCATGTCAAGAGCTGTATACCTAAATTGGGAGGGACACCAGGTGCAAGACTCCCTGGGTTCATAGCCTAAACGCCCAAGGACATAGTGTAGAGCTTCCTTATATCCCTTTGGAGATACAACTTGCTCTAATACTTGGGAGAGAAAGTGAAAGTTTGAAGCATTAGTACCTAGGAGGCAGGGATTGGAGGAAGTAGATTCAGAGGTGAGAAGACTTTTGGGGCTACACTTTCAAGAAAGTTGTGGTCGGGACCCAGGAGTTATGGGTCAGAAGGAGAGGCAGGGGCGCACTCATGGGCAACTGTTGGGTAGAGACTTCTGGCTGCACCATGATCTTTACCAGTGCCGGGAGTTCAGGACGACAGTTTTCTGCCTCTGGTCAGCCCTCAGCTTCCCCAGGAAAACTGTGAAAGTGGAAGCTGGTTCCAGGCAGATCAATGCTCCCAACCCAGAAGGGTTGGGAGTTGTTAGAAAGACTTTTCCCAGGAAGCCTCACACCTGAGTCTTAAGTCCAGCAGCCACACCAATCGTTTTTAACTGACCAACAGGGGCCTGGTATTTCCTCCAATTCTAAGGAAGGATAGGACAGAATAGCAAATGAAAGTGGTCCGATATTACTCACCACTTTGGAGAATCCCCATACGAGGCCACCAAATATTACTGGGTGGATCTTTGTTCTTAGAGCTCCCAAGATGGGGTGGCAAGCCTTTTGTTCTCTGACCTGGGGTTCTTGGCCTCATAGATTCCAAGGAATGAAATCTTGAGCCATGCAGTGAGCGTTATAGCTCTATTAGAAGCCATGGGTCATGGAAGAGAACCATGGAACCCAGCAACTAGAGTTCAGCTCGATTAGGATGAACCCAGGCACTTAGCCATGCAGGAACAATGGTGAGCCTCTAGCCTAAATAGGAGTGGCAATGGGTGCCTCACTGGATCAGAAATGCTGCAGACACCCTGCCATATCCAGAGGGGTGGAAGTCAACGGCAGGTCTGCGATGGCAGCAAACAGTAGTGGTGGACGGTGAGTGAAAGCTCAGCTCAAGTCGGAACAAACATGGGCCAGAAAAGTTTGCAGTTGCAAGATTTAATAGAGTGAAAACAGAGCTCCCATATAATGGGAGGGGACCCAAAGGGGGTTGCCGCTCCCTGCTCGAATGCCTGGGTTTATATCCTGATCATTGTCCCTCCTCCTGTGCTCTCAGGCGATATATGATTTGACTATTTCTTTACCTCCTGCTTTTAGCCTAATTTGTATTTTAGTGAGCCCTCTTTACTACCTGATTGGTTGGGTGTGAGCTGAGTCACAAGCCCCATATTTAAAGGTGGGTGTGGTCACCTTCCCCAGCTAGGCTTAGGGATTCTTAGTTGGCCTAGGAAATCCAACTAGTCCTGTCACTGCGATCTTGGCTCACTGCAACCTCTGCCTTCCAGATTCAACCAGTTCTCCTGCCTCAGCCTCCTAAGTAGCTAGGACTACAGGTACATGCAGCCATGCCCAGATAATTTTTTGCATTTTAGTAGAGACAGGGTTTCACTATGTTGCCCAGACTGGTCTCAAACTCCTGAGCTCAGGCAATCTGCCTGCCTTGGCCTCCCAAAGTGCTAGGATTAGAGGCATGAGCCACCGCGCCCAGCCTCATGCTATGTAATTTTTAAAATAATTTCAAAAATCTTCCAAATAGGAATGCTTTTCAGAGTTGATGGCATCTTACAACCACTGTAGGGCAGGCAGCATGGTTGTTCAATTTTAATCATTTTCATTGAGTTCTTTGCACTGCTGGTACAACAAGGATTGAGTTTACCAAATAAAATGTCTTCAACAAGGTTACATTAGGAAGCAGCATTGAAACAAAAGACTATTGTGCACATAAGGCTTAGAAAGAAAAAGATGGGGCATAAACTTGACATTAATGAAGGTCACAGAAGGAATGGTGTCAATTCCACATTTTCTTACAGCAACAACAAAGCACTTTATGGAACCAAACTAGTAGAAATCAACTTAGAGTTTGTTTGAGACATATGCAAAAGGATAGACTGTTGCATTCCAAACAATGCAATGGAAAGCAGAAGACTTCAAAGTAATGAGGGACTGATGTGACTGATTACATGTTGCACAGGACTATGGATAAGGCATTATATCAAGTTTAATTGGCATCATGTTTTCTTCCTGGTTCAATAACTAATGACACATCTTAGATTTCAAAAAGTTAAATATATAAGTAAACAGGTAAACGGAGACTTGTGAAAGAGCTTGTGCCCTCAGTTTTTTGGGGGGCTACAGTGATCCATTTATAAGGGACTTAATTTTCTTTTGGTAAATAGTAAGTTGTCTCCTGCTCTCCTTTCTAACACAGGGAGTGTTTAGATAAAGTTCACATATCTCCTTATATACTTTTTCAAATGATTGTTTTAAGATATGTACCCCCTGTATCTAAAATAAGAGCTAAAAATGAAAATATATATGTATATATGAATCATTTGGTCTCTCATAGGTGAGCAACATTTAAGTACAGAAATGATTGAATTTTCCTGTGTCTTGTTACCTACAAATGAAATCAAATGATTACCCCTTTTTACTTACTTATGATCTAACAGAAATGATTATAGAGATTTACTAAAGAATGTTGATAGCCTGTTTTGATTGCCAGGATAATTAAATGCTAGTTAGGTGAGGATCAAATACATACTACTTGCATTTGTGTATCAGGCTTCTGTTTTTAACGCCATACTTTGGCAGTCACACAAGAAACATTTCCCATGCTTTCTTAGTAAAGCAATATCACAAATACACTTGGCTTGCAAAAATGAGGGACTCAAGAAGACACTACTATTCATATTATATTAGAGGCAGCAATACAGTGTGCCCAGGATGCAAGTGTACATTTTTATGTCTTCTGTTAAGAATCAAGACCTAGAAAGTGTTTTTTCCATCAATCATGTTCTCCCTAGCATTTGTTCTCATAGCACCATCAATGCCCTTTTCTTGGAGAACACTTACACAGTGGTAAGTTTACATTTATTTGAGTTATTATTTGATTACTGTTTCTTCCACCAGATTTTATACTGTATGTGTGCAGAGAAGTTCTATGTCTTGTTCACTACAATATTCGTGATGTCTAGAATGATACCTGATTCACAGTTTATGTTCAATAAATATTTGTTAAAGATTGAAAACATTAATAGACAGATAATTGTGCAATCTACTTTCAGAAAGCCATGAGGATTACTTTAAATCACTCTTATTAAAATTAGCACAGTGCTTTGATTGTATCAGCATTTTAACCATTTTAAGTGTACTGTGCTATTGAATTAAGTGCTTTCATATTAATGTGCAGCTATCACCACCATCCATCTCCAGAACTTTCTCATCTTCCCAAACTCAAACTCTGTACTCGTTATACACTAACTCCCATTTCCCCTCTCCTTGCAACTCCTGACAACCACCATTCTACTTTGTGTCTCTGTGAATTTGACTACTGTATGTATTTGTAAGTGGAATTATATAATACTTGTCATTTTGTGTCTGATTTATTTCATTCAGCATAATGTTTTCAAAGTTCATTTATGTTGTAATGTGTCAAAATTTCATTCCTTTTAAAGTTGATGTATAGCCATCACTCGGTATCCCTGGCAGATTGGTTCCAGGACCCTCCTTGAATACCATACTCCACAGGTACTCAAGTCCCTTATAAAAAGTGGCATGGTATGTGCACAGAACCTATACACATTCTCCCATATACTTTAAATCATCTGTAGTTTACATATAATAATCAATGTATGTAAATACTATGTAAATAATTATTACACTGTATTGTTTAGGGAATAATAAGGGAAAAGGTCTATATGTTCAGTATTGTTGCAAGCATTCATTTTTTTTCAAATATTTTTGACCCATTGTTAGTTGAATCCATGGATGAGGAATTCATAGATATGAATACTGCATTTTGTTTACTCATACATGCATTGATAGACACTTCAGTCTCTTCAAATTTTGGCTATTGAGAATAATGTTACTATACATGTGAATATATAAACATTGATTCAAGTCCCTGCTTTGAATGCTTTTGGGTGTATACCTGGAAATAAAATTCCTGGATCATATGGCAATTTTATTTTCCATTTTTTAAAATACCATCATACCATTTTCCATAGTGGATCATTTAACATTCCCAACAGCAATGAACAATGGTTCTAATTTCTCCACATCCTCACCAAAAGTTCTTATTTTTTAGGTTTTTTGTTTGCTTTTATGTTAATCATCCCAGTGGATATAAAGTGGTATCTCATTGTGATTTTGATCTGCATTTCCCCAATGATTAGTGATGGTGAGCATCTTTTTATGTGCTTACCAGCCATTTGTATATCTTCTTTGGAGAAATGTCTATATAAGTCCTTTCCCTATTTTTAAATAGGGTTGTTCATTTTTTGATGTTGTTGAGTTGTAGTTCTTTATATATTCTAGATACTAATTTCATATCATATATATAATTTGCAAGTACTTTCTCCCATTCTGTGGGTTACCTTTTCATTTTGTTAATAGTGTCATTTGGTACATTGAAGATTTTAAATTTGAAGTCCAATTTATCTATTTTTTTCTTTTGTTATCTAGCATTACGTTTTGCAACACAGTGAAAACAAGTCTGGGATCAGATGGGCTTGAGTTCAAATCCTGATTTTGCTCCTTTCCAGTTGGGTAGCCCTGGTAGGTCAGCCCCTTATTTTTGTTTTAATCACGTATTTATAAAATCATACTAAATAGTATCTTCCTTATTTAGGTTTTGGGGACTAAAATATATTAAGTAGCTTTGGGGTCACAATTCATGTTATATGAATATCAGTTAATGTCAACAATCATGAGATTTACCTCTCAGAAATAAGTTTATATTATTACTATCTTTATCTTTAATATCTTAACATATTTTTAAAATATGTTTAAATGGCATCTCTACCAAAACTACAAAAATTAGTCAGGCATAGTGGCTTGCACTGGTACTCCCAGCTATTTGGGAGGGTAAGGTAGGAGGACTGCTTGAGTCCAGAAAGTGGAGGCTGCAGTGAGCCAGGATTGTACCACTATACTCCAGCATCAGTGACAAAGCAAGACCCTGTCTCAAAAAAGTAAAATAAAAATGTTTACAGAGGCCTGGAAAAAAGAGTTTTATCTGGAAACCTCACCATTAGAAATAACTTATCATAGCATTTTGAAGTTTTGTACATGTACCTCTAGGGGAACTAACATCATAAGAGCAAAAGCTGAGAGTTTCATTTCCCCCTTTCTAATCCCTAATGGTAAACTCTTAAAAAATCACCAAGACTTTCCCACTGGCTGTGCCCTAGCTCTGAATTCCTCAGCTCCTCACTCATGGTAAGGTGTTGTTCACCGGATGGAAGTAAGTGGCTAGAGGAAGGGAAGTTTTGTTGAAGGATATGCTTTGGTGATTGCTTCTCTCAATCAATGATTTCACTGACAGGAACTTCACCTCTAAGATGGCACCCACTAGCTGCTGGGTCAACAGCCATCCACATGGTTTTTTTCAGAGCAAAGCAGAGTTTCCCCAAAGTGTCTTGGATCTCCAACAAGGCAGAAAAAAAATTAGCAAGGAGAAAGAACCTTCATTCTCTTTCCTCTTCCCTTCCCTTCTCTTCTCCCTTCTTCTCTCTCAGTAAGAATTATTTCCCTAATAATTGTTATTGCCCTAATCTCCTTCCTTCCATGTTTACAGATGCCATTTAGGCATCAGAAGACTTATGCTGAGTCCCAACTTTTCCGTTGATGGCCAAGTGATTGTGGGTAAGTCTTTAACTTCTGTGAGTCTCAGTTTTCTTACATACAAAGTTAGGATGAAAACATCTCACAGGATTGTTGGAAAGACAAAATGAAATAATGGATGGGAATCTGTGGTGTGTAATATAAAATGCTGTGTAAACTCTAGTGGGTTTTTTTTTTTTTTTTGGTACCTCATATGAGGGAAATTCTGCAGTAATTTTTTTCTATCTTTTCCTGGGAGGCATTGTCTTCTTAATGCATTTAATTTAATAGGGGTAAGGCCAGAGAAATAATCACAATCACCAGCAAATAATTCGCTGGGTTTTGTTCTGGTTTGAGAAGGGAAGAGGTCGAGGCAACAGCAGAGAAGCTTTTCTCCAGTGGTTCAACAGTGGACATTATATGGAGATAATGAGCATAGGGCCAGGAGAAAAAGGCAGAGCATCAACATCTCATCGTCTAGGAGGTCAGTCAGACACTGTACATGCTCTGTGTCAGTCTCCTCTCTTCAGAATTAATAGCTGCTCTTCCCAAAACAAACCTTGTCAAAGGAGATTACAATGTATAACTCCCCCAAAGAAACTTTTTAGCTACTACCTTATAGAAAGGAAATGACATGCGTCCTGGGTCATTTCTGGACAATTGTGTGATAAGACTAACTATGGAGGACAGAACTGGTTAGGCATTCAATACACTTATTTGTCATGAAGCGGTTGACTGGCAGAGTCACCTAGCACCATCGGTCAGTTTTCAAATAGTCACAGAGTTATCACTACTCATAGTAACCCTCCAGAAGCATCATCCACACAGAGGGTGAGCTGTGCATTAAGGGAACTGTTCCCCATTGTCATTGTTCATATTTCTCTTAGGGTGCATATTACTTTCTGCTTTGCAGAGTTTCTATTTATTTATTTACTTTTATTTTTTTATTGTATTTTATGTTCTAGGGTACATGTGCACGACATGCAGGTTTGTTACATATGTATACATGTGCCATGTTGGTGTGCTGCACCTATTTACTGGTCATTTACATTAGGTATATCTCCTAATGCTATCCCTCCCCCCTCCCCCCACCCCAAAAGAAGCCCCGGTGTGTGATGTTCCCATTCCTGTGTCCAAGTGTTCTCATTGTTCAATTCCCACCTATGAGTGAGAACATGTGGTGTTCGGTTTTCTGCACCATTTATTAAACAGGGAATTCTTTCCCCATTTCTTGTTTTTGTCAGGTTTGTCAAAGATCAGCTGGCTATAGATGTGTGGTATTATTTCAGAGGGCTCTGTTCTGTTCCATTGGTCTATATCTCTGTTTTGGTACCAGTACCATGCTGTTTTGGTTACAGTAGCCTTGTAATATGGTTTGAAGTCAGGTAGCGTGATGCCTCCAGCTTTGATCTTTTGGCTTAGGATTTTCTTGGCAATGCGGGCTCTTTTTTGGTTCCATATGAACTTTAAAGTAGTTTTTTCCAATTCTGTGAAGAAAGTCATTGGTAGCTTAATGGGAATGGCATTGAATCTATAAATTACCTGGACAGTATGGCCATTTTCATGATATTGATTCTTCCTATCCATGATCATGGAATGTTCTTCCATTTGTTTGTGTCCTCTTTTATTTCATTGAGCAGTGGTTTGTAGTTCTCCTTGAAGAGGTCCTTCACATCCCCATAAGTAGGATTCCTAGGTATTTTGTTCTCTTTGAAGCAATTGTGAATGGGAATTCACTCATGATTTGTCTCTCTGTTTGTCTGTTATTGGTGTATAGGAATGCTTGTGATTTTTGCACATTGATTATGAACCCGAGACTTTGCTGAAGTTGCTTATCAGCTTAAGGAGATTTTGAACTGAGACGATGGGGTTTTCTAAATATACAATCATGTCATCTGCAAACAGGGACAATTTGACTTCCTCATTTCCTAATGCTTTGCAGAGTTTCTAAAGCTTCACTGCCCAACATGGTAGCCACTAGCCACACGGAGCTAAACTTAAATTTAAATTTGAATTAATTAGTATTTAATAAAATTTGAAATTTAGACTCTCAGGCAGACTGGTCTCATTTCAAGTGCCCAGTAGTTACATGGTTTAGGGGCTGTACTGGCCAGTATAGACAGAGAATATTTACATCTTTGCAGAAAGTTCTATTTAATAGTACTGTTTCAGAATACTCACTTACCATTTCCATCACCCTTCCCTAGCTATTATACCGTTCTTTGTAAATACTTCTTACTGCGGTTTGAATATCCCCTCCAAAACTCATGTTGAAATTTAATCACCAATATGGCATTATTGAGAGATGGGGCCTTTAAGAAGTGAGGGAAGACGTCAATGATAGACTGGATAAAGCAAATGTGGCACATATACACTACGGAATACTATGCAGCCATAAAAAGGAATTAGTTCATAGTCCTTTGAAGGGACATGGACAAAGCTGGAACCATCATGCTCAGCAAACTAACACAGGAACAAAAAGCCAAACACTGCACGTTGTCACTCGTAAGTGGGAGTTGAACAATGAGAACACAGGGAGGGAAACATCACATACTGGGGCCTGTTGGGGGGGTGGGAGGAAAGGGGAAGGATAGCATCAGGACAAATACCTAATGTATGTGGGGCTTAAAACCTAAATGACGGATTGATAGGTGTAGCAAGCCACCATGGCACATGTATACCTATGTAACAAATCTGCACGTTCAGCACATGTATCCGAGAACTTAAAGTTTAAAAAAAATTGTGGCTTGGGAGGCTGAGACGGGTGGATCACGAGGTCAGGAGATTAAGACCACCCTGGCTAACAAGGTGAAACCCCTTCTCTACTAAAAATACGAAAAAATTAGACAGGCGTAGTGGCGAGTGCCTGCAGTCCCAGCTACTCTGGAGGCTGAGGCAGGAGAATGGCGTGAACCTGGGAGGCGGAGCCTGCAGTGAGCTGAGATCAGGCCACTGCACTCCAGCCTGGGCGACTGAGCGAAACTCCGTCTCAAAAGAACAAAAAAGAAAAAAAAAATTATGCCGAAAAAACCCAAGACTGTCAAATTTATGAATATAAAATTTCTGCTGAGTTCATGACAAAATAAAAATGTGTTATTATCTCAAAAAAAAAAAAAAAAAAAAAAAGAAAGCAGTGAGGGCAAAGCCCTCATGAAAGGATTAACTCATGCATGGATTAATAGATTAATGGGTTATCATGAGAAGGAAATGGGTGGCTTTATAAGAAGAGGAAGAGATACCTGGGCTAGCATGTCAACACACTCAACCTCATCACCAAATGATGTCCTACAAAGCCTCAGAAATCTTCAGAGAGCTCTCACCAGCAAAGAGGCTCTTATTAAATGTGGCCCCTTGACCTTGAACTTCTCAGCCTCCATAACTGTAAGAAATAAATTTATTTTCTTTATAAATTACCCAGTTTCAGTATTCTGTATAAGGAACAGAAAAGGGACTAATACACCTCTCTTTGTACATTTACCACATTGTATTATGATTATGTGTTTGCACATGTGACCTTCTGATGAGTCTGAAATTTTCCAAAAGAACAACTTTCCTTCCTCATCACCACATCTCCAGCAACAGAATATGGCACTTGGCAGGTACTCAACAAATACTAAAAGCAGGGATGAATGAATGACTGAATTTCGAGCAAACAAGTTAAACTTAAGTTAGGAACTTAAGGTGTCATTCATATCCCTCCCCCTGAAATTCTGACAGATGCATCACACACATGAAGAATAGGGAAAAAATGTAGAAACAAAATAGTTTTATTAATCTGGGCAGGTATCTGGTACCCACAAAACAGAGCTATAGTAAAAGCTGGGATAGGGAACTCTGGAAGGCCTCCTGACTACTCTATACCTCTTCTTCTCAGTCTATGCCTATTTTATCCCCAATCTCTTAGGTGCTCTTACCACAAGAACCTGAGGAAATACTAAGCCAAAGTAGTCCCATACGTTCCAGAGAAAAGGGAATGAGGCAGACAGCAAGAATGAGCATGCGTGCCCCAATATGGAGTGCATCACTCATCTAAAGGACCTATCCTCACACAGCACCAGTTTCTGGGTCCACAACCACCAATGTGGTTTTTTTCTCAGAAAAGAGATTTTCTCCAAAACGTCTTGGATCCCTCCCTAGAGAGAAAAAAAAATGTTTTGTCCGACGGAGCACCTCTAATCTATGAGGTATTAGAGAGTGCTCTAGATACTCTTACTATTCTATATAAGAAAACAAGCACTTTTTTCTAGATAAAATAATGTTTATTGCAATATCAACACACTTACAGAGATAAACTAGAAGTAACCATATTAGCAACCTAACACATCAATCCCTTCAGAGACCCTGGGCCCATACCTACCAGTATATAATATGTCCAACTCTTGTGAAGCTTGGGCTTGTCTGTCACATTAACTATCCCACTGCTATCAACACCACATCTGTGGCAAGCTGGATGCCCTGGAACATAAAAAGCCTCACTTTCCTGATGTTATTCCTAAACTAGACTCTAGGGGGTACCTGCAACAGAAACTGTCAGTTCCTGAAACTATAGCTGAAGTTCTCCCTAGATGGAATGATGTCCAAGTTGCATACAGAGAACTACGTTCTTCCCGTAAGAGTAGTTCTCTGTTAGATTCATATAACATCCTAATGGCTTTGGGAGACATTGATGATAAAATATCTACAGTTTTAGGAAGAGTATCTTATTTAGATGTCAGCCCCAACCCTCTGTTCATAAGACTGTGCTCAAGCAGGAGGAAAAAATAAATTAAAAAAAAAAAAAGAAAAGAAAAGAAAAAGAAAGAAGCGTTTCCTTTCCCATCTGTGAGGAAACTAGTCCTCTTTGTCTCTTCTGATATGGCAAATGGGCAGCTGACCAAGCAAAACCTCCAGACCTCCCAATTTGAGGTTTTATTCCAAAGACTACAAAATTCATTGCTTAAAACTCATTTATTCACATATTTATTTATGTACTCCTTCTTTTATTAATCATTTTATCTTTGCTAGGTCCTGTGGCAAACACGTAAATGAGATACAGCTCCTACCCCAGAGGACTCCCATTATAGCTGGGCTGGTTGATCTAAATGAAAAGGGGACCTTGAGGTATGTTCTTCAAGAGGGCACAGAGTGCTGTGACAGTATTTTAGATGGAGAGCTTATTTCTCCTAGGGAAAGGGAGATGAGAGAAATAGAAATTGGGAAAGTCTTCACTGAGGACAAAAGTCCTTGAGTAAGTCCTTGAAAATGAGAAGGTAGGTGAGAAAGGACATCTAGGACTGAGAAAAAAAAATGTGAAAAAAGACAAGGAAGCTTGAAAATGCTCTATGGAGCCTGCCAAGGGGACTGTCACTGAAGTTGCCGAAGCTTGTAGATGGGTCACAATGGTTACCTCTGAAGGTCACATGGGTCTCCACACAACTCTCTCCTACTTGATCTCTAAGAACCTTCCAGTTCTATATTCTTATGTTTCTGTCTGTTTGTCTTCTTAGTATCCTCAAGGTAAAACTGAGTAGACAGCAAATATTTAAACATATACAATTTCTAGTTCCTTTCTTCCCCATACACCAAGGTTATCAAACTTAGAAAGACAAAATGAATAAATCTGCAAGGGGTCTACCATAGTGTTCATTAATTCTTGGCCAAACTTCCCCAAGGCAATGGATTACTAGGGTTTTGTAACAGTACTTGATAGAAGTGCCTTTTTTTTTTTTTTTTTTTTTTTTTTGAGATGGAGTTTCGCTCTTGTAGCCCACACTGGAGTGCAATAGCACGATCTCGGCTCACTGCAACCTCTGCCTCCCGGGTTCAAGCAATTCTCCTGCCTCAGCCTCCCGAGTAGCTGGGATTACAGGTTTGCGCCACAATGCCCAGCTAATTTTTGTATTTTTAATAGAGACAAGGTTTCACTATGTTGGCCAGGCTAGCCTCGAACTCCTGACTTCAGGTGATCCACCCACCTCGGCCTCCCAAAGTGATGGGATTACAGGCGTGAGCCATCGCGCCCGGTGATAGAAGTGCTTTTTAAGATTCTCTTTATTGTTGCTGAGTGAGAGCTTTGATTTTGTTTGAAAAACATATGGTTCAACACATTTTCCCTTGAAATTCATTTAGACAAATTAAGAAAAAGGAATCTGCAAATCTCTGCAATCCATTTCACCAAATACCTTTAAGAAAAACGTGCAGGAGTTTTCCAAAGTCCTAAACAAGCACGGTTTTCCCTTCCTGCTATTAATAGAGGAATATCTTATTACAGTGCTGTAAACACAGCCAAACTGAAAAAAATGAATTTTAAATGACGTTAGGGTTTCCAAAGAAAACCACAAAACAAACTCAGAGTTAAGGCGATAATGCATCCCTGTTGTACCTTGGCACAGAAGCAAGCATTTTGCAGTGACCATCTGGGATATGTAACATAGTAATAAGTGTGAGGGCACCAACTCATAGAAAAGCCAAGAGGCAATGATTTTTTTTCCTGCCAACTGTGGTATATTGGAGTATGAATATATATATATATATATAGCCAGCAAACCAGCATTTCAGCTTTTACAAGATGTTCGGTTATACCAACAGTGTTCTTCACTGTTGTATCCCAAATGACTAAAATGATGCCAAGGAAATAGTCAATACTTAATATTTATTAATTTAATAAATACTGAAATTGCCAACCATTTCTTATGGTAATAAAATGTTTGTGATACTTTGGGATCCTTCTGTCTTTCTTTAAGATACTGAAGGAATCATTTATTTCTCCAAGAATATTCAGGTGTGTTGGGAAGAGGGGTAATTTATCAAGTACTATTAAATGTATACACCTGAAAAGTACCTTCGAAATATATTACTACTACTACTACTGCTGCTGCTACTACTACTACTACTAGGAATGTCAAAAGGCTGATTGAAAGAGCTCATCAAAATGCTTTGGTCCTCACACCAAAGACATAAACAACAAATTTTTTTTAAAAGTAGATAAATTGGATCTCTTCAAGATTAAAAGCTTCTGTGCTGCAAAAGACATCATCGATACAAGTAAAAGACAGCCCAAAGAATGGGAGAAAATATTTACAAATCATATATCTGATAAGAAGCTTATATCTAGAATATATAAAGAATTATTACACCTCAATAATAAAAAGACAACCTGATTAAAGAATGGTCAAAGGATCTGTATAGATATTTCTCCAAAGAAGATATACAAATGGCCAATAAAGCACAGAAAAATATGTTCAATGTCATGAGTCATCAGGGAAATACAAATAAAAACAACAATGAGACATAACACCCACTAGGCTGGCTGTAATAAAAAAGGTTGATAATAACAACTGTCAGTGCAGATGTGGGGAAACTGGAACGCTCACACATCTCTGGTAAGTATGGGAAATGGTGCAAGTACTTTGGAAAACAGTCTGGTGGTCCCTCAAAAGGTGACCTCAGAACCTTCCAATTCCACTCTTAGATATATAGCCAAGAGAAATGAAAGTGTATGTATGTCTATACAATAACTTGTACAGAAATTTTTATAGCAGCATTATTCATAACAGCTAAAAAGTGGAAACAACCCAAGTGTCCATCAACTAACGAAGAGATAAACAATTGTGGTATATTGATACAACAAAATATTATTCAGCATTAAAAATGAAATATTGATACATGCCACAACATGAATGAACCTTGAAAATATTATGCTAAGTGAAAGAAGTCAGTGCCAAAGACCACGTATTGTATAATTCCTTTGACATAGGTGCCCAGAACAGGCAAATCTATGAAGTCAGAAAGCATGTCAGTGGTTGTCTAGGACTTGGTGATAAGGAAGGAGTGGAGGGAAAAGGAAGGTGACTAATAATGGGCATGGAGTTTTTTTGCAGAGTGATAAAAATGTTCTAAAATTGATTGTGGTGATAGTTACACAACTCTGTGAACATATTAAAACCATTGAATTGTTCAATTTAAATAGATGAATTACATGGCATGTGAATTGTATCTCAATATAGGTGTTATTTAGAAAAATGTCTTGGTCTTTTTATTAAGTAATTGTAGTGACATAATTAATATGATTTTAAAATATGGACATAGGATGTGTGTGTTGATTCAGCCTTGTATAAACTCAGTGAATTGCAGAGTAATAAACTGCATCATATTATTGTATCTGAGTCTCAGTAGGAATAAAATCATACAAAAAGACAAGTTCAAGTGTTTTCTTGAAGATTTAAATGTATTTTGAATGGACTTGGAATGATCTCCATATATTACAATAGACTGCCATACTTATTTCAAAACAAAATAATTTAATGCCATGTAATTAAGAGCATCACGAAAAGGAAATTTTATTAATATCTTTTACTATTCACTATAAAGTAGCAAATACGTTACTAAGTATAGCTTTCTTCTAATATTAAAATACTAAAATTTATCCTATAAAACTAAAGCACAGTTCCATTTAAAGGATAAATTCCACAAAATTCAACAAATCAAAAATAATACTGATAGTGTTATGTTCTTTGTAAAGCCATACAGTATATATATTCAAAAATAAACAGAATATATTCCAAAAGATACAATAGTTTTATAAAACTAGTTTCCCAATAGCAAGCTAAATATTTATATAATAGGACCATATGAATTAGAAACTAAAAGGAATAGTAACAATTATCATCCCAGCCATTCCTTTCACACATACCAAAACTGAGACATAAAGCAGCTAATTTTTTACCCAAAATCATGATTGAGAAATCCATAGTTTGAAACTAAGTTCTCTAATTCCCAAGGCAATGTTGTTCTCATCATACCAAAGTTCAATGAAAAGATAGCACATTATTTGAAAATCTATCAGCATGTAGAGGGATACTAAGTTTATATATCTGTTGAATGTTTGTATACTTGAATATATTTGTCGATTTCTAGCACTGATAATTTTTAAGGTTTGAGCTCCTAGAATGTTGTAATCATGTATGAGTACTTAACTGCTCACATATTTAACCTTACTCTCAACTTATCTGAGCATTTCTTTTTAGAAAGGATGAACAATGAGATTAAAACACAACATGGTAATAATTTAACACAATTAGTTCTTAAGGGAAAGCTTAGAAAAACCTTCATTTAGATGAGCCAATAAATTTCTCATGAGGAAATAACACTGTGTTACACTTTGCAACAAAGCATTCTTTACAAATCTCTCTAATTAGAGACAGCATCAGGGTAGCATCCAACAGCTCTACCAAGGCTCCTGAAAGAAGTTTATGAAATGATTATTTTTAATGCTCTGCACCAGGACTTCATGGGACACTGCAGAGTTTAGTTAGGGATCTCTCTTCTTGCACCTTCTCCTTCCCATACAAATCTTCCCAGAATTGTCCTGCTGCAAAAATTACTCTTTTTGTTCCTCCAAGTCAAACCTCCAGCTATCTCCAAAGCTGCTGTTTATTAATTTCACACTAAGGTGTGAGTTACTGGTAGGATTAGGTCTGGAGAGGTGATGAAGAGCTATTTACATTTTAAAAGTGAGGTTGCTTTTCCTCAGAATTTTGCTAATTGATGTAAAGAGTGAGTATGATCCTTCCTTATATAGGTTACGCTGTGCCCCAACCTCCTCTGGGGGCCACCAAGGATTCCTGACCCCCTACATTCCAGAAATCAAGGGTCAGCAACTGGGTGCCTCACTTGTGAAAAGCTGTTGACCTCTGGAAGGCAGCTTGTAAGGAAGCAAGTGTTAATTTTCAAAATGTGACCGGTCTTGATAGCAGCAACCTCACCCCATCACGATGTCCCTTGGAATGTTTACTAGTCAAGCGGCATAGAAGTAATCTGTCATCACTAGTCAGTGGTGCAAGCCACTCATTCTTGTAACCTTGCTTTTCTCCCCTGGACTCAAAACAAAACATACCACCCCATCCCTTTCCTCTCACATTCAAATTTTCATGTGTTCAACATTTGTCAGGGCCTTCACCTTCAATGACATGGTCAACACACCAAGAAATTATATTTAACACATGAAGAATGAACAGCAGGCCCATTTCTTTCTGCCATGTGATTGAGAGGTACAGAATTTGCATTTGGGGTATGCATGTGTGTGCTTATTCTAGAAACAATATTTTTAGACACTAAAATGATTACCCTCAAAAATCATAAAAGGGTTCAATAACACACTTTAATATAATTTTAAGTACTTTTTAATAAAATACAGATATATAACTATCCAGGTATGCATGTCATTTAATTCAGCAATAAAAGGCTAGTCTCTGAAGTGACATGGTGATTAATATTTACAGTAAAACCTAAAAAACAAACAGCATTTGTACAAGATTGCTAAAATTTTACCACAAAAAAAGGTTAATAAAAAATTATACTCATATTGTAGTATCATCTGAAATTATCAACAGCAAGAAGGAAAATGTTCTTATTAATACATATGGGTATAAAGCATTACTTTCCATGTTTTTTCAAGATGGGAAACTCTCTGTTCTTGAATTATACACTAAGCACTACGGCTGAGATGGACTCATTCTTAACGCCTTTCCCCAAATCTTTGTCAAGCTATTAATGCCATACCCAAACATCTTACATAGATCTACCTACTGCAAATATTTCATGTCCCTTCAAGCTAGTTTTAAATTTAAAAATTCAATACTAATTTGATGAACTGCTAAGGAATCCAAAAGGAAATTTGTTAGTATGTATAAACAGAATCACATCCTGTGCAATTTCAACAGTATATCCCCCTAAATATCTAACAAATTGTATTGTTTCAAAGTGAAACAGCAAATCAGGAGTTGTACCCTTTCCCCACCAAATCCAGGGATGAGTTAAAGCAATTCTGTTTAGCAATGAGAGGAAATCATGCTCTTTTGCTTAAGATATATGAAATGTAATGAATGGGTCAATGCACAGACATGTTATTTTACTTTCTCCTCAGAAGGGGAATGTGCCTCATCATGTATTCTTAGCCTTTTTCATTTATCTCATAATGTGCTCTCAAAGTTACTTGTTTTTAACTATTCAACCACGCATATATTATTTTAGGAATTAAAAACATTTAATACTGATTTTAATTTCTCCAGTTCTGAGGTTACTAATTCTGTTGAGGTTAAAAGTTTTATAGTTCCTTTATCATAATTAGTATCTTCCTCCTTAGTCCTCCAAGAGGGCCTTTATAGTAATGGGCTTTGGCCTTTGCACTATAGCTCCCAAAAGACAGATTGCTGGAGATAACCCACTGAAATTCCTCACCGCGTTATTTAACACCATACAGGCTTAGGAACTATCTGTTTTGGCAAAGACGCAGGCAGACGGACAAGGTTAAGGAGGGGGAAAGGATTGAATGTGTAGAATTACAAGATATAAATAAGTAGCATAAATGCATTTTTTACTTATATACTATGGGTCAGGAAGCTCAAACTATACAAAAACATAAGGTATAGTTAACAAGAGTATTACTCTTGATTTAAAAGATAGACATTTCTCATTGGAATCAATGAATTTGAGGTGGATTTATTTTCCTTTTGCCATTCCATTCATATCACATATTCCTCTCCTGGTGAAAATTGGAATTTAAAAATGTTTATAGAACATTCTTTAATGGTCTATTTGATAATTAAAATAAGCAAGAAATAAAAAATACTGGAAATTTGTTCTCTACAGATGAATAAGAACCTCTTATGTGCCCAATGCAAAGTCAAAAAAATAATCATAAGCCTCTCCTTTACCTTCCTTAAGAAAATAACAATTATTATGGGTTATGATTTTTTATAGACCCAAGGTCATATGGTATCTGTGGTAAATAAGAATAAGCAGGAGTGAAAAAGTTGATTACAAATACCTCAGAACTAACACTAAGACTTCAACTGGCTTTTGTATTTTAGATTCTCACACTGTGTCCAAGAATAACAGAAATCACAAGACTCTACATGCTGGTTACTATTGGTTATCAACACGTCAAGTATGAAACCGTTTAGAGCATTTTTCTGATAAATTAAGTTATAAGTGTTCATCTGGATAGTATCATTGCCAAGTTTTAAGTTTACCATCTTGTTTTTAAAAGAGTCTGAGAACTTTGCTTAAATATACTACACACATGCCAATACTCTGTGCAACTGGATGAAGCAGGGGAACAATAGGGGCTGTGATACTCCATGTGCTATGTATATACAGCATACATATATACCATAGATAATTACAATCTCACCATGATAAAGTCAAAAAACCCAGTGAGCCTTCATTTTCTATTATGTGTACATTTTATAAACTACAGAGAGTTTCCACATAGCTTTTAAAAAAGAAAAAGAAAATACATTAGACAGATTCAAATGTCATTTAACTTAAAGGCTTCATCAGACCATATGTGCAGATACTTGAGATGATGACAGAGTTAAGCTTCCTAGGGTCCTAGAGTCAAAGAAACTCTGCTGACCCCCACTGCTAAGCAGGTGCACTCCTTCCACAGGGGGCAACATCTGCCGATCCGTCATGGTCCCACTCGGTGAGGACCCCAAGAAGCTTCCTTGGGAAGAAACAATTTTCTCAGGACTGGCAGCCAGTTTGGGGGATGTGGAGAAGTTATATCCATACAGTGCACAGGGGCTGTGTAATCTGAAAGTATTATAGGAACCCTGATGGGTCTGGTTAGTGGCGAAGGCGTTGCTGGAGGGTGATGGCATGATATACTGGAGCTGGGGGGACATTCCTGAAATCTGCATAGATAAGCTGGTCTGTGGGCAGCTGAAGGTGTCCCCGTCAGTGCCACCCATGGACATGTTCACGGAGGTGCTGCTGCTCACGCCCACATAGGAGGGAGTCCTGGGTGGGGCGAAGGTCTCACCAGCCTGATTGGTGAGCCTGTTGTAGGTCTCGGCCAAAGATGTGCTGTATCGGTTGAGGGTGAGGCCCGAGCGGGCACAGGCAGAATAGTCAGCAGGGGCCAGACTACATAGCTGGCTGGTGTTGGGCCCCAGATGGAAGGCAGGAGAGGAGCAAGAGGAGCCAGACAAAAGGTGAGGGTGAGTGGCAGGAACGCCATTCCCAGTACCTTGGAGCAAGGTGGAGGAACTTGCATTGCCTACAAAAGAAGTTGAAATGTAAAGAATGACTCCACAGTCATCCTTTCCTTCAATTTTGTAAATATGAGCTAGACACAGCTTGTTACAAGGCAAGGGTTGGGGGGAATGCTACAGAGATGAAAAGGAGATGGTCTCAGCTTTCAAGGAATTATCTGGTTGAAAAATCTCATTTCCAATTAGAAAACAAGTTGTTGAATCACATGCTAATACAAGAGCAGAGGTCCAACAAACAAACAGTCCTGTGAAACTCAGAGAGGGTAGTTAACCCTGTGTCCAACCAATGGCAGCGATGGTGCCCCCTCTGGATCTGCTGGCAGACTGATGTTTGCAAACTTGACAGAACTTAAGGGGAGAGGAGAATTCCAAAGGGCTGGACAGGTTGTAAAACCTTCATTGCTCTGGTGATGGTGTTTTGCACAGTGTCTCAAAATAATCCAAAAGCCCAGTCCAATCAATGATTATCTGAAACCCAGCACAGTAAATTCTCACTGGAAGCTGGGCAGGATGGTGGTAAAAAGCCTAAATGTAGGAGTGAGCTGAGAGTGTTACCTATGGAGCAGACCAGAGAGGAAGCAACATCGCTTTCCATGCAGTTCCCTCTGAGGAGAAATCAGCCCTGGGCTGCTGAGAAATATTCAAAGATGAGCCCAGGAGAATCTGCCTGAATGTGCCTGACCTTCTCATCATTAACCCAACAGGAGAACCCTGCCCAGAGGCAATTCTGCTGAAGAAAGAAAACAAACAAGATGTGAAGAAAGGGTGGAGTGGGGGCACCATCAAAAATTTCTTGTGAAGAGCACCTGGCATGAGAGCACCTCTAATTTTAATACGAGATTTAAGGATGAGGTAAAGGTCATGAAATATATAAACAGCCTAAGACATCTAAGATTTAATCTGTGACCAAGAGAGCCATTTTTTCCTGATCCATCCCTATACCATGCAGAAGACAGGTGGAATCTGTAGGACAATGTTGGTGATGAGGTCATTATTGTAAGTATAAATAATGACTTGTACACTTTTAGTGCCTGAGTTTCTAGGCAGGAATGGGCTGTATATATGACCCAGGAGACTTTGTGAGTTACCTTGCTTGGGAATTCCAGGGATATCTTCAAAGGTCAGAGTCCGTAGTGATGGTCTCCAGAATGCATATGATTCCACCAAGGCTTCCAAACCCATTCTAAATGGAAGGGGTCAGGATAGGGGTGGACAAAAGAAGTCTAGTTAGGAGCATTTGGAGCTTTCACCAGCAGCAAGCATCTCAAAACAACACTGGTATTGACAGTACCCCCACATTGTCAGGTTAGGAGCTTGCATTGGCAAGAAGAAATGCTTCAGCAATGGGCTAACATTTCTGTTACCAGCAGCAGGAGAGAACTGAAACCACCCACCTAAGTTGCCTGTTAATGTTCTCTGGAAAACTCAGCTGACCTAAGGGGTGAAAAGCTGTTCCCTTGGGCTAAGAAGCTGAGGTGAAGAGAGACCATTCTGGCTGCTGTGAGTCCAAGGCTCTGCTGTGATCTGGCACACACCCTCTCTCCTTGTCCTGTTACTTCTCCCTCTAAGTGAGGAAGGCATTGCCACGAAAGCACATTCCTGGAAAACCAGCTCTTTTCTAAGAGGCATTACTGCCCATCATTTGATGCCTCGGCAGCCAGTTCAGGGGAGCACTTGTCCAAAGAAGATTGATTGACTTCTTTCTCAGGAGCACAATCTCTACCAAACCCAGTGTAGCCAGGCTGGGCTCCCACCAGCAACAGGAGGGCCATGAAGAGACGGCACTGGCCTATCCCTGCAGTGTTGGAGGAGAGCAGGAAGGTGACCTCACATGGCTATCTGGTATATGGAGTTACTATTAAATCACAAATTATTTTAAAGCCCTGAAATACACTTAATGAATGGATACTTAAAGAGACAGGATAAGTTTGATATAGGCTATTTACATGACATATGTATATTTTAAAACAAGGGCAACTACTCTAAATACATATATCAACCATCTCCTACCATGAATGATTCAGAGACTTCCCTTCTGTATATCACGTGACTAAGTCCTCTGGGTTCTGGGAACGAGGCCATTCACTCAACTAGATCATTCTCAAGACAGCCACACCTGAGACCTCATCGCTCTTCCTTCAACCACCTCAGCCCTAAGTAATTTGTTGATCTAGATAACATTATACTTTTCATGAAACCTGTAGCTCTACTGTAGAAAATACTTGCTTCCTGGGATGTCCAATAATAGACATCTCCTGTGATTTCAGATATCTTTAATAGTTTGACTCAAGGTGCTACCACCTCTGGAGTCCCTGCACCCCAAGTCATAACCTGCAAACTAAGACTAGAGTAATCCACCCCAGAGAGTCATACCACATACACAATATGGCGAAAGCTCTCTAAACACCAAAGGTAAGTGACTTGTGCTGTTAAAATTATCTTACACTACTTATCCATCTGTTCCAAGGCTTCACACACAGACTTTGCTTCCTTAGAGTGTTCAGGGTATAGTCTCTGTTAATTGATTTCTGTACTCACTCTGGAGGAATATGCCTACCCCATCTTAGTGATATAATGATGTATTTATGCATATGTGGAGGGGTGGTGTGTATACATGCACAGACTTGCATGCATGAACACACCTCATGAGGCTGCACATAAGCCTGACTCATCTCTTAAGTCACAGGCTCTGGGGGTGCAGCTCTGGGAGCACTTCAAAGAGATGTCTGCAGCCCCAGAGGGGATAGTGCAGGACTGCCAAAGAAAAGAGCAGAGCACAGAGGGGACCTGCACCTGCTCCACCTGGCCTACCCTGAGAGAGAACAGAATCTGGCTTCTGATGTAATCAATGTGCCACAGAGACAGAATTATTTAGTGGTAAGGATACTAGACTGGGGTCACAGGGACTGGGCTGGCACTGCAACTCACTTAAACTCATTGTCTGACCTTAAGTAAATTTGCTAATCTCCCTGGACTTAAGTTTCTCACAAAGAGAGGATGAGATTACAAAAGCTCTGAAACCCTTATTAATCCTAACACTGTTTCATTCTAAGTGATTTTTCTTCCAAACCACTCATCATATCTGTGACCAAACTACAAGCCAAATCCAAGTTCATGCCACTTGATAGTATTTTCTGTACTAGTGTATTGATTTCTGGGCAGTTTGGCAGACGTGGTCAGTTCCAAACCCCATGTTGCCTGTGGGTGTGTTTAATACTGGACTAATGAATTCTGGGTCCTGTTTAGAATATCACCCTCTATTCAGTTTACACCAATACTAAATTTTGTGACTTTCTAGAAATACAACTATTTTAAATGCAAAAGAATGTTAAGACACAGCTTAATATAAAACAGCTTATTATTATCACATAGATGAGTTTGAGTAATTGTAGTTTTAAATATTAAAAATACTAAAGTGATTATAGAGCAGTCTTGAGGGAAGTTTACTAAGATAATTAACAAGCAACCACTGGACTTAGAAACTGAGTACAGAGATGTATCTTACTGCATTATTTGCTTTAGCAGTGTAAACTTTATTACGATTCAAATACAAATCCATAAACTAAATTCTTAGGGAGAAGTTATTGATCATCACGAATATATAACCCTAAGCTTTAAAGAGATGCTCTGAAGGTGACATATCTACAAGTGATCTGATTTGGAGCAATCGATAATTTTCTTAAGGCTGCTGTTTCACACTGCAAGTTCCAGAAAGGATTTTAGATATTTTGCAGGAAACAGTTATAAAATATTTATTAGCTGAATCTGGACATTTTTTAAAAAGCCTTCATTTTCTCCAGTAATGGAGACCTTTCCTGACTAGTTAAAGAAAAGATAAAAGGCACCTCCTGCAGGAGTGCAGCCAAGGCGATAATTTATACAAGATGCCTTTGAACAATTTCCACATTTTATCACCACCCTAATTTCTGCTATCAAATGGCCAAGTTTATTTAGTAAAATGGTTATGTTTTTCCTGAAGTATTTAAAGAGAAGAAATTTTTGTACCTTCCTGAGTAAAAAATTTTATAGGGTCAAACCTAAGGCCTAACTGAAGAATGAAACTATTCTCAGCACATAAATTCTCTCTCACATAGCAAATGTCTTGCAGGAGAGCTTTTAAGGGCCGAAGCTACTGATTCCTGTAAAATAGGCTGAGGAGTCATAAATAGCCAGAAAAGGATAATTTTTAATTAAGGCAAATTGTTTTATAAAGTTTAAACAATCCCAAGTCTATGTTTATTTCTTGTCCTGGTCAATTTGCATATTTCATGTACAGGGTGGGGAAAATAAAAATAGAATTTGTTTTAAGAAAAACACTAACAACAACACAATAGAACTAGGGGTAATAAAGAAATATGTTAAACTTTTTCTCATAGCCTTACTTCTCTACTACTATATTTTAAAAATCATGCCCCTTCATGCCCATGCTCCCCAAACAACTGTGCCCTCCACCAAGTCTTACATATAACTTGGTCTCTTTTTTTAAAAGAAACTAATACATAAGTTAGAAATGTTCGCTTATGTAATTCAGGTGACTGAATTATCTCTTCTCCCAATGTGTCTTTTGCATTTGTCAATGGGAAAGGTTACAATGAGATTTTTAAATAGAAGAATAATGATTTATAGATAGTTAGCATTCCAAAGTGAGAAGTATTAGTAAATAGCTTGTCTATAGTAAGCAAGAGAGTTTCAACAAGGAAAAAAGTTGAAACTTTATTTCACTAGTAAGAAAGTCATATATAGGCTCAATGTGCTTTTCATGTAATATAATATTGTTTAAACACTTGGAACAAAATAAAAATTTTAAATTTTAACAAAATTTTAAAAGCATTAAAACATAATTCACTGTCTTCTATATGTTCCTCCAAAATTTTTAAAGTTTTAGAGTCAGGGAAGAAATAGTAACAAGCACCATGGATGTCATGCCTACATACTCCTGAAATAGCCAAAGGGATAGAAGAATCCATATCAAAGCTAGCATTTTGAACTCACCATATCAAACAATAGGCCTAGTAATTTATATTCAACAACACCACTGTCTTTTTCACTGACCAAATTTAAGTAACCAAATGTATTTTCATTATGCTGAATATCTAGAATTCTTCCTGAAAACTTGTCATATGCATCTATCATCTCCCTTCTTGTAGAGGTTTGTTCACTATTATCTGTTCAAAATATACTTCAAAAAATATTTTAAATTTATTCCTTCAAAAATGAACTGACTATATACAAGCATGTGACCCCTGAGTCAGTAGCAGTGAAGTCTTTGCTAGAGCAATTGATAGCTTGGATATAGTTGCTGGTTGTATATTCTTCAAGCCTGAATATTTCTCTCCTGTAAATTCCTTTTCTGCTTAAGAAAAAACCTAAAAGTAATACAAGACTCTTAAATGGACAAATACTATTCTGCTGTAACAAAAATCACAAAATAATTCCATCAAAGCATTTGCCAAGGTAGAACAGAAATCATCCCAAAGGTTCTCTCCAGTCACCTCATTAAGTAGCCATTTCCAGCTATTAAATGATGGTTCAATTTACATTTAATTTTCAGAAACACCTCTGAAAAACAAGGTTAACCAGGAGCTAATGTAATAAAACAAAAGCCAAGCAATTTTTTTCTCTACATTGAAACAGACATCCAAAAAACAAAATAATTTCAATATAGCAGACGACTTTCATGTGTTAGGAATATCTGCAAACTTTCCTACAGAGTGAAAAATTTCAGAGGGAAGCCCTGCTATTAGTCTTCCTGATCTGCCTGCACTAAGTTGAAAGCTACTCTACTCTCAGTGCATTTTAGCTGCATTTCAGTTCTTGTGTTGCATGGTGTTTCAATGATGCCACTGCATATAAAAATGACATCACGTCTCTGCAAGCACTTGAGTGTATTCTGAGGAAAGGTCTCTGTCACCCATCTTGTCCAATTAATCAACTGAAAGAACTAAGAATGGCTTGTTTTCCCTCTAAAATTTCAGAAGAAACTGTCTCTAAAATAATTGGGGTTTTCAAGAAGTATTAGAATAATTTCAAGAGTAAAGTCATAAAGATTGTTCAAATACTTCTTTTTTAAAACAAGTTGCTTTTAAAAACATTTAAGCAGAAGCCTTACGCTGAAAAGGCATTTGTAGAAGTGTAGTCTCTTATTACTCTCTATTACTACTTACTAACAGTTGCTTTAGAAAATGTTGTACTGAACTATATTGGAGTAGAGTCATATCAATAAATTCAAAAACCCTTTGGCACATAGACCAGGTGATCTGCTTTTTGATAAAAGTAATAGAGTGGAATTCATTATTGTGGCTCTACCACTTAGTACAAACACCACAAAACGTGAAACAGAAAAAATAAACAAGTGTGTGGCTGTCAGCAGAGCCAAGACAACTTTGGAAACTAAAGAACATCAGCTCTCTTGGCAATGGAGAGTAGTTTCATATTCCAGCTGGAAATATGACTTAATGAAAGACCCTATCATACTCCACAGACAATATCAACAGATAGTTGCATCATCACCAAAGAAATTCTAAACCAATAGTAGAGGAAGAGAGGATATTTAATTGGGATACTGAAGCTTCCGTGCCTGTAAGGGCAGGCTTCTTCAAGGCCCCTTCAGAAACAGCACGCACTGTACACCCTGAGAGCTTCCATTTTCAGCTCAGCAGCACACATGAACATTCACCTTAGGGTAGGTCACACCGTTACACTACAAAAATAAGTCATCTCCGCGGCACAATGGTCCTCATCAGAAATGATTTCTTTTTTTTTTTTTTTTTTTTTTTTTTTTTTTTTTTTTTTTGAGACGGAGTCTCGCTCTGTCGCCCAGGCTGGAGTGCTGTGGCCGAATCTCAGCTCACTGCAAGCTCCGCCTCCCAGGTTCACGCCATTCTCCTGCCTCAGCCTCCCCAGTAGCTGAGACTACAGGCGCCCGCCACCTCGCCCGGCTAGTTTTTTGTATTTTTTAGTGGAGACGGGGTTTCACCATGTTAGCCCATGTTGGGATGGTCTCGATCTCCTGACCTCGTGATCCGCCCGTCTCGGCCTCCCAAAGTGCTGGGATTACAGGCTTGAGCCACCGCGCCCGGCCCAGAAATGATTTCAATATCGTATTAGTAAATTTAGCCATTTACTCTGTAATAGAAAATTCATAATAAAATATCAAGTATATTTATCACAACCAGAATGGTCTTCACTGAGACCCACCTGTTGCGCCCAGAGTCTCGGAAGCCTTTAGCAAATGGATTCCTATCTATCTTCAGGCGAGTAATCTGCAGAGTAGAAAAAATATATTTCAAATCTTATATAAATGTCAAGCAAGGTTTTTACTTGGTTGCAAAACTACAATGACTAAAAAATTAACTGTTAGAGGACTCTATTGTATACCCCTCTTTTATTCCCCAAGTATTTTAATATCCTAGCAGTAAAGCTAAGGAAAATTTCAGAAATCATCTAAAAAATTGATCTGCTCTAAAAAAGATACTTCACTCCTTTTCAATCTGCATTAATAGATATGTTAGTTTTTTTTTTTAATATTCCTGGAAAAGGAGATTCTGAATCATCTGTTGGTAACTTGCCCTATAACTGACAATTCCCTCTCCCAATTGAAGTTCTTCCCTTTAACTCTGAGATGTGGTTTAATCCTGTTTCTCTCTCAATAAAGGTAATGAGGAATAACTAGTATCCAACTTCTATTTAACAGCCATTGAAATGTTGTTAAGCTTCTACACAGCTTTCTCTTCTTCAAAATTAGGTAATAATATGCACACTCCTTTAATTTTCTGCCTCCGTATTTTTGTCTCTCCTTTAATATTCTTTGTAGCTCTTATCTGAAAGTTTTATTATTTTATCTGTGGAGTCCTAACCTGGTCAGAGCACTACAGTGAATGTCTAAACAGAGGTAACCACTACTTGAAGGTTCTAATGACATCAAATCTCATACTGAATGGAGTAAAAATAAATGATGCTTTCATTTTAACTTTCTTTCAAAATAAATTGTATTGTGTTATACTGAGGTACACAACATACTATGAGATATGCATAGGTAGTGAAATGGTTCCTATATATGACGTTTTAGTTTTAACAAGAGTTCTAATTTGTTGACTCATAACCAGCTTTTTGCCCACTAAGACACCATGATTTAGGGGGAAAATTTTTACAAATGGTTTAATCATCTCCATTAATAGTTTTTTTTTAGTTATGACATCCTGAACTTGACACTAATAAATACCATCCCATCTGCGTATTACCAGATCTCTACTTTGCCCAGAGGAATTTACAGCCTATTTTCTAAGAGACACATCATGTTTTGGCTTCTAAATTCCTGGGCTTAATGAACTCTACAAAGTTAATGAACATACTTCTAATTGCACCATCTTGGCTAAGGACAAAAACTGTTGGATAAAAGTCATCTGCAGTCCCCCTACATTGCCTGTGCATACTCTCCATTCGGCCACGCAACACTTAAGACATATGTGATCCATATGATGTTATATTAGTATGTGGATAAAACTACATTATAAATGATATAATGAAAAGGTTTGCTAATTAAGTCATCATGTCTGCCACTCTGTCATTGAAACAATTCTTCTTTACAGATCAATACAGCTCAATTTTCTGTTTATTTTAATAATGTTTAAAAATCATTAAGTAATGTAAATGTTCATTTAAAATATTGGTTTTTAAAAAGTACAGATTTATATAATGGTGCCTTGTTAAAACAGAGATATAACACAATTGCTGCTATCATCATTTTTATTACTAACATATGTATTGAGTGCATAAAATGTACACTGTGCTTAGTTTTATGCATACTACTCATTTAATTACTAGAGCAACTTATATATAGCTATTATCTCAGTTTTGTGTTTTATTTTAAACTGAAGCTTAAGTAAGCCAGGACCACAGGCTGCAGAGCTCATGCTATTAACCACTAATCTGCTTACAATGTTCTGTTAAGTTCTTAAAAATAGTAGCCAGGAAACTAAAAAGTAAATATGATTGCATGTTATCATTATCAATTTCCCCTCTAATCTGTCCATCATCTTAATCAACTTCTCAATGTTAATTAATTTGTGTTAGTCACAACATGTGCCAAAACTGCACTTACTGTACCACTGAGGGTGGAAGAAAATATAGAAAGAGCACAGTTAATTTGTGTGTGAGAGAGAGACAAAAAAAGAGGAAGAGAGACAGAAAAAGAGACGACGAATTGAGATTGTTAAAAGAATACTAAACGCCTCTGCTATTTTCTCATGTGTTACTTTTTCCCCCAAAAAATCATTTTCTGTCCCTCATATATTTTAATATATAAGATATATAATTATATCTCATATAATGTACTAAATGTAATTATATTAAGCATATTATAATTATATAATATATTATTGTATAGTGTATTATACAATTTATGTATTTAGATATTTATTTTAATATATTTATTATATTAAATACATTACATATGTTACATATAACACATTAAATATGCTATATTAAATCTATTATGCTTGCTTCAGCAGCACATATACTAAAATTGAAACCAAACAGAGAAGATTAGCATGGTCCCTGTATAAAGATGATACACAAATTCATGAAGCATTCTATAAATATATATAAAATATTGAATATATTTCAACATATTATTAAATATATTACATTAAATATATTTTACATATTTTTGAATATACTAATATATCTGATAATCTAGTAGATATATTAATGTATTAATAAATATGCATTACACATATTTTAATATATTATTAAATATATTATCTATGGACCTTTAAAAAATAACATTTCATGTTCCTTCCTAAAAGCTTATAAAAGAGTGGCAACATGAGTGTGAGAGGACAGGACAGCTTCGGTTGTGAGACTGATGTCTCCATACGGATAAGAGCCATTGAGCTTCTCAGCCCAAAGAACACATGGGATAGGATCTAAATCTTCTAAGAAGCTTTATAACAACAGAAACCACAACAGAGAGATTTAAAAGCCTTAAATTTGTAATTGAAATGTATATAAATGTAAAGAGAAATGGAGACCTAAAACAATTCTGCTGACCACTGAAATTAAAGGAAAAAAAAAAAAAATCTACCACAGGCCACATTGGCTTATATTACATGGATATTTCTTATGAAAACCAGCTGGAATTCCAGCATGGATTACATATTGCCTCTGATTCAATTCTCCACCTAACTGACCCATATAAACATAGCCTTAGAGAAATATATACGTTTACCCATATAGAAAGGGAATATTTCACTTCTCAAACTATTTCTAACTTTATGAAATTATTATTCCACCATTGCTGATCTCTCAGACTATAAGCATGTTTATCATCTTCTATCACAATTAAAGCATATCTTGAAAGAAATAGCCCTTTGGATATGTACCAAAATGACTATACAGGATGTTTCTGAAATATTTTTAGAATATAGTTTAAAAATAAAGTGAGCTATCAAGTCGCATGCTCTATGATACAATTCATTTTTAATATTTTACATGTCTATTTTTTAGGCAATAAAAATACATTCTAATTTTAATTATGATATCATAATTCAATAGCTCAAAACGGAAAGTAAACCTACACTGTCGGTCATGAGACATGGTTTGTCTAAAGAAGTCAACATTAGAGCAGCCTTACTTGGAAAATCATGGATAAAGAACTGTTATTCACATATATACACTTTGAATGTCATATATGGCAAATGCTTTATGCTAATTCATAACATTTAGAGTGAGAAGGATACCTAACTTCCTCTCTTCACCCAAAATGAAAAGTCCACAAAGATACCAATTCTGAGAACAATACCTGCTGATTCTGATAGGCAGTGACGGTTGTGAAGACAGTTTCTGGAAAGGAGAATGCCTTTACTCCCTCCCCGGATGGAACAGGCTTGATGGGAGAAAGATCGTCTCCACAGTCTTTACGGATGACGTGCACTCGTGGTTGGTATTTGTGCATAGAATGAAGAATAATCTGTATCAAAGAAGGAAAAGCCAAATTTATCAGGAGCCTCTGCCCAATCTCAACACCATGACAAAATATTTAATGTGTACAACCAATTCTGATTGGAAAGGTGTCAATTTAATAAGATATATCAGAACTGGAGAAGGAAGGATGCAGAGGTGTCAATTTAATAAGATATATCAGAACTGGAGAAGGAAGGCTAAGAAGTTATTTGTAAAATGTACATAAAAATACAAAATAAAAAGCACTATTTTAGTGAAACCCTGTGTACAACCATGTGAACTTAACATCAAATTTTCTGTTGCTAAAAACACAGGAATAAATTAATAAGCATTTTTATTTATAATGACCCCAATGGAGCACAGAGTCCAAACCAATAAAACTACAAACGAGACTGAAATCATCATTTAAATTGTACCACACCCATCCCCTAAAAGATAAGTATTCCCAGACAAGGGAATACTTTTTTTTTCAGAGGAAATGTTTCCCCAATTCGTGACTACATATGTCTATTCAAGGGCAAAGGGAATTTTAAGGACACTCCAGCATCTGTTTTTTGTGTGGCTCACAAAGTTTCTAGTTTGCTAGGAGCGCCCAGTGTCTGTGCCTCTATCACAATGAGGCTTCCATTACTCAGACTGCAGAGAACAGAAAAGCTGGCCCTCTCAGATGCTGCTGGGGAAATCTGATAATATGGTTTAACTACCTTCTATCCAATGATTCCACATCTGAGAATTTATCCTAAGGAAGTATTACAAATTCAGAAAAGCTTTTCATGTACAAAGATGGGTATCACATTATTTATAACAGTAGAAAAATTATAAGCCATTTACATATCCAACATGAGTAAATTACTTAGGTGAATGAAATCCACACAATGAAATACAGCATTATTTTGTTTTAGCATGTAATAAAATACTTTTAAAATCTTAAATTTTAAAAAATGACCTAAATTGTTTATAAGCTTGTTACAACTACATAAAAATAGAGTAAAAATGACCCATAGAAAGATATGAACAGTGATTGCTCTAGATGATGGAATTGTGAGTGAATTTTTTCTTCTTTATATATTCTATGCTTTCAAGGCTGATGGGGTAGGGTGAAGAAACAGCTTCATCCAATGGGATTTTCTGTTTGCTGCTGGGATTCCATATTCAGGTATTCATTAAGGAGTTTCCTTAAGAAACCTGTATCTTTCCTGAGCTATAAGATTTGAATTCAATTTCTGAGCCATTATGAATTTATAGAACAAAGGTTCACAGAAAACTCTTAGGGAAATGCAGTGGTTGGCCTGCCTTGTGTTTAGGATGTGGGCAGTTTAATAAGACATATTCAGAATATTTGGTCAGCCCAAACACAGATTTTCCTATATCTGGAAAGTGTGTTTGCTGCCACAAGAAGATTCTTTACTTTCTGGCAGCAACCAGCACTGTGGCCAAGATTTTTTTTTTTAACCCTGCAGTTTTCCTTCTGTCCGTGAAAGAAATGCCTAGATAGCACATGATCATGCCGACCAGACACACTAAAGGAGGAAGCATGAGTGTGAGGAAAGGACAACAGGGAAAATAACCCTCACCATCACCTGGAGACACATGCAAATCTGCAATCTCAGGAAAATTCTCTTTCTAGAATTCCAGAAATTCTGGAAATTTCTCTTTGCTGTATGTAAAGGGAAGAATTTTAATGATCTATTAGTGACTTACGAAATCAACATAAAGGGTTGCAACAAGAAATTTTTTTAATAAATAAAGGTACAAAATAAAGTAGAAAATAAAATGTATATCTTGATGTGTGTAAAAACACAGAAGCAACATTTAATTATAATGGTTCTAGTGATCAGCACACTCTAAACAGATTTTTAGTGAATATAGAATATTTTTATTCTCATTTCTTTTGTATATTACCTGAGTAATATGTTCACTAATCCTCATTTAAAAAGGTATAATCGGCCAGGCATGGTGGCTCATGCCTGTAATCCCAGCACTTTGGGAGGCTGAGGTAGGTGGATCACGAGGTCAAGAAATCGAGACCATCCTGGCCAACATGGTGAAACTCTGTCTCTATTAAAACTACAAAAAATTAGCTGGGCGTGGTGGCACGTGCATGTAGTCCCAGCTACTTGGGAAGCTGAGGCAGGAGGATTGTTTGAACCTGGGAGGCAGAGGTTGCAGTGAGCCGAGATAGCACCACTGCACTCCAGTCTCAAGACAGAGCGAGATTCCATCTCAAAAAAAAAAAAAAAAGGTATAATCTAAATCTAAATTTATGTTCTTGGAAGCATAATATCTCAGCAGGGTTGAAAGGTATCTTGCAGACATGTGGACCCAATAGATATTATTTTTCATAACTATATTAGGAAGGAAAAAGGAGTAGGCAAGATGGATTCTGAGGTCTGTTTACCGCCCTCTAATTAGAGGTGCCTCCCTTCCCTGTTTGATATGCAGGGTTCTATGTGACATTACCTTAGATATATTTAAGTCTGAAAAAACTGACATTAATACTCCAATTTATAGATAGAAAACTAAGGTCTGCATAAGCAAGAGACTTCTGAATCCTCAAGGCTGAACCTGGAAGCTGGGTCCCCTGGCCCATGGCTCGTCCTCTCACCACCACATTCATGTGCATTCATTATGAATTCATATTTTGTGGGCGGGCATCATCACAGGGCCAGGCCCAGCAAAGGAAACTCAAAAAAGGGTCTCAGCCTATAGAAGCAGTTAATTAAGCCCCATCTGGTGTCTCATCAGTTAACGTACCTTTTAACATACTCTTTTAATATAAATATAAAACAGCAAATGACCAATCATGTCATAGCAACCATTAATGTTAACTCTGCTTTCCCTCTCCCTCTTTATTTCTTAATGAATTTATCTCATTAGAAAGTGATATTCACTTGATATTTTGGGGAGCAGTGGAGTTTAAGGGAGAACTCTTCCTCTTCTCCAAGCTAAGAAACAAAATGCCACTGATAAGCAAACAACAAGGGACAAAACAATGACATTTATAAACTCCCAGGGAGAATTAGCATATCTTTTAGAAACAAATTTCTAAGCAGAAGAAAAACTGGAGAAAAGTTACTTTACATTAAACAAACAAAAATAAATGCATAGCCAATTTCAGAAGATTGGACTGAGTTGTAATTACAGAAACAAAGATTCATTTGGGTTTCTTTTTACTAGTCAATGAAAAGCAGGTTCTTGTTTTATGAGGACTGTTCTCTCTAGCAGATTTCTCCATATAGTTATAAATATTTTAAAGTTACTTTTCAAAATATCCTTACCATATTTCAAAAAAGACTTCAAGTGGGGTATATTGGAGTAGGATACATAAATGGCTGATGTATGTCTTGTTTCCATGTTAAGGAGCAACTATCAATAGTAATCTGAAGATTGCTCAAGAAAAATAATATGCATTCAGTATTATCTACAAGAATTTTGTGTATCCCTGGAATTTTTTAGATACGGAGAAACAAGCCTCAGTTCTTCTTTGTACGATAGCATTAGATGCTTTTTAATGTCTCATGTGGTCCTAGGTCCAGTTAAAGCACTGCAAGGATTTGATTCCTGCAATCATTTTGTGCTAGATGAATAAAAGTCCCAGGTCTATATGGAGTTCTCAAGTCACTATGCTGCACAGTTGCACAGATGTGGCAGAGTAAAAGTAGGAATTGAGAAGAGAAACAAAAGCAATTTAGAAAGCAAGCTAGGAAATCACCTCTCATTTGAGTCTACAGCTTTACTAATTAGAGATCAGTGTTAACTTCTTTTGGAATTGGGGGCTCTAGGGTGGGCAGGGGCACAGGGATGAACTATTTGATTAACTATCAAACTTATAATCATGAATGCTCAACAAAATTTTGCTTATTTAATAGAGCAAATAGAACCAGGAGAACCACTGGTCTTATAAACAAGAAGACCACAATGATATGATGCCCATCTCCAAAACACAAATAATTCTATGTGATGTGCAATGTTCAGTGCTCTCTGATCTGTTCAGAAGGATTATTTTCTCTTGGGTTTAGCTAGTATTACAGTCACACAAGTCCATAAATACAAACTGCATTCACAGTACAGGCTAATACACATTTTTCTACTCTAAGGACACCTAGATTTGTGTCAAAAAAAAGCATAATATTGTATATTTCTCATCCGATGAGTCGAAAGAGCCTAAGATCTCACAGACAGGCAACTGTGTCTAGTCTTACAGGATAGCTCAATAAGAAAACACTCCCTGCTGACTGGAATTTTTCCAGATGACCTAAATTCACATGATGTAATAAGTCAATCAAAGGACCAATGAGAAACAGATAACAAAAACGTTGCTCCCTACATTTTTTGGTAACACCACGTACTGACTCACTTTAAATGGTAGGTGTCAAGGCTATAACAATGGATCACAAACTCCGTAGCAAGGTAGGCTTCTTTTTGTTTTACGCATTATGCTGTATATTGTGGACTCTTTACAGATAAGTACTTTCGAGTTCATCAGTTCATTTGGTTCACCCTAAGTTCTCTGATTCCAATATATATAACCTATTAGAAAATCAAGCCTCAGAGAGTGAAAGTGACTTGCCCACAAACACAAATGTGTCATACCTCTAAGCAATTGCAAGGTCCTTCCACCAGGGAGACCTCCGCAATCTCCCCTATAACATGCTGCTTCCACACCTGATTCTCAAGAAGAAGCAAGAAACAGTGAAGGCATCAGTATCACTGAGTCCTCAGCAGCTGGGAGTACAGGTCCTCCCACAGGCCCCACTGTGGCTGTCTGGCCAAGCTTCCTTCCAAAGCACCACAGCACCATGGGTACAAATCCTTATGAGGCTTAAGGTACACCACTACCTGTTAAATGTCTTCTAATTATTAATAAAAATGCTGATCTAAATGTTTTCCTTCAGATGGAAAATTCCAGAGGAATTGGGAAACATGTACATGATGGGAAGGAATTACCCTACTCAAGCATACTAACCCCTCTGCACATGGGTAGCTCAAGGAACAGTCTTGATTTGTATAAAAGCCAGCATAAAGCTGGCTATGGATTCACCAAGGATCAGGCAGACATTAAGGTCTTCAAAACATTCAAAGATTAGCTGTGGAGTGGTGGAACATTTCCACTCTGGAATTTCACCACTATTCCTCTCCAAATAATTCATGATATTTGAACACCTGAAAAGTCACTTTGGAGAAAACCTCAATGTCACATCATCTCATGTCCCATGTGCTCCTACGTCCAGTCAAAGCACTGCAAAGATTTGATTCCTGCCATCATTTTGTGTTAAATTAATAAAGTCCCAGGTCTCCAAGGAGTTCTCAAGTCACTATGCTGCACACTTGCACAGATCTGGCAGAGTAAAACTGGAACTGAGAAGGAAAAAAAAAAAAAGGCCATTTAGAAAGCAAGCTAGAAAATCACCTCTGATTTGAGTCTATAGCTTTACTAATTAGAGATCAGCATTACTTCTTTTGGAATTGAGGGCTGAGGGTGGGCAGGGGTAGAGGGGATGAACCTCAACTACGTTTAAGGGTAGAGCGGTAAGTTCCCAAGACATCAGTGCATCAACAAAGGGACGTTTGAATTAGAAAGTCCTACCATAACAATACCACTGTCTTCTTATACCCTGAACACAATCAACAACAGAATTAGAAACAAATTCCTAATATTTAATCTAGCCTCATTTAGGGTCATCAAGCTGAGTAATTAAACAGATTCTTGCTTCACAAAGCCTTTCTCATCTTTTCTGGCTGGAATACGGTGACACTGGCATCTGTACTTCTCTGAGCTGGCAGGATGATAATCTGTGTGCACAGCTTCTTCTCTCCCCACCTAGGCTAGAAACTCACAGAAAGCAGAGATCATGGCTTTTATCTTATTTTTTATTTTTTGAAGCAGAGTCTTACTCTGTCACCTGGGTTGGAGTGTAGTGGCATGATCTCAACTCACTACAACCTCTGCCTCCTGGGTTCAAGTGATTCTCCTGCCTCAGCCTCCCGAGTAGCTGGAACTACAGGCAAGCACCACCATGCCTGGTTAATTTTTGTATTTTTAGTTGAGACAGGGTTTCATCATGTTGGCCAGCCTGGTCTCAAACTCCTGACCTCAGGTGATCCGCCTGCCTCAGCCTCCCAAAGTGCTGGGGTTACAGGCATGAGCCACCATGCCCAGGTCAAGCCACCGTGCCCAGCTTTGTATCTTTTACCACACTGGATAACATCTTCAGAAGTATGTTTTCTAAATGAATAATGAAAAAGGGCACTTTCCCTCCTACTTCTCCTCTGGTATCAAGTAATATGTATGTACATTTTTACCATTACCAAAGGCAATTCACTTGCTTCCAAATTGCACAGATACATCTCTCTCCCTGCTCCCCACATGTTAATGTACCTCTATTTATTCAACTAGTACATTCTGCTACAACTTTAAAGGAAAATTTTCAGCAGTTAGACAATATACATCTCTATGTTTTGCCTATTTTCTGCTATGTTTATTTCCCTAATAGTAAAATATTATAATTATTTAGGTTTAAGTAACTGAATTTCAATTTGTAATATATTATTTTGTGTTGTAAACAAATGCTGTGTGACAGTTAATCTTATGTGTCAAATTGGCTATGCCACAGTACCCAGATATTTGGTCAAACACCAGTCTAGATGTTGCTACCAAGGTACTTTTTAGATGAGATCAACATTTAAATCAGCAGACTTTTGAGAAAAGTGGACTACCCTCCATAACGTGGGTAGGCTTCATTCAACCAGTTGAAGACCGTATGAGAAAACAGACTGAGATCCCCAGAGGAAAGGGGAATTCTATTACAAAACTACCTTCACACTCAAGCTGCAACATCATTTATTCCCTAGGTCTCCATTTGGCTGTGCAGATTTCGGACTTGTCAGGACCCAAATTTTCCTGGTAAGTTCCTTAAAATAAATTGCTCTCTCTGTCTCTGTTTTTCTCTCTCTTTTTTTTCTCTCTCTCTCTCCACACACACACACACATCCTATTTTCTGAAGAATGCTGTTTTAAATAAAGTCTACTGAAATCATAAAGTTAGTATCACACAGGTTGATAAATTACTAGATCTACATCTAATATTTGGTACATCAGATATTAAATAGAAAACCAGTAATTCGAACTGAAAGAATGAGAACTGTAAAATTACTATATTGATTTAAATTATTAAGAAGCTTATACCTTATACATGATGGCATATAGTTTTTATCACCACTTATCTCTTTAGACCATATGTTTTTTAAACTGTAGAACTCACGAGAAAAGGTAGTGTACTTAAG
Source organism: Macaca thibetana thibetana (assembly GCF_024542745.1). NCBI lineage: Eukaryota > Metazoa > Chordata > Mammalia > Primates > Cercopithecidae > Macaca > Macaca thibetana. Next base: position 81,900,492 of record NC_065581.1, read on the forward strand.
GTTTTGATAACAAGTAATGCTAAAGACATTAAGTCTAAAATGTTCTATTCCAAAAAAAGTCCTTCAGTGAATGTGCTGAGCATATTTCACAGTCAGCTGCCTCAGTGACACAGAAGAAACCAGTGTTATTTCACTGAATTCCTGTGAAAAATAGTTACAACTGTGTTAAACTGTAAAAATAAGGAATAAAAATAAGGAGAGTGAAGAAGTAATGCACTAAAATATAGGACATGAAGTTGGGTGCAGAAAAGAAATCTACTATGTTACTTTTTTATTTCTATTTTAAGTCATAAAAGGCAACAATCAAGAAATAAAAACACTGGCAGTGTGAGATCTTACTAGTTACATCTTAAAAATCCACCTACCGCATTTGTATCACAGTGAAATTTATACTGGAATGTTTTCATTAAGGTCAATTTCTTAAGATACTGTTTGGCAACTTCCAAACCATATCCTGTCATCACTATATTACTAGTTTATGACAACCTGCATTTTGTTTTAAAAGATATTCTCATAAATATGCTATCTTTACATCACTCCTTTAAGAAATAAACAAGTTGATATTTCTTTTATGTATGACATATTCTTCGAAAGGCATTTTAATCCTCCCTTAATCAAAACACTCTTAAATAACATAAACCTAATTTAAAAAATGCTGGCTTTGAACAGAAATCAGCAAGTATCCAGTTACGTATTTATTAACATAATAGTGTAGAAATCTTGCCTGGGAAGAATACTGCATAAAAATTACTAAGGTGTTAAAAATGACTGCATTATTGGAATGGCTGAACTTTGATTTATGTATCATGTTTCAGCAGTTTTAAGAATAAAAGGAATGACTGTTGCAACATTTTGACACATTAGATGTCATTACAAAACAACTGGAAACTTGCAGATGGAACACACAAACAGCATAAGCTTAGGCAATTACTGAGAAGCAATGAGTCTCCGCTGACAAAGAGCTGGATGCAGGCAGGACACAATAAATCATTATCCTTATTAACCCAACTCCAAAGTGTTCATATTCACAGTATAATAATTAACACCTCATGAGATTTCACACAAATATTTTGCCTAAGAACATCTCTGCTTCCAGTACTTTCATTCCAATAAAAATGCAGTACCTAGTTTTAACCTATTAAATGCCCCATAGGATAACTCAGGAAACAGGCAGTCTATGCAAATATAAACTTGATTTTGCACAGATTATGTACATACTAATCAATCAGGCAATGAACATTATGATCTTAGAACCATCCATTTCCTTCAGTCAGGCACAGTGTAGATGTGGCTGTGCCATCTATAGATGCAATAAAGAGGCCATCTACTCACATGGCCTTGGTCATCCAGTTCATTGTTGGTGAGCTTCAGCTTGTCGAAGCTGATCACTTGTCTCATCCAAGTCTCCCCTGAGGCAGGCGAGTCTGGATGAATGTACACCCGGGGTGGCACAGGGGAGTCAGCATTACCTGCCACCATCCACTTTGAGCTGTGGTAAACATACCTAGAAGGCAATGACCAGGCATTCAGTATACTATTTGTACCTTGGAATGTCCAACTCAGTAGAATCAGACAAAATGTGTGCCTATTTTGTTTCAGGTTTAAAATAAATCAATTTCCTCTTTACACTAAAAATGAGATTTCAAGTGCTTTTCAAAACCTTTCTAAGGCAGCAGTGGCCTGCTGACAATTCAGACTAAGGGGCGTGTTAAGGGCTTCGTGAAAAATATGTACACTATCACCACCATAAATGCAAGTATCTTCATTCTTATGAATGACACTTATTCACCCGTGACATTCCAACTCTGATATTTTCCATTTTTCTTCTGAATATTCCATCAACATGAAAAAACAAATAGCTTGTAAAGCTCACCTTTAAGTAAATCTCAAAAATACTTGAGAGTTACATTTCAAAGTGTCCCACTTCCTTCAAGATCGCTTCCCATGTTAGACTATGTTCAGGTTTATGGAACAGACAGTAGAAAGGCAAGAGGAAATAGTCAGAAGTTCTAGAAACTTTTTTTTTAATAGGAAAAAATGTTTTATCTGTTATCATTTGGTATTTTTTGCAATACTATGACACTATATATTGAGGTATATATTGAGGACAAAGTATTTGGTTTAATTAGAACGTTCTGTATTATCTGTATTATCATAAAATGTAGGCCCTTATTCATCTCCTATATTTCTTTCCTGAGCCTTTTAAAAAAATTCTTTCAAATCATTTTCAAATATTACTAATCAAAAAATAAATCAAACTTTGAAAATAATGGTATATCTAATTAATATTACTTTTCTAATTAGGAAACAAAACATCCTATTCTATTTCTTTATATGACAAATATATTGACTCAGTAAGAATAAAAATTTAAATAACAATGCCTCAAGAAATATTAATATTTAACTATATTAAGATTACCATTTAATAATTTAAAATAAGCTAATTAAAAAATTAGAAACTAGTATAACAATGAAGAAAAAAATTATAAAATAAAATTCTATACTTAGATATTTTCCTTCCATTTATGTTAAGATTAGCATACAATTTAAAGTCGTAATTTGCAAATAGTCTCAGAAAAGTCTACCTGTGTTATATACACGTTTCTTTTTATGAGAGTATAAAATATTTCAGAACGTCTCTGATGAGGCCTTTTGTTTCAATTATCCGTCACATAGTTCATTTTGGGCTCAATACACCTTCTAGTCTTTCATTTCTTTTCTTGGGAAAAAAATATGTAATCATAAAATTAGGGATACTCTTTTAGAAATCTTCCTTTAGGCCAGGGACTGTGGCTTATGCCTGTAATCCAGCACTTTGGGAGGCTGAGGTAGGCGGATCATGAGTTCAGGAGTTCGAGACCAGCCTGGTCAACATAGTGAGACTCCGTCTCTACTAAAAATACAAAATATTAGCCGGGCATGGTAGCAGGCACCTGTGATCCCAGCTATTGGGGAGGCTGAGGCAGGAGAATGGCTTGAACCTGGGAAGCGGAGGTTGCAGTGAGCCGAGATCACGCCATTGCACTCCAGCCTGGGCAACAGAGCAAGACTCCATCAAAAAAAAAAAAAAAAAAGAAAGAAAGAAAGAAAGAAAGAAAGAAAGAAAGAAAGAAAGAAAGAAAGAAAGAGAGAAACCTTTTTCTTTTAATTGGTATGATGTAATTTCAATAAGTTCCTAATTGTGGGCTTTTGTAAATATTAATTTTATATTCTAACAAGTGACAATAATTTTTAACTTGACCAAATACCACTCTAACATTAGAAAATGAGCCAAATTTTTTCCTAATGTTGCTGAAAACATTGATAAATGAAATGAAAATCTTAGAAATTCAAGAAAAATTACACTGTGGAAATGAATTGAGTTACTGCCAAAACAAATAGAGTAATATGCTCTAACAAAACCTTGAAAAAGTATGCAATTAGAATAGTCAAAACTCCACACCCACTGACAGAATAAAAGCTACAAGTTATACATTCTTTGTAAAACATTCTAAACACAAATAGTACAAATAAATTTCTTCCTGGGAAGCAATATAAGTGAAAACAAATTACATTTTACAATTTGATCTTTTAAAACCTGGCATCATAATACTAATTTCTGAAATGTCTTTATTTCTATACAGTAAATTGGAATCAATTAAGTAAAATAAACCAACTGAAATGTAGGGAAGACATTGGGAAAACAAATAGGAGACAAACTTAGAAGAGAAAGAATAATTATTAAGCTTATTAAGAATTATATTATCTTCCTCAGCACAAAACCCCAGTTTAGAATATGGGTTTTAAATCAAGTATATTTAAATAATGAACTTTAATGTTTTCTAGCTTCTGTCATGTGGTAGATCATTTTAGCAAAACTCCCTAATGACTTATTTGATTAAAATAATATAACTTATACACAAAACAAATAATAAGACTGTCTTTTTTATTACCCCTTTTTGTAGTATTCCATATGTCCACGGACTAATTAAAATCTGTGTACTTTTAGTAGGCTATTTCGAAAAAGCAATTCCTTAAATTGCTGAAGTGATAAAAACCAAATCTGATTTTGTTTAAAAACGTATTAAAAGCTCTGTCCCATACAACAACAACAAAAAGTGAGAAATGAAGACAAGCAAAATTTAAAACAGTATCTTCTAATCTTCCAAACACACAAAACGTCCTTATTTAAATGTTAATGTGTTTAACGCTTCAGAAAAATATAAAGCATTGTCACTGAAAATTGCTGATTTGTTTTCTTGCAGGAAGAAAAAAAAGAGTAAAGACTGGTTTGAAACTGAAGAACGTGTATATTTTCAAAATTTACTTGATCTTTACATAAATACGTTCCCTTTCAAAATCCAAATATTAAAAGTTTTTAAAAGTTACTATAACACAAACCAAAAAAACAACAGAAAGGAAAAAATTTTTTACTAGTTTAGTGATGTCCTAATATCACAATAAATTATATGATTTTTATTTATCTTACTTGTAGAAAACCTTAAATAATTTTCTGAAATTAAAAAACAGTCTACAAACATTGATGGTTTTGTATGTAACAAGATAAAGGAAATTTACATGACAAAAAGATCACGAAGAAATTATGACTTTCCATTTAATATAATTTATATCTGTAAACATTACATAACATTTCCTCTCAAAATTCGCATTGAAATGTAAGTCAATATAAAAGACACATTTAGTTTAGCAACACCAAATTATCCCCTTTTAGAAGTTCTCAATATTTGAAAACATTTCTGTGTCTACTAAAAACAAAACAAAAATTAAGTTTCCACATTTGCTGCAAGAAAAGGCACCATCTGGGCCGCTGGCACCCATGGGCGTTAAAGTACGGATCTGGAAATTCTACAGACTTCTGGAAACAAAGATCACAGTCCTCACAGATCAAACAGGCACTAGCCTGCAAAATCCTAGTGTTTTGTGTTTTTTTTTTTATAGTTCAGTATCTAATCACTTACCTGTATCTTTTGTTGTCCACTGGTACAATATCCATGGCAATGTAATATTGCTGGTGAGGATCTAATCCAGAGATCTTCACTCTCATTGCTGGAAACATGCGCCTATTTAAAAAGGCGAAGAGAAAGAGGGTTTGGGGTTTCTGGTTGTGACTAAGGATGGTGACTGAACAAGCAAAGAAACCTCTTGGATCTCTATTTTTAATATGGATAAATTTATAGTATTCACTTTGCCAATGTAATTCAAGGAGTGGGGACATAGAACATATCAAAACTGATATTTTTAAATGTAATTTGTTACGCCCTGTGTACATGTGTTCTGTGTTTACTGAAATGTCAGTATAGCTAAAAGTAAAAGAATTTTACACTGAGGGAGTAATGGCGCAAAAGAAAGCATCTTATTTTTTAAACAAAATCAATAAGCATATTTACTTTAGTAATACAACTAATAAAATGTAACAAATGGTAGAAATACAAAATTTGGATCTCTGAAAGTGATAAAATACATTATAATGTGAAATTTTTAAAGGGTTATAAAAAACCACAAGGAGCCAATGTGCCATGCTATAACCAAACAATATGTTCTTTATTGAGACAGGACTTCCTGTCTGCAGCATGGTAAAGGTGAAGTGCAAAAGTTGCTTTAAATTTGAAAGGTATAGTAAAACTTCTTTATTGAAAGCAGAAACTAAACACAATGTATATTTACCAAATCATTTCTTCCCCCGCCATACCACGAAAATGTTTTCTTACTTAACCACATTTACTCAAAACTTTGCTAATTAAAACAGATGAAAATTTGCATTTATCCTGGCTTCCCAAAGATGTATATCAAAGGAGATGCTAGCGTAAATGCACCCATCGGTTTAAAAAGGCACAGCAGCAAAGAATACAACAGTAAATTAATGTATATAAGAAACAAATATAGCAGTTTGATTTTTTTAAAATCATCTAATGATTTACGTTTAAGTCCCTTCCAAGGAAATCTAATTTTTGTTAATTTAACCTTTTAACAGAAATTTTAGTAGTTATTTACCAAATTTTTTTCTATAACAACCATGAAAGACTACTTCCAGAAAAAAATAAAGTCTATTACTCCTAACTAGGTATGAGAACAATTTAATACGCTGGCTGTTTTAGTGTTATTTCAGTGCACCTGTAAGATAAAGAGTAAAGGTCTTTAATTACATCCTTTATAAGACAACTATTGCTTTGTGTTGGTGAAGACTGAATTTGGATCATTAATAAAAGCTCTGTGAAAATGTAGAAGGTAGCATATGGATTCAATAAAATATGGGTTTTTTTTGGTAATTTCTAATAAGTTTGGATACTTTTTATGCTATCCAGGTTTTTACCATGTGTACTCCCTGAAAGAGTTGTGTGTGCTTTTTAAAGTTCCGTTTAAGGAAGCTTATTATTCATAGATTTCATTGCACTAAATAAACTGAAAACTTAAAATGCAAATATTCATGTACCTACCTTAAATTAATATGATCTGCCCAACAAATCCATTTATTTTACTAACCAATGGATGGGCGAATTTCACACTTTTTAAAAAACCGATGTAAGTTTTTATTTAAAAAAAAATGTAAGTATTCCTTAGCAAATTCAGGCTGTGTTGGATTCCATTTAGGACAAAAAATAAATAAAATAAAATAACCAGCTACTCCATAAACAGGATGCTTTTTAAAAATCAGGGTAATTATTCTTGCACCTATACATAATTAAACATGTATTGTGGGTGAGTCCAGTGACTTTTCCTCCTAGTCTAATATGAAATAGCAGGACAGATCATGTTATCAAATTGCCAGGGTATCTTCTGATAAAGAACCAATCTGCCTGGGAGTTTCAAATCTGAAAAAGCAAATCATAGTTTACTGGAGTAAACTGCTGTTTAAAAATAAAAGAGAAAAGGAAAAACAAAAAAGAATTTGTTTCCTAGTTCCAGAACTGACAACTAGAGCCTAAATAAATACCTGGACAAGGGTAAATACGACCTCAAATTTATAACCACCCTGAACCCAGAACATCAACCGCGACAGCTGTGGCATCAGCGGCGACAGTAATTTTCTTCCTGGCATTCAACCAGAGAGCAGTTGGACTGTGCACCGACTGCACTCGTGGTGGGTAGCCAAAGCTAGCCTCCAAAGTGAACCACGGTCTGGGGCCTTGTCCCGTTTGACCGAAAACGCTAACCAGAACCCCTGCGGAGCTGCAGTCCCTTCCTCCTGACTGAGCTAGAGGTGGCTGAAGACAGGGTCTGGGGTGGGGAGAGGCGTCCACGCCAGTTTGCCCTTTACCTGCCGGCCTTGGTGATGATCATCTCAGTGCCTATCTCATGAAAGCGCTTCCAAAGCTCGGCTCCCTGCAGATCCACCCGCGGGGCCTGCGGCGAGGGCAGAGGGGTCCCGGGCCGGGCCAGGGAGGGCGCCGGGGACCCCTTCGGGGAGCCTCCCGGTGACGCCAGAGGGGAAGCTCCCTGCTGGAAGCCGTCCTCACAGCCGCCTGGACAGCAAAGGAAGAGAGAGGGTACCGGTGAGGGAAACTGAGGGGAAGGCAGCCGCTGAGACGGGCCCACCAAGTGGCTGAGAAAAGGGGAAGCTTTGGTGCCATCGGATCCTCCTAAAGAACAAGCCAGTCGATAGACACCCACGCTGTGCCTGTCGAAGGGGCGCATTCGGGGCTCCAGTGTGGCCTGTTTGGTCCCCGAGAGTCCTGAGCCTGGGAGAGGCGCGCGGGCAGCGTCCATCCCACCCGCTGGGCCTCCGCAGGGTCAAGGCCCCAGCAGAAAAGGTTTCACGCCGCCGCCGGGGTCTGGGACGCTTGCCCGACGGAGTCAGAGGAGCTCCCGAGTCCAGAGTGCCCAGTGCAAACTCCGATGTAACCTGCGCCTCTAAGCGCACGCAGCAAAAGCGCCCGGACTCTGGTCCCAAGAGACTGGGCCTCCTTAAGCCATAGGCGTCTGCGGCGCCTCGTTTTGGGCCTCGTTTTGCGCCGGGCCGGAGGCATCTTCTAAAAGGCTCTGCAGACCCCGCTTTCGCCAAACTCCCGGCCGCCCTGCGCTTCCAGCCCAGCAGAGAACGTGTGAAAAGCAAGCCCGCGGTCGCCGTCGGCCTTGGCAGAGAAATCAAGAGAAGGGAAGGGAACCGCTCAACTACCCTCCGGGAAACCAAGTTTCCAAATACGCCGCCCTCTTCCTGGTTTGCACAAACGGTTTAGGGCATTCGTTCCGGTTTCGGGGTGGGGTATGCCGTCGCTCCCCTCCTCCCCGCCCTGTGCTTTTAAAAGTTAGGAAAGAAAAAAGAGCACCCATTGGCTGGAACCCCAAGGGAGGCAGACGCAGGAAGCACACAGAGCTGCACCGCCAGACGCCGCAAACAGCCGCGGCCGAAGGCGCGGGTCGCCGAGTGGGCGGCGGCTGCCCGCGAGGCAAAGCTGGAAGCAGCATCTTAACTGTCTGGAGGGTGACCAGGTTGCTCGGCGAGCTTTGCGCCTGACACGGCCAATGCGCTCGCGGCTGAGTGGCCTTGGCCACGTAGGGACGCGGCGCACACGCACACCCACAGACTCGCAGAAGTTCAGGTTAGCGCCGGAGAGAAGTTAGGCAGAAAGGGGCCCACTCACCCGCGGCTCCGCGCTCCAGGTCTGCGCCACTCCGAGCCGGCCCAGACGCCGCCCCAGCCGGCGGCGGGAGCGCAGTGCCTTCGTCTCCCTCAGAAGGGCCCTTTTCGCCCGCGCCGCCGCCGCGGCTGCAGCCTCCGTCGTCCACGGCCCCCGCCGCCTCTTCGGCGCCCAGTTTTCGCCGCTTCTTCTGAAGCTGTTGCTGCTTCTCGGCGCCGATCAGCGCCTCCACGGAGAAAGCGTGCGCCTTGAGGCTTAGCATGCTGCACGGCGAGCCCCTTCGCTTCTCGGCCATCCCCCCCGCCCCGCGCCCGCCCGCCCCTCTCTCATATACACTCACGCGGGCACACGCGCGCTCTCGCTCTTCCCCTACCAAAAACTAATAGGCTCTCGGGGCCTCCCGAGATCTGCCCCCTTCCCCACCGCGGGCAAAAAACAGATTTGGCGTTTCCTCTTTCTCGCTTGTGTTGGGATCCGAGGAACCGGCGACGCGCCGGCCAAGTCTCCTTCCCTGGGTCTCTCGCGTGCTCTCTCACTGATGCACTCCTTTGCTCCCACCCCTTCCACCTCCTCCTGCTGCTCCGAGGTCTGCCTCAACTGATGCGCCAGAGAGGACTAACATGGGTAAAAAACACTCTGTGGACACAAATTAGGGATTGTAATTGAAATTTGTTGCCTTGATCTGTCAGCACTTCCAGGCAGGAGAGCGGTGGGAAGAACTTGCTCATTAGTGTCAATAAAGCGGCGGGGGCGGAGCCCGGGACCCTGTCCATCAGTCAGACGGCCGGCCAATCGGGAGGCGCCGACTCCGCGCAGCCCGCGCCCACTTCCTTACAAGGTAGCGAAAAACCAGGAGTGAAAAGCGCCGCCGTCTGGCTTGGATGTGCCAGCCCCACGCGCGCTGAACTCGATCTGTCTCTCTGACGTCCATAGCTGAGTCCAGCCCCGTAGTCTCCAGTTTTCCTCACCAGGACCTGGAAAGGCGGAAGCTCCCGGCTTTAAACTAGACGTTCAACAAGTTATTATATCAAGAATCTTTCAAGGTTCCGTAATTGCCGTCCCACTTCCGTGTCACTTAATGTTGCTACAACTCAGAATATGGGGAAGCTGGGAAGAATTCGCAGGCCCCTCCTTCCTCATTTAAACGTTCCTGCTTTTGGTAGCACTCAATCTGCGCCAGATATGGCTTAGGCTTATTTAAATTTTACTCCGTGATTTTTTTCTTGGGGGATACCAGGTTAATATGTAAATTCTTTAGGAATGTAAAATGTTACGTTAACGCTCAGTCCTTCATATAAATGTCAGAAAAAGCGCGCCCTTTCCGCAGCCCCGCTTTTCTTTCAAAGAGTGGTAGTTATTTTAAAACGTAGGTCATGAGATTTTCATTCTGTATGTCTTTAACGATATGGACAACTTTAAAACCCCTTAAAACTTCGCAAAATGAAATAAGTATAAAGACGCAATAAAATTCCCCATTTGAAAAACTTCTCTGTGATTTAACTAACTTTGTATTTGTCCTACTTTTGACAATTTACCATTGTTACTTCAGGCTTTTAAGGAGTCCACTGATATATTTAAAACAAATTTAATAAAATCAGTGATTTTTAATTAAATGACACCAAACATATATATGTACAATTTATTTTGTAGTTTCCACTCGACTTTTGTTAGGATTAACAAAACATATATATATGTTTGGTATAAATGGAGCAAATCTCTTGTGGAATAAAATTAAACATGCACATTACTCCATCTTTAGTATAAAATACACGGCAGGCCGGGCGCAGTGGCTCATGCCTGTATTCCCAGCACTTTGAGAGGCCGAGGCGGGCGGATCACGAGGTCAAGAGATTGAGACCATCTTGGCCAACATGGTGAAATCCTGTCTCTACTAAATAAGTAAATAAATAAATAAATAAATACAAAAATTATCTGGGCGTCGTGGTGCACACCTGTAGTCCCAGCTACTCAGGAGGCTGAGGCAGGAGAATCGCTTTAATTCGGGAGGCGGAGATTTCAGTTAGCCGAGATCGCGCCACTGCACTCCAGCCTGGCGACAGAGCAAGACTCCGTGTCTGTGTCTCTCGCTCTTCTCTCTCTCTCTCTCTCTCTATATATATATATACACACACACACACATATAATCCTTTGTCATATATATATGACATCTCTCTGTATATAATCCTTTGTCATATATATATATATGACAAAGGATATATATATATATATATATATATATGACAAAGGATGTTTTTCCTCTCCCTCGTCTCCCTTGTTTAATTCAATCTCCGCAACCGTTGGCTGCCCTTTTATCTCTGACTTCTCTGTAAGCTTTCAGTAGAGTAGTATTTGGGGGTAGATTCGCCACTGAGATTGATCCTTTTACTGTAGAAGAGAACGCGCGGTCCCTGGAGGCCGGACACCACAGCAGGGGCAGGAACCTGGCAGGCGATGAGCAGAGGCACGAGCAAGCCGCCCAGCCAAACCTGGCAGCCTTGAGGTCAAAAATGATTTTGTAATATCCTTGCGGAGGAAGCGTCCTCTAGACGCCTGAGAAACAAACTTAATTGGGAGGAGCTGTTTTGCATTTACAAAATGAAGGCTTTGCGACCGGTTTAGAGCTGTCTCGTCCCTGGTGGGTCTCCAAGCTCCGGGGTACCCTAGGCCGGTATTAGATCCTTAAAAAGAAACGCAAATTCCATTTCTGAAACTTAGCGGAAGGCGGGCGCCGGCGGGGAGAGCTGAGAGGCCGCCTAGAGAGTTTGGGCCAGGAGTGGGAGTGGGACAAGACAGGAGCTAACTTAGCAGGAGTAGACGCCCAAAGTTGCATTCAGCTAAGGTGCCCCGCCCCAATCCCAGGCTCTCCGGGACCCCAAGAAAGGAGCGACCCGGTGCTTCTCCGAGTGGTCCTTACAGCTTTAGAGACTCGTAGACGCTGCTGCCCAGGGGTAGAGTCGTCGGAGCCCTCGGGCCTGCTGGGGCTCAGCGGCCAGGGTAGGGGGAGCGGGAGAAACTGCCAGGGACAAACGCTGTTTGCTGACGCAAAGCCTATTCCGCAAAGAAGTTCTCCCTGTATATGTCCTGCAGCTCAAACTGATTTAGAAAGGGCTACACAGGCCTGCAAGGCACTCTCAGGATCATACAGCCTCACGCCCTCTTCTTTTCCTCTGCCATTTCTTTATTTTTTTCTCCTTCACCCTTGGCAGCAGACCCCAGAAGGGGCGGACACCTGGGGACTGGTGTCCGCACAGCCGAAAGGCTGGAAAGGAGGGCCTCGTCGACATCCACGATGTTTCTAGAATGTGGCCCTTAGAAATAATTCAAGTGCGAGTAGGGCACTGAAGACAGGACAAGGCGTTTGCCCCCTAGTCCTGGTACTGGCTAAGGAGAATCATAGCAGTAGAGCCACACCGCTGCTCCCCGCCGCCTCCGACTTGGGTAAAGTTCAGCTCAGGCTACTGGATTGAGCAGGACCAGCTAACCCAGGTCCCGAGGGGCAGTGTGTCACAGACTGCAGCCCACTCAGGCCTTGGCTTCTGGAGAAGGGGCGTCGAACCTCCCTTGGGCATGGGAGGGAAAGACATTCCGAGTTGACTGACGGGAGGAGTAGCAGCCTTGAGAGTGTTCACAGCAAAGCCTCCTCCTAGCAAGGCCTTTTACCAACAGCGTGGCACGCCCTTGCAAGGAGAGCGCCAGGCCCTCGCCCTTTGCAAGTCAAGAGAGCAAAGAAAGCAGGGACAGGTCACGTAATCTCCCGGGAAAATTCGGCTATATCCAGTCTCGCGTGTGCGCGTGTCTGTGTGTGCATGTGTGCGTGAGCGTGTGCACCTGCTCAAGTGTAAATGCGTCTGTTGGCAGTTGGGGTCTAAATACCTGAGAGTGTGTGTCTTCTGTTGTTTTAGGAGATAAAATGTCTTTTCCCAGTATTGAGCTACATTGAGGAAACAAAACTGAAATCAACTGTCAGGACTCTCTCAAGACCAACCGGATTCTATATTAAATAAAAGTCAGCCAGAGGAGAATATTGTCAGAATGAATCAGTCTCAGGGACTTGGGGAGAGAGGGAAGGGCAAAAGATCCTTGAGCTCCCAGATCTGGGACAATGGTATAGGGTGGAATCCATGTCCTGCAACACTAACTGGTGGGAGGGGGCGTGCAGGGCCAGGAGATGGACTTTTAAAAAGCATATCCGGTCTCTTCTTTATTTTTCTTGGTGCAGTTTAAAATTGGACAGTTCCGAAACAGTGTTTTTTGTTTTGTTTTGTTTTTTAAAAAAATTCTGTCGGCTTCCACTCTGCTTTTTAGCCTGGAGCCTGTTTACCTAGCATTGACACATGGCCAGTTGTGTATAGTTTGCCATTTCATCTTACCTGATTTATAAGATACTTACATTTTATTTATAAACAATTGTTTCTTTTTAAGTTATAAATGTTAAAGCTCTATGAGTCTGGTCTTCATTCTTTCTTTCGAAAGACTGAATTTTTTTTCTTTTACACTTGACACTGGCTGTATTTAACCCCTATATTTGATTTCTCACACTTGATAAGGTAAGACCTGATTCTGTTCAGACAAGAGTCTGTTCTTTGCCCCTGATCTCAGGGCACATCAAATGGTCCCCGAGTCTCCAAATAATCTGGACCCAGACTTCTTTGCCACACATAGAGAAGTTTATTATCAGTAAAAGATTAAGTGAGCTAGAAGCAGAAATGGGAGGGAGAGTAGGGATGGGCAAGGGCCAAATCCAAACACCAAGAGGGGTACTTATTTGGCTGCGTTCCTCTATAGTTTAATCTGGGAAGGAGCCATAGCCTAATTGGGGACGTGAACTTCAGCCTCCGTTCTGAGTCACCAGGCAGCGCCGCACAAATGGGCTAGGGCTTCCCCTCTCTGCCATTCCTGTCCCTACTCTTTCCCACTCTTTCTTCTCTTCGCACATACTCTTCTCGCCTCTCCTTCTGATCTGGGTTAATGAAAATATTTTAACTTGTACAAGTTTATAAAGGCTATGGGAGTAAATTCAGTAGTCCCAGGGCTCAACGACTGCACTCTTGCGGATTTCTCTGCCGGGTCTGCAGCTGCAGCTGCAAACCCAGGCCCCGTGAAGAAAGGGATCCGGAGCTGCAATTCCTCCCTGCTCACTCCTGTGGCTAACTTGCACACGCCGACATCGCCTACCCACTTGCTGGCGACTGTTTTCCATTCTTCACCCTGAACAATTCGTCCTTCTCAATTCCGATTAGCTGAGACTGAGGCCCTCTACAAAGGACCTATGCAGCTCACGGAAGAACTCCACAGTTCTCAGGTAGAAGAATCAGAATCAGGTCTGAGCCCGCGGAGTTTCTCTTTGAGCGCTTTTTTTTTTTTTTTTTTTTTTTTTTTTTTTTTTTTTTTTTTTTTTAAATCAATGATCATTTCTCATTGGGGTTCCAGGGAGGTGCGCGGTTTCTGGAGTGTGGAATGAAGAGTATACTCCCAGGGTAAGCTTGTCTTCATTCCTCTCTCTCTCCAACCGCCCCCCACCCCTACACACCCAGTTTTCCAACTTGGAGAAAGGAAGGAGAGAAGGGGGCTTTTGGTCCACCAAGTCGAGGGATATTGAGGAAGTAACGAATCTGTAATGCGTCCAGAAGAAAATTCACCCTCTGCGAGAATAAGCTTCCGTATTCATGCATGGCCTATCTCCAGCGGTATCTGCTTTACCTCCAAACTACACTGCAATTATTTTTTTTTCACCCCGTGGGTGAAAAACCGCTACCCTATCTCCCTCATTTATTGACTCACATCCCTCCCACAACACTACAGTGTTGAGGGATCAGTAACAGAAATGTTCAAGAAGGCCACACTTGTCTCTATCACTAATATGTGACATATAAGATGGCTTGAAGGAGGTACTGAAATTAACACCCAGATGTAAATGAATACTCGAAGATGCCTAGCTGGACATTGCTAATACCAACATTGCAACAGATCAATTTGGACATAAAGCAAACTATTGAATAGGGAAGCTAACTAATATTCTCTAATTAGTTATAATGAGCATTTTAATAGTCTATGCTATATAAAAACATGTTTAAATTGATATTTGAAAATACACAGCTTCCTATTCTTTGAATTAAATATTTAATGTTATCTTTCCTTATAGACAAAAAGTTACCTTGAGTCTGCTGGTTTTATAAAATGAATTGAAAATGGAACTAAATGTCCCCATTTAGGCCCCATTTAAGGGTCACTAGATTTAGTGTTTTGCTTTTAATAAAAATTATTACACCCTCTAATTGGCTGTAAATTAGGTCCTGTTCTCATATTTTACATCTGTAGATACCGACAGTTCTTAAACAGTGGAAATTTTGTGCACATTCATATAATCTGCTGAAAGTATAAACAATGAAAAACGTGGCTGGAATTTATTCATATTTTTGTACTGACAGATGAGGCATTTCAGTTTAGCTGAATGAAAGGATTTTTAATGGATTAATTTAAAGCCAGCACTGGAATTATGCAAAAAGAAATAAGCTATTGAAAAATTTAAAAATAGTATTAGCATTAGGAATGAACCCTGCATTTAAACACACGAGCAACAGTTTGACAAGAAGTTATGACTTTGCAGCATGACTTTTGCTTTGGTTTTGTCTTCACTTTAAATTGTGTAAACTCTTCTGTCCTTTAAAAAGTGTATCATAAACAATTAAGAAAAATTAAAAAAATGAAAGAGCATAGGGATTTTTCCCACTTCAATATAAAATTCTTAAAATTTATTTCAAATGCAATAATCATATTGGAATATATTTCCAAGCTGAATTTTCAGAAATAGTCAAATGAGAATCTTCAAGTAAAAGGCTAAAGAGTAGTCATAATGAGAGGAACTCTACCAAAACATCAAATTCAGTCACATGAAGAAAAGGGAATGAAAAAAAAAAAAATACTATCTCAGGCCATGCATAACAGATGATGTAAATTTAGAATAACTAGCATTTCTAGAAAGCTTTGTGCTTTTTAATGTTCACCTTTAGTCTTCAGTGCGGGTTCCTTCTCAAATTACATAAAATGTACTTTAAGAAGCACTCACTACCTGCTACAGATGTCCAGGAAAACTGAATTATGGAAGTCGGAAACATATGGCAGTTGCCTATTGCACAAGGAAGGTACATATGAAAGTTATAAATTTCTTTCTTTAAGTCAGCATTGTAAACGCATTTTATAGGGTTCACAGTGTGTATTACATCTGTAGATTTAATTTTTGAAATATATGTTTTTTGAGATATTCGTGGTCTGAGATTCTAAGATAAAGAACTCATCGTTGTATTTTTTTAAAATCAAGAAAAAAATCCCTAACAAATAAATATGTGGAGTGGCAAATATTTTTCTTTTATTTCTCAGCTTGTTATACTGAAAAGGACATCAGGTCATCCATTGGCAAAGAATTACTCACACACAACACGGGAGGTACCCGTCAGCAGGGCGTGCTATATTTATTGAATTCCCTATGCAAAGAAGCAGATATATCAATTGAGCAAAGCCAGCTTGGGGCTGATATTAAAACCATCAGATTAAGATCTGGACCATGCAAATGTCAAAAACACACCAATTAAACTTGCTTTTGAGAAAAAAATTCCAAGTACTTGCTGACTTTTTTTTCCATCAAAATATTCAATTTAATTATTTAACACGTTTGAAACCACATTTTGATTGCAATAATAATGTGATACTACGTATTCAGTATTATCAATGGATATCAAGTACTAT
The DNA here is from genome assembly GCF_024542745.1 of Macaca thibetana thibetana. Taxonomy (NCBI): domain Eukaryota; kingdom Metazoa; phylum Chordata; class Mammalia; order Primates; family Cercopithecidae; genus Macaca; species Macaca thibetana. The sequence continues at coordinate 81,916,811 of NC_065581.1, forward strand.
CAACTACCAAGACATCTCCCTTCACCTTCAAAGTGATTAAAAAATAATCGCTCTAATTTTCTACCTGAAGCACCCTGTTATCTTTAAATATACATTTAATTTTGTAGATTTTAAGATTCAGAGTTCTCTTGTTTCAGTTTATTTGGAGAAATGTTTGACGCAAGTTATCTGAATGGTCTCGGTCAAAAATGGGTTCAAACAAATAAATACCCTGAAAGTAGGCAGGTGCCTACAGGTACGTTCGCTGTGAGTTCACTTCCAGGAACCCATCTTTAGATTTCCATCGTGGAGGCATAGGGAAACACGCAAGATTGGTCTCCACTTTGTTGTAGAAGAATGAAATGGATTTGCGGAGAGAATAATGCAAAATTACAGCAGATGTTCCCTACCCAGGCAGAAGTTTTATTTGGTTGTGTTTTGAATTTTCCCTTTGCGATCAATCGAGTGGTCTGCCTGTATTGGTTTTCTCTTCTTTCCCAGTTCCTGCCTTGCCCAGTACTCCCCATGGCCAGGCATTGGATCACTGGGTCCTTGTGAGACAGTGAGGAATCGAGCGGTTCATATTATGGACTTCCAGAAAGACGAGGGAGACGAAATGAGGCGCAGAAAAACCGATCAGTTTCTTTTCCATCTGCCTACGGAAAGGTGGAAACAAGGAGAGCGCTGCAGAAATTTCTGATATTTTTATTTTCCAAGTTTTTGTTGCTTCTTGAGCTCCTATCTGGCCCTGTACAGGCCATTCCACGTCCCCTTGTTTCCACTTATAATTAGAACTTTGTAAGGGGACCCCAACCTGACTCCACCCGAGAGTAAGCTTAGTTCGGGATTATTCATTTTTATGTAGCATTTATTACTTGATATTATTTAGTAACAAAACTCTGAATAAAGTAAAAAGAAAGAAGTCCAGTTTCCGGGGACACCCTAAAATCCCTGGGGCTGTTCCCACTGGTAAAATAATAAGGAATTCATATTTCCGATGAAGTTCCACGCCTGAAATTAAAATCCAGTCTGGGTTTCTGAAGCTCATATTGTTTTGGGCAATATCTCCGTTTTCTTTCATTTAGTTTTCGTTCTTTCTGGTTTTGGTGCTTTTTTTTCTTCTTGTTACATTGCCGAAGACAATCTGATTTACAGTTTGACTGAGAGCTGCATTTCTGTTTAGAAGGTGAACCGTCCAAATCGGTTAGCCAAATTATTCCCCGACGGCTCCAATATTGTGCCAGGTTCCAGAGTCAGTTATTTTTATGTCTGACTGTATTTCACATGTGCAGGGTGATAAATAAAATCCGTCTCAAGCTACAAACTATCTGAGTGTGATGAGGAACAATCGACAAAAATTAACCCAGCCAAAGCGTTGGGGTTCGAGCGAGCGACTGGACCATAAATCAGCGTCGCGGTGGCGTTGGGAAGCTGAGCGCTCGGAGGCGCACTCAGCAGCCTCTAGGTTCGCCCAGCCCGAGAAAGCGGGGCTTGGCCGCAGGAGCCCGAGCAGGAATCGGATTCCGCCAGGGGTTCGGAGTCATCTGGGGAAAGGGCGTGTTGGGAGAGAAAGGCAAGACTACTCAGGAGCGACCTCCTAATCAATTCATCACTGAGAATTCTCCAGTGGGGTGTTTGTGTGTGCATGTGTATAAAATAAAAAAGACTTGGTGGGCAAACTTGGGTGGGGAGCATTGAGGAAGGCGAAACAATTCGCAACTTCTCTGGATCCCAGAGTCGTCCCTCTGATTGCTTAAGTCACTAGAAAAGGAGATTCGTCTCAGCGATTAACAATGATACCCTTTTTAAGAGAGATCAAAGGCGGCGCCTAGGAAGCTCTACAGCGCGGCTTCTTGAAGTTCTGAGGCCGCCTGCGCATTCACTTTCCAGTGTAAGCCCCCGCTCCGGAAGCCCGGCTCCAGCCCAGCCCAGCCCGCGCCCCCTTCCCGGGAAAGACCTAGCCGGCCGCGCCCCCGAACCCCCGAGGCGTGGGTGTCAGCCTAAGCGGGGCTCGTCCGACCGGTGGCCTCCAGCTCTCTCCACCTGTTGGAAAGCGCAGGCCCAAGAACCCCGCCAGCGACGGGGGCACGTCACTCGGCGACCACTGGGAGTCAGGGGCCGCGGAACGCGGGTTTCTGTTGATAAGTGCAAAGTACAGTCCTCTCGGTGCTAAGTGCACAGTAAGTGCGAAGAATAAATACATCATCTCCCGGGGCGGCTGTCTTGAACAGGCCTCTTAGCCCCCTGCGTTTCAGAGCCCGTCAAGGGTTATAGCTTAGTGCCGGCGTCCGCGCCGCGCCTGCGCCTCCCAGCGCCGGCCAAGAAGGGTGCGCAGTCACGGCCGCGCAGTCACGGCCACCGCACACCACTAGCCACGCAAGGCGCCGGGCTCCTCCAAGGGGAACTCGTAATGCTCACCAAAAGCCTCAGAAACCCTGGAACCTATAAGACCGCACCACCGCGCAAACGGTGTCCCGGACTGCACTCCCGCACTGCACCGGCAACCTGGGAGGCGAGGCCAACCGGGAGACGGCGCGCGGCGTACGTGCGTGCGCCCGCGGATTCGTCTCAGGCGGTTGGTGTCGAATACCCAGGCAGCTCGGGTGGGAATGGTGTTGCGGAGAGGGAGCTGTCATTGTCTTCTAGATATTTGAATAAAGAGTTGCTTTTTAAAAATAGGTTCAGAGCCAAGTGAGTGAAAACTTAAAAGTCCCCGCGAGGAGCTCTAGTTCCTGGGCGCGCGGCCCCGGCTTTCTCGTCGGTAGCGCTCTGACGTTGGGCGCACGCCGCTTTGGCTGTGAAGGTCCAGTGGCCGCGTCCCGGGGAGCTTGGGCCTCCTTGCGGCTCCGAGCCTCAGCGGCGCCCGCGCCCGACTCTCCGGGCCCGGCTGTCTTCGGTCCCTCACCGACTTCGCCAGCCACACCACCCACCGCCTTCCCCCGCAGACGTAAACCCGAATACGCTCGGGCCTCGGCCTCGCCCCTACCGGCGGCCAGCCCGGCTCTATAGGATTCGGGGGCGGGGTAGGCCGGCAGACCTCAGTTCGCGACGTGGGTCCACATGTTTTTGTTTCGTGACCCTGACCGCGTCCCGGCCATAACCTCCTCTGCGTTACAACGGGGATAATAATCCCCGGCCCGCCTGCCTGGTGGTGGCGGGATAATATATCCCGGTGGGGGAAGGACCGGGCTTGGGCAGAGACACTTAACTATCCCGCTGTGTGGCTGTTCACAATCCGCCCAGATTTAGCGGTGGGTTGGGAGGTATTCGGGCTCCGGCCTGCGCCCCCTCTCCCCACCCCGCAGAAAGGGATTCGTGGGCAATTTAGGTTCCGCCGGACTCCCCAGGCTGCGGGCGGTTGAGCACGTGGCGCCCTCTGGGGACTGTCCGCCGCACTGCCTGGCGTCCCGCCTGGGGAGGCGCAACCTAGCGCGGCACCTCCCGCCGCTTCAGGCTCGGAGGAGCTCTGTACCTGGCGCCGCGCCGACCCCTCCACCTGGCTGAAGGCAGCAGCCCTGGGAGATTGTGGCACTCTGGGCCGGAGCAGGAGCTGTGCCCATGGCAACCCAGACTGAAAGGGAAGCCCTGTCGATTGCTCTGTGCTGCGGACTCGAGGGAGGTCGTCTCAGAAGCGACCTAAAGAAGGCACTGCCCTCTGCGTGCCGAACCTCCGCGAGATAGACTCTAAGTCTCCCAACTGTTTACAAAAATATGAAGCCATTTGGAAAAGCTAGCAACCACATGGATGGAGGGAAACAATTAAAAATAAAAGGTAATTAGGAGGAGGGACCTGAAAGGAATATTAACGTAAGTGTTCTTTGCGCTTGAGTGTGAGGTAACCCCAGATTTTATTTTATGATGAAGAGGTTTGTCTAAACCTCAGAATTTTAATGGAACAAACGAACCAACTGACAAAAATGCCAAGTATCCCCAAGCCCTGGTCAGCTAAGGGATATTTCCCAGTCAAGTTCCCACGATCCGTTACCATTATCATCGCTCCATATAGTGTTTGATAAATGAGCAACTCCTCCATTGCATTTCCATTTAAAATCCCAGGGCACTCCACCTAGAACTTTCTTTGACTTCTCTCATTAGTGAAGTTATTTTTGCCCCATCTTTTTTTTTTTTTTTTTTTTTTTTTTAGAAATGCACATTTCACAAGTTTGTAAGTATATCAACTGTTTCAAACTGCCCCCATCTAGAATGATAGCTGACCAAAAAAAAAAAAAAGAAAAAAAAAAAAGCAAAGTAAAGGCATATAGGGGTGGTGATCTAAAGTGCTTACGGACTCTCAGTTGCATAGTTATTTCTGAGACTTCATTTTTTACTAAATGAAACATTTTGGGGCAGTTACAGTTACATTAGTACATGTTGTGGAAATAAGCTTGCATTTAGGGAAAAATTATTAGAAACAGCTGTGATGTTAATGATTCAAAACCCAAAGTACTCAGTATGCTCAGTATCTACTTTTCATCATATTTTTTGTGTGCATCCACATAATGCATACTCTCTGTGTGTAATACAAGACACTTGTTTAATAAAGCAAACGATTGTCTGTGTCAGGGAGATTTGGTCCTCTCTCCCTCTCCCAATCCATGTGCAGAACAGATCAAAGACCCGAATTACCTCTGTGTTTCCAAAGGCAGCCAGATGGTGTCTTGATTTTTCTTCAGAATTTTTTTAGCAATAGAATTCAAAGGATTAAAGAATCTGTGTGATGCTACAGATGAAAGCCCTACCCAGGTAAATTACTTTTCTTTTTAATGTCATGCATACCTTACCTTATTCCACTAAGGTTTTGCGAAGTCTCTGGAGAATACATATAATAAATATGTAAATGGTGAGTAAAAGATTAAAACCAGGTAAAACTGAAATCACAATCCAGAGTCAAGATTAGAAGAAAATGAGAACTCTGATATACATAGAAATACTAGATAGTTGTTAAAGAGGAACTTCAAATTTGTCTCAGAGCTTCCTAGCAGCAAAAGTAAAAAGCAAAACATGACCCTATCAAAAGACAAGAAGAAATCATATCAGTTACTCACAGAAAGCAATATATTCCCTAAGATTATGACGATGATGATGATGATGATGATGATGATGATGATGATGATGATATGATATTTGCTTCAGTAGCAATAGTATGTTTAACATGCTGCTCTATTTGGGAAACCAACTGTCCCTGCCTCACCTCAACACACACAGCTATTCTTCCTGGACTGTTTTTACTTTGTGACATATAGATTAAAGCTGCTTCTCTACAGAGAGGCAGTTTGCTGTTGAATTTTGGAATCAGACAGACCTGGATTGAGTGCCAACTTCCTGCTCCGCTGTAACGCTTGGCAAGGCACTTAGTCTCTCTCTCTCTCTCTCTCTCTCCCCCCCCCTCTCTCTCTGAGACCCAGTATTTTTTATTAAAATGGAGAAAATCTATCCTATTAGCTGAAAGAGAGATTATTCTATAACCTGACATGTCAGAAACTTTTTATCAGTGTTAGGCTATTATTGTTGTTTTATTGTCATCAATGTACCAGAAATGTTAGTTTCCTTCCTCCTTTTTCACAATTTCATAGCATTCAAGGGTACTTCTTCTTTTGGGCCTCAGAGCAAAGGATAATGCCAAATTTGAACTCAAAGACCTGTCGGTACAGTAAGATGAGCAAGATCTCTGAGCTCCCTCACCTTCCCTGCTTGTCTGTAGTAAAGAGTGGAGTCAGTTTCTGGGAGAGAGAAGTGAGTGCTGGTAAGATGTGCATTAGATCAGCAAGTACAGGAGAGGCCAGTCCCTGACTGCTCTCTGTAGCAGCCACACTGCTAGTCACGAGTGGGGATGGCAGCTGACTGAATTGCCTTAATATTGGGATAAGTCATGGCATGAATTAGTTCCAAAAGGAGGTAAGTATATCCAAAAGAAGGTAAAGAATATTATTTTGGAGTGGGAGGTTTTGCATGTCACTACAGAAAGTCAATATTCTTTTACAGTATTAAGTACTGGGGATTTGGGGCAGCCTAAAAAATGGTCACACTCTCTTCCCCGCATCCTTCCTCATCCTGCCACTTCCTGTGTAGTGCTTTTAAACTGAGTACTTGCTGAGACCCAGCAGTGGTGCTAGGTTTTGTGGAGACAAGTTTTCTGTTCTGGATCCATCACCTAAGACGATCCAGACAATTGGCCTCCAGAGAGGTCTTCTGTTTTTGGTCCTCGTCCGTCTTCCCTTCTTTCACCTGCTAAGCATCCACTAAACTCTTACCCTTCTCTTCCTGCAAAAACTTGTGGATTGATAATAGATTAAATATCAATACCACGTATCTAAGACCCTATATTGTATTTCCCAAGGTTAATGGTATCTTAGAAAAGTATGGAGAAATGTATGTGCATGTTTGATGTATTCTAGTAGATTGTAAGCTCCCTAAGATCAGAAACCTCATGATGTTTATGTACTGATTGGCCAAATCTAGAACAGCAGATAATTTGTTTCAGCTTGATGTAGCCCCATGACTAAACTGCCAAGAAGCCACATGACAGCAGGGAGGACAAGGACTTGGAGTCAGAAGAGGGTGCCCAAGGCTTGTTGGCTCCATCACTGGCTCTATGAACTTGAGTAACTACTCAACATCTTGAGCTTCTACTTGAAGTATTTAGACAAGATGATCCCAATGATGACACATAGCACCAACATTTTATGATCCTGAATCCACTTTATAGCTGAGAGTAACTTCATCTTTCTCTGAATTAACTGCCATGGCATTTTCTGTCTTCCTCTTTTGATGGATATAGCACTCCTACCTTGTATTATAGTGATTGCAAACTATTTCTTATCTTCTCTGTTAGGCATAAGCCCCATGAGTTCAGGACAGGTGCCTACATCAGTGTTTCCAAAAGAGCTAGCTCCGTATTTTGCACAACTGTGCTCAATAAGTACTTTTGAGTGAATAAAATCTGACCCTTTATTTATAACATACACTAATTTGGTGTAAAAAGAGGGCAATGTCTGGGCACAGTGGCTCTCACCTGCAATCCTGGCACTTTGAGAGCCTGAGGCAGAAAGATTGCTTGAGCTCAGGAGTTGGAGATCAGCCTGGGCTACCTAGTGAGACCCTGTCTCTGTTTTTTCAAAAAATAGCTGGGTTTGGTGGCATGCATTTGTAGTTTCAACTACTCGGAAGGCTGAGATGGGAGGATCGCTTGAGCCCGGGAAGTTGAGGCTGCAGTGAACCATGGTTGCACCAATGCACTTCATCCTGCATGACAGAGCAAGACCCTGCTTCAAAAAAATAAAAATAGTTAGAGAGCAAGCTAACACTCTTCCATTGTTTGGCAGAGACAGCTAGACTTTGGGGGCACTGGTACACATAGGTTCCTTCTCTGTCAAGTATTACTGTCTTGTCTGCATGTCAGCCAGGTATATACAGTCATGCTTGTGCTTGTTATTTTTGTTTGAAGGTACAGGCCGAATGGTCTAGAGCAATTATTCAGCTCTTTCCCTTAGCTAATGTAGAGAATGTGGCAGAAAAGAAGCAGGCTTCATAATGGCAGAAAGGAGAAAGGCACATGGGGGGAAATTTTTTCTCATCGGATGAAGATAGGTAGTGGGTATTGAGTTGTGTCTTCCTAGTCCCCAGTATGGGCAGACAGAGAGGCCTGCCTATTCCTGTGGCATGGTTTTCTTGGCCATATTTGCCAACTCTGTAAAACTCTCCAAGGAAAATGGAGATTTTAAAAAAAAGGAGTGAGAAGACAGCTCTACTCTGTTTGAAAGGTATGCCTCTAGATTCCTCTTCTGTAATGGATTCCAGAATAACCAGTAGACTACTCTTTAGATCTTTAGAGTAATCCTGCTAAGAGAAGGACACAATAAATCCCTATAGTCCTTTTTTTTTTTTTTTTTTCCTGCTTCTACCAGTGAGGTCTTTGGGACTGCAGCCCTGCCTCCTCCTCCTCCAGGCCCTTATACTCACCTTAAACTGAAGTTCCCCCAAGCAGCCTTTTATGCGGTAGGCAACCCAGAGCCTCAGCCTAGGCCAGCTGGCCCAGAATTCACACACTTTTTCCCTAGAAGATTGGTGCTTCTAGAGCTTCTGCTGCTACTGCTGAATGCCACCAAGTTGCTGAACTTTGCTGTTGCCTCTGTTACTGATGCCATCTCCATGGTCAACCCAATTTCCCATTGCTGAGCCTGGGTACAAGCTTGGATCTTGCATGTTGGAGGCATTGCTAAAGTGGTCCAGTTTTGTTGCCTTTTCCTCCTGCTCTGGGTTCTCCTCCCTTCCCAGCCCCATCCTCACACAGCAGTGAAAGTCCTTTTCAGTGAGCTAAGGCACTCTGGCTATTCTTGCTGAAGATCTTTCCTTGACTGCCAGGTCCAAGGGTGTGGTGGGGTGTGATATGAAATAGTACTTCCTTTGTACCTCTCCTTGTAGCTGTAGGAGTCCCCATGTATTGACACATGGAGACTGGTCTCTGTTCTCCTTCAGGCCAGTTAGGTTTCCTTGAGCTCAGTTGGATATATGTTTATTCCCATTCATGTATCATCTAAATCTTTATATGGTACATTTTTGGTACTTTTATCTTGAAAATCTTAGGATTATTTATTTTAGGAACTGTCAACATTCTAGCAGTTATTTATTAGTCATCAAAATTAATGCTAACTGCAATATAACATAATCCCTGAATAACTGTGGAATAACTCAATAGTTTTCTTCTCACTTAAGAGCCCTGAGTGAATCAGGTGGCTCTTCTGTGCATCCTTCTTTCAACTGGTGACTCAGGGACCCAGAAGTTAACTCCTTTTTGTAGCAATGCCATTTGGAACTTGACTTTCATGTTTGCAGTGGAAAGGGAGGAAAGAGTATAGAGAAGGTGTACCTGTTCTTAATTACCTCAGCCTGGAAGTGACATTGTGACTTCTGTTCACATTCTACTGGCAAGATATCATCCCCAAAGCCCATTGTACCTGCAGAAGAATCTGAAGAAATGTAGCATGTCTTTGTGCCCAGGAAAAAGAGAATAAAACAATTTGATGACTCCCTAGCTTTCTGTCGTAAGTTTTGAAGGGAAACTTTTCTCTTTTCTGTGCTGGAGAAACACTAAGGCCAGTATGCCCCTGGACTCAAATAACAGAGAAAGTGGAATCTACTGTTGAATCAGGTGTAAAAGCTCGGTTGGGTGCTGTAGGCCATTATTTGACGTTGCACTTATGGAACTGGTTCAAGGCCAAAGTTCTCTTTGAGGTCAGGGAGAATTATATTTCATGGAATTGAAACAAAGTGCCCGCAGGAAGTTGAGGATGTGAAGAACCAAAGGATACCCACTTATTGTGGTAACTGCTATATCAGTGTTAAAAGCCCGAAAGCCATTCTATTACATATTTCCATAGTCTTTTTATTACCAGAGTAGTTGCCAGTGACTTGAAACTTGGGATAGTTTTGCCGACAAGCTGTAGTGATATTCCAAAATCCAGGATTTGATCACCTCCTTTCTGGTCTTTTACTTTTAGTCCTAATGCATGCTGTCAGCACTCATCCTTCAAACTCTGTCTTGGTTAACACTTTATTTGTATCTTTAATGATTTAACAGATGTCAAATCTTGTTATTGGTTTGACAAGGGCTGACATTGCTCTAATGTCTTTGCTCAATTCTGGTTAATTTATGAGAGGATAACAGACCACTGATGTTATTTTCATGTGCTTTGATGGAAGTTTTAGTGTCCCAACTACCCTGTGGAAGGAGCTTTATAATTCTAAAGTGGTTACAGTGTTCTTGTTAAGTTTTTTTTCCATTACAGTCTTGCATTTTACCTTCTCACCAAGCAGTATATTGTAATACCATTTAGGATAGTTGGTTCAACACCAGTACCATCACATTTTCCAGATGATAAGTACAGCAGAGAAGAAAACTAGAAATCTTTCTATTCTAGGAGAGACAATGGACATTGCAAGCTAATCTGTATTGGGTCAAAGAGACTAGAAAAACATCTGTGTTGTCTGTTTTTAAAAAAATTGCATTTATTGTTTAAAATAGCTTAACATTATTCTTTTTTCTGAACTTGTATGGGAGTCTTAAAAGTCCTCCAAAATCTTAGAAATTGCTGAATTGGCTAATGTTCACTGGCCATATTGAAAACACCCAAGGAGGACTCTAGCCAAAGAAAATAATTTAATGGAAATCCACTGAGTGACAGGAGATACATGTTACAAACTGTACAGACCACGGAGAAGATGTGGCCTTGGCCTTCAGGAGTTTATAGCCAAGTAAACTGTATGGTAAATCAAAAATCAATTAACTCTACTAATAAAGCAAGGAAAGCATAGTCAGAGGCAAACCAATGAAAATACCTAAAGAAAATGTAGGTAAAAATATGTGGCTAATATTCTTTTAGGGAAAAATGTCCAAAAGTGCCCAAGTAGGAGTCAGGACAAAGCAAACCATAAGAATTGAGAGGTTGTTTCTGGTACAGATTCTTTCACTCACTACCTGTATGACTTTGGGTAAGTTCTTTAACTTTTATGAGCCTCCATTTCCTCAAATGAAAAATGAAGAGTGTAATGTGGGCCCTGGCAAATGCATTAACTGACTGTGCAGGTTGGGTGAGACTATACATTTTAAAGTGCTTTAGGATGGTAAAGTGCCACATAAAGTAAAGGCAAGGAGAGGCCTTACTCTTGTACTTCCTCATCTCATTCTCTCTTCTCTGCTTTCTCCTTTCACCCCTCCACACCCCCACATCCACAGACAAACTGCTGTGACTCTTCATTTCAGCACATGGAAGAAGCCAACAGGAAACAACACATTTTGGGGAGGTGGGATGGGGGTGAGAATTTTTTGATATGCTATTTGGCATCCTGAATATATGTAAAAACAGTAATTTTGGTGAATAATTTTTCCACCAAACATTTGCTTGCAGGCTGCTGAAAACATTTGCTTTGTGAATGAAGACATAATTTAGCTATGAGAGGAAGTAGCCTTTGGTGGTGACTCTAGATCAGTTGTCTGAAAATCAATTTGCCAAATTACCAATTTCAGGGTAACCATCCAACAAATACATTTTACCAGAAAGAGGAGAATTTTAAAAGTCTTCTCACGAGCAGAAGTAGAGGCAAGCATGGGGCATATGCCACTGGGAAAAGAGAAGGCTGTAAAGTGTATGTAAAGGAAAGCTTGTCTGCTCATGTTTTAAATGTTAAATACTGGAAAAATGCTTCAGCATCAGAAATGTGAATCACATGGGAAATTGACATTGAACTGAACAGACATATGAAATCATCTGTGAAAACTACTGATGTGAACAATCACTAACACTAACATTTTGAAAAAAAATCAATAACAATTCAGTGAATTAGTTATTTAACAACTTGGTCAGACCAGTAAAGGGTGACTGTTGATTCAAATGAGAGTGGGTTGTGTCCAAACTGCTTTCTTCACGCGCGCATACGTCTGTGTGTGTGTGTGTGTGTGTGTGTGTGTGTGTGTGTGTTAGGGAAGGGGGAATACTGCAGTGGTGTCATTTAGGCAGTGGAAATTTTTTAAGCTGGGTAAGAGAGTCATACTTTTCTACAGTTTATGCAGTTTGGAGAAGGATATAGAATGGTGTTGACGATAAAAGATAGGAGTGGAGGCAAATGCTGGGGAATGCATCCCATAGAACTCAGATGTGCAAGAGCCATCCCAGGAACACTGAAGTCTGGATATAAAGAAGCCAATCAGATTTCAGAAGTACCCACAGTAGGTTTAGAGCTGTAATGAGGAATGGCTATGGAACCCCCGAGGTGGTCAGAGATGTGGATTGGTGGCATAAATGCCAGCATCTGAAGAGTTAAGAACCTGACAGCTAATGCCGGTCCAGAAGTCAGAAATCCCATGTTCTGGCCCCAGATCTTCCCTTAAATTGGCTTAGATCCATGCTTCTCAAACTCTATGTGAAGGACTAATTTAAAAATTTTCCAATTCTTTTTGGACTGATACATGGTCCTAGTATACATAACTTACACACAGCTTGTGCCACATATGATTTACTGAGGGAATTAGATTACACTCAAACTGGTATGTAGTCTATTCAACGAGGTAAGTATACTGATCATGAGCTTAGATGTTACAGAAATGTAAAATTTCTGTGAATTTTTAAGTGTTTGTTCTCAACTTTTGATCTTACCTCTTTATGGACTAGTAACAAATCACTTATAGACTCACTGGAGATGATCTCTAAGGTATTTTCTACTCTGACAGTAAAATGCTGATGTGGGAGGGCCACTTATCTTTCAAGTACAGAAATGCTTCCTTTATGTATTGTTGGAGAGTGAGACTGAGACTGTGTATTAGGGAATTCCTCTGAGAATGGAAGCTTGAAATACTGGGTAAGAGGATGCTGATGGTCTTGCACCTTTTATTCCTCCTTCTTCCTTAGTATTGGAACTGATAATCTTTAGGGGAACTCATAGCTCCTGGAATAGAAACTACATTTCCCAGATTCCTTGCAATTGCTGCAGTTATGCGCTAAATTCTGGACAATAGGATGTAAGCAGAAGTGGTTTTTTCAGTGGGCTGGTTCAGGTTCTTGACTTCATCACACAAAATTTGAGAGCAAGTCCAAAGTGAAGGTAGGTAAAGAAGTTTATTGCAAAATGAAAATACACTCTGATAGTTTGGTCAGAGCAGACTGTTCTAGAATAAGACATTACCATCTGGCACTGAGGAAACTTCCTTTATGGGAATCTTGCATCATTATTCACAAAGGGATGGGAATGGGCGTTGTTGTTAAGTATATTGTGGGTGCTCTCCTGGATGTGCATGTGATATTGCTGTACATACTAGTACATATATCACGTCTCATTAACATTTTAATTCTCCACCCAGGGGTGTGTTTTTTATTATTATAGTGAGCATAGGCCAGCCCAAGGAGACTAATCATGGGTTTCTGTACTTGCGTGAATATGAGGATTTCCCTTCTGCTCTTTTACTCCCTTGTTGCAGGATGTTCTAGCCACAAATTCAGGGTGCAATTTGTGCACTGTTGAGCAGTTTGTTCTCTCCATTATTATAGCAAGTTTGTGCCCCTTTAAGAGAGGCTATGATCACCCTCTCTAAAGCTACCTTATTGTGACAACTTATGGGAAGCCTCCTGAAAGGAAAATAACTGGAATGTGGAAATAATTGCTTTATAGGTTTAGCTGCCTTGGGAATGGAGGCCATGTAAAACACAGCAACAGGATAGATGGAACCTTGATACCTTCCACCACAGCCTAGTGTATATGTGGGAAAGGTGAATTTAAAGCTACATTCAGAACTTTAAGTGTTTCATTTGTGAATTTTGTCTTTGTGGGCACTTTGGAGCATTAAAGTGATTCATTTGTGTATTTGGGTGTTTTTAAGCAGAGTAATGTTGTGACTTTCAATATTAAATCTTAAATATTAGGAAAATAAGTCAGACAACACTGTGAAAGATATATCAGATGGAGAAAAGAATGGAAAAGCAGGTAGTAATATACTGCAGTCTATTATATACTACAATCTACTACAGCATAGATGAGAACATGACACAGGCATCGGCTGTGAGGAAGGGAGATGCATGTGAGACACGGTTTTACAGAAACAAAGAGACTTGGGTATTGGGCAGGTATGTGGGATAAAGGAAAGTGAGGAGTCACATAGTTTCAACATAGATGATGGTACTTTTAACTGATATTGAACTCAAAAAGCAAAGTTTAGGGAGAAAGGTGATTTTAGTAACTTGGGGAAAGCTGAGATAATGCCCATAAAACATGAAGGTTTAATGGTCATGCAAATGTTTTGTCAATTTCTATAATCTGCTCCTGAGGGCATGTTTTTCTTTTTTCCTGTAGTGTCCCTAACAAATGGTGTTAATGACAAAGTAATTTACTAATTGAAAGTTCTCGGAGGAGATGGGAGTTGGAAGTCAGTGATATATGTATAATGCTCAAGGCTGTGAGAGCTGGTGAAATGAACAATCATGAGCAGAGGTAAAAAGAGAATTTAGGAACCTTAGGAAATCTCCTCCTTTAGGAATAAAGAGGAAAACTAGTGAAAGGATGTTTCAGAAGGGGTGACCAGACAAAAATGTGTTCAAGAAAACAGAGTTTCAAGAATGAGATGTTGGTGAGTTATATTAAATGCCACCAAAGAGCAAGTTTCATAGAAACTAAGGTCAATGAATTTGGAATTAAGAGGTTGACAGTGATAATTGAGACAGCAATTTCTAGAGTGGTGATTCTTACACTTTAGAATCATCTGGAGGGCTTGTTTAACACAGAATACTGGACCACACCCACACTCCATCCTCCTATTCTGATTCAGTAAGCCTGGGAAATTTGCATTTTTAACGAGTTACCAGGTAATCCTGCTGTTGCTGGTCCAGGACTATACTTGAAGTATCACTGCTGTAGAGCACCAAGAATGGAAGAGTTGTTGGACAAAAAGAAAAAGAAGAAGAAGAAGAGGAGGAGGAGGAAGGAGGAGAACGAGAAGCGGGGAGGAGGGAGGGGATGGGGGGAGAGGGATGGGGAGGGGGAGGGGGAGGAGGGAGAAGGAGGGGGAAGGGGATGGGGATGGGGTGGGGGGGGGGGGGGAGAGGGAGGGGGAGGCAGAGGAGAAGGAGAGCCCACTCTACTCACTAATTAAGACTTCATCACCTACTCATGATGCAAGCAACAGAATAGATTTTTCTTAAATACTCGGAGCTCAAGAACTTTTGCCAAGACACACAACGTCTTTTAACTTCTGTTTTCTGTTCTGTATAAATAGGGGTAATAATAAAACTTGCCTCTACTCATTGCTCTTAGGAGTAAAAGAAATAATATTCCAGGGATATGATAGCATTCACTTCAGCATTTGGTTCTCAAATAATTGTGGAATCTGAGCATATATATTATTTATCCAAAGATGAAATAGCTTACACAAATTAATGTATTTGATTATAATAACTGCCTATAGAAACTTGCTGCAGCCCTCCAAAAGGTGTCTTTATAATTAGCACTCTAATGCCATCTATAAATTAAAAATTCAGCAAATACACAAGACATGATGACTATTTTCAGAGACAATGGAATTTTATAGTACATGCCACAAAACTTTTTCCTTCTTTCTTTTTTAACATGTGCTGTTTAAAAACTTCTGTCTCCTGAAATACTATGCTCTGGTATTTTTTTAAATAAACATTTTAATTAATTGCTTATCGTTTATTTTATTAATGTGATGAGTGAATATAAATCACTAAAACATGTTTGAGGAAAGACTATGAAAATCCATTTAATAAAAAAGTGAATGTTTGCTAAAGAATTTATCTGGATGCCAAAATAAACACTGTCAATATTTTTCATTAAACAAATCAAGTATATATTTAAGTCATACTAGGTTTAAATAATTAAACCCCACAAGGATAGGTAAATAAACCAGGATTTTGAAAAACTGAATATAAATGATTTTAACAAATAATCTAATCCAGTAATTGTCTTTAGCCAGGGAGTGGTTATTGAATGAGTTTTGTTTGTTTGTTTGTTTGAGACAGAGTTTCGCTCTGTGGCCTAGGCTGAAGTGCAGTGGTGTGATCTCGGTTCACTGCAAGCTCCGCCTCCCAGGTTCACGCCATTCTCCTGCCTCAGTCTTCTGAGTAGCTGGGACTACAGGCACCCGCCACCACGCCTGGCTATTTGTTTGTTTGTTTGTTTTAGCAGAGATAGGGTTTCACTGCGTTAGCCAGGATGGTCTCGATCTCCTGACCTTGTGATCCGCCTGCCTCGGCCTCCCAAAGTACTGGGATTACAGACATGAGCCACCGCTCCCAGCCTGAATGCTTTATTTATGGTATAGAACAATAATATTTTTAAGTGTTCCTGAATTTTGAGATAAGGAAAATACTATCTATGATAATATTGGTTTTATATAATTTTCTGAGGGTTTAAATTAGATAACATAGACAAACAGAATACTTGGAACAGAGTACATATCCTAATAATAACAATAATAAACATAATAGCTATTACTATTTTTGTCTGAAATTGCAGCCAAATCATTACTCTATTAGCCCAGTTTAATCACTAGTACATCACCATATAGTAGATATTATCCCTAGACTCATTTTACAGGTGAGGAAATTAAGCCTTAGAAAAGTGAAGTAGCATCCTAAGCAACACAGCTAATTTGTAGTGAAGCCTGTGTTAGAACCCAGGCTCTCTTGCTCCAGAGTGCCTCCTCCCTACATAACCATTACGGTATACATGTTTCAACCCTCCATGTGTTGGTGTGTACAGTATGCATGACTCTAACAGAACTGTTAATGAGGGGAAGGAAAATACTGAATATGTATCCAACACATCTAATTTTAATTCTAAGGGTTTAATTACAAAACATGCTGAAGTTAACTTGAATACAGTAAATGTGTCTCAATGGAGATTGTGATCATGTAGAGAGTTACCAAAACATGCCAAATAAAATTCTACACATATTTTTCCACATTTTTGCAATTGTGAATTGTGCTGCTATAAATATGCATGTGCAAGTATCTTTTTCATGTAATGACTTCTTTTCCTCTGGGTAGATATCCAGTGGTGAGATTGCTGGATCAAATGACGGTTCTACTTTTCGATCTTTAAGGAATCTCCACACCATTTTCCATAGTGGCTGTACTAGTTTACATTCCCACCAGCAGTGTAGAAGTGTTCCCTGTTCACATCCATGCCGACATCTATTATTTTTTGGTTTTTTGATTATGGCCATTCTTGCCAGGAGTAAGGTGGTTTCACATTGTGGTTTTGACTTGCATTTCCCTTATCATTAGAAATGTTGACCATTTTTCATATGCTTGTTGGCCATTTGTGTATCTTCTTTTGAAGACGTCTATTTATGTCCTTAGCCCACTTTGTGATAGGATTCTTTGATTTGTTTCTTGCTAATTTGTTCGAGTTCATTGTAGATTCTAGGTATTAGTCCCTTGTCACAACTGCAAAAATGTGGAATCAACCCAAATGCCTGTCAATCAACAAGTGGATAAAGAAACTGTGGTACATGTATATATGATGGAATACTACTCAGCCATAAAAAGGAATGAATTAATGGTATTCACAGGAACCTGGATGGGATTGGAGACTATTTTTTTATTTTTTTATTTTTTATTTATTATTATTATACTTTAAGTTCTAGGGTACATGTGCATAACGTGCAGGTTTGTTACATATGTATACTTGTGCCATGTTGGTGTGCTGCACCCATCAACTCGTCAGCACCCATCAACTCGTCATTTACATCAGGTATAACTCCCAATGCAATCCCTCCCCCCTCCCCCCCCCCCCCCTCCCCATGATAGGCCCCAGTGTGTGATGTTCCCCTTCCCGAGTCCAAGTGATCTCATTGTTCAGTTCCCACCTATGAGTGAGAACATGCGGTGTTTGGTTTTCTGTTCTTGTGATAGTTTGCTAAGAATGATGGTTTCCAGCTGCATCCATGTCCCTACAAAGGACACAAACTCATCCTTTTTTATGGCTGCATAGTATTCCATGGTGTATATGTGCCACATTTTCTTAATCCAGTCTGTCACTGATGGACATTTGGGTTGATTCCAAGTCTTTGCTATTGTGAATAGTGCCGCAATAAACATACGTGTGCATGTGTCTTTATAGCAGCATGATTTATAATCCTTTGGGTATATACCCAGTAATGGGATGGCTGGGTCATATGGTACATCTAGTTCTAGATCCTTGAGGAATCACCATACTGTTTTCCATAATGGTTGAACTAGTTTACAATCCCACCAACAGTGTAAAAGTGTTCCTATTTCTCCACATCCTCTCCAGCACCTGTTGTTTCCTGACTTTTTAATGATCGCCATTCTAACTGGTGTGAGATGGTATCTCATTGTGGTTTTGATTTGCATTTCTCTGATGGCCAGTGATGATGAGCATTTTTTCATGTGTCTGTTGGCTGTATGAATGTCTTCTTTTGAGAAATGTCTGTTCATATCCTTTGCCCACTTTTTGATGGAGTTGTTTGTTTTTTTCTTGTAAATTTGTTTGAGTTCTTTGTAGGTTCTGGATATTAGCCCTTTGTCAGATGAGTAGATTGCAAAAATTTTCTCCCATTCTGTAGGTTGCCTTTTCACTCTGATGGTAGTTTCTTTCGCTGTGCAGAAGCTCTTTAGTTTAATGAGATCCCATTTGTCAATTTTGGCTTTTGCTGCCGTTGCTTTTGGTGTTTTAGACATGAAGTCTTTGCCCATGCCTATGTCCTGAATGGTACTACCTAGGTTTTCCTCTAGGATTTTTATGGTATTAGGTCTAACATTAAAGTCTCTAATCCATCTTGAATTAATTTTCATATAAGGAGTAAGGAAAGGATCCAGTTTCAGCTTTCTACTTACGGCTAGCCAATTTTCCCAGCACCATTTATTAAATAGGGAATCCTTTCCCCATTTCTTGTTTCTCTCAGGTTTGTCAAAGATCAGATGACTGTAGATGTGTGGTATTATTTCTGAGGACTCTGTTCTGTTCCATTGGTCTATATCTCTGTTTTGGTACCAGTACCATGCTGTTTTGGTTACTGTAGCCTTGTAGTATAGTTTGAAGTGAGGTAGCGTGATGCCTCCAGCTTTGTTCTTTTGACTTAGGATTGTCTTGGAGATGCGGGCTCTTTTTTGGTTCCATATGAACTTTAAAGTAGTTTTTTCCAATTCTGTGAAGAAACTCATTGGTAGCTTGATGGGGATGGCATTGAATCTATAAATAACCTTGGGCAGTATGGCCATTTTCACGATATTGATTCTTCCTATCCATGAGCATGGTATGTTCTTCCATTTGTTTGTGTCCTCTTTTATTTCACTGAGCAGTGGTTTGTAGTTCTCCTTGAAGTGGTCCTTTACATCCCTTGTAAGTTGGATTCCTAGGTATTTTATTCTCTTTGAAGGAATTGTGAATGGAAGTTCATTCATGATTTGGCTCTCTGTTTGTCTGTTACTGGTGTATAAGAATGCTTGTGATTTTTGCACATAAATTTTGTATTCTGAGACTTTGCTGAAGTTGCTTATCAGCTTAAGGAGATTTTGGGCTGAGACAATGGGGTTTTCTAAATAGACAATCATGTCATCTGCAAAGAGGGACAATTTGACTTCTTCTTTTCCTAACTGAATACCCTTAATTTCTTTCTCTTGCCTGATTGCCCTAGCCAGAACTTCCAACACTATATTGAATAGGAGTGGTGAGAGAGGGCATCCCTGTCTTGTGCCAGTTTTCAAAGCGAATTTTTCTAGTTTTGGCCCATTCAGTATGATATTGGCTGTGGGTTTGTCATAAATAGCTCTTATTATTTTGAGGTACGTTCCATCAATACCGAATTTATTGAGCGTTTTTAGCATGAAGGGCTGTTGAATTTTGTCAAAGGCCTTTTCTGCATCTATTGAGATAATCATGTGGTTCTTGTCTTTGGTTCTGTTTATATGCTGGATTATGTTTATTGATTTCCAAATGTTGAACCAGCCTTGCAACCCAGGGATGAAGCCCACTTGATCATAGTGGATAAGCTTTTTGATGTGTTGCTGAATCCGGTTTGCCAGTATTTTATTGAGGATTTTTGCATCGATGTTCATCAGGGATATTGGTCTAAAATTCTCTTTTTTTGTTTTGTCTCTGCCAGGCTTTGGTATCAGGATGATGTTGGCCTCATAAAATGAGTTAGGGATGATTCCCTCTTTTTCTATTGATTGGAATAGTTTCAGAAGGAATGGTATCAGCTCCTCCTTGTACCTCTGGTAGAATTCAGCTGTGAATCCATCTGGTCCTGGACTTTTTTTGGTTGGTAGGCTATTAATTATTGCCTCAATTTCAGAGCCTGCTATTGGTCTATTCAGGGATTCAACTTCTTCCTGGTTTAGTCTTGGAAGAGTGTAAGTGTCCAGGAAATTATCCATTTCTTCTAGATTTTCCAGTTTATTTGCATAGAGGTGTTTATAGTATTCTCTGATGGTAGGTTGTATTTCTGTGGGGTCGGTGGTGATATCCCCTTTATCATTTTTTATTGCGTCAATTTGATTCTTCTCTCTTTTCTTCTTTATTAGTCTTGCTAGCGGTCTGTCAATTTTGTTGATCTTTTCAAAAAACAAACTCCTGGATTCATTGATTTTTTGGAGGGTTTTTTATGGGAATTGGAGACTATTATTCTAAATGAAGTAACTCAGGAATGGAAAACCAAGCATCATATGTTCTCATTCATAAGTGGGACCTAAACTGTGAGGATACAAAGACATAAGAATGATACAGTAGATTTTAGGGACCCATAGGGAAAGGGTGGGAAGGGGGTGAGGGATAAAAGACTACAAATAGGGTTCAGTGTACACTGCTTGAGTGATGGGTGCATCAAAATCTCACGAATCCCCACTAAAGAACTTACTCGTGTAGCCAAATACCACCCGTTCCCCCAAAAAACCTGTGGAAGTAAAAACAAAATTCTACACATATTTTTCAAATAATATTTCTGATAAAGGTCTTGCATCTAAAATACACAAAGAACTCTTACAACTGAATAATAAAAAGACAACCCAATTTAAAACTGGGCGAAAGATCTGAACAGACATTTCTCCAAAGAGGATATACAAATAACCCATAACCACATGAAAAGATGTTTGACATCACTAGCCACTAGGGAAATGTAAATCAAATCTGCAATGATATAACACTTCACACCACTAGGATGGCTATGATCAAAAAGTCAGATAATAACAAGTACTAGTGAGGATGTGGTGAAATTGGAACCCAAGCAATGCTGGTGGGAGTATAAAAGAGGGTGTGACCATGTTAGAAAACAGTCTGGCAGTTCCTTAAATGATTAAACATACAGTCGTCATATGAGTCCACAAGTTGACTTCTAAATATATACCCAAGAAAGAAGAAAACGTATGTTCACCCAGAAACAAATGTAAAATTTACAGCAGCATTATTCATAATAGGCAAAGGGTAGAAACAACCCAAATACTAACTGGTGAATGGATGAATAAATGTGGTATATCCACACAATGGAATATTATTTGGCCATAAAAAGGAATAAAGTACTGATACATGCTACAACATTGACGAGCCTTGAAAACTATTCTGCTAAGGGAAAGGAGCCAGTCACAAAATACCATATATTACATGCTTCTATTCTTATGCAATGTCCAGAACAGGCATATCTATAGAAACAGAAAGTGGATTAGTAGTTACCTAGGGTTGGAAGAGATTGAGGGAGAGTGGGGAGAGATGATAGTTAAGGCATACAGGGTTTCTTTCTGGGGTGGTTAAAATGTTCTAAAATTGACTGTAATGATACTCACATATATCTGTGAATATGTTAAAAACATTAAATTCACTTTGGATGAGTCAATTGTATGATACGTGAACTATATCTCAGTAAAAGTGTTTTAAAAATAAAGTGTGTGTGCATGCATTTGTGTGTGTGCACGCATGCATTGGGGCAGAGGGGTGTTTGTGTGCATACTTAAAAATATGATTAATGAAGAGGAATAGGTCCAGATGGCACCAAACACTTCATAGCAACATAATTAAAACATGAAATTGTGTTAACAAATAATTTTTTTACAAATAAACCATGTTTTTAAGATTCTTAATGTTTCATTTTAAGGCATTATCTACTGACTTTCAACACTGGGTCGGGGGGAAATTAGTTCTCTCTCACACCTCTTCTTTCTCTCCCTCATCACTCACTTGCAGACTTCCCATCTCCCCTCCTCAGATATAGTTACATCACAATTTTACTTAGATCTGTATTAGTATTTGCATTAATATAACTATGGAAATGGTATTGCAGGTGAGCTTATTTGATACCTAAATGTCAAATCCTCTCTTCAATATATTCAGACACATTACACTTTCTACTAGGTTTGCATCTCAGAGTCTTTTGACCTGTTCTAATCTGTCCTAGTTACTCTCTAAGCACAGTTCTGGTTCTGGGATCTAAGGGAGTCCTGGGGAGTTTCTTTTTCTCTCTCTGTTCTTGGATTTCTGTCATCTGGACTCAGTGTTTTCTATTTCTTGGTGTACTATTTGATTTGGTGGAATACCTCTTTCCATAGCTTCTTGATAAAGTACACACACTGAGTAAAAATGTTCAGAGCTTGAATGTTTTAAAATGTATTTGTTTTACTCTTGCGTTGTTTATTCCTGCAAAAACTATTAGTTTTGCTGATATTGAATTTCAGGTGAAAATCCATTTTCCTCCAAATTTATTATATCAATTTTTAAAGTCATTAAATCCATTATTTGTATCAGTTTTCCTCTAGCTTCCATCTTGCTGTAGATAAATCTGATTTTCTGATTTTTGATTCTTTGGATGTAACTTGTTATTTCCTACTGGAAGTCCTATAATTTCTTTCTTCCCAGTGTCTTAAAATTTCATGGTGACATATCTTGGTGTAGATCTTTTTAAAATTTATTATGTTGAACATTAGATGGGCTGCTTTCAATCTAGAATCGCAAGTCCTTCAGATACAAAAAATTTTTTGAAATTACCTGGTAGATTTTCCCCTTAGCTTTGTATCTTTTTTCTTTTTTTTCTAAAACTTCTTTTGTTTAACTGTTGGACTTCCTAAACTGACCTTTTATTTTATTTATTTATTTTTTACTTTTTCTTTCATATGTTACCTAGTCCTTATGCTCTACATTCTTGGAAATTTCTTCAAATTTACTTCCATTCCTTCCATATAGTTTTCATTTCTGCTATCATATTTTATTTGTGAAGAGTTCTTCCCTTTTCCCCTGAATGTTTCTTTAAAAAAATCCTTCTGTTTTGCCTTAAAAATGCACCATCTTTTATCTCTCACTTCACTGTAGACTAATAGCCTTCATATTTCAAGATTAGATCATGTAACATTGCAGAAAAGAGACTGATATAAATTACTCTAGAAGATATATGACCAAATTGAAATTTCAACTGAAACATTTAACACTTTCTATAAATAATAAGCAATATATTTTCACTTACCTTATCTTCTCTGCAACTATTAATAGATTTTGTAAAGTTTTCACCTCACTATACTGCTTATTCTAAGATGCTCTTCTTCTAGATTTACTTTGGTTAATGTGTTTTATAACAGAGACTTTCCCTGGGTGTCTGGGTACGATCCAGCAGCTAGATATGGTCTCATGGGACCTGAAGAAACTCTGGCTTCTGGGGTGGCTGTGTAAAGGGGCTAGGTAGTACACCCAGAAGTGCTGGGAAACTAAAGCCTCTTGTGGCAATCTTTGACCGATAGATAGGAACCAGAAATGAGTCAGCACATAATTGCTCACATCCCCCCATTTCCTCCCAACAACAGGCTCTTTTTTTCAAATTACTGTGATTATATGTGTTCTTCCTGAAGAAATACCATGTGACCAATTATTCAGCCTGTGATTTCCTGAGGAGTTATGGTGAATTGACAATGCATTTGCTTTCCTTTTTTTCTGCCTCAGTTTTCCCTTTGTCTGGTTTCACTGGGATTGTATTATCCAAAAAAGTGGCAACATATAAGCTTTGCTTCAGGATCTGTTTTCTAGAGTAAACCTCCTCATATGTTAATGTTCATAAAAATTACCTGAGTAATTCAATGAAGTACAGATTCTGATTCAATACCCTTGGGCTGGGGACTGAGATTCTGTGTTTCTAACAAGCTCCCAAGTGATGCCATGTAGCTGGTCTGTGGATCACATTTTGAGTTACAAAGCTGTAAGAAACACAGTATAAGGCAATTGGTATAGAAGTGTCATGGTACTAACCCCCAGTATGCTTTACTATATTAATATGCTTTAATATGTTGTTAAAGCTGTTACATATGGTTAATTTGGCTGAGGTACAGGTGAGTGACATAGCATTAGAACATGGTATCTCCTGAACTTGAACATTATCAGAGAAAACAATAATTATAAGGATTGCAGTGTTGGATGGCTGCTTCTGACATCAACAGAAGCCTTGCAAAAAAAATATATATATATATAGGCTTAAGACAGCTAACTGATAACCTATGCCATGCTGTGACAGTCAGAGGACCTTATGGCAATTTTAACAAAACTTTCATCTCCTGCAACTGCATGACTGACTGGGCTGAAATTCAGTCCCTCGATCTGTTTATAAGATGGCAAGTCTGTAAAAAAAAAAAAAAAAAAAAAAAAAAAAAAACTAAATGTGCAGCCTCAATAGTTCCTTTGTGTCTAAATGAGAGTTCTGGTAAGGAAGAGTTCTGAGAATTGGGATACAGATACTTGGGTGAATATGCCTGAGAGCTATTAACCCCCAATTTTCCTGAATCCCTTGGCCATTGGAAGCAAGTCCTTGCCAGGTGTAACCAGTATGTGTAACCCTTTGCCAGGCCTTGGAGACTATGTGATTACTTCGAGTAAGTCGATGCCTCAGAAGATGATGTTCATGGTCATTAAGATCTGTCCCCACCATATTTCATTGCTTCCAGACAGTAACTGGGGTTAGGTGCCAGCATAGCCTAAGCAGGGAACTGATTCAGAAGAAACAATTACTTACCAACAGGATTGAAGAAACAGGATGTGTGTGTGTGTGTGTGTGCATACACACACATATACATGTATGTGTGTATATATATACATGAATACACACACACACACACACACACCAGCAGGAAAATAGGAATACATGCAGGATGGGATCTTGAGGGGGTTAACTAGGGTGAGGTGCAGCATATGGGTTGGGTAAGAGAGAATTCATAGGGATT
This sequence comes from Macaca thibetana thibetana, assembly GCF_024542745.1. Taxonomy (NCBI): domain Eukaryota; kingdom Metazoa; phylum Chordata; class Mammalia; order Primates; family Cercopithecidae; genus Macaca; species Macaca thibetana. Next base: position 81,941,497 of record NC_065581.1, read on the forward strand.
TCACACAATTCAGTGTTCTAATGAGTATGTCTCTAGCTAGTCTTAATAATTTGTTGAGATAACTCCTTGAAGTTTGGATATGCAGTGGCCTACAGTAAGTAAGGTAGTAATGTCAGAACTTTTTTTCCAGAGTATTGAAGAAACGTCAGAAGGCTCAGTGTGGTGGAAATCTTAGAACTGAATTTGCACATGGGACCCCTGACCATGTTCCTGAGAGGCAAGAGGGAAAAATCCATTATCTAAAGCAGTAAGCACTGGTGAAGGGAACCCCCAAAATCTTTGAGATCTTTGGCTGTGGTTGTCCTCTGAAGGTCACAGAACTTGGATCCCAATATCAATGGCGATGGTGTTATTATATAACCGCTGAGGCTGGTAGCAGCATTAGTTATCAGAGGTAAAAGGGACATGATGGCTATAATTGGCAGTAAGACAAGAGTAGCAATCAGTGAACCTTGACCACAGATCTGTGTTGATGGCTAATAGATTATAAGTTTCTTAGAACCAAGAGAGAGGGGAAGTTGACTTGAGTGTTTCTTGATTTGTATAACAAAAATAATTGATATCTAAAAAGCAGACAGCCGACATCAGTTATAGCCATGGAAAAATCATTACCTATACCCTTCAGTTTCCAGACTGGGTATAGTTCACAGCACCAGAGTCTAGTGAAAAAGGGACTATTCCTCTTGGAAAAACAACCTGAAGTGTCAACTCAGATACATATGATAAATATATACAGGTCTTTTTCTCAAAGACTCCGTGAACAGGGTAATTTTACTCTGGGAAAAAATGGAACATCCAGACTTTTTGAAGACTGCAAGATACGGTGGCTGAGCTGACACTCATAATAGGAGATCTGAACCATGCTGGTTCTCTGGGTAGAGTGGAGATTTATGACGTTCAGATACTATATGGACTGGAAATGTAATGTGTGTGTGTGTGTGTGTGTTAGTGGTGGTGAGTATTGTTAGCTTCATTTTCAGCTACTACAGCATCAAGACACTTGGTATGCAGCTATTAATTTGGGGAATGCTTTCCTTTGATCTCCAGCAGTAGGAAGAAATAATAGCAATTTCATTTACATAGCAAAGATAGTATTTCACCTTCCCTACTTTCTTTCACAGTTGTTAGACCTGAATTGCACTCTCTCAATGCTTATTCCTGTTCTTCTTCCTTTTATCCACCACAAGCATTTTCCTTAATACATAAATTGAACAAACAATACCATCTTGGAGTGGTAGAAAGTATTTCTTGAATGATGATACAAATTAATATAAGGTGGAAGTAGGATTTATCCATTCCCAGTAGTCCATTTATGGAATTTCTGTTTCCCTGACCTGCCTCTTTAGGCTCTGATGAGTTAGAGTTCCTGGGTCACAGATGGTAGTGACTTCTTCTAGGAGACAAAGTCAGATCCATTGACCTGAAAGCTGTAATTATTACCTGGCCATTTTTTATTAAGCATAACTAGACCAACAAAGCCTGGGATAGTTAATTCTGATTATCATTAGGACCTTGGGTTGTGATTACAAATTTGGGGGCATGGAATAATTATGTCTGATAGCCAAAGGACTCACTAGGTTGTCTACTGGTGTGCTTCTGTGGCCAGCGATAAAGGGCAATTCCATCAACCATAACAGTATAATTGAAGGCTTTGACTCCTCAGGAATGATTGTCTAATTCCGGTAAGTCAACACAATGCCAGCCAAGGATGAGGGAAGTTTAGAATGAGGTAGAGTAGGGAGCTAATTATTAATTATTCCTACAGGAGCAACTGCAGCATTAAGGATCAAAGTTTAGCTCAGCATTAAGGATTAAGCATCCGCTGTAATGGCCAGTGAAATCTCCTAAAGAGACCAATTCTACTGGTCTCTTTACCACTTGCCATTATACCTGAGGTGCTACTCAGAACATTTTAGGTGTTCAATAAATGCTTGTTGAAGAACAAAAGATATAAAATCAGCAATTTGCTTCTACTCATGATGGCAGCCCCTAAACAGACTTTCCTAACAGCTTTCCTGTCCTTAGTGTAAATGATATGCTATACTTCTAATAGTAAATCATTAATTTGGGGTTTTGCTATAAGTTACTCTCATGACCTTCACTTGTGTAAGTTTTCCAAAATTCTGATCACTAGAAAAATTGTTTGATCACTGATGTTCCAATATAAAGCTTTGACAAACTAAATATATTAGAATATAAAGGCTGTCTGAACATCTTTTGTCTCCTCCAGGTCTTCTCTAAGTTTGAGAGAGCCTGGGCTGTTTTTGACACTTGCAGTGTATTAGACAATAAACATTACATGGAGTTAAAATAACCGTAGTATATTTTAAATGTGTACAAGGAATAAAATAATGTTTTTATCTCTCAAAGTAAAACTTATTATATATAATTATTATAATTCCCTTTTTATCATAGGTTGTCAAAAGTCTGAATATGAGGCCCATCATGAATGTGGGACTGGCACAAATGGATCTCGAGGTTCCACTCCACTGAGTTTGACCCTGTTCAACTCATAAGAATTTTAACTTGTTGACACTTTAAAGCATTTTTCAATGACTCTTTTATACTTCTGAGAAATAGTTCTGCACTTCCATAAAGTGCACCTGGAAATATTGGTACATTTTGAATAATAGCTTTCATATTTCAAAATTAGATCTGATAACTTACTCTATGAAAGAATGAGAAAAACAGAAACTCAGCTAGAAGAAATTGTATAACATGCAGTTTAGGTTGATATACATAAAACTATGCATAGGTAATAAGTGATATCATACCACTTAAGGGGATATTTTTGGAAATAAATACTATTCCTTTTATTAAGTTTAAATAAATGTTACATACATAGGCAGCAGCAAAAGTATTTATCAGTGGGAGCTTTTTAAGTGTGGGTTGGTGATATGGTTTGGCTGTATCCCCACCCACCCAAATCTCATCTTGAATTCCCATATGTTGTGGTAGGGACCCAGTGGGAGATAATTGAATTATGGGGGGAAGTCTTTCCTGTGCTGTTCTCATGATAGTGAATAAGTCTCAAGAGATCCGATGGTTTTAAAAATGGGAGCTTCCCTGCACAAGCTCTCTCTCTCTCTCTCTGTCTGCTGCCATCCATGTAAGATGTGACTTACTCCTCCTTGCCTTCTGCCATGATTGTGAGGCCTTCTCAGTCACATGGAATTGTATGTCTATTAAACCTCTTTCTTTTGTAAATTGACCAGCCTTGGGCAGTTGGTATAAATAAGCCTTGGAATCTTCTAGAACTAAATGTTTTGCAATAATCTTTGAGTGTGCCCATGATCACAAAATTGAGTAATATAGATATGGGGACCACAGAATCTTGTTGTGGACATGGAATCAGGATATGGCAAGGGTATGCATCTTTCTTTTGAGTATAAACAGTTGAATGTCCTTCTGGCTGTCAGATTTCAAATCCTACCACTACTATTTGTAGAGCAGAATATTTTGGCAGGCACCGTGTTATAAATGTTGACTTAAGACTCCTCATGAATGGTTATTCTTTCTCATTTATCACTCTATCCATAATGCTGAAGACACAAATAAGAGCTTGACAATTATTGATGGCAATGTTATAAAATGAATATGCTACCACATTTGATCCTCACACTGACCCCGTGAGATATGTGTTATAAACAATTCTATAGATGAGCAGCTAAGGTCAAGTAGCTAGTAACTAGTAGACTTACTAGCTACTGAATCTTAACTTGTAGGCAGATAGAATTTGGGATCAATTATGCTGAGATGTCCAGAGGGCACAGTATTATGGCACAGACATTAGGAATTTGCTTGATGGACTTTACTTCCACATTAAAAAGTACATTACATAGAGAAGTGATATAAACACTCATTTGGGGTCAGAACAATGACTAAGTGGGCAGCTCTGATCCTAAGTGTTCAGGATATTGTTATTCCATAGTATATATTCTATATGAGCCTCTATATGAGCCTCTGGGAGAGGCATGTATATATTGTTTTTCATTTGAATGCCTGTTCTGTTTTCTTAGAAACCTGAGCCAATACTTTCCTGAGTAACTGGAAAGTGTTTAAATTGTATTTTACTTGCTTTTCTATCTTTTTTCCCATCTAGAATCATATATTCAAGACCAAAGATCATATGTCATGAGAAGCAGCATGATAAGATGGAAGCAGCTGAATGCATAAAACTGAGATGAAATAATTTGTCCAAAGTTGCACATTTGGTAAGTCGTGGAGCCTAGATAAGAATCTAGGTTAGTGTGTTTCAAAAGCTGGTAATATTCTCACTTCCTTCCTTCATGTCCCTGAACAATGATAAAAGATCCAACTATGTGAAGTTGTTTGGTCCTAACATGTAGTTGGATCCTTTCTGCTCTGGTAGAGACATATATCTGAATTTATTGATGTCTCATATTTTTATACTTTGAACCTGGGGAAAGCAAATCAGGCAGTGGAAACAGGTATAAAAGAGTAACCAACATATTATTAGCTGCTGTGCACAGATGTTTAAACAGTTAATTATTTATGTTAATTGTGCTGTAATTCTTTCCTGTATGTGGTGCATGCAGATCTTGGTTGTAGCTTTGATTGCAGCAGGTTCTTCTAGATGGTGAAATCAGACTTGTATGGCTTGAGAATTAATATAAGATCTAACCTAAGATAGATGCAAGATCTGCAACTGACCTAACTGCCATGACAGAATTTTCTCACTGGGCACATGACAGATGTAGTCCTCTGGAGCCTGGTAAAATGATGCTTTAAGCTTGGAGTAAAAAGTGGCATCACCTAAAGGGACCCTTGACAGATGAAGCAGGTGTGAGGCTCCAGCGTACCCCAGGCCCTCAGGGAACACACTGTCCTACAAGTTAATCAATAATTCTGCTGTTGATAACTCTTCTGACCTCCTGTGGACACATCTGTGGAGATGATATGTGCCAAGAAGTCCACCTGGAATCAACTGAAAGCCAATGTTTCAGTCTGGGTGCGGAGTAGTAAGCAAAGAGACTGGTCCTTGCTGGGTGGTCTGGAGTAGGATGTTGCTCCACTTCAAAAGAATGAGCTGGAAAATTGCCTACATACACATTCATGAAACAGTCTAATGTGTTCTGGAGGAAATCGCTCATAAAGTGCTGCATTCTAAGGATCTGGTATATAATCCAAGCATCACACTGGAACATTTAAATTTATTTTATCATTTATTCCTTTATTTAGCAAGTATTTACAGACTACCAAGCATGTGTCAGGCACTATCCTAAACCATTGAGGCTCAAAGATAAATGCAACACAGTTTCTGCCCTCAAGGAGCTCTCAGTTGAAGAGGGAGACAGATACATTAAAATGTGGTTATAAAATAAGTGCAATATTGTTGGCAATTTTTAAATTGCAGAGGATATTGCTGGAGCACCAAGAAAGGACAACTAAACTAGTGTGGTGTGTAGATGAAGTTTCAGGGAAGTCTCCTGGTCAAGGAAGCTCTTGTGTTGGGTCTTAAAATAGAAGCTGTAGTGTATCTGGCACAATATAGGGAAAAGAACAATCCATGTAGAGGAACTTGGAGAAGCAAACCACCAAACACAAATGTGCCACTTTTGAGAATGTCATGAATTTTCTTGTTGATGGAGTGCAGTCAAGATGGATATAATGTGTCCAGAATGTAATCTTCCCTGTCGAAAAGCATAGCCAGGTTGTTCTCTTTCTTGAGTTCTTCCAAAAAAAAAAAAAAAAAGAAAAGAAAAGAAAAACAAAACAAAACCAAAAACTCTACAAAAAATGAAAGAGTCCTAATATTTGGTGTGATTTGCAAGTATTCATAATTTGAGTAATAAATCAGAGTTCAAGTGATGAAATTTCCATGTGTAATAATCATGACAACAGAATCATTCTCCACTCTGTTTCTGGATAAAGAAGCTTAAGGCTTGGAAAGAGGCACCTGCTTTCTGCAGGGAGAAGACTGCCAAATTAAGCAGAAATGTAATCAGGACCACTACCCTGGCATCTTTTTAATGGAGACACTAATCTCTGCCTTCCCTTCTGGTTTGTGCAATTGTTTTTGATTGACTGTCTTGGTCTGTGGGACAAGAACAGTTTCAGAGGTTTCCATTCAGTTTTCTCCACTATGATAGCTCTTACTCCACAGGCTGAGGACTCAACGTAGGGTAACTCCATCTGCCTAGTATGTCAATTCCAGTCATAAAATAGGGAACTGAGGAAATGACTGCTTGGTCCATAGACCTTATAAGCTAGATTTTAACCAGAACTCCATTTATTATCAGGCATCTGAAAGTTCCCTCTCTAAAAGGGGGCTATGATGATGCTTTGGGTCTCTGGGAATCAGTGTCAACTCAGACCTTATGTCTTGATATGTCTGGGTATTCCTCTTTTCCCAGTGTATCCAGTCACCCAAGTATATGAATATATGTCCCTTTGGGGAAGGACTAGGGAAATCATTATGGTATATGTTTATTGCAGTGTTGCAGTGTTCTTCTTCTAGGGACCCCTTCAAGTCAAGGGGTTTTGGATCTACAAATAGGCCCAACTCCAGAAACTGAGCAAGAGATTGTAACTTTTAATTAGGGTGACTGTCCTCAGCCTCCTGTTCTTCCATTCTTCCCTTTTTTCTTGTTGTAGAGGTTACACAGCACACTTTCTAGCTACTGGTCAGTTGTATAACTTGAGGATGTCATGTCCTATTAACCATCTTCACAATTCCCTGTGAGGCAAGACTCTTAGCTACTTCAACAACCTTGCAAGGGATTATGGTAATTGCACCTTCCTGGCTTCTGGTGATTAAACACACCCACCTAGCCTCTCTTACTTTCAGGCAACATCATCATCATGAATATTAATGAGTGACTGCCTTCCCTAAAGTCAGCCCTAGCCTTCTGAGGAGAGGTACCATGTACTTCTCAGTACTACTCCCTTCCATGCATTTTTAATGGCCTTAGTGAATGGTATGCTCTCCAGTCTTTATGTAGAACATAATCATCTAGTCTTACAATATATCCATTCCAGCACACACTCTTGCCTCAGCCTCCTTATATCTTCCTCTACCATAAGCCAAGGCAACTCAGGCATTTCCAGTGTTCTCAGCATTTGCCATAACTTTTTTCAAGCATCAAAGAGCTACTCTAGCAGTGAGTTTGTTGTATTACCTAGAATCTTTGCCAGAGTACTAAATATAATTCACCAAGAAAGTGTCCTCAAGCCAGTAAATTTTTTTGATTATTTAATCTTACATTTGGGATCCCTTGATATAGTACCTTTTACCAATCTGGGTCTAATTACAAACCATAAACTACAATGTAATATGAACAAAGGGTTTTTAAAGTAAAGAATTATTAAACTATGGTATAGGAATAACTATAAAGATATAAAAGTGACCCTAAAGTGATTCCTAGGGCTGAGGAAACATAATCCAAGGAAGGAAGATCTTGGAAAGAAGGTGTCCTCCCAAGGCCAGGGTTCAGACTTCAATGGAGGAGGTCTGGTCTGGATGGCTGTGGTCTGGATGGAGGAGGTGTGGTCTGGATGGCTGATATGTTTGCTGGTTTTTTGAGCCAGAGTTAGTCTGCTTTTGTCAGGTGGCAGAAAACAACCTTTTGGGGTATAGGTGAGCTGGGGCTGGTGGGTGAGTATGGAGAAGCGTTTAGGCCTCCATTGCCAGTGCAAGTTCTGGGGTGCACCAGTGTTGACAACAGGAAGACTGCAGTAAGATAGTCATTGGAAGGGCTGCAAAGTCATCAAGGGAAACTGTTCAGCTTCCGTATGCACTCTTGTATACACACAAGAATGTCCATGCAGTAACAAAACAACTCCATACTTCTTTCTAACAAGAGAGACCTATCCTTTTTGTAGGTGAAGAAGTTCTCTCATACTGTTACCCAAAATGAGATGACACACAGTTCCAACAGTCTCAGGAAACACTGCAGAACTGTTTTCAGAGTAACGCATCCAGGTGTCCCATCCAGTAGTTTAGGGTGTCCCAACCAGGGTTCTTAGCATAACAGACTCGCCTTGGGTGAAAGTTCAAGTGTCTCTGGAGCTCTGAGACTCAGCTATTGAAGCTCTAGGGTGTTGCTCAGCTGTGTCTACTCTTCCACTTCAGAGATAAGGGCCTCTTTTTAAGCTACCAAAGTGTTGTCCTGATTCTCACAGTTAGGTTTGAACTGTCTGTTAATGACTCACAGTTTCTCATCATCCACATATACGGTATCAAAACAACTTAGCCACCTCCATTATTATTTTTTGTACATTTTCTTTGTATTTATATTTTCCAAAATATTTTTCATGTAGTTTTATCATTTTATGGCTGAATTTGGAGGTAATTAGAACCTTTCTATGTTGAGCTTTCAACATATGATCATGGCATATCTCTCTATTTATGAAGGAATTTAAAACAGATATTTCAATATAACTTTATAGAACAACGAGAGACATATTATAGAACAATATATTCCGTAATATTGAAGTTCTATTCCATGAACATGTTATAACTCTCCATTATTTATGTATTTATTTTAATTTTTTTTTTTTTTTTTTTTTTTTTTTTTTTTTGAGACAAGGTCCTGCTCTGTCACCTAGGCTGGAGTACAGTGGCACAATCATGGCTCACGGTAGTCTCCACCTCCTGGGCTCAAAGGATCCTCCCACCTCAGTCCCCTGAGTGGCTGGGACTACAGGTGCGTGCCACCACACCCGGCTAATTTTTGCATTTTTTGCAGAGGTAAGGTTTCTCCATGTTGTCCAGGCTGGTCTAGAACTCCAGGGTCCAAGAAATCCACCTGCCTTGGCCTCCCAAAGTGCTGGGTTTGCAGGTGTGAACCATCATGACTGGCTCAGTTGTTGCTTTTTTTTTTTTTTTTTTTTGAGACGGAGTCTCGCTCTGTCGCCCAGGCTGGAGTACAGTGGCGGGATCTCAGCTCACTGCAAGCTCCGCCTCCCGGGTTCACGCCATTCTCCTGCCTCAGCCTCCCGAGTAGCTGGGACTACAGGCGCCCGCCACCTCGCCCGGCTAGTTTTTTGTATTTTTTTAGTAGAGACGGGGTTTCACCGTGTTAGCCAGGATGGTCTCGATCTCCTGACCTCGTGATCCCGCCCGTCTCGGCCTCCCAAAGTGATATTAAGAATCAGAATCAGATGGCAGTATGAGATAAGTAGTTTATTTGGCATTTGGAGTCAGATATACCTGGGTCTGAGTCTTAGTTTACTTAACCATAAGACTGGGTTACTACTAGTGTTTATCTCAGAAAGATCTGTGATAAGGACCAAGTAAGATAATGTACATAAAGCTCTTAGCACAAAACATAACACATCACACTCAATAGATTTTCCCTGTAAAGAAATTCAACATTTAAAGACTAGAACCATTTCACAACCATAAAGATCAAAGAAATGAGGGACTGGAAACAAGACAGATAAGCAGGGAGTCAGAATATTTCATTTGCTATATTCTGTTTCTTGGTGGTTTCATTTTGAAGATGGACAACTCATTATCTTTTGGTCTAAAAGACAGTTCTTTTATCTCAGCAACTGAATTTATAGGGAGATAGCAGTGAACAAGCTGATTAAAATCTCCATAATAAGGGAGCTTACATTATAGTGAGGTATGGCTGTGTGCTCCCTCATTTCTGCAGAAACCCTCTTTGCATCAGAGGAGCTCTCTGCAAAGATTAATTTAGCTGGAGCAGGAAGGCTGTGGTGGGTTTCTACAAGGGTAGGAGAGAGAAACATCATTCTTTGCAATACCCCTTGGGTTCTTTGTAAGAATTTTCTTCCTTCTCATAAACAGTGTAGTGGTCAAAAATGTAAGCCCTGCCCAGATTTGCACTTGCTTTCACCCACCAAAATGCTTTTGTATGTCCTGGGTAAATTACTGTACTAGGCTTCATCTGTCTCTCCAAATCTGTTCTCCAATCTTCACCCTGCTCTGCAGCCTGGAGGCTGGCCTCTAGGGACTGCATTACCAAGTTCTCTTTACCTCTGGTTTACAGTTGGGTTCAACTAATAGGAGATGCTTCAGGAGATTCAAGAGAGGAAGAAGAGAGGGAGGGGAGGGGAGTTATTCTCCCTGATGTCTGCCTTCCAGGCCACAGTTTGTCAACAACTGTGCCCTTGTCTCAAAGACTTCAGCTGCTGTTGACGGGTTTTGCAATGTTCCAGATTGGGACAGTAAGGACTTCCTAATGGTGCTATCCCTTCACCATTGCTTGCTGGTTTCCCTTAACCATTCCCACAATTTTGAAAATAGCCCTTCATTTAATTCTCTTTGTTTACCTCTTCTGAAGCTTCCCTCTGTTCCCTGCTGGGATGGATCCCATCAGGTATAATTATCTTTCATCTCTAAATCTATTTCCTAAGTATAGCACTTACATCATAGAATTTTTATGATGGTTAAGTGAGTTCATATAGGTAAAATTCTTAGCACAGTTCCTAAGACATAGCAAGTGTTCAGTGAATGTTAGCTGTCATTCTCATTACTGTTATCATGGTAATCATTTGTATTTAGGGCACAGACATAGGGACTGAGATAAAAATGCTGAGAGCTGGGCTTTTGACCAAAACCTCAGCTCAAGTCAGGATACTTGGCAACATCTAAGTGCAACCAAAAGTTGGGTTCCCTTAGGCCCATTATATGATAAATCTACCCTTGCCAATATTCCTGTGATTGATAAAACTCACAGCAGGATAGTTCTGATCATCATTATTTCTGAATATATGTATAAGATAATGGTTAGTGCCATTCATTTTTATGTATCCCTTGATGCAAATTAAGCTAATTTAGAGAAGAAATTCTTAATCAGTACCATGAGGTAGAGGAAAAAATTCTTTAAGCACATAAAAAGGCATTACTGCAACTTAGAGAAGCAAGGCTATTTCATCCAAGTTCTTGAATACAAAATATATTACAGTGAAAGAAAATACCAAAGACAAATAATGCAATTTGTCTACATAATCTTTGTAATCATTTTCATGACCTCACTGTGGCTTGGATCAGTTAATTTGGATATTTAGGAGATAATAGTCCTAATGAGACTGGATTGTAGATCTTATCTTCCTGTAAGCCTGATAGCATAGAGAAACATTCTGCTCCATAATTAAAAATTGTACTCATATCCTTATTGTCTGTGTTGCAAATGCGTGATGATGATTACAAGAGAAATGAAGAGAAAGTGGAGGGAGAATATGGTACCAATAAATTCCTGCTAGTGGGAAAAAACTCCAAGTGCATGTTTTTCCGAGAGTGGATAAATAGTATTATTTTCCTATGGAAAGGGCTAATTGTGTGTGTGTGTGTGTATGTGTGTGTATGTGTCTGTGTGTGTACATGCACGAATGGAATAAATTGTCATGCAAAGAAAAAGCAATGTAGTAAACATACAAGTTCTAGTAATGCACCACTAGTGTCTGTGTTAGTGTCCTAGGGCCATAATGAATTACCATAAGCTGAGTAGTTTAAAACAACAGAAATCTATTCTCTCACAGTTTTTAAGGCTAGCAGTCCAAAATCAAGGTATCAGCAAGGCCATGCTCTCCCTGAAAACCCCAGGGGGAGATCCATTTCTGTGCCCCCCTAGGTAATGGTAGTTGCCAGCAGTCTTTGGCTTTCCTTGGCTTATGTCAGCATAATCCAATTTCTGCCTCCACCTTCACATTTCTATCTTGCCTCTATTTCTGTGTTCAAATTTCCTTATTCTTATAAGGATACCAGTCATACTGAATATAGGGCTCACCCTAATCCTGTATGTCCTCATCATAACTTGCTTACCTCTGCAAAGATCCTATTTCCAAATATTATCACATTCACAGGTTCTGGGTGGACATGAATTCTTCAGGGGAAACTATTTGATTTATCACAGTACCGATCACCCTAACTACTGAGGTCTGACTCGTTTCTTTGTGGTTTCTTTTAGGCTCTTGCTTTCCCTTTTTTCTTGGGTATTTGATTCCCATCTTTGTAGCCTTTCTTATTTTCTTTCTTTAAAAAAAGTTATTTTGCTCATCCAGAGGAGAAAGATGTAAGTTACATAATTTTAATGATTACACAGTAGACAGGTTCTGTTTGTGGAACAGATGGTCCACCTGCTCCTTCATGTGGAGTGGACTCATAATGTCATTATCCCTATGCTACATGGTATATATGGGTTGGTGGGGGAAAGGGATTTCAGTGAATTATGAGCCATCGGCAAGCTTATCCATGTAGCATTTTATAGTCCATAGACTGCCATGAAATGCCCCTCCCGGTAATTCCCAGATCTCTATTGCCTCCCCCACAACTTCCACCTTCCTAATGTTTTCTTCCCTAAAGTTACTTCTTGTGAGACACCGTTAGAAAGCAGACTTTCTTTTGACCCCACCTAATATGTCATTTAAAAAATCTGACAATTCTTTTCCATTTCCCAACATATCTCATTAAACATATAGAACCGATAGATTGTTGGTCAGACAGAAAACTGAAGCAGAGAGAGAATCTCCTACCTTTTCAATCCCTCTGTGCTCAGCCTCTTCCACGCTCGTCCCCAATCAAGGAATGGCTGTTAAGCTGATTGTTCATAGCCTGGGATGACTGATTGGTGGTCATTGTCACTTTGTTCATGCCCATGCATTTATGAAGTCTTTACTGTGACCCTGCATCTTGCTGCTGGTGCAGCAAAAACACCAAATGCTGTCTTGTTCTCTCCCAAAGCATACCTGCATTTGTTAGTCATTGCTTTGATTTCTGTACAATATGACTGGCCAGAAGATGATAAGAACTTAATGTAAAGGCTTGGGGATAAAGAAAAGGGTCCATTTATTCGTGTAGATTATGTCGAATAAAGAGTCAAACTTGTTTTACCTTCACTTGGTACTGGAGGTGATTGTGCAGGGCTAAGCCAGTAAAAACAAACACCCCCCATTCCCCACCCTCCAGCACTCTGTGCTTTGCTTCCCTTGTGCCGTGTGTGTGTGTGTGTGTGTGTGTGTGTGTGTGTGTGTCTGTGTTTGTGGTGGCCCACCAGGTACCTCTTCAGAGGGATGATTGTTGGAGCAGAATATATACATTTTGGGTCTTATAACCAAATATCATCAATACCCCAGCAATGCTTCTAACAGGTGTGTTATAAACAATGTCTAAAATAAGAGAGCTGGGTTTATTTGTTGACTTAACTTATCCAGGATATTCATTAATTCAGATAATTAGGAACTGGTCACATTGTGGCAGCCCATGGTAGGTTCCTAGGCAGATCATTTCAAAGGTGAAACTATGTTACACCGTTACTAGAAGTATTAGACGTGCCTCCTTTGAAAGCAGCTTTGTACATATTTATTGCATTGGTGTACGACAAAAGAATATACGTAACTTCTTAGTGGCTCTGACTGACGTGCTATCAGCTGGTCCTTAGACCCTCGTGCTGGTATCTTTGTATAATACTTCATTTTTCATGAGATATAACACTCTCTTAATGGTAGTGTTAGTGGAATATTCTTATTCAACTTATTCAGTGACTAATTTAGAGATTATGACAATATTTTACATCCTAAGTCATTAGTTGAATAAGTATTAGAATCTAATTGTTTGTCTTAATTACAGTTTTTGCCTTTGTCTATCATTACATGTGTAGAAGGTTATAATAATAAGGAATCTCATTTATTAAATACCCATTACAGGATCATTACTTAAAACTAAATTTGGAAATGTGGCTTATTTCAAATTAGACTAACATGTGCGTTAAACTTCAGATGCCATTAAAACCAATAGGACTGCTTTGATTGTTTTATTTTACCTTAAGTTCTGGGATACATGTATAGGACGTGCAGGTTTGTTACATGGGTATACATGTGCCATGGTGGTTTGCTGCACCTATCAACCTGTCATCTAGGTTTTAAGCCCCACATTCATTAGGGGCTTTGACCCCTTATTCATTTGACTAACAGGACTCATAACAATCTTTCATGGGTTGTCTAAACAAAGCTAAATTTTGAAATACTGAGATAAAAATTTTGGCATAATCAAACAATTGTTCTGTTTCGTAAGAATATAGATGTAAAAGCACAACATTTTTAAGGAATTAAAATTGTATTTAGCTCCAATTTTAGTCATTTGGTTACTCATTTAACATCTTTATTGTTCCAATGGAACCCAAGATATGTAAATAAAGATGCTTAGAAATACATAAATACACAAAACTATGAGAAATATTTTATCACAGGTAGTACACAATTATTACCTATAAATGAGTATAACCATGGCTGATGAATATAATGTAGGTAAAAATGTTCAATATATTGAGAAGGGAGCTACATATTCTTGTGGGGCCTTTGCTCCAGAATTTGAGGGGACTCTTTGATGGGACAAATTCCTACTTGTTTTCTCCCACAAGAACATGCAGAATTTCTTGCTCTGATGCCATTAGTAAGGGTGCATTAGTAATTGCTTATTTATAAGGCTATAAACTGAAGGCAAAGTTGTTACATGACTTTCACCTCCAAATATACACATATTATCCCATGATTTGTCAAGGCAGCATTTCCCAGTTATATTTTCCCTCTTCATGGCATTGTCAGTGAACTTTTAGGAAATGACACAGAGTAGCTTCATTTGGGGTCTGACGAAGCAATACCAGTAACCAGAATCCAGGGGAGCCAGCCTGAGGGAAAGTAAAGCCCACAAAAATTAAGTATTTATCCATGGTGACCCAGAAAATCATTAGACCCAAATCCTCTGACTCCTGAGACCAGCCTTTTTTTGCTTTCATTTATGATGTTATGTGCCTTCCCATGGCACCTTCTTAACATACCTTCTCAGTGTGTGCTTTGGCATGGCTAAATTTATTGAGGCTGTTAACTGGACCTTGAAATGTACGTTCCACTTTGTGGTGTTAGGCAGATTCAGATGTAAAATCTGAACTGCGTCCTTATGACCACATACCGACTTCAATACTTTTGGACAACTTTAACTTAATATCACTAGAAATTCCTTGCATGGATCATGAGCAACATGTGACCCTCAAATTCTTCTCAGTTCATTATAACCTTTCATCTCTTCTATGGCATCTGAATTTGAGATATATATATTCTATTTATTATGTCTCATCTCTTAATAATTTAAAGAAATATTTACTGTATGAACATGAAGATTGCAACTGAAGCAGAAAGAGTATTCAAGGAGTGTTTGCACTCCTTTATCTTGGTTTAATTTCTCAAGGTGAGTTAACTGCAAAATTATCAGCTCACTGCTAAAGAGATTGGCCTGCCAGCCCACCCCATTCTTGCTTCAGGGTCCTGTGCTACTGAAGTTCCTCTCATGGCATAGGGCATAAGCATTATTCATCCCTGTATTTGTGCCTGTGTCTGTTAAGACCTTCTATACAATAGCCTCAGAACTCTGGTTGCAATTAGAGTTTTGATTAGCTGTCAGTGATGTCATAGCCATGCTTATTTTAAATCCACTGTGCTAAGTGTTTTCCTTTTCTTAATGTACTGTAGAAATTCCATTTCTTGACAGCAATAAGACACTTCAGGCAATGTGTTTCAGGGCCAATATTGTACTTCTCATGAAGTTAAGACACTTGGCCTTCAGCCTCATGACTTATAACACAATCTGAGTTATGCTATAATCACCCAGATATATACATGGCCTGTTGTGTTTTATTGCTTAAATGGAACCTGCCCCAAGAGCCTCATCAACTGACAAGGTGGGAATATAGCCCCAAATGATTGTTCAGAATCCCAATGGGACTTGCATTTGGTCAGCTCTCCTTCAGCCTCTCACGGGTTGCACTGAAATTCTGGCGGCCTTTCGTACATTTACCATGCAACAGAAACCAAACTCTCCAGCATCTCGGGTCTCACTGCCAGACTGCCTAACTTAGTTTGCCAAATATCTCCCCCTCAACACATTTATTGAACTTTAAAACAGCAGAGCAGCATTGAATGAAGTCCAGTAATTTTTATAGGATATATTTTAGTCACTAGACTTTGAAGGCTATTCCAACATTAATTATAAAGTTTCTGTGTCTGGATAACATATTGTTAACAGTTATTTTGCAAGTGCTAATGGCAAGATGGAAGATTTCCAATAATTTTATTGAGGAAGTGGCAATTAAAATGTTGAGCACTACAGCATACATACAAAATAAAAATAAACTTGCAAACAGTGTACTGTTCTTCATGGCAAAAATGGGGAAATATGTTTTTTAAAATAGACATGATGATTTGATTTTGCATTTCCACCTCCTTTTTGCTCAAGGAGGATGAAGAGGTCTCTTTTTTGTTTGTTTGCTAATGTTTAAAAGTGTGTAAAATGCCAGAGCCCTGGGCTGATTTGATATTGTTTACTACGACATCATGAAATGATTTTAAGACAAGTTGTTACCCATATTTCTTTCAATAACAAATATCACTAAAATGAGATCATTGGCTTAGTGTGACAATTTATGACTCTAGAAATGCATGAGCTGTCTTTTCTAAAGACTTTTAAAGACCTTGTCTAGCATGCTTTTTCCTCTAGAGCTCTCTGTGTGACCACCCATCTTCCAAACTCACCCTACCGCAGTCAGCCAGCAGCTCTGGGTGGTTAGCCTGTCAGAACCCTGAGAGCAGAATGATGGACAGCAAGAGGCAGCAGGCAGGATGGAGAACACTCCAGCACACACAACGTTGGGGCACAGCACACAGGGATAAGGAACACAGCAGGAAGTGGTGGATGATGCTTGTGGACTCCAGGTCCAGAACTCTGTCATCTTCAACACACTGCTTCTGATCATTTTAAATTTAGAGTGCAAATTATTAATTGCAGAATCAAGACCACTGGAATCAAGACAAACTGACTTTGTGTCAATAATTTAATGCTATTGTATTTTGAAAGAGTTCAGAAAAAGAGTACATCTGCTTCACAACTACTTGATCTCCATTTTCTTTTTTATGTATATCCTGACTGCTATATAACTTAAACCTAGGTTTTTCTCTCATCCATTTGGTGGAATATTTTTTTCTAAATGAAGAGTAATCTATATTTTCTATTTTGATTTAAATCTATAATTGGAGTGCTTATCAACATTGGATAATGAAATCAACACTGTCAATACTATAATATTACAGCATGAAGTTTCTGGCTAAAATATTTTCTGTATGGTTCTGCTTTTCTAGGATCCATATTATATTCTTCCCTTGGTCTTTCTTTGGGAGTCATTTCTTTAATCCCCCCTCTTTTTTCCTGAAGTCATATGAGAGCAGTAGAATCAAGGGTTAGGTCTTTTTTCCTCACTTAAGAACAATAAGCATAGAGAAACTGAAATTATACAACAAAATTTTACTCATTTCTGCTAAATTAAAGAGATTTTTAAAAACAATTTTAAATGTCAATACACAGAAAAAGAATAATTCCCATTAATGGGGTTTCCTCTTTCTTAACATGTGTATTTATGGAATTAATTCTTATATTTCCTGTTTATTTACTCATTTTTATGAATCCTAAATATTAAAGCAGGTTATTACATTGTTCTTTATTTCATTTAATAGCATATTAAGGGAATTCGAATTTCAGTTAAATCATTTATTTCTAGAGATTCATAATCTAACCCAAGAGCAATACTTTAAGTTGGCATCCTATGAAAGTTTATCATTTGTTGATTTATTGCTTCTTATAAGAAGATTTATCATTTGTTATTTACTCCTTAGTAAATATTCTTAGATTATATTGTGTGTATATATTACTTCTCCACCTTTGCCTCTGTGAGGAAGCAAAACATGTTCTTTTTTTTTTCTTTTTATGCTCAATGTGTTAAGATGTGTTCATTTAATTTGTGCTCAACAAAATGCCCACAAACTAATGGAAAGCTGAAGATCTGTATTTAATTCATGACATAATTCTTTTTCTTCAAGAAAATTAATCCTAATTCTTGAGTCATAAAAACCACATATGTCAAAAAAATATTGATTATTGCTTCATGTAAGTGACATTTTCTGATTTTCCAACGGATTTTTAAGATGGATAAACCAATGCAACGGAGCATGGAACAGTGAGAGAAGCTTCTGGATAAGAACCATTATAAGGGAGATAGATGGCAAACTTTGAGTGGATTTCAGCCTAAAGATGTCAGTCTTATTTTGTTAACATATTTCAAATATGTACAAGATTGATTTTAAAATACAAAGTTTTAAAGCTAGATATAAAACTTGTATAAGTAGAATTTGGTTTAGAAAATAAAATAGTTTCCTGTTGGTGGATGGGCCCCTGAGAGCCAATTAGCAAATTCTTCATCTAAATTATGCCTTAGGTCTTGAAAGTATTAACCTCCAAATGGTGTACAATTTATCCCCAGGATGGGTGTATGTAATCTGCTAGTGGATGAGTGTCCTTAAAAAACCTGGAATAACTGTTACCTTTCTAGGAGTCATGGAAAGAACAGTAGTTACCTGTTACCAATAGAGAAAGCTTTTATGACTAATACTCCAGAAATTTCACTTCCTTCCTCTTAATTCCCTTCTGTGTCTCTGTGACTCTGTAGCTGTACTACCAGATACTAAGTACCAAGGTTTGGACTATACTCAGCGTAGTCAATGAGAGGTAGATCTCCTAGAGTATGATGGTTTGGACTTTGAAGTCTGACAGATTTAGGTTTGATTGCTGTCTCTGCTTTCTTATGCCAATGAGAGGCAGATCTCCTAGAGTAAGATGTTTTGGGCTTTGAAGGCTGATGAATGTGGGTTTGATTGCTGTCTCTGCTTTCTTATCTATGTGTGACTGGAATATTACTTACATTCCCTGAAGTTCAATTTCCTTATACATATAATGGGGGTTATATATCAGCCTCAGAGTTATTGTAAGGTTTAAACGAGAAGGTATTTGACAAGCCCTTGGCATAAGGTTTACATGCATGATAGGATCACAGGATATTTGCTATGATTTATTTGCTTGGTAACATTGTTAGGTTTGTACTAATCCATATGTCCTGAGTTCTGTCTCCTTACAGAAATGAAAGAGAATGTCCAAGGCCAGGGAGTGGGGGGAGAGGGGAAAGCAGACTTGAATCCATGCACAGTATTAGTTTTACTAGGACCTCCTCATCCTAAAAATAGAGCTCCCCAGTGATTGGTAGAAAAGCTATAAGATTCAAAATCTTGTGGTAAAGTTGGAAATTGGAAGCCCAATGAAGGAATATATTATACTTCAGATGCTAGCAATGAGAGAAACTCTAATGAGCAATGTCCTAAAGTGTAAGGATGATAGTTAATAATTATTCAGTCTTTACAATAGACAAAACACTATGTTGGATGTGGGGTCTTTCACCAGTGTTAAAAGAAAAACTTTAAGCAAATTGAATGTAACGGGATTGAATTGAGCAAAGAACAATTAGCAAATTGTTACTCGCCTATTTGTTACAAGTGTAGGTTACAGTCTGTTTACACATCCAGTTAGGTTACAGTTTATACATCCAGTTAGGTTAAGGTAGGGAGAAACCTTTAGGCTGAACTTAAAATATGTGAGGAGGCAGCTTTAGGCTGTATTTAATTTAGCATCAGAAACCATCACATTTGAACATAATAACAATGGAGGATCCAGACACTACTATTATCTTATTGTACAGATGAGGAAAGTAAAGATCAGGTGTTTGAGGGATTTATCCAAGATCTTTCCAGGTGTATATGGCTCCCTTCTACTGTATTGCTTCCAAACAGAATGGTCAGAAAATTACAAGAACTGAAAGGACAGACTATATCCTCAGGACGTATTCAAAATCAGAGTTGTCTTTTGGTTTGGTTTTACTCTGTTTTGTTTTTATGGAAAGGACTCTTTATACCAATAACTCACCTATTTTATAATCTTGTTAAATTATCTCTGAATAAAATTTCTGAAAACGATCTTCTGGAAAGTATACTAGCTGGGGCAAAGACTTTTCAATGATCAGCAAGAACTTTTCTTCTTGCTGTAAAAAGCCAGACGTTCCCCAGACTGTTTTACACTTGGGTGTAGCCAGGTGACTGAGTTCTAGCCAATGGAATGTGAGTAGAAGTGATATGTAGCATTTCTGGGCTAGGTGCATAAAAACTTCACCTTATTGTTTCTCTGTGCTCCTTTTCTTCACATGATTTAATGCAGAGGGGCATGGTAACCTTGAAAGCTGTTAAAGCTTGTGGAGCCTCCAGACAGAAGGAACCCACACCTCTGAATCAGTGTTCACAGGAGAGCCCCGGTTAATCAGGAATACTCATTTCATCTGCACATGCATGAGAAATGAGTGTTTGAGCCATTATAAGCTTTGAATCTGTTTTTTATAGCACCTAGAATTCCTTAACCAATTTTCTGTCTAATTAGAATTTTTATAGAATTTATTTTCTCCCACAACTTGTTACTTAAGAGTATTTAAAGTCCTATGTGTCAGCTTTTGGTGATGTCTTTGAAAATGAGCAAAAAATTCACATTGAGCAAAAAATTCACATTTATCTGTCTGACCATATTGTCATGATGCTTGTTTTTACTGTTCTCTGCCAGCCATGAATTTATTAAAATATGCAAACAGGCTAGTCCAATTTCAATTTGTCTTTTACTGATGTCCACATATCCTGCACCCCACTCCCCACCACCCACCAATCCCTACTCTGCCACTGGAATTCTGCCTAAAATGAAACAGCAACAGAACAGAGATCAAGAACTTGGAAGGATTCATATGGTAGAAACTAGGTACAGCTTGATTTAATATCAATATTTCATATGTTCAGAGAGTGAAGTTTGAGGCTACAAGATAACAGACCATCATTTTTATGCCCTTCCATCTGTGAAAAGCTGTTCCTCAAAGAACAGTGTATGAACAACATAGCAGCTTTTCATTTTAGGCATGATATTCTGAAAAAAAAAAAAAGAGATCTTTTGATGCATAACCAGACTTTGAGGATAATTCAAATCTATGGAGTTATAGGACCAGACTCATAAAGAATGCAGATTTTCTATCTGAAATATATTACTGGGGAAAGGTACAGAACACAAATCTTTAACATAATGAAACCTTTGCCTCCTGCATAAATAAAACAAAGTTTACACCATCTACTATCTGCCAGTGAAGAAACAAGTGTGCACATTTAAGAGATGGTGAAATAAGAGTCACAGGGATAGAACAAAATGTTAAAAAGAAGTCAAATAATAGTTCATTTACATTTACAGGGTCAGGTTTTATTTTTTAAAATGTACTTCTTCCTGCCACCATGTGAAGACGGATGTGTTTGCCTCCCCTTCTGCCATACCTGTAAGTTTCCTGAGGCCTCCCCAGCCTCAGGACTGTGAGTCAATTAAACCTCTTTTCTTTATTACCCAGTCTTGGGTATGTCTTTATTAGCAGCATGAGAACAGACTAATACATATATAAATCGTGAATTAGGGTTATCAGGCACCATCCTGGGCCAGAGACATGTTACACCAGGTATTCAGCTCCCTATTAAGGCAACCAATAATGCACACAACCTTTAAAACATTGAGGGACACTGTGACAGTAAAAAGCCCTATTAATCTAGGGATGTCTCTTGTAGATCCAACCTCTACAGATAGGATCATTGCTTCCCCCTCCTTTTTCTTTTTAACACTTTTGCAGTCACATTTTCCCACGGGAAGACCTTTTTATGTGAAGTCAGTGTGAATAATTCATTCACTTCACAATTCCCAGAGGAGCAACTTTTCAGAAAAGTAGCATTTTTTGAGTTATAACTGAATCATAACAACATACATATTCCAATGAGAATACATTTAAAATGGATCATCTTTCTTCCAAAGTTCATCATATCTCTCCTTACATGAACTGTAAGCTGCTGCAATGTATTGAGTGAATCAAAAAATATATATATATATACATTTTTTTTAAAACTTAAGCATAAGAAATAGATATCTGACGTGTTTCTTGGATTGCCAATTTACTCAATATTAACCAAACCTACTATGTTCTAGGCCCTAGGTACTGTAAAGCATCAAGGAATAAACAAACAAGTAAAACAAAGTAATTAGCAGTTACTGGAATGTGTCACAAAATGTTGTAAAGTGCTGAGTGTCCATTGTTTTGTTTAATATTCACAGTAACCCTATGAAGCAGGTACTATTATGATTGTTGCTTTCTAGATGGGTTTAGAGAGGTTGGTTAAGTCATCCGTCCGAGCTAGTAAAGGGCAGAGCTCCAGAATATGTGCTTTTATTCTCCATACAATATTAGCCATGGTATCTAAGACACTACTGTTTACTCTAGTGAAGGGGACAAGTGTGCAAGCAAGTATTTTTAATGCCTCAGCATGTTCCTGGAGCACAGTGGAGGGAGAGAATAATGGTGAACCGCATAGTGGGAAAAAGAGGTGCTATTACAGAGCACTTGGTGGAGGGAGAATCAGGGACAGACACTGCAAGTAATGAGGAATTGAGTTCAAAACCAAAAAGGCATGAGATAGCACACTAACAATGAGATTCTCAGTGTGGAAGTTAGGCTAGGAAGTTAGGCAAAGTCCAGATGGTTGAGAATTCCAAATGTATAACATGTTGAAGAAGTCTTTAAGCAGAGAAATTAGGCAGACAACCCCCAGCCCCCAACCTCTGCAAGCTAGTTGTAGTGTAGAGAATGGACAGAATGGGGCAAGGTTGAGGGATGAGCAGAATAACATTTTTACTTTCATTTTTTGCTTCTGAGTATATTTCAGAGAGTGAAGGTTCATGTTTTGTGGAAGGAGCTATATGTACATAAAACATAATTACATCTTCCATGTATGAGGGTCCTACTATAAGCTAGTTTCTATGTTTGAAACTTTCCATATGCTATTTTACTTAATCCTCAAAAATATTTTTGCAATTACGCTGCATGTGTATTCCAAGATAGATTTCTATGGGAAAAAAAATCTCCATTTCATTGATGAGGAAATGGAGGCACTGAGAGTTTAAAAAACTTATACAAGATATCAAAACTCTACAGACTCAAGGAGTTGCAAGTATATTCCAAACAAGGAAAGCAGAGTCAGGTATTTGGAGCATTACAGATGATTTCATTGAGCTGTACAAGTTCTTGTATGTCTGGTTTTTAGAAAGTCTTAGTACTTTTATTTTTTTTAGACGGAGTCTCGCTCTGTCGCCCAGGCTGCGATGCAGTGGCCAGATCTCAGTTCACTGCAAGCTCCACCTCCCGGGTTCATGCCATTCTCTTGCCTCAGCCTCCCGAGTAGCTGGGACTACAGGCGCCCACCACCACATCTGGCTAATTTTTTGTATTATTGGTAGAAATGGGGTTTCACTGTGTTAGCCAGGATGGTCTCGATCTCCTGAACTCATGATCCACCCGCCTCGGCCTCCTAAAGTGCTGGGATTACAGACTTGAGCCACTGCGCGCAGCCAGAAAGTCTTAGTACTTTTGTAGTCACACAATATTTGGTAAATATTGGTCAGTGTGGATTTTCAGTCTTTCCTTTTTTAAACATAAGTTTGCAGTTGGCATCTGTTCATATTGCCCTGAATTCTAAGGAAAATTACCAGTGACAAGCAGAAAAACTCTTAGATTAGCAGTAACCTCCACAGCAAATCTAAAGAGACTGTCTAGTACTATCACACAAACACAGCTTTGGTATTGATTGATGGAACTGCACACTGACCACTGTCCTTCTCTGCTGCAGGAGTTCAACCAGCAGCCAGCCAAACTAGCACAGATTTTGGAAAATCAAACTGATTTTCTTTTTTGTATTTGCCCTCCATGTAGCACCATTTCTCATATATTCGAGGCTGACCTAAGTTTGGGAAATTTGCCAATGAATTGTTCAGACTTCTTTTTTTATTTTATAACCCTGAAGATACTACTGACCAACACAGGAACACAACAACTATTATAAAGAAAGCCAAAAGCTACTAAGAACTTAATAATACATCGTCAGGCTTTTCCTTCTATAAGCACTCCAGAATTGAGTATTAAATTCAATCAACACAATTAGCTTTAATTAACTACACTCTTGTAGGGATTGATGCTTCACTTTGTCCAAAATTTTTTACAAGGCAAATAGGATAATTCACCTAACATTTCTAAAATTTGGAATGGAACTAGGGAAGGTGGAGGGGTTGGCAGTTAGCAAGTACAGCACCGTTCTTTTCACTCCTTAACAGAGGTTTGAAGTTCAGCCAGAGGTCTTGGATAATAGGAGTTTTTAGAGGATATTTAGCGAGGTCCCTATTGGAACGTTATCTATATTGCAAACAACTGTATATTATTTAGTAATCACGGGCAAGTTTCGGCTTGGGAAAGACCTCATGCTAATTAGCTTTATGTAAAGTGGAGAAGTCACAATTTTGAGGATGCCAACATAATTCTATCCCATGAAATCCCACATGTCAGGCAGGATTATCTAGTAGAGGAGTGGAGTAGGGGAAAGGGAGAGAAGCTCTGAAGCCATCTTTGGACACTAGGAGGTTTTCACACCCTCTTGTTGGCTAGAATATAAAATGTGGGGGTGGGCTGTGTGGTCTCCAAGGTCTCTTAAAGCTTTCACATGCTTTGCTCCTATCCTCTGTCCTTTGCTCTCTCAGTGTGAATGTAGGGTTTGGGTGATTCAACCTGTTTCCCAACAGGGCCACCTGCTGCTGTTGTCATGAAAACTGGGCCAAATTCTCCATGCTCCTTGCATTTGGGGGCAGCTGGTATCACTCCTGTGTACCTGATGGGAACTCACTTTGCAGCTTGCATGTTTTGCCAGCTACAGCATTTTCAGAAATGGCCTGGTCACTCAACCTGAGATGCAGTTCTCCATTTTTACTATTTTAGTTCTTTTAAAAAACATTATTATTCTTTAAGTTCTGGATTACATGTGCAGAATGTGCAGTTTTGTTACATAGGAGTACATGTGCCATGGTGGTTTGCCACACCCATCAAACCATCAACTACATTAGGTATTTCTCCTAATGTTATCCCTCTCCTAGGCCCCCACCCTGCAACAGGCCCTGGTGTGTGATGTTCCCCTCCCTGTGTCCATGTGTTCTCATTATTCAACTCCCACATATGAGTGAGAACGTGCAGTGTTTGGTTTTTTGTTACTGTGTTAATTTGTTAAGAATGACGGTTTCCAGCTTCATCCAAGTCCCTGCAAAGGACATGAACTCATGCTTTTTAATGGCTGCATAGTATTCTATGATGTACATGTGCCACATTTTCTTTATCCAGTCTGTCATTGACAGGCATTTGTGTTGGTTCCAAGTCTTTGCTATTGTGAATAGTGCCGCAATAAACATACATGTGCATGTGCCTGCAATTTTCCTTTTTTGTTGTGTCTCTTCCAGATTTTGGTATCAGGACGATGCTGGCCTCATAAAATGAGTTAGGGAGGAGTTCCTTTTTTTCTATTGTCTGGAATAGTTTCAGGAGGAGGTACCAGCTCTTCTTTGTACCTCTGGTAGTATTCGACTGAGAAAATATCTGGTCCTGACTTTTTTTGGTTGGTAGGCTATTAATTACCGCCTTAATTTCAGGACTTGTTATTGGTTTATTCAGGATTCAACATCTTCCTGGTTTAGACTTGGGAGGGTCCAAGAATTCATCCATTTCTTCTAGATTTTCTAGTTTATTTGTGTAGAGGTGTTTATAGTATTTTCTGATGGTAGTTTGTATTTCTCTGGGATCAGTGGTGGTATCCCCTATATTATTTTTTATTGCATCTATTTGATTCTTCTGTCTTTTCTTCTTTATTTTCTTTATTAGGTCTATTTTGTTGATCTTCTCAAAAAAACAGCTCCTGCATTCATTGATTTTTTTGAAGAGCTTTTCGTGTCTCTATCTCCTTCAGTTCTGCTCTGATCCTAGTTATTTCTTGCCTTCTGCTAGATTTTGAGTTTATTTGCTATTGCTTCTCTAGTTATTTTAATTTTGATGTTAGGGTGTCAACTTTAGATCTTTCCCGCTTTCTCTTGTGGCCATTTAGTGCTATAAATTTCCCTCTACACACTGCTTTAAATGTCCCAGAGATTCTGGTACATTGTGTCTTTGTTCTCATCGGCTTCAAAGAACATCTTTATTTCTGCCTTCATTTCATTATTTACCCAGTAGACATTTAGGAGCAGGTTCATTTCCCATGTAGTTGTGTGGTTTTGATTGAGTTTCTTAATCCTGAGTTCTAGTTTGATTTTACTGTGGTCTGAGAGATTGTTATGATTTCCACTCTTTTGCATTTGCTGAGGAGTGTTTTACTTCCAATAATATGGTCAATTTTAGAATAAATGTGATGAGGTGCTGAGAAGAATGTATATTCTGTTGATTTGGGGTGGAGAGTTCTGTAGATGTCTATTAGGTCTGCTTGGTCCAAAGCTGAGTTCTGAATAGCCTTGTTAATTTTCTGTCTCATTGATCTGTCTGATATTGACAGTGGAAGGTTAAAGTCTCCCACTATTATTGTGTGGGAGTCTAAGTCTCTTTGTAGGTCTCTAAGAACTTGCTTTATGAATCTGGGTGCTACTGTATTGGGTGCACATATATTTAGGATAGTTAGCTCTTCTTACTGCATTGATTCCTTTACCATTATGTAATGCTCTTCTTTGTCTCTTTTGATCTTTGTTGGTTTAAAGTCTGTTTTATCAGATACTAGGATTGCAATACCTGCTTTGTTTTGCTTTCCATTTGCTTGGTAGATCTTCCTTTATCGCTTTATTTTGAGCCTATGTGTGTCTTTGCACGTGAGATGGGTCTCCTGAATACAGCACACTGATAGGTCTTGACTCTTTATCCAATTTGCCAGTCTGTGTCTTTTAATTGGGGCATTTAGCCCATTTACATTTAAGGTTAATATTGTTATATGGGAATTTGATCCTGTCATTATGATGGTAGCTGGTTTTTTGCCCATTAGTTGATTCAGTTTCTTTATAGTGTCAATGTTATTTACAATTTGGTATGTTTTTGCAGTACTGGTACCAGTTGTTTCTTTCCATGTTTAGTGCTTCCTTCAGGAGCTCTTGTAAGGCAGGTCTGATGATGACAGAATCTCTCAGCATTTGCTGGTCTGTAAAGGATTTTATTTGTTTCGCTTATAAAGCTTAGTTTGGCTGGATATGAAATTCTGGGTTGAAAATTCTTTTATTTAAGAATGTTGAATTTGGTCCCCACTCTCTTATGGTTTGTAGGGTTTCTGCAGAGAGATCTACTGTTAGTCTGATGGGCTTCCCTTTGTGGGAAACCTGAACTTTCCCTCTGGCTGTGCTTAACCTTTTTTCCTTCTTTCAACCTTGGTGCATATGATGATTATGTGTCTTGGAGTTGCTCTTCTCAAGGAATATCTCTGTGGTGTTCTCTGTATTTCCTGAATTTTCCTGAATTTCCTGAATTTGAATGTTGGCCTGCCTTGCTAGATTGGGGAAGTTCTCCTGGATAATATCCTGAAGAGTGTTTTCCAACTTGGTTCCATTCTCCTCATCACTTTCAGGTATACCAGTCAAACACAGATTTGTTTTTTTCACATAGCCACATATTTCTTGGAGGCTTTGTTCATTCCTTTTTATTCTTTTTTGTCTAATCTTGTCTTCTCCAATTATTTAAGTTGATCTTCAATCACTGATATCCTTTCTTCTGCTTGATCAATTCAGTTATTGAAACTTGTGTATGCTTCATGAACTTCTTGTGCTGTGTTTTTCAGCTACATCAGGTCATTTATATTGTTCTCTACACTGGTTATTCTAGTTAACAATTCATCTAACTTTTTTCAAGGTTCCTACCTTCTTTGCATTGGGTTAGTACATGTTCCTTTAGCTCAGAGGAGTTCGTTATTACCCACCTTCTGAAGCCTACTTCTGTCAACTCATCATACTCATTCTCCATCCAGTTTTGTTCCCTTGCTGGCAAGGAGTTGTGATCCTTTGGAGGAGAAGAGGTGTTCTGGTGTTTGGAATTTTTAACATGTTTTTGCTGGTTTCTCCCCATCTTTGTGGATTTATCTACCTTTGGTCTTTGATGTTGGTGACCTTCGGATGGGGTCTCTGAGTCTATGTGCTATTCCTTTCTGTTAGTTTTCCTTCTGACAGTCAGGCCCCTCTGCTGCCCGTCTGCTGGAGTTTGCTGGAGGTCCTCTCCTGACCCAGTTTGCTGGGTATCACCAGTGGAGGCTGCAGAACAGAAAAGATTGCTGCCTGATCTTTCCTCTGAAAGCTTCGTTCCAGAGGGGCACCTACCAGATGTTAGCCAGAGCTCTCCTGTATGAGGTATCTGTTGACCCCTATTGGGAGGTGTCTCTGTTTTATTAATTAAAACAAATCTGTCCTGGACTCCTAATTCAGGGGCCTTCAAAGTTTTGGGGACACAACCCATGTTCAAAGAACAAAATATACATTTGATACAGATCTATATATAAAAACACACAATTTATACAACATTGTCACAAAATAACACTTAGCATTATTTCATGTAATGCATTTTTTTCATTTTTCTATTTTATTTCACTTTAAAAGAAGTGTTTGTTGTGTCCCATTAAGTTGATGTTATAATCCACTGTATTATGGCCTACAGTTTTACAAGCATTGTTCACATGATTTTAATTGGATTAGCATGATGGTTAATACTGAGTGTCAACTTGATTGGATTGAGGGATAGAAAGTATTAATCCTGGGTGTGTTTGTGTGGGTGTTGCCAAAAGAGATTAACATTGGAGTCATTGGTTTGGGGAAGGCCGACCCACCCTTAATCTGGTGGGCACTGTCTAATCAGCTTCCAGTAAATATAAAGCAGGCAGAAAAACGTGAAAAGGCAAGACTGGCCTAGCCTCCCATCCTACATCTTTGTCCCATGCTGGATGCTTCTTGCCCTCAAACATTGGACTCCAAGTTCTTCAGTTTTGGGACTCGGACTGGCTCTCCTTGTTCCTCAAGTTTGCAGACCGCCTATTGTGGGAACTTGTGATCATGTAAGTTAATACTTAATAAACTCCCCTTTATATGTATATATCTATTCTATTAGTTCTTTCTTTCTAGGGAACACTGACCAATATAATTAGGGACTTGTTCTTTATGTCATTTTATCTTCTAGAAGAGAATTTAAATACTAAGGGCAAGAGCATTGCAAGAGAGGCTGCAATGTTATCATAGTACTACAAAATAACTAGCTCAAACCATCCAGAGGATCTTTGCACATCATCTAGTTCCTGCTCCTGGAATTATACCTGAGACTCATAGAGTGCTTTCACCCAGAACCCGAAATTTATTTCTAGGAAATAGACACTGTTTGTCATCATTCCTGGTGTCCCATCTCATTCAAGCTAGGTTAGTTATATTTAGCAAACTTTAGGTTACAGCCAAGAACTTTTCCATGGCTATGTATATATTATCATATAAATCTTTTATTTTTTAACAAAATTTGTTTTCTATACATACTTCGTTAACTGATTAGAATCATGTCTTTTTCTTCATGTTCTTCATACTAAATATATGTTTTATAAAGAAATCAAGATATTTGCTGATTTTTAATGATGGTTATGGTTGCTGGTAGCCATTTTTATGATTTTATTATACAAATTTAGCAGTTACAAAGCAATCTCAGAAAAAGTTCTCAATTTTTTTTTTTTTTTTTTGCAGATCTTAACTATCCGTTAAGAATTTCATAGAAGGATGATGTGGACACCACATATTTAAATTCCTTGCACAATGTCTTACTAAACATAGGAGAAAAATACCCAGGATTTCAGGCTTCTCATACAATTCCTATTATAAGTAAGCTTATCCCACTTTAAGGTACTTGATAACTATTTGTGTGAAGTACTATCTGGATATTTAAGCTTTTCAGTGTTCTGAGGGTGTGACTAGCTATAACATGGTGCTAAGGGGAGAAAAAATCTGGGGCCCCTCCATAGAGGATTCCAGAGTCCCAGACTATATTTTTATTTCTTTAATTCACCATTCATTTCTCATTTTTTCATTCTTTCATTAGGTCCCATCCACAAACATATATTGATTATCCATCATGTGGCAGTCACTGCATTTGCCAAAAAAGATAGATTGAAGGCATCTGAAGATACACAAGAAATGCTCTTGGTCCTTAAGAAACTTTGTCTCCAGAGTCATAAATTATAATAATAACAATTGCCATGTACTTGTAACAAATACCTGTACTGTGTGTGTTGAGAATCTGAATAACCAGTTTAATAAAGTCAAATTGTTGTGGAAAACGCTAGGGAGATTCTGGAACCACTTTGAAAAAAACCAGAGAACCTTGGAAGGAAAGAAAAAACAACAACAAACTTCCAAATAGAAATATTAATATATAAGAATTTAATTCCTCTACTAAAAATAATGGCTACTCAAGACATTTACTAAATATTAATAGGAACAAGATGAGAGGCTTGCCAGGAGAATAGGGAGCAAAGGTGAATATTATACTAGGAGTCTTCTATAAAAGAACGGAAATCCTTGGTCTTGAAGGAGTTATTAACCATCCATGAATTTTTATTTTAATAAAAGTCAGGTAGAAAATACAGAAAATAGGCTTGACACAAATAATTTTACTATAAATCTGTTTGTTGTTAGTACACACAAGTGAATGAACATTAAATCTATGTTGACAGCTTTGACCAATAAGAATGTATAAATATTGAAAAGAAAGGGATTTGAAGAATGAAACATTGGGGAACACAAGAAAAAACCAGATTCCAGTTCAATTCCCACACTATAATTATCACTGCAGAGAAGCAAATGCTGAGAAACATTACTTTTAAAGCAGCAGGTTCACAGGGTTCAACCATTCAAACAAACTCCATTTTGCATAAAAAACAGAGAACAGACAATGACCTTCTGGAATCGTCTCATGCAAAGTTACCATCTGGCCTCTCTGGTGCTATCTCTGTGTAACAATAAGAAGTGAGAAACAGGAAACATTCACACAGACATTGTGGGAAGGATGCTGAGTCAGTTAGAAGATTGTGACTCACTGGGAACTCAATTGGCTGACCGAGGATGGTATGCCAAAAGAAGTCTCACATGAGGGAGTGGAACCTGGCCTGGCTACCTGATGCATCTACGACGTACAATTCACTTTTTTGTTGTTGGAAGAAGCTCATAAAACTCATTACAAGACTTAGGAATGGAGACCTACTTTTTAAAAAATTGTTTTAAACTTTTATTTTAACTAAAGGGGTACATGTACAGGTTTGTCACATAGATAAAATTATGTCTTGGGGGTTTATTGTACAGATTATTTCATCACCCAAGTATTGAGCCTAGTATTCATTCATATTTTTTACTTCTCTCCCTCCTCCCACCCTCCACCTTCCAATAGGCCCCAGTGTGTGTTGTTCTCCTCTATGTTTCCATATGTTCTCATCATTTAGCTATCACTTATAAGTGAGAACATGCAGTATTTGGTTTTCTGTTCCTGTGTTAGTTTGCAAGGGATAATGGCCTCCAGCTCCATCAGTGTCCCTGCAAAAGACATGATCTTGTTGTTTTTTATGGCTGCATAGTATTCCATGGTGCATATGTACCACATTTTTGTATCGAG
Source organism: Macaca thibetana thibetana (assembly GCF_024542745.1). Taxonomy (NCBI): domain Eukaryota; kingdom Metazoa; phylum Chordata; class Mammalia; order Primates; family Cercopithecidae; genus Macaca; species Macaca thibetana. Next base: position 81,972,924 of record NC_065581.1, read on the forward strand.
TGTATTATTGTGTAGCTTAAATATTAAACAATATCATAGAATCAAGAGTTACTAAAAAACAACCACCTTTCAAAACAGAGATGGATGAATCAAAATTAAATGCAGATGCCTAAACAATATGAAAATATTCTAATTTTATAGTGATAAAATGGTAATTTGTAATAACACCCAGAGGCTATTCTTCAGCTCAACAAGCAAATTAGTGTAAGCATAACTTTATTATTAAGAATGGTCTGTTGCAGTGGAGATTTAGAAACATAGACACTCAAGGTTATCTTGCTGATTTTTGGATAATTCAATAACATGTATCTAAATAGAAATGTTTACTCACTTTATTTTAGTAGTTCTGCTCCTAAGAATTTATTTAACCCAAGAATATAGCCATTAGATGTGCTCAAATATTGATCTATTAGGATGTTCTTTGTACCATGCTTTATAACAGAAATAGTACAAAAAGAAAACAGAACAACTATCACTTAGTAAGAGGCTGATTTTGGATATATGTTCAATCTAGCCCACTGCCTCCACTTTAGTCCTAAGGGTCACCATCACTTCTCACCTAAACTACTGCAGTAGACCTTAACTGGTTTTCAGGCTTCCACATTCCTCATCCTCGAATACATTCTCCACACAGCAGCAACAGGAATCTTAAACTATAAATCAAGACATATCGTTCTACTCCTTAAAACCTTCTGGGGCCTCCCATTGCCCTGAAAATAAAATCTACATTCAGACCATGAGCTCAAAGTCCCTTCAAGAAATGGCCCCAGCCACAATGTGTGTGTGTGGTTGTGTGTGTGTGTTTGTGCATCCTTTGTTTTTTAAAAAATTTATATTAGAGTATAATTTACACACAATGAAATGCACAGATATTGAGTGTATAATTTGAGGAGTCTTGACAAATTTATTCACCCATGTAACAAACACTCCTGTCATATAAAACAGTTCCAATACCCCCCAAAATACCCTATGTCCCTTCTTTGTTAACCCCTGCTCTAGTCTCTAATTATGGGACAACTGTTGTTATAATTTCTATCACCATAGAACAAGTTTTGCTTGTTCTAAAATTTCATATAAATGAAAGCGTACCGTGTCTTCTCTTTTGTGCCTGGCTATTTTTACTCTGCATAATGATTTCAAGATTTCATCCATGTTACTGCCTGTATCAGGAATGTATTCCTTTTATTGCTAAGTAGTATTTCATTGCATATTGTAGGTGTTTATACTCTACAGACCTTTGACCTTCTTCTCAGTAGTCACCAAACTTGAGCCACACTGATCTTCGATTTGTTCCTTGAATAAGCTTCCTTTGAATCTTCAGGGTCTTTGCCTCTGATGTTACCTCTGCATGGAATGCTCTTGCCCCATCCTTTGCATAACTCGTTCCTTATCATTTTCGGTCTCAACTAACATGCATTCTCCACAGACAGACTTCTGACCAGGCTATATAAAACACTTCTGCATAATTTTTCTCTATTATTTCTTTCTGTTATAACATTGATCACAGTTTGCAATTGTTTTATTTATTTTTCTGTTATTCTATGTTTTCCCTCCTAGAATAAAGCTCTCTGAAGGTAGATAAAATCTCTCGCTTGTTCACTGTTTCATCCCTAGCACTTAGGAGAGTGCCTGGCACATGGAAGGTGTTCAATAAATTTTGGGTAGGACTAGCTTTATTTAAATAAATAATAATTATTTTAATTGAATTACTTCAATCACCATTAAAATAACCCTGAAGGAAAATATATTGTGGAACATTTAGGTGAAAAGACAGTTCAATAGATAGGTTACAATAGCAGTATGCATAGTATAAACTCATTTTTGTGAAAAGCAAAAATGATATGTGTTTATGTATAATGAAAATATTGTTGGGCAGCATAATTTTAATCTTCTATCTCACTATTTTAATATCTTCCAAAATTTGTATAATAAAAATTATTTTCAGAATTGAAATTAATCGTTTATTTCTAATCAGCTGCCTTAATCTGTAGTTTGGTGCCATGCCTGTGCCTTCCTTTGCCTGAAATGCATCAGGCAGGCGTGTGCTGTGTCTGAAAGAGAGGGGGTTCATTCTGAATATTTTGTAGGATGATAGTAAGAAGTGTAGAAGTCAGGGAGAGGCTCCAAGTAAAATCTTTACTTTTTTTTTTTTTATTATTATACTTTAAGTTCTAGGGTACATGTTGCACAACGTGTAGGTTTGTTACATATGTATACATGTGCCATGTTGGTGTGCTGCACCCATTAACTAGTCATTTACATTAGGTATATCTCCTAATGCTATCCCTCCACCCTCCCCCGCCCCACAATAGGAGCCAGTGTCTGATGATCCCCTTCCTGTGTCCAGGTGATCTCATTGTTCAATTCCCACCTATGAGTGAGAACATGCAGAATTTGGCTTTCTGTTCTTGCGATAGTTTGCTGAGAATGATGGTTTCCAGCTGCATCCATGTCCCTACAAAGGACACAAACTCATCCTTTTTTATGGCTGCATAGTATTCCATGGTGTATATGTGCCACATTTTCTTAATCCAGTCTGTCACTGATGGACTTTTGGGTTGATTCCAAGTCTTTGCTATTGTGAATAGTGCCGCAATGAACATAAGTGTGCATGTGTCTTTATAGCAGCATAAATTATAATCCTTTGGGTATATCCCCAGTAATAGGATGGCTGGGTCAAATGGTATTTCTAGTTCTAGATCCTTGAGGAATTGCCACACTGTTTTCCACAATGGCTGAACTAGTTTATAGTCCCACCAACAGTGTAAAAGTGTTTCTATTTCTCCACATCCTCTCCAGCACCTGTTGTTTCCTGATTTTTTTTAATGATTGCCATTCTAACTGGTGTGAGATGGTATCTCATTGTGGTTTTGATTTGCATTTCTCTGATGGCAAGTGATGATGAGCATTTTTTCATGGGTCTGTTGGCTGTACGAATGCCTTCTTTTGAGAAGTGTCTGTTCATATCCTTTGCCCACTTTTTGATGGGGTTGTTTTTTTCTTGTAAATTTGTTTGAGTTCTTTGTAGGTTCTGGATATTAGCCCTTTGTCAGATGAGTAGATTGCAAAAATTTTCTCCCATTCTGTAGGTTGCCTTTTCACTCTGATGGTAGTTTCTTTTGCTGTGCAGAAGCTCTTTAGTTTAATTAGATCCCATTTGTCAATTTTGGCTTTTGTTGCCCTTGCTTTTGGTGTTTTAGACATGAAGTCCTTGCCCATGCCTATGTCCTGAATGGGTATTACCTAGGTTTTCTTCTAGGGTTTTTATGGTTTTAGGTCTAACATTTAAGTCTCTAATCGGTATTGAATTAATTTTTGTATAAGGAGTAAGGAAAGGATCCAGTTTCAGCTTTCTACTTATGGCCAGCCGATTTTCCTATAAAATCTTTTCTTCTACCTAGTGAAGGAGTCACCAAACGTTTTCTGTAAAAGGCCAGAGGGTAGATATTTGAGGCTTTGTGGGACACTTGTTTACTGTGGCAGCTACTCAATTCTGCCTCAGTGTGAAAGCAGCTAGAGACAAAATGTAATCCAAATGAGCATGGCTGTGTTCCAATAACACTTGATTTACCAAAACGGGTGGCAAGTTAGATTTAGCCCGAAGACTTATGTTTTGCTGACACCTTGATCTAGCATAACATCTTGATATGGTTTGGCTCTGTGTTCCCACTCAAATCTCATCTCGAATTGTAATCCCCATGAGGGAGGTAGGTGAAGGGATCATGGGGTTGTTTCCCCCATGCTGTTTTCATGATAGTGAGTGAGTTCTCATGAGATTTGATGGTTTTATAAGGTGCCTTTCCCCATTTGCTTTCTCTTCTCTCTCCTGCCACCTTGTGAAAAAGGTGCCTTGCTTTCCCTTCACCTTCCACCATGATTGTAAGTTTCCAGAGGCTTCCCCAGCTATGTGGAACTGTGAGTCAATTAAACCTCTATCCTTTATAAATTACACAGTCTCAGGGAAGTTCTTTATAGCAGTGTGAAAATAGACTAATACACATCTCAAACTTTATTTGCCTAACCCGGTGAAACCCTGTCTCTACTAAAAAAATACAAAAAAAAAACTAGCCGGGCGAGGTGGCGGGCGCCTGTAGTCCCAGCTACTCGGGAGGCTGAGGCAGGAGAATGGCGTAAACCCGGGAGGTGGGGCTTGCGGTGAGCTGAGATCCGGCCACTGTACTCCAGCCTGGGCGACACAGCGAGACTCCGTCTCAAAAAAAAAAAAAAAAAAAAAAAAAAAAAAAACTTTATTTGCTTATCTTTCTTAACTACCTAGTGAAATCAAATTATCAGAGTTCACAATTCCTGGCTTCACTACTTGCAGGCAGATGAGTCAATGAGCATATTGCTTAACATCTGTAGGTTTGGTTTTCATGCCTGTAAAACAAAGCTAACACTAGTACTTACCACATAGAGTCTTTTTGATAATTAGATAAAATAATCCATGTAAAACACTCAGCCCAGGGTATAGCATGTAGTAAAGGCTTGTCCTAGTTACTCTGTTTGTCCTAGGTACATTCTCTGCCTTGCTCTGCCCTGTGCTCAGAAAACTGACCCCTATACATACATAACCTGGGCCACCTGCCTGATTGGCCTGCACTTGAGTTCACTCACTAAGAGGCACTGGCTATAGACTGCAGGTGGGAGAAAACAGAGAGCTTTACTGAGGTATTTCTTCCTCCTCTTTCATTATTTCAGCACTGCTTTTCTGACCACAACTGGGTCTCTTCCTAGCTAAGGCTCCATAGCTAAGGCTCTCCCCTACTCCATGGCTTCAGCCCTCCCTCAGTGAGCTCTGGGAGCACTATTTTCCTCCCTTGGACTTTTAGACTTCCTGCTTTTGCTAGTCTGTGGATATCTTCATATCCTTTGCTTATTCCCTAACCCTACCTACACCTAGATAAAAAGTGTCTTCATTTGAACCTTCTGGTGAATTCTGTTCTCAGCTGACATCCTAACTGAAACATTACTCTTTCATGTTAGAAACAACAAGGATAATGGTAACTATGAAAACTACTGTTATTGTTGTAATCATCAATTATTTCAAAACATTTTTCAGGTGTAAGTCTCTGAACTAATTCTTGATATACCATCCATTGTTCTTCTAGATCTTTCCAATATAATTGTTATCAGCTAATACTATGACATTTGATATTGATTACTGGTGCTGAGAGAGACCCTGAGAGGTCAACTAACATATTTTCTTGCTTTAAGGTATGAGACATTTTTCAAAGTCAGACAGGAATCTACAGTGCTGTACCCTTTTATCTCCTTCATGTAGGGAGAATTAAGATATGGTAACATAACCCGAAGTATAGATTTTCCAACAGTATGAAAATCACTCGGCACGTAGAGTGATGTTTCCATTCTTACGCCACTCTTTTTGCAAGTGATAGACAGGAATAGGGCGATGGACAAGGAAAGGGTAACAAAAGCACCATAACTCAAGGTTTTCTGGAGCCAGACATGTCTGGTTATGTATTAGGGCAGCAGTCATAGGTCTGTGGCAAAGAAACAAAGGCAATCTACCTGTGGACTGGGCCCTGGGACAGAGGCTCTGAGTCAGGATTGCCCAAAGGCTCTTTCCTGCTACCTGCCTGAAGCTGAAACCTTCCAACTACCATCCTTGGGAGCTATTAATATTTCACTTCTCCAGCAGGGCCTGTCGTGGGGTGGGGGGAGGTGAGAGGGATAGCATTAGGGGATATACCTAATGTAAATGATGAGTTAATGGGTACAGCACACCAACATGGCACATGTATACATATGTAACAAACCTGCACATTGTGCACATGTACCCTCAAACTTAAAGTATAATACAAAAAAAAGTTAAAAAAAAATTTGACTTCTCATAATTAGCTCCAAATAGTTTGAATTGGGTGTAATAGTACTGTACTACTTTCACTTTTCAAAGTAGGCCTAAGAGAAACTGTATTTTCAACAATGTCTATTTAAATCAGGAAGTACAAGGCTGATCTGAATTTGACTTTCACTTCAAGTAACAATGTTAAATGTGTCTGCAAACTGGCCAACAGGTCTCAAGGAAACTGTTGTATTTTATCGTTTATAAAATGAAATTTTAAGTCATCATTTTTGGCTTATATGTATAATATATATTATACCAATATACTTATTTTGCCAACTGTGTTTTCTTGGGAAGAATTGCTCCTTACTCTGAGATACTTTCTACTTTTTTTTGATGTTAAAATAATCTTTCTTTTATGAAATTGTAACAGTGAAGACAATAACAAGCCATAGTAATTGAATGAGTAGCATGTGCCAGGCACTGTGCTTAGTGCTTTTCTACATTTAGCAAGTAATTTATCTGTAATTCTCACAAGAAGCCTTGGAGGGGAGTAGGACTGTTATCCTCATTTAAAAGAGACTAAAGGTGAGGGACAGAGTGGTTAAGAATCTTTTTTCAAGGTCTCATAACTATTACGTGGCAGTGTTGGAAGATAAACCTAGATAGTTTGACTCCAAAGGCTAAACTTTATTGTTTTCTGGTAGTGTTGGTTGGTGCAAAAGTAATTGTGGTTTTTGCCATCACTTTGAATGGCAAAAATCAAAATTACTTTAAAAAATTTTTTTTTAATTTTTTTTGTTTTATTATACTTTAAGTTTTGGGACACATGTGCAGAACGCGCAGGTTTGTTACATAGGTATACACACGCCATGATGGTTTGCTGCACCCATTAACCTGTCATCTACATTAGGTATTTCTCCTAATGCTATCCCTCCCCTTGCTCCCCACCCCTGACAAGCCCCAGTATGTCATGTTCCCCTCCCTGTACCTATATGTTCTCATTGTTCAACTCCCACGTATGAGTGAGAACATGTGGTGTTTGGTTTTATGTTCCTGTGTTAGTTTTCTGACAATGATGGTTTCCACCTTCATCCATGTCCCTGCAAAGGACATGAACTTATTCTTTTTTATGGCTGCATACTATTCCATGGTGCATATGTGCCACATTTTCTTTATCCAGTCTATCATTGATGGGCATTTCGGTTGGTTCCAAGTCTTTGCTATTGTAAATAGTGCCGCAATAAACATATGTGTGCATGTGTCTTTATAGTAGAAAAATTTATAGTCCTTTGGGTATATACCCAGTAATGGGATTGCTGGGTCAAATGGTAATTCTAGTTCTACATCCTTGAAGAATCACCACACTGTCTTCTACAATGGTTGAACTAATTAACATTCCCACCAACAGTGTAAAAAGTGTTCCTATTTCTCCACATCCTCTCCAGTATCTGTTGTTTCCTGACTTTTTAAAGATTGCCATTTTAACTGGCATGAGATTGTATCTCATTGTGGTTTTCATTTGCATTTCTCTAATGACCAGTGATGATGAGCTTTTTTTCATATGTTTGTTGGCTGTATAAATGTCTTCTTTTGAAAAGTGTCTGTTCATAACTTTCACCCACCTTTTGATGGGATTGTTTGTCCTTTTTTGGTAAATTTGTTTAAGCTCCTTGTAGATTCTGGATATTAGAGCTTTGTCAGATGGATAAATTGCAAAAATTTTCTCCCATTCTGTAGGTTGTCTGTTTACTTTGATGGTAGTTTCTTTTGCTATGCAGAAGCTCTTTAGTTTAATTAGATTCCATTTGTCAATTTTGACTTTTATTGCAATTGCTTTTGGTGTTTTAGTTATGAAGTCTTTGCCCATTCCTATGTCCTGAATTTTATTGCCTAGGTTTTCTTCTAGTGTTTTTATGGTTCTAGGTCTTACGTTTAAATCTTTCATCCATCTTGAGTTGATTTTTGTATAAGGCGTAAGGAAGGGGTCCAGTTTCAGTTGTCTGCATAAGGCTAGCCAGTTTTCCCAACACCATTTATTAAATAGGAAATCCTTTCCCCATTGCTTCTCTTTGTCAGATTTGTCAAAGATCAGATGGTTGTAGATGTGTGGTGTTATTTCTGAGGTCTCTGTTCTGTTCCATTGTTCATATATCTGTTTTGGTACCAGTACCATGCTGTTTTGGTTACCGTAGCCTTGTAGTATAGTTTTAAGTCAGGCAGTGTGATGCCTCCAGCTTTGTTCTTTTTGCTTAGAATTGTCTTGGTTATGTGGGCTCTTTTTTGGTTTCATATGAAATTTGAAGTAGTTTTTTCTAATTCTGTGAAGAAAGTCAATGGTAGCTTGATGAGAATAGCATTGAATCTATAAATTACTTCGAGTAGTATGGCCATTTTCACGATATTGATTCTTCCTATCCATGAGCATGGAATATTCTTCCATTTGTTTGTGTCCTCTCTTGTTTTCATTGAGCAGTGCTTTGTAGTTCTCCTCGAAGAGGTCTTTCACATCCCTTGTAAGTTGTATTCTTAGATGTTTTATTCTCTTTGAAGCAATCGTGAATGGGAGTTCACTGATAATTTGGCTCTCTGTTTGTCTATTATTGGTATATAAGAATGCTTGTGATTTTTGCACATTGATTTTGTATTCTGAGATTTTACTGAAGTTGCTTATCAGCTTAAGGAGTTTTTGGGCTGAGATGATGGGGTTTTCTAAATATACAATCATGTCATCTACAAAGAGAGGTAATTTGACTTCCTCTCTTCCTATTTGAATATGCTTTATTTCTTTTTCTTGCCTAATTGCCCTGGCCAGAACTTCCAATACTATGTTGAACAGGAGTAGTGAGAGAGGGCATCATTGTCTTGTGCCCTGTTTTCAAAGGAAATGATTCTAGCTTTTGTCCTTTCTGTATAATATTGGCTGTGGGTTTGTCATAAATAGCTCTTATTATTTTGAGATACATTCCATCAATACCTAGTTTATTGAGTATTTTTAGCATGAAGGGTGTTTAATTTTATCGAAGGCCTTTTCTGCATCTATTGAGATGATCATGTGTTTTTTGCCATTGGTTCTGTTTATGTGATGCATTACGTTTATTGATTTGTGTATGTTAAACCAGCCTTGCATCCCAGGGATGAAGCCGATCTGATCACAGTGGCACAGTGGATTAGCTTTTTTTTTTTTTTTTTTTTTTTTTTTTTTTGGAGACAGAATCTTGTTCTGTTGGCCAGGCTAAAGTGCAGTGGCATGATCTCTGCTCACTGCAAGCTCTGCCTCCCGGATTCACACCATTCTCCTGCCCCAGCCTCCCAAGTAGCTGGAACTACAGGTGCCTGCCACCATGCCTGGCTAATTTTTTATTTTATTTTTTTATTTTCAGTAGAGACAGGGTTTCACCATGTTAGCCAGGATGGTCTCGATCTCCTGACCTCGTGATCCGCCTGCCTCTTCCCCCCAAAGTGCTGGGATTACAAGCATGAGCCACTGCACCCAGCTGGATTAGCTTTTCAATGTGCTGCTCGATTTGGTTTGCCAATATTTTATTGAGGATTTTCGCATCAATGTTCATCAGGGATATTGGCCTGAAATTTTCTTTTTTTTTTTTTTTTTTTTTTAACTCTGCCAGATTTTGGTATCAAGATGATGCTGGCCTCATAAAATAAGTTAGGGAGGAGTCCCTCTTTTTCCATTGTTTGGAGTAGTTTTAGAAGGAATAGTACCAGCTCCTCTTTATACCTCTGTTGAATTCGGCTGTGTATCCATCTGGTCCTGGGCTTTTTTTTTGGTCGGTAGGCTATTAATTACTGCCTCAATTTCAGAACTTGTTATTGGTCTATTTAGGGATTCGACTTCTTCCTAGTTTAGTCTTGGGAGGGTGTATGTGTCCAGGAATTTATCAATTTCTTCTAGATTTTCCAGTTTACTGGCGTAGAGTTGTTTATAGTATTCTCTGATGGTAGTTTGTATTTCTGTGGGATCAGTGGTGATATCCCCTTTGTCATTTTTTGTGGTGTCTATTTGATTCTTCTCTCTTTTCTTCTTTATTAGCCTGGCTAGCGTTCTATTTTGATAATCTTCTCAGAAAAAAAAAAAAAAAAAAAAAAAAAAAAAAAAAAACAAAAACAAAAACAATAGCTCCTGGATTCATTGGTGTTTTGAAGGGTTTTTCTTATTTCTATATCCTTTAGTTCAACTTTGATCTTAGTTATTTCTAGTCTTCAGCTAGCTTTTGAATTTGTTTGCTCTTGCTTCTCTAGCTCTTTTAATTGTGGTGTTAGGGTGTCAATTTTAGATCTTTCCCACTTTCTCCTGTGGGCATTTAGAGCCGTAAATTTCCGTCTAAACACTGCTTTAGCTGTGTCCAAGAGATTCTGGTACATTGTGTCTTTGTTCTCATTGGTTTCAAAGAACTTTCTTATTTTTGCCTTGATTTTGTTATTTACCCAGTAGTCATTCAAGAGCAGGTTGTTCAGTTCTCATGTAGTTGTGTGGATTTTTTGTGAGTTTCTTTATCCTGAGTTCTAATTTGATTACACTGTGGTCAGAGATACTGTTTGTTATGATTTCCACTTCTTTATATTTGCTGAGGAGTGTTTTACTTCCATTTATGTGGTCAATTTTAGAATAAGTGCTATGTGGTGCTGAGAAGCATGTATATTCTGTTGATTTGGGGTGGAGAGTTCTGTAGATGTCTATTAGGTCCACTTGGTCCAGAGCTGAGTCAAGTCCTGAATATCCTCGTTAATTTTCTGTCTCGTTGATCTGTCTAATATTGACAGTGGGGTGGTAAAGTCTCCTACTATTATTCTGTGGGAGTCTAAATCTCTTTGTAGGTCTCTAAGAACCTGCTTTATGAATCTGGGTGCTACTGTATTGGGTGCATATATATTTAGGATGGTTAGCTCTTCTTGTTGCATTGATCCCTTTACCATTGTGTAATGCCCTTCTTTGTCTCTTTTGATCTTCATTGGTTTAAAATCTGTTTTATCAGAGACTAGGATTGCAACTCCTGTTTTTTGTTTTGTTTTGTTTTGCTTTCCATTTTCTTGGTAGGTCTTCCTTTATCCCTTTATTTTGAGCCTATGTGTGTCTTTGCATGTGAGATGGTTCTCCTGAATACAGCATACAGATGGGTCTTGACTCTTTATCCAATTTGCCATTCTGTGTCTTTCAACTGGGGTATTTAACCCATTTACATTTAAGGTTAATATTGTTATGTGTGAATTTGATCCTGTTATTATGATACTAGCTGGTTATTTTGCCCATTAGTTAATGCAGTTTCTTCATAGTGTCAATGGTGTTTACATTTTGGTATGTTTTTGCCCTGGCTGTTGCTGGTTTTTCCTTTTCATATTTAGTGCTTCCTTCATGAGCTCTTGTACTTCAGGCCTGGTGATGACAAAATTCCTCAGTATTTGCTTGTCTGTAAAGGAATTTATTTCTCCTTCACTTATGAAGCTTAGTTTAGCTGAATATGAAATTCTGGGTTGAAAATTCTTTTCTTTAAGAATGCTGAATATTGGCCCCCACTCTCTTCTGGATTGTAGGGTTTCTGCAGAGAGATCCACTGTTAGTTTGATGGCTTCTCTTTGTGGGCAACCCATCCTTTCTCTCTGGCTGCCCTTAATAATTTTTCCTTCATTTCAACCTTAGTGAATCTGACGATTATGTGTCTTGGGGTTGCTCTTCTCGAGGAGTACCTTCGTGGTGTTCTCTGTATTTCCTGAATTTGAATGTTCGCCTTTCTTGCTAGTTGGGGCAGTTCTCCTGGATCATATCCTGAAGTGTGTTTTCCAACTTGGTTCTATTCTTCCTCTCACTTTCTGGCACACCAGAAATCATTGTAGGTTTGGTCTTTTCACATAGTCCCATATTTCTTGGAGGCTTTGTTTATTCCTCTTCATTCTTTTTTTCTCTAATCTTGTCTTCACACTTCAATTCATTAAATTGATTTTCAATCTCTGATATCCTTTCTTCTGCTTCATTGATTCAGTTACTCATACTTGTGTATGCTTCATGAATTTCTCATGCTGTGAAAAACTGCAATTACTTTTGGCCCAACCAAATAGCTTGTACTTGCTTCTTGTTAATGGTCTTTTTTGGAAAAATTGTATTTTAAATCCCAAATTCTGGGAACCACTAGACTCTTCTCTCTGTTATATCAGCTAATATGTTGCACATAGGCCTTGGAGGAGCGGACAGAGTGGGCAGGCTTGGAAAGCATTATCCAGACCATTGCATCTCCTATGTGGTCAGCAAGGAGAGGGATTGCAAAGGCAAGTGAGGCTTTGATATTGCCACAGATATTTCTGCAAAGTCACTGGCTACAGGAACAAAAAGGTCAGAGAGAGGTGTTTTGGCTCTCATGACACCATGGTGGGGTGTTATCACCTCAATAATATTGCCAGCCCCATCACAAAGAACACCACCTTCAACATAAGAAAGCAAACCTCCCGGAGGCAGCACATGCTGAGAAAATATGGCTGCAGTCCAGGAGGCTGTTTCCAGAAACCACACCCAGATGAGAGCCCTCACCCCAGCTGGGAAGTCTGGTTATTGTTTGGATCAGCTCATAAAGTCCCTGTGGGACTCCTTTGCTCTGTCTGATGGTAACAATAGAACACAGCTCTGGAAAGTTGGATCTCTTGTGCTGTTACATCCCTTGCTTAACATCATGGCAATGTATCCTTGTCAGGCATGATGGTGTGAATATGAAAGGTTAAGTTCACTGAATTAATCTGTATATGCTCCAGAAGTTTACCTTAATAAAGTAAAGGTATTCTAGGTCAAGCTGTTACTAGAATTGAGGCTTGAAAGAAATTTGGAAGCTGTATCCTATAAGTATGGAGAAGTATATCTACACTAAACCCCAAGTAAACTAAAAACCAAGCACAGTATTAGTTTCCAGTAACATAAAAACGTGACAGTGTTTATAGTATCAGAAAATCCTAGTATTCAGTCATCATTTATATGTGTCAAGAAAAGGGCAAATGCCTACATCACATTACATATTTGTGAAGACAGTTCTTTGGTTTCTAGCTCTGTGCTCTCACTGGGGATCTGTGTCATTTTATTCAAATCTAACCATGCTGTTTTTATTATTATACTAATAATGCATTGCTCAAAGCTGTCTTTAAGTGTATGCTTTTATTCCACATTGATGATGCATTACTTGAAGTTGTTCTTTTAATGTCTTTATTTTGAATAACAGCTACCATTGACTAAGCTCTTACCTATGTGGCAGCCACCAGTCCAAGGAATTTACACATTTTATCACATTTATTTATTATCACAACTCCTTGAGGCAGGTACAGTATTCCCATTTTATAGATAAATAAATGAAATTGAGATGGCGTAATTTTCCCAAGGTGAGAGGTCAGGAGCAGAGTTTGGATTCAAACAAAGCAGATCTTTCTGACTCTAAGGTCCACTCTCTTTCCACTACACCAGGGCTCTGTCTTTTCCAGTGATTATTCTCCAAGTATGTGCAATTATTGGACTTCTGCTTGCCACACAGCAGCTCCTGAGTCTTGCTACCTCCCTGCCCCACAAGTCCTGTTCAGTATGGGGCTGGGCCATGCGATCATACCTCAATTCCTGCTGCCCAACAGATATTAGTAAAGATTCTAGATTCAAGATCTTAGATATTTAGTTCTGCCAGTTAGTGATAAGTGGGTGCTGCCAAAGCTTACTCTTAAAATTGCTTAAATAAACAGCTTTCTCATTTTATAATCATAGAGAAAGTTGGTAGAACTTTACTTTGAGAACACCTTTGTTGTATAGAAAGTGTCTTGATTTTGGTGCTTCAGTTTTCTGCCAGCTCATTATTGGGCGGCCTGCTCTTAGGGTAGCAGAGTTCAGCTTTCAGATCCATATAATGAAAGGGAAATTTGGATATGTGGTGGGTTTCACTGAGTTGGATTAATGTTGGTTTTCTTCTACAGTAGAAAGTGATTTTCCTGAAATGGTCCATGTTTTTGTTGTTAGAGCAGACAATGTAAATAAAAGTCTTGAGATTTTTTTTTGATGATGCCTATATTATGCTTAAATGGAAGATTTTACAATATGGCTGGAAATATAACCTAAAAGCAGATTTCATATAAATTTTTGAAATTTATTTCAACAAATATTTACTGAACAGGTATTATGTGTCAGACCTGCTCTAAGCACTAGAGATAAAGCAATGGAAAAAGCTGATAAATAAGTTTCTGCATTTATGGAGCTCATGTCCTGCTGTGGGGAGATAGCCAATAAACAAATAAGTAAAACATATAATATGCCAGATGCTTTAAGTACTATGGAGAAAAGAAAAGCAGGAAATGACAGTGAAGAGTGGTAGAGTAGGAGGAGTGTTGCAATTTTTTATTGTGAATAAAAAGGGAAGGCCTCATCAAGAGAATGACATTTGAGCAAAGATATGCAAGAGCTGAGGGAGTGAGCTGCATGGATACTGGAGGGAAGAGTATTCCAGACAGAGGAAACCAAGGCCCATAGAGCATGCCTGGCATGTTGGAGAGTTGAAAAGGTGGCCAGTATCAATAAAGTGAGCCATGAGAAAGCAGTAGGAGGCCAGAATAGTGAGGCAGTGTGTGCATGTGGCCACGTGAGCTATGGTGTAACTGTGGATATTGCTCTGCGTTGGGGAAGACCCCAGAGGGTTTTAAATAGAAAAAGACTTACATATTAACAGGATCCTCTGACTGTTGTGTTGAGAATAGATATTGTCGAAAATAGAGAGTAGTACCAGTATATTAGTTCTCTACACTGTGTAACAAATTATCAGCAACTTAGCAGCTTAAAATAACATCCATCTATTCTCTCACAGTTTCTGTGACTCAGGAGTCGAGGTACAGCTTAACTGGGTCCTCTCAAGGCTGCAGTCAAGATGTCAGCCAGGATGGGGTCTCATCTGGAGGCTTGGTTAGGGAAGGAGCTGCTTTCAGGCTCTCTCAGGTTGTTGGCAAAGTTCATATTCTTGCAGCTGTGTGATTCAAGGTAGCTGTCTTCTTGAAAGCCAGCAATCAGAGAAAGAGAGAAACACACACACGTGCACATGTATGCCCACACACACACACACACACAGAGATTTCAGAGCAGGTCTGCTAGCAACACAGTCTTATATAATAAAATAAAATCATGGCAATAATATCCCATCACCTTGGCCATAATGCATTGGTTAGAAGCAAGCCACAGACCCCATCTGTACTCAAGGGGAGGAGATGCCACAAAAGTGTGAATACCAAGAGATGAGGGGTCATGGAGTTCATCTTGAAGTCTATTGGCCACAATTAAGATAAACAAATAAGGAGGCTCTAATATAAAAATTACAGTGAAAGAATAAAATAGAATCCATTATATAATCTTTATGTCCTTGGTGCTGATAATGGATTGAACTGGATATGACTAATTTGGATGTCATAAGCCAGAGACCTTCACCAACTTCTCTGAGCATCTTTCAGCCTCTCTCAGTCATCCTTGCCTTCCCTAATTCCTCATCATCAGGTCCATAGTGTCCTTCCCTGAGTGCTAGTGCCCGTCAAAGTTCTCTAGTCCATCTTCTCTGAGACAAAACCTGCATTGCTCCAATCCCCATTCCCTGACCAGGACTGCTCCCAGCAGCCACATGGGGCTCCTGTTATGTGTTCCTATGAAGTAAAGGGCAGAGCCCAAGGCTGGGCTCCAGGACTGTTTGCTAAGTCTGACAGTGAGTCTGCTCTCCTCATGATGACTCTCTCTGTTTGGCCTTGAATTAGAGTTCACCCATCTTCAGAGCCCCCTTCTCCTGATAGTTCCTGAATGCCTGGTCAGAGTAGTGGTCTCAGTGCTTTCTTCTTGTTGCTGGCATCTTCCTTGATCTCTTCTGGTAAGTTCCTGTTCTGGTTGCCTATACTGTATTCTTGGCCTTCTCAAGACTAAAGTCATACCCCCACCTCTCTTTACATTCTGGTGTCCTTCACTAAATCCCATTTGGTTATTCCTGCCTGAACCACTGAGGATTGACAACATCATATTTTTCCCAATGCTTGCCACTGTGGCCTTACATCACCTCTCAGACTAGCTCCTCCAGCCAGCCCAGGATTCTTCTCAAGTGTTTTTACATTAAGAGTAAATTTTTTTTCATTGTTGATAAACAGTATGATACCACACAGCTAAGGTTGCCCCATAATGCCCAGGGTCCAGACTCAAGGTTTAATGAGATACTTTCACAATCTATAAATGAAATAAAGAGTCCTTTCTTCACCAGGTGTGGTGGCTCATCCCTGTAAGCTCAGCACTTTGGGAGGCTGAGGCGAGTGGATCACCTGAGGTCAGGAGTTCGAGACCAGGCTGGCCAACATGGCGAAACCCTGTCTATACTAAAACTACAAAATAAAATTAGCTGGGTGTGGTGGCACACACCTGTAATCCCAGCTATTTGGGAGGCTGAAGCAGGAGAATTGCTTGAATCCGGGAAGCAGAGGTTGCAGTGAGCTGAGATTGCACCATTGCACTCCAGCCTGGGCGACTAAGCGAGACTGTTTCAAGGAAAAACAAACAAAAAAAGAATCCTTTATTGTTTCCCCCTTGTGTGTCTTCTGAATTTGCCTTTATGTAAAACCACATCACTCTTCCACATTTTGGCCTGAAGTTCCACTGTAAATCTGGGACTGCAGATTTAATCAGTCACTCATTAGCACCACACAAAAGCACTGGGTTCAATACTGTTGGTAGAGGTATAAAGTAACCAGAATATATCTGTTCCTGCCTCAATCAGGGCTAGAGTTTTTGCAAAGCCATCTAGCTTAAAAAATATATTTTTGGTAGCCTCTTGCCTTTCCACATAAAATAAGTGGTGATTGTAGTGTCTCTGGAATTTTTGCGGCATTCCTTTAGTGTTCTCTTGGTTGAGGAAAAATACATGACTCTCCTCATTTAGCACTTCTCCTGGTCAGGAAATCTCAGTTAGTCTGCCAACAAGCCTGTCAAGTCAGCTTGCCCTCTCTCCTCTTCCATCTGTCTTCTCAAATTCTTCACACCTTTAAAATTTCTTGGAAATGTTTTTTTATTCACTTAGTCTGCAGAC
Source organism: Macaca thibetana thibetana (assembly GCF_024542745.1). Lineage (NCBI taxonomy): Eukaryota > Metazoa > Chordata > Mammalia > Primates > Cercopithecidae > Macaca > Macaca thibetana. Next base: position 81,989,793 of record NC_065581.1, read on the forward strand.
CTAATTGCCTCATGCCTCCACACCCAGCCTACAGTCTCAGCACAGAGACTGTTCTATCTCATAAAAGCTTCCCACAGCCTGTAGCTTCTTATCTTTTCTTGTCAAAAAATTCCTCTGGCCCCACCCCTTTATATTCCCTGGACCCCAGTCTGTTATTCCCCAATCACCAATTAAATGGTTATTTAATATTCTCCATAAACATACAAGGCTCAATAGGATACACTGTGCCAAAACCACCATGAGGTCTTTGTCCTGAAGACCTCACAGTCTGATGTCACTCGGGCTGTTATCAACACATTAGGACAGTAACTCTATGTTGGCTCTATGGAAGAGCACCATCCAAGAGAGCGGCTTTGCTTCCAGATTTTTTTGAGAGGGCCCATATCAGGCATTTAGCTTGTGCGAGTCACAATTCAGGTCCTTCATCAAACAGTCTCTGCTAAGCAGTTCTGCCCCTGACACACAGTGCAGCTTTCCTTTAAGTCAACAAGAGCCTCTGGTTTTGTGAGTCATCCTTTCCCAGGGTATTAAGGTTCAGATATAGTTTTGATAAAAGACAGTTGAAGTTGTTACAGCTAGTTCACTTGACCCTTATTTTGGGAGTCTATCAGCCCAGAATTTCCTAATTCTGCCATAAAGACTTCCTAGCTAAGCATGTGGAAGCCCTGCTGGGTATATAAGTAGGCATTCAAATACTACTGAATGACAACAATATATATATATATATATAGTTGGTTCTTCAGCTTGAAGGAAGGGGTAAGGGAAAGGATATGGGCTTTGTAGTCAGCCAGACTAACGTTTGAATCAAGCTTACTATGAACCGTACTTTCTCTGAATCTCAGTTTTCATTTCTGTAAATGGGGATAGTAATACATCTCACATGGCTCTTGATAGAATTAAATACACAAACACGCTTTGTGGAGTGCCTGGCCCCTAGCGAGCATTTCCCCCTGTTGAAGTGAGTGATGGTATTTTGACAATCAAAGCCCATCCACTAGGATGCTTATGCTAGCTCTTTACAGATGACGACAGCCAAAGTGCTTGCCTCAGTGGCCTTGCCTCAGGAATGATACAGATTCAGAATTTGTCCTACTGTTTTTCTGTTTCACTCAGTCTGGCTAAAGGAAGTGCAATAAAGCAGTAACACTTTAGATTAGTTTCAGGCATACTCATAAAATATGGAAAGCTTCAGGAACCAGGAGATTCTTAAATCTTCTGAGGACTAATACAGAGGCACCAAAGAGATTTTTTAAAAATAAAATATATAACAAAGCTTAGGATCCACCAAGAAAGTCAACTCTGACTGATTATTATTCATCTTCTTTATGTGAGAAGAATCTTAAAGGTGATGTTCAGAAGGGCAGGAGATGATTTCAGAGAGAAACACTCCAGTCTTTCCGGCCACACCAGCCTCCTTCGTTTTTGCCTATACACCTTCATGTGCTGGGAGGATGAGAGACTGTGACTGTCAGGAAGGAATATATGTGTGTTTGTGTGTGTGTGTATGAGGCTAGGGCTGATGGTGTATTTCTTTTTTTAAAAAAGCAAGATTGAGAGTGGATTAATTATTTACTGCTTTGGATCCTATTCAACACTTTAGCACTTTGTATTTTCTGCACTATTGTGCTTTGTCATGTTATCTTATAATTACATGGCTAGATAACTTGATCTGTGGCCTATACACAATATCTTTGGTTCACCAAATATTGTACATCTACGTGAGCAACTTATTGTTGTTTTACCAAGAAGTAAGCAAATAATCTTAAAAACAATAAACAAAAAGCATAAGAACTGTATCTGGATCTCACTTCGGTATACAAGTATTTTTTAGCAGGTTATTTAAGGGCTAGTATCAGCTGGGTGGTCTTTTTTATCACATTTTCTTTTCCAAAGTTAATTGGCTGTAAATTCACTTTTAAAAATCTTGTTGTATATATAGCCTTAGCATAGGGTAAAGAAAAAATAACCTTCTATAAGATACTATGTCATCATTATTAAGATTCATCAATAGTCAAACCCTCTGTATATCCCAAACTTGAAAGTTATTCTGTCACCTAAAATCATAAGAATGTATAAGCTTGGAAATTTGCTATTAAAAAGAGTTTTAATTGATCCCAGTCTAACTGTTAAGCATGCAAATGATCTGTGAAATTTAAGATGACTCTGAGCATATAAGACAAATTCCGTGAAGTCTGTCACAGCCTCAGAAATTAAATGATCCAACATTTTGGGAGGTTCTAACTGCTTATATATAATTATATTTTTAGTCAATAATAAAATTAAAAAGTAGTCAAAGGTAAAAATAATAATAAAGTGTTACTATTTATATTTGAAAGAATGTATGCCATTAGAATCGATAGTTTTATTTACTTATTGAGATTACAGATGATACCTATTTCTGATAGCACTTGGGGATCCAAATAACCACCAAGAGTAGGCCCATTATCAGTACATGATCCCATGGTAGTATTTCTGCCTATGACAGTCCTGCAGAATCTAGTACAAGCTTGGTTTCTTGGTGTTAGAATGTTGGAAATTGTAGAACGGAGGGAAAAGCAAATCCACTAGGTGAAGGAACCTACAAGGAATCTCAAATCTAGAACCCTCAGCTTGGAGAGGGGAGGAATGTGATTTTAAAATAACTAATTAAATGTTTTTCAAAGGATTTTAGAAATAAAAATTTAGTGTAAATGTGAAGCTATTTTAACTTCAGCCTTAAAATTCATAATTAAATAAATAAAAAGAATTATGGAAGGAAGCCACTAGAAATTGATCTCTATTTTCTCCAAATTCATCTCTAGGATCACACCAGGATCAATACTGTAGATAGCTTCCCTGTTTAAGGGCTCTCAGACAGCAAGTCATAAAAGCTCTGTCAGTTGCTCCCTGCAAGATTGAACAATTATTACTGTTAGAAAGTTCTTCTTTATATCTAACCTCATTTCTCATGGTGTATGTTGGAAATTATTTCCTCTTCGGTAGTGTTTTTTAGAAATAAAATCAGCTACATTCCAACCTCCATGGGGTAAGGGGAAAGTATTAAAGAGAACACAGTTTAAGTGATGTTGAGAGTACATTTTTGTAAGTAATGAACTTACTCAAATGTCCTTGCTAGTGTCTTTGATAAGGAATTTAAACCAAAGGGTATATCTCAGAACACAACTGAGTGTCTGACAATCACTTTGTGTGCTTGTTTATAAGCCAGCAAGCTCAAAGACTGTGCATTAAGTGATACCTTCAAAGAATCCATTCAATCAATGGGAATGTGTATGTATTTAATACCAATAAGAAAGTAAGAATGTCCAACTGGAAGAATGCAATTGCTCTCATGCTCAGCCTCTAATATAAAAGGAATACGGGGTAGACATGTGCTAATAGGGTGGGCTTGAGGGTTCGTAAAAATCCTGAACTGTTCTTTAACTGTGGGAGATACCCTAAATCAAGGAAAAAAAGGAAAACATTTATGTGTTGTATTGGGGTTCTGTGTTCTGAGATGGCCTTGTCTATATGCTAACCTTGTCTGTAGACAAATGCTTCACATCTGCCACTATCTCACTGGCACATTTGGTAGTGGAATTGCACTGTCTGTAAAGTGTTTCAGTTCCTTTGGAAAATATCACATAAATATATGATAAGGCATATTTTTTATTATATAGAGCAGAAGCCAAAAACCTCTTGCCAAAGTGATTCTCTGAAATTTATCCCTATTTCATGCATTAGAAAAGAAATATGTATCATGTGCTTTCACTTATTTTATGATTAGCAGATCAAATTTGTGTTCTGTGTATACAGAAAGCCAAAAAGCCGTGTGTCTCTCAAGACCCTTCCTCAGCCCCTAATGCCTTGCTCCTCTTCTGGCATTGCTTTTTAAAAGATCTGGTCTTGGCTGTATGTGGTGGCACATGCCTGTAATCCCAGCACTTTGGGAGGCTGAGGCAGGCGGATCACGAGGTTAGGAGATCGAGATCATCCTGGCTAACACGGTGAAACCCCATCTCTACTAAAATACAAAAAATTAGCCAGGCTTGGTGGTGGGGCGCCTTAGTACTCTGGAGGCTGAGGCAGGAGAATGGCATGAACCCAGGAGACGGAGCTTGCAATGAACAGAGATGGTGCCACTGTACTCCAGCCTGGGCGAAAGTGTGAGACTCCCTCTCAGAAAAAAAAGAATAAAAGAAAAAATCTGGTCTCACCAGCTCTCAGAAGTAAAATTGAATTTAAATTCAATAATAATATACATTGTATTGATCTTTAAAGTTTACAAAGTGTTTTCAAATAATTTCATTTTATTCTTACAACTCCTGCTAACTCTATGGAGTTAGCCGTGCTGGGAATAATATTCCTATTTTATAGTTTTGGAAATTGAGACTGAGAGAAGAAAGGCTTCATGGCTTGCCTCAAATTATGGAGTTAATAACTAGTAGAGCCAGGTCTTGAACCCAAGTCTTGAACCCAGGTTGCTTATGGTAGACAGAACTCTAAAATGACCTCTGATACCCCTCACCTTTATATAATCTCCTCTGCTGGAGTATCTATGGAATCTCTGAATAAAATGAAATACCATGCCTGTGATTATGTTATTTTATATGGCAAAAGGGATTTTGCAGATGTAATTAAGGTTCTAAATCAGTTAACCTTCAAGGGAGATTGCCTGCATGGGCCTGACCTAATCATATGAGCCCTTAAAATATGGGTCAAGAGGTCAGAGAGACAGAGGAGTTCAGAGAGATTGGAAGCATAAGAGGGATTTGATGCTAGGGAGATTCTCTGTTGCTGACTTTGAATGTAGAGAGGTCTCCATGGCAAGGAATGTGGGCAGTCTCTAGGTGCTGAGAGTTGACCTGGCTGACAACCAGCAGGGCAAGAGACCAGGGGACCCTCAGTCTTACAACTACAAGGAAATGAATTCGACCAATAGCCTGAATTAATTTGGAAGCTAATTCTTCTCCTGGGCCTCCAGATGAGAACTCAGGCTGGCCAACAGCATGATTTTAGGCTTGTGATACTATGAGAAGGAAACACAGTCACACCATGCCAAATGTCTGACCTACAGAATTGTGGCATAATAAATGGGTGTTGTTTTAAGTCGTTAAATTGGTGACAATTTGTTATGCAGCAATATAAAACTAATAAACTGCTGTTCATTAATATTTATTGAATGGTTATTACACGTAAGACATGAATTTTTATTTTTAATCAGTTTATTTTGTGCCCATGTCCAGAAAGGTTAGTTAAAAAATAAATAAATAAAAGCAACCCAAGCTTGCTAGAGTAAATTAACAAATATTTCCCTTTCCTTGTGGAATTTAGAGAATTACCATCCCACTTCTCTTGAAGGTAAGCATGAATATGTCCCTTATTCTGACCAGGAAAAAGAGGAGAGATGAGATATGTCTATTCCAGGATAATGGCTTACATTCTCCACATTCTTTTGCCCTGTTACAGCCAACTCTAAAACTGGATGAGAAGACAGTGTCACACGGTGGGGTGCCCTGTCAGCCTGGGTCTGGGGAGAAGAACCTCCTGCCAATCTGCTTTGAGCACACCTACCCTGACTGACACACTTGCCTTGTAGGCACTGTGGCCACATGTAATACTGAGATTCATAAACACTGATTGCCACCCCACTGCACATTAGCAATGAAAGTCATGTCTTCTGTTCCTAGGACCTTTTGCTACATACTTTTTGGGTAAGAAAAAAATAGAGCTTAACTTACCACCATTTTTTTCTCCAACTAGGTTAGAGGTGAGAAAAGGAATGAAAGAAGTGGGTAAGACTGAGAAGATGAGAAAAACAAGAAAAAACAGATAGTTCTCTGGCTGAGCTACAATTATTGACTGCCACTAGCTAGACTCTGTGGGGTCCCCAAATATCAGTAACGATAGCCCCATTTCCTGTGAGATGTTGACACCCAACATCAGTCATTAGTATAGTAAGGAGTCGAAATGAGGAAATCATGAATCTTAAATAAGTTAAGATGTTTCCATTCTCTAGATTTGCTAGAACACATTTTCCTAATTTGAGAAAATGAAACCAAGGCTGTAAACAAACTATTATGTAGACTTGCTTTTCCATGTCATATTTCTCTGTTTCATTTCTGTAGAAAACTTAGAAAATAGGCATAGAAAACTTAGAAAATAGGTAGCTAAGTTAAAGAAGCAATCTTTATTTATATACCAGAACATAGTCACTAACAAATGTAACACAAATTTTTATTTTCTTTGCAACTATTCTTATAATCCTTCATCAGCTATCTTCTTTCTAAGCAGCAATATTAGATAAAATACTTCCTGTTAAGAGATCCATTAAGGTTTGAGAATTTTAAGTGAGCCAAATTGAGTAAGTTGGTCTTCTTAGCCATAAATAAGCCTATTTTGAAAATAAACTTTTTTGGGAGGTAAATTCCATAAAGCTGCTAACAAGTAGAGGTCAAAGTGAGCGTCTGTCAAAAATATTATTTCAAGAAGTTTTGATACAAAGCAGGGAAATGCTACATAATGTTTAAGCTCTTGGTTTCCAGGCTTCTTTCATCATCATTGTTTTTTTTCCATTTATTGACTAATCAGATGAATCAACTCTAAAGAAGTTTCTTTCATCTGTTTGTGAAGTTTTTCAGGGATATTTTTCTCAAACTAAATTAGATAGAGGATTTCTTAAGAAACTTTAGTTTCTGGAAATCAAAAGTAAAATGGACTTTTAAAGTTTATTTTTCTTGTAGTATGAAAAGAAGATAGTTTAAAAGTGTGGTTTTGATTTTCTTCTTTCCTTTGCAAATCAATTTTTCACATTTTAACTTAATTCTGAAGGGATTGCAAGTTGAATATCCTTCAAGGGCTTTCTCTCTCTCATATATAACATCAGCATTTTGAACAGAATATAATTTCCATGGTACTATAATATAATTATTAGTGAAACGAGTGTAGATGGTGAATTATGAAGATCCCCCTAATTCCAACTGCAGTGAACATTTGGGGTTAGGAATGATCCTCATCAAAACCAGCATCTTGGCTTGCTTAGGGGGAAGTGTGCGTTGGGAGGATAAAGGAAGGCTAGACTACATAAAACTCATACCTGGAACCCCATGAAGTTTCCATACTTCTCCCACTGCCATATTCAAGTTCTTCACCAGCTTGTTAATTTCATTCTAACAAGATTTTTTTCTTATATGAGCAAATTTTCTCTTCAGAAAATACATACAGCAAGTAATTTCAAACTGGCCATTAAACAAGAGTGCCATTGAAGGCAGAAAGGCGCCAAGTTTTTGAGTGTGAGTTTTTTCCTTTTCTCCACAAAAGAAACATACATTTAGTATTTTTTCATTTAAAGACATGCCCGCCCACAAACATCTGAGAAACATCTGTAGACAAAATGCCAAAATGCATAGTCGAATTTTGACTCACACCTCACCACCCACCAAGACCCCTGTCAACTCACAATAAACACCTTTCTAGCATCTGCCCCAGAGAAAGAAACGCCACATTACCCAAAGGTCAGAGCAAACAGATGTCACTTATTGCAGACCCTAATCATATCCATATCCAACCTTAGGAGGCCTGCAGTGGAGCTGCCTTCTGGACTACGGGTTCCTCCAGTTGGAGATGCTTATCACTGTGTCCTCCCTCCTTCTGTTTTGAGCAAGGGGGGGCCTTAGGAGGGCTTGTCTCTAGAGACTGTCCCTGTGTCCTGCTGACAGAGCCCATGATTGAGCACTAGGGTTAAGGAAGCAGAAGGGAATTCTTTATGGTTGGCCTGCACTTAGCTGTCTTTCTGCTTCTCACCCTGACAGGATTGCAGTATTCTTGCAAATATACTCCCACATCAACCGTCCTGACTGTCTGTGGAAGACATGGGACTTCTTTTCTCTGTTCTTATTGCATTTTGCACACATTTCTGTGTCTCCTTTTATAGCCTTCATCATGTTCAATAAGATCAGTTTACATATTTCACCCCTATAAGGCAGCATTTCAGCTAGAGGAAAGAAACAAAGAGGAAAGGAAGAAAACAGAGAATGGGGGATACAGTATTTATATGAAGAACTTTAATAGACAACATTGGAAGTGCAATTTAGTGGGGTTTTCTTAATGGATAAAGAAAATGTAATATGTACACACACAATGGAATATTATTCAGCCAAAAAATAAAAATAAAAAACGAAGGAAATTCTGCCATTTGGGACAGCATGGATGCACCTGGAGAATATTATGCTAAGAGAAATAAGCAAGACACAGAAAGAAAATACTGTATGATCTCACATGTGGGATCTAAAAAAGTTGAACTCATAGAAGCAGAAAGTAGAATGGTGGTTGCGGAATAAATTCTGAGGATCTAATGTACGGCATGGTGACTATAGTTAATAATGTGTATTATATACTTGAAATTTGCTAAGAGAATAGATCCTAAGTGTTCACACCAGACACACACACACACACGAAAAAGATAATGTGAGATGACGGACGTGTTAATTAACTTGATTATGGTAATCATTTCACAATGTATGCATCTATCAAATTATCATATTGTATACCTTAAATATATACAATTTTTAGTTGTTAATCATATCTCAATAAAGCTAGAGAAAAACATTTTTTAAATAAAAAATGAGCAAAAATTTTGAGGAACATAGCTTACTTTCCAGAATTTCAGTCCCAGCCAACCTCAAATGCACACAGATACAGGTACCATAAACCTGTAGCCTAAAGGCTAAGCTTTATCCAGTTCTTGAATCAATCCTGGCCATGTCTGTCAGTATAGTAGGGGTTCTCTTTCCCAGTGACTGAGGTCTACTGACAGTTATGCCACATAAGCCTAGTACCTAGTGATTCTGGAGTGGTTCCACACGCTTCCTGGAATTTTTTCTCCATTCTTACGACTAAGCATTTGTTTCCTGTGTGTTTGTGTACCAATTTCCCCCGACTTGAACTACATCCCTCCTCTGGTTTTTAAACCACAGATTGTAGCTTTCCAGCCAGGCTTATCCACTTACCTCCCCTGGAGACTGGACCCTGTCCTCTGGTTAGGTGGTGCTCCAATGATGACAGCAACAAGTTCTACTTAGAATCTATTTCTGCAAACAACTTGTTTACATTATTGGAAATTCCAATAAAACAATTAAGCTATGTAGGATGGTCCCCTTTTGCAGATATATCACAACACACGATCCAAGATATCTGACGTCTTAGCCAAAGCTAAGACTAAATAGTAGAAGAACAAAGTGTCTCTGATTCCAGAGTTCATGACCTTCCCAACATATTTCATTGCCTCCTCTCTGGAACATTGACACTATTCACCCTCTGTCTTCAAAGGTCTCCTCTTCCATAGATGCATAGGTGGTGTCTCATCCACTACACAGAACCCTTAGACATCAATGCCAGAATATACTCTCCTTGCAGACATTAAACTCAGTTTTAGATAATATGACATTTTTACAGCAATCCCACAAAACTTTAGCATCTTCCCTAAGGCTTCTTTAATATTGTTTTCTGTTATGAGAAAGGACAGATGTGAAAAAATGTAGGTGTATAGGGATGTGTTTTTATACAAACATAACTACCATACAACCTTATCACATTAGTGCTAATTTTTAAAGGAGTCCAGTTTTATTCCTGAGTCGATCACTAGATTTTACAGAAGTGAAGTTTGATATCCCTAAGAGTTTGAAAGTTCTATATAATTGCAACTAACTCTTGTTTGCTCTGAATTGAATTATCTATTGAGTAATACAGAGTCCTTTTGTTTTCTTTCCGTCCCCCATCTTCTGAGTTTGTCCAATGAATACCATGGAATAAAAATAATTATTGAGCATCTCTGTAGACACCGTACTGGTCTACACACAGAAAATTCGTTTTTCAAATATCCATTAGTGGATTTTATACCTTTGTGACTCTAAACCAGGTTCTTGAGTTGTTTCTTAATAATATAAATATAAGATATAACCTTTCCAAATGTGAGTTTCTTTAAAAGAGTTGATGAGATATTTCCTTGTTTGTCCAAATACCTCTTCCCCAGAACCTTAAGGATTTAAAAGTCATTTACACACTCTGCCAGTATATATATTTATTTGGTTCCTTTTGTATGGATTTCTCTAGTTCTTTATAGTACGGAGAAAGACATGTATTATATCGGCAATATACAGGTAATGTAATGCTTGCTTCTATAAGAAACAACACCCAAATGTATAGTGGTTCAAATACAATAGAAATTTATTTCTTGCTTATGTAAATTCTAAAACAGATGTGTCTAATTGAAAGATGTCTTATTTCAAGTGATAATATAAGAACTCAGGTTCTTTCCTTCCTATGCCTCTGTCATATTTAACATATCCAATGTGTTTATGCATTTTTCAAGTCAGTGAAAGAGGAAATCACTTGGAGGAAAATTCTGCATGGAGAATTTTGTGGGATAGTCACAAAACGGGTAAACATCACTTCTGTTTACATTGCAATACACAAGGAACTCAGCACAAGATAAAAAGGAGGCTGGGAAATAAAGCCTTAAGTGTGGGTTCAGGAAGAAGAGGAAATGAGTTTAGTAATCCCACAATGTGGGGTTAGAGTCAGACAGACTTGGGTTCAAATCCTAGCTCTGCAATGAATTATTATGTGAATCCTCATGTTTCAATTTTCTTGCCTTTTAAGAGATAAAACCTATTTTAACTATTGCTGTTAAGCTTAAATGGAAGGATTGATATACAAGTGATTAATACATAGTATTATTACTTGAATCAGAAAGACCAAGATACATTTAGGTTTATGGTTAAACAATTTGTATAACTGTAGATTCTTCCTGGTCCCAAAAGCTTTGTGGGGTCAAGTTGTCCATATTTTGAAGTTTTAGCCATATTTTACAAGTGCATCCATGTCACTTACTAACCTAATTAAACATTAAAGAAAATTTATAAATTAGGTTCCAAGAATATACAATGGGGAAAGTACAATCTCTTCAGTAAACAGTATTAGGGAAACTGGACATTTACATGAAGAAGAATGAAATTGGACCCTCATCTCATATTCTTTACATAAACCAACTCAAAATGAATTAAAAGCTTAAACATATGACCTGAAAGTATTAACATAAAACTGCTAGAAGAAAACATAGGAAAACGCTTCCTGACATTGTCCTGGGCAATTATTATATTTTTATGTGACACCAAAAGCACAAAAAACAAAAGCAAAAATAGACAAATAGGGCTGCATCAAACTAAAACTATTCTCCACAATAAAGGGAAGAATCAAGAGACTGAAGAGACAACCTACAGAATGGGAGAAAACATTTACAAATCATACATCTGATTATGGGTTAATATCCCAACATATATAAGGAATGCAAACAACTCAATAGCAAGAAAGCAAATAACCTGATTTTAAAATGGGCAAAGGATCTGAATAGACGTTTCTCCAAGGAAGACATATGAATGGCCAACAGGTATATGAAAAAGAAATGTTCAACATAATCAAGCATCAGGGAAATGCAAATCAAACCACAATGCGCTATAACCTCACACCTGTTACATGGTGTGTTACAATGGCTATTGTCAAAATGAGGAAAGATAAAAGGTGTTGGTGAGAAAGGAGAGAAAAGAGAACACTTGTACATTGTTAGTAGAAATATAAATATAGAAATAGTAGAAATAGTAGAAATAGAAATATAAATTAGACAGTTCTTAAAATTCTCTTCTTTATGGAAAACAGAATAGCGGTTCCTCAAAATATTAAAAATAGAATTACCACATGATCCAGCAATCACATTTCTGTATATATAGCCAGAAGAAATAGAGTCAGCATGTCAAAGAGATAGCTGTACTCCCATATTCACTGTAGCGTTATTTATAATAGTCTAAATATGAAATCAACCTAAGTGTTCACCAATGGATGAATGGATAAATAATATATACAATGGAATACTATTCAGCCTTAAAAAAGAAAATTCTGTCATTTGTGACAACATGGATGAACCTGGAGGATGTTAAGTGAAATAAACCAGGCACAGAAAGGCAAATACTGCCAGAGCTCACTTATATACATGGAATCTAAAATAATCAAACTCATAGAAGCAAAAATTAGAATGGTGGTTACCAGAAGCTGAGGGTGGAGGAATGAGGGAAGTGATGGTCAAAAGGACACGTAATTGCAGTTAGAGAAAAGTAATAAGTTCAAGATATGTAATGTACAACATGGTGTCTATAGTTAATAATAATGTATACTTGAAAATTGTAAAGAGAGTAGATCTTACATGTTCTTACCACAAACAAAAGTACGTGAGCTGATGGATATTTTGGTTAGCTTAACTAAATGAACGCACAATGTCTACCTATACCAAAACTTCATATTGTATATCATAAATATGTCAATTTTTATCAATCAATTAGACTTTAGTCAAGCTGGGGAAAAAAGAAAGAGTATCAGAAATTGGTAGTATATCTTCTGGTGATTTTCCATGCTTTAAGTCATTCCTAATAAAACCTTATGGAGCACACTGAAAAGTTCATTTTGTTGTTTTACTTTACCATATTTGATTTGGTGAATTGATACAGTTTGGGAGAAATAAAAATAATAGCTATAATTTAATTCAACTGTAATGATAACTTTCAAATTCTATAACCACAACGAACTTAAAATTCTCTTCAAATGTCAAAAAGTTGCCAGTCTTAAGCATTATGTCTTCATCAGTAATCCAGGTTCAGATAGGCATTTTGCTGTTTCAAAATCAGAAGTTGCCCAATAACCAAGATCTTGGCATAAATGAAAAGAAAGATCAGAATTATTTTTTGATGGGCTGTGCAATTCCTATGTATTTGCCTCCTTTTGGTTTCCCCAGATACATTTTACCCTTTATATTTGTTTTCCTTTTTTTTTGGTACTAGCAGCAATGAGATTTCTGCCAGAACTAAACTCAGCCACTTCCCTGGGAATGTTCTCCAGTTGCTTATTTCACTACCGGAACTGTGTTCCCTCACATTCTGGCCTATTTCCACACATGCCTCCTCTGGAATAAAGGGTCTGACAGTTCTGTAGATAATGGTAAACATATGTAGCCAATGCTGTGCAATTCTTTTAGAGCCAGAAAGCATTAGTAGGTATTTCAGTTGCTGGCAACAACAACAAAAAATCAGTGTAAAGAACTTCATCAAGCACCAGAACCCACAGAATACTATACATCAATAATTTCAATGCAAGGCAGGATTCTTCCTTTATTCTTTCTTTTTCAAATCATTGGCTAATTATAAATGGAAATCAGACTATTATGACAACCTAATTCCAAACTTTAAAACTACAGGGGCAAAAGCTGGGTCATAGGGGGAAGAGAACATTTCAACTTGTTTACTCTGGATACTATTCCCATTTCAAGTTAGGCCTTTTGATTCTTTAAATATGCAAAAGAACTGACTTCCCTTAGTACACAAGGGACAAATTACATATTGTGATGTCATTGCCTTGCGGATTTCTCATACCACCAAATGCATTAGTCACACTGTCAATGTCATGGAGATATAAAAGAAAAAAATTAAAAGGCATATTATTTTCATATGAGAATCAGTAATGATTTCTCTTTGGATGTATTTCTTCAAAATAATTTCCTAAATCTCAGTGAAACTTAAGAAAGCTATCTTAAAATATAGAATGACATCCTCAGCAGGTCAACTTGTGGTACTTTATTACCAGCCTAATAGCAACATTACTGTGCAGTGGTAAATAAGAATAAAATGAAGAATAGAGGCAGTATCTTATTGGGTGTGTAACTTTGATCCATTTAATCGTTTCATTATTCTATGTTGTATTTTGATGATTGCAGTGAGACATTTTCATTCAAACATAGTGCAAGTTATAATCTACCAGGGTTCTTGTCTACGGTGTTAAATTGATATAGGTGTCTCTAGCCTCCTGCCTATTTTCTTTGACCAATCTAGTTCAGCAACTTCCTTCTCATGTGCCTAGAAAACCATCTGACATCCCTTACTGTCTGCATTTTTCCCCCTGCCCTCTAGCAGATTAGAATTCCCTACAATCTAACAGTTGAATGACTTTAATATGGAATAGAGTGGTTCAACCCTAAGTAAGTGCTTTTCTACCTAGGCTCAGAACAAAACCTGGAGTACCAATTGCAGAGACTCTATGTAGAAAAAATAGTGTTTTAGATCACGAAGAATTCTACTTGACTGTAGTGAATACAATATCAAAATGTTCAGTTGGCTGAATTCCCCGGATGCTGCCTAACAGAATGTAAATAAAGAAATGGACACATTAGACTCATTAAAGCCTTGTGATATGATGGTATAAATGAGCCAGAACAAGAACCATTTGAATTCCATTCACATCAGTCAGTTACTCTGAATGTGCAAGAGATGGACCATTTCAGAGTTGCCCAATGGTGATTTCTACCAAGGTTTCTCAATTTGGGCACTATTGATTCTTGGAAATGTATAATTATTTCTGGGGGAAGGGAGACTGTCCTGTGCATTGTAGGATGTTTAGTGACATCACTGGCTTCTACTCCTCAGATGACAGTAGTGCCATCACCCAAGCTGTGCCAACCAAAAATATCTCCAGACATTGTCATATGTCTCTGGGAGATAGGGAGCAAAATTAGCGCTGGTTGAGAACAACTAAGTTAGACAAATCTATGTCTGGAGCTTCTGAGATCTCAGTGGCCAGGCACTGGCATCTCACTTTATTGATGGTGATCTAAACTGTAGGAGTGGTGGCCAGAATGCTTGACTATTGGCAATGGAGAGAAGGGCATCAAGCTACATTGGATGGGGCCACTCACAAAACAATCAAGCAAATAAATAATCCACAAATCATTTTACTTCATCTTTGTGACCCTCCTGAAAAGAAATAGTTTGGCCCAAAATAGAAATATTATGGTGATAATCTGAGCCCATCAATCTAATTATTACACACTGCATTTTGATACAGCTATAGGTATATAAGTACAGGTATAGGTAGACAGATATAAATAGCTCTCAAAGCACCTTTCCAGACATAAACTTAAGCAATTCTCTCAACCACCCTGTAAAGTCCAGTGGACAGGTGTTCAAGTTACTCTCATTTTATGGGCTAGGAAACTACATTTTGGAGAGGTTAGGTGATTTTTTCTAGATTATACAAGAAGAGTTTGGATCAAATACAGGGCCTTTTCTATATTTCTGTCTTCTTTAAAAATGAAGATTAAGTAGTGATAGGTGGCATATGCTTAGACCATAAAAATATTTAGTTACATATCCCATAAGCAGAGAAAGATAAGTATTTACTTTTCTGTGATGGAGAAAGAAACTCCAGTAAGTGTTGGCTGAGATGACCCTTGGATTGTGACTCCAAGAGTTCACATGGAATATTTATCAGTTGGGCTATGGCAGCATGTTCTCACCAGGAATACATAAAATAATACTTAATTCTTTCTCCCTTAACATCAAGAACTTGGATCTGGTTTGAAGGAAAGGAATCGCTTTCTCAACTATGACAATACTTTAAACAACTTCTTGAACTCATTTAGTGGCCACTGCAACAGATTCTATTGTTTTGTTTTTTACATCATCAGATTTTGATCAAAGGGTTCAGAAAAAATTAGAAATACAAAGAGCAGAACATGCTGTGTGTCAGCTGCTGGTAGAGAGCAGATTAAACAAACGCCAGGGTTTATCACAGGCCGGGGACTACCCAAGCCAGCAGCTGCAAATATAGCAAACTCTTAAATAATTTCAAATCCTTTTTTATTATCCATTATAAAAATGAAGCTGGTTACACACTAGATTAATAAACGCTCTCTGAGACATAGGACAACCTAGAGAAGAACGCATATCATGCTAGATCAAATGGTGTTTCTTAAAATCAAATGTAGAGTAAATATAAATGACAAAATATAGAATGAACTTTCTTCATGAGTTCTGGAATGATCCTATTTGTGTAATATGCTACCATGATAATCTCATTTGTAGAAGTTTTTAAAAACATATTTTTACTTTTATTCCCTGTTTGTTTCTTTTTCTCTGAGAATCTTAGTTTTCTCTGAAGTTTACTAGTACTTTCAACCTTATTTGCTGGATGCAAAAGCCTTCCCACTAGTTTGTGACATTTCCTTTAAAATATAATATAGTCTACATACTAGAGTCTATTTCAAAGTTATCCACTTCATTTCATAGATCTGTCACTTCTTTGCCAATACCATGTGGTGTTAATCGCAAGAGTTCTATATTACATTTTACTATATAGTAGTTTGAGTCTGACTTTAATATTCCTTTTGTTTAAGATTTTATAAGCCATTCTCATTTCTATTTTTATTAGCTAGTTTAATATTAGAATTATTTTTAAGTTAAAATAGTTTAAAATTTTGACCGGCAAACAAGTAATTTATTTGTAATACTTAGTCTCTTAATTCAGAAACATGGCGTGTCTTTCTCTAATATCTTTCAAAATACTTTTTCAGTTTATTTCATAAAAGTTATACTTTTCATGAATATTATCCTAGTGATTTCATGTTTTAGATTGCTATTATGAATGGAATTTTCTAACTGGTCACTGCGTACACAAAGGAAAGTTATTTTGGATATTTATTTTGTGTTTCACCACTTTGTTGAATTGTCTTACTTATTTTAAGAAGCTTTTGGTGTGGCTCTTTAAGAGTAAAATAATTTCACATGTACATAATAAGTTTTCTCCTTAGTCATACATTTTATTTCACGGTGTAGTCTTACTGCATTAGCTAAAAACCTCAAAACCATCATTAACAATAGTACTAGTGAGCAGGACCTTGTTCTTGAATTTCTTGGGCACACTGCTTGTGCTTTACCATTGAGCATAGTAGGTTTGGCTGTAGGTTTAATACAGATCCTTTTTTTATCGTGTTGCTACTTCTACTCTATTCCTACTTTTCTAATTAGGAATGGGTTTAGAAATTATCAATTACTTTTTCAACATAAATGATATTGTTATGGTAAATAGTATTTACCAGAAATGGCAAATTTCAGAGAATTAAATATTTCAACAAATCTACAATGTGTCAAATAAGAATATTTAAGATACCATGTGACAATAGCAGATATGTAACATTTCAACCTGTTAAAAACACTTGAATTTCTCTGGAAACTACTTGCAATGCTTGTATGCTCTATTTTACTAGCTTAGCTCCTAACATGTCCTTGTGACTTTTCAATATTGACCTTGGCTAGCCATCACCCATTCCCTCTTTTTCCACCCCTACCTCTTGGTTGCTTGACTGTATTTGCTGTTGTCTAGGACTAATCCTGCATACACGTGGTTTCAAAAATCCTCAGCCAGAAATAACATGATGCAATAGTTCAAAATAACTCAAAGAGAGATCAAAAGGTAAGATTTAAAAATAATTTCTTTACTATTGTTTCAATTTGAAATGCTCACTATATCTAGTTCAGTTAATCTACTGTTTACTTCCATTTTTAAAAACAAAAAAATATAAAGCCAGGTTTTCCACTGTGCTATGTAATACAACCTTTTGTATTATTATTTAAACTCAGCTTGTACTTCTTAGTCAAGTTTAATTTCATGCAACAATCTTCTCATATCTACCTTAAACTGAGTTATAGAAAAAATTGTTCATATTATTTTAGATATATCAGTAAGTTGAAGCTACCTTTAAATACATTAGTAAGTTCAGGATATCTATCTTGTGATAATGGCTCTTCATTGAAGGAGTCATTTTTTTAAGCAAGAAATTATTTTCTTTGCCACATTCCTTTAGCATAAAGTCTAATTTTCTGTATATTGTGTGTCTCTAACTTTTTTCCCCAAATGAGGGAATAAATTTTCATCCTAGAATTGTACTGTATCAGATGACAACTTTATTAGAATTTCTTTCCAGTTTTGAAGACCTAGCGTACGGTTGTTCATCAGCTTAAAAATTTTAACAGTCTCAAAAAACCACAAACTAGATGTTCACATGAAATTTTCATTTGCATTTTAGTAACATTTAAAAGGAAATTTTCCTTTACAATCTTTCACCTTCACCCACTCCAAAAATCTTACCATCCGTCATATTTTCTTGTTCTCTTTTCCTCTCTTTCTGTCTTACATACACACACACACACGTGTGTGCGTGCATACTTAGCAACTAAATATTTCTGAATCTTGTTGACCAGTTGTGACTCCAGGCTGCGTTAGGCAGCAGTTAAAATCAGGGCAGGTGAGTAACGCTAGGAAGGCTTGGAGTCAGACTGCTGGTGGCAAAACCGGCCTTCTCACTCGTGATGTTGCTTAATCACGCTTTATCTCTCTCTCTCTCTCTCCTGTGTGTTTTTTTTTTTCATAAAATATTTATAAGAGGGCACTGATTTTGCTAAAATTTTTCTCTTTATAATAATAGTGTCCCTTCAATTAATTTTTGCGAGGATTAAGTACATCGAATTACATTGATCAAGACAGTGAATGCTTGCTTAGTAAGTGCTGATTTTTTTTTTTTTTTTTTTTTTTTTTTGAGTCAGAGTCTCGCTGTGTCACCCAGGCTGGAGTGCAGTAGCCAATCTCGTCTCACTGCAAGCTCCGCCTCCCAGGTTCACGCGGTTCTCCTGCCTCAGCCTCCTGAGTAGCTGGGACTACAGGCGCCCGCCACCATGCCTGGCTAATTTTTTGTATTTTTAGTAGAGACAGGGTTCCACCGTGTTAGCCAGGATGGTCTCGATCTCCTGACCTCGTGAAACGCCCTCCTGGGCCTCCAAAAGTGCTGGGATTACAGGCATGAGCCACCGCGCCCGGCCTATTTCTATTATTATTTCATACTAAATAAACTGGCTTTGAAGAAAAGGATGGTGAGGGCAACCTTGCCCTTTAAATGTCTTTAAGACAAGTACATAAGACTGACAAATTACCAGGCATATATCCTAATTGTGCAAGAAATAAATAAGTGTTAATATAAACATGTTTTGAAACTATGATTGAGAATAGTATTCATTAATTTCTATGCCTGGCAAACCAGTAATGAAAAGAGATGCAATGTATAGTCATATCTCTGTTTCAAAAGAGAATGTATTCCAGTGATATACTTGTTACAACTCTATACCAGAAATAGAAATAACACAGGGGTACTGTCAGCTTATTTAGGGGGAAGGGACAGTTACCTGTTAACTATTAATGATTCTTATCAGCTTCCTGGATATAAGATAAGGATGGCACTCAGCTGTATGTAACAAAAATTCAAAATGTAGTAGCCTCACCGCTGGGGACCTCATGTTCCATAGACCATCCTGAGCTGGCGCAGAGGCTCCAATGGTCAATAGTGACCCTAGCTTATTTTTCCTCTCCTATCATTAGCAAACAGCTTTCATCCTCATAGTTGCAATATGGTTGCTTCACCTCAAGCTGCACATTGAAGTTCCAGATAGGAAGAAGAAGACTACCCAAACTACCAGCAGACTTCTGCTTATGTTATTTCTATTAAGTCAGAGCTGCGTCACATGATCACCCCTCATTGAGAGGGCATCTGAAAAGGGGTTTAGCTGGGTACATTGTTCCCTGAGCAAAATAGGGCATCAATTGGTGAAGAGGAAGAAAGGCAAGGATAAACATTGAACAGACACCTAGATGTACCTGCTACATGTATCCTATCTCATTTCAAACTAACAACAGTTGCCTGACATAGGTGTTATCATCTTGTGGATACTGATGACAAAACTGAGGCTTAGAGAGTCATACAATTATAAAATCATAGAAAAGGTACTGGAAATTAGGTCCGACTGATGTTAAAGATACTGTTCCAGATCTGCTATGCCATGCCACACCCCAGTGGTCCGACCACACAGGACTCAGATCTGGTGGCACCTCCTTAGTTCCCAGTGTCTAGGCAATGCCAGCCCAGGAACATGGGCAATTTTCCACACGGACTGAAGACCTGACCCACAGGAGAAGCCGGGATCTGAAAGAACCTTCCTGCTTTATTCTCCTTTGTCACATCTGTCAAGAACTTAGCCCCACAAGAGCTACAAGAAACTCTTCTCTGTGCTAGAGCAAAATTTGTCAAAAGAGCTCTATTTGCAGACAATTTATTATTTAGATGTCACTTTTTGTCAACCTTATTTTTGTTAGAACCCCATCTTTCTTTCTAGTTATTGAGAAGCAGGTGTACAGGCTCTAGAGTCATGTTACTTGGATTCAAATCCCAGCTCTATCATGGACTCACTGTGTGACTGGGAAAGCTTCTTACTTTATAGGCTTGAATTTCTCCAACTGTAAAATTTTTGTAATACATATTTCATTGAGATAACACAAGGACTAAATTAATTTGTATGTATAAAGCTCTTGGAAAGTGCCAGAAACATAAAGTTTGTCGTCACTTAAAATCAAATTCATAAATGCATTTTAATCTGTTTTGCTACTTATAAATATTTTAAAGTTATTGATGTATAATTTACGCCCAACAAAATGCACCAATCTAGGGTTTCAGTTTGATGAATTTTGACACAGGTATACACCTATGGAAGCACCACCTCAAACAAGATGCAGAACATCTCCATCATTACTGAGCATCCCCTCAGGCTTCTTTCTAGTCAAGCCCTGACTTCTGTCCCAGGGGCACCACTGTCTGACTCCATAGCCGTAGAATAGCTTTGCATATTCTTAGATTTCAAATAAAAAGAATCATACAAAATGTACTTTCTTTGTGTCTAGCATCTGTAGCTCAACACTATTTTTGAGATTCATCCATGTTATTGAGTGCACTAATAGTTCATTCCCCTTATTGCTGAGTAGTATTCCATTGTATGGCCATACAGCAAATTTTTTGTTCATTTTTCCTGTTGATTTCCATCAACATTCAGGTTGTTCCCAAGCTTTGGCAAATCTGAGTAAGGTTATTGTGAACATTCTTGTATAAATCCTTTTGTGGGCATGCACTTTCAATTTTCTTGGATAAATACTTAGAAGTAGAATTGATTGTTTGATGATGGGTAAATGTAAGTTTAACTTTCCAGAAATCTTTTCAACAGTTCTCCAAAGTAGTGTTATTATTTTATAGTTCCACCAGCATGACATAAGACTTCTGGCTATTCAATGTCCCCCTACTATTTGATTTTGTCAGTGTTATATTTTAACCATTCTCATGAGTGTGAAATAGTATCTATTGAAGAAATTGACATTGTGAAAACTTCAAAACTATGAGTTCAGATGATTTCACCGATTCTATCAGATATGTAAAGAACTCTTAAATGTTAGAAAAATGGAGCGTGAGAGAACACATGCTGAGATCTAAGAATCAGTTACTCAACAGATTTCAAGCATTCTGCCCTCACACTGAGTCAAGAGATTCCTAGTGCCACTAATTCCTAAGACTTTGGCCAATTATAGGGTATTCATTAGTTGCAATTAGGTTCTCCACTGCTGGCTTAGTATTCAGCATTCTTGGGATAGCTACTTAATCCCTACTCATCCATCAACTTTCCAACTTCCTAAATTTTGTTACTGCAATCTCATCTCACATTTTCTCCTCTTTCTGAATTTGTGTTTAAAAGAAATCCCTTTACTGTTGTTTTTACTGGAGTTTGAGGGAAGGAATGAAATTAGATATAGTTAACAAATTCTGTTTCTCCCTTTGTTTTCTGCAGCCTCTCGGAAGCCCCTGCTAGTAGTAAAATTCTGAACTGTAGTTAGGGAGGCTACAGAGCAGAGGGGCTTGAAATGCAGTCTCTGGAGGAAGACTGGGTTTGATTCTTCTCTGACTATTTATAAGCAATGTGTTTTGGGATGAGTTACTTAACATCTGGTGTCTCTGTTTCTTCATATGTAAAATGGAGATAATGAAGATAACAATAGTATCTACTGCATGTAGTTATGAGGATTGTCTAACATGGAGATCACAGTTATAACAGTGTCTGGAACATCATAAGGTGTTCACAGGTATTAGACATCATTGCTATTATTGCTCAAACTGGTGGTGTTAGAAGGTGAGTTCCTTTGGTGGGTAAATAGTGGTATTTGTGAATGTAACCCAAGTGAAATTGATTAAACTGTTCATAGGTCTGTGTATTAAAATACATATTTCAACACCTGCTTATTCATTCTATTTGTGCTTATTTAATCCAAGTTTATCCTTGTAACCACGTGTAAGTGAAGATTCATCAAACAATATTGCAAAGCTTGCTTATTAATTCTGTTTGTGCTTATTTCATCCAAGTTTAAGTTGATCTTTATACCATTTCTAAGTAAATATTTAGGAAATAATTTACCAGCGTAAATATATTTCAAGGGGTTGATTAGTTTTAAGAGAACATCATGCTAGTAGTTTGTTTTATGTTTTAGCACAATTATATGGAAATAAATGAAACTTTATTAAAGCAGCTATAGTAGTACCTATCTCTTAGCAGTTAATAGGAAGAAATTCTTTGAGACTTTTTTCAGTAATATAAAACAAATATAAAATACAAAACAATAAAAGAAATCTTTTTAGTGAGATCATAATTATATTCCCATGACATACAAAGACAGCATACTCACATACATGTACAATACATACTCACATAAATATATAATACGATATTGAATATAGATGACTCTTAAATATCCTAAATTAGGAAAAACGTTGAACACATTTGCTAATTGGATCACTATACAATCATAAATGCCTGAGTTTTGAACTGCTTTAGGTAGCCCTGGCAAATATTATATCTTACTGTATGTGTGTGTGTGTGTGCAGAGGGTGGAAGGGATGTATCAGGAAGATAAGAAGTAATGTGGCAGGGACTCAGGTCAGTTTGCCAGGGTGAGAGGAATTGGGGTGGTTAGAGAGGAACTGTGCAGTGTCAGCCCTGAAGTCTGGTAGAGGAGAAAGAATGCCAAGGTTGAAAACCATGTGTCAGCAGGTGAGTTGCCAAATCTGAGTAGAGAATATACAAGAATAGTCAAGCTGACATTCAGGTTTAAATGACTGGCAAAGAATAGGAAACTAAGAAGCAGAAGGCAAAACATTGATGGCTCATCAGAGACCTCTCCCAGGCAGTGGGCAAGACCCCACAAGAATGAGAAGGAAATGGGGGTAGGGGGTGGAAGTGGAAAGTGAGGGCAGAAAAAGTGGACCCAGGGGCAGAGGGGAGCCCCATAAACAAGGGGCTAGCCCAGCAGCTGCCGAGGCCAGCAGGTGTGCAGACACACCATATAGGGGCAACCGGGACAAAGTTGCGTTCAGTTCTGTTTAGCTTAGTTTGCAGTTCAATAGTCTGGCTCCACAACTGTGCTTCTGCCAATCGGAAATGGGTAGCATGAAACCAGGTAGCAGGAACCTGATGTAAACAATATGTCATATGTTAACTCTTTAGTTAATGCAGGATTGTTGCCTTCCAAGAGAATTATATGAACAAATGTAGTAATTGTCCTACACTATAAAAAATTAACGCCTCCTCCATCAAGAGTTAGGGCATCTGTATAATTATAAAAGGCACAGCTGGTTACCAACTTGCTTATACATCACCTTATTTTATCACTGTTTATTCATGTGTAAAGTGAACTGATGACCATAAAATGTAAGATTACTTTCTTGGGAAATTTAGTCATTACAATTTTTGTAAGCTTCGAGCTGGTATTTCCTGTCTCATCTCTCTGGAGATTATAGGGTACTTTAGATATTCCATTCTTTCCTTAAAAAAAAATTAAAAACTCAGAATATTCCAGTCTTATAAAATGTATTCTTCCCAAAGATCCTGGAAAAAAATTGGCTCTGTAACAAATAGGTTCTATTTCTATGAAGGTTTGTAATGCAAAGCTACTTTTTACATTCTATCTATGTGACTTGGATTTGATTTTAGTAAAAAACTAAAAAAGCATATGAACACAATCTCTAGGCAGGAGTCTGTACATAGACCCCAAGCTACAGATAGTGTATGATTGCTAAGGTTTCCTTAGACAGTCTGTGACTGTACTCCATGGTTAAGAAAACACAGCTAACCAAGTGCATTCAGCAAATGCCTGATGTGATTAAACAGAGTAGAGGTGACAAATTCAGTTTGGGCCCCATCGATTTTTTATTTTTTTTTTTGCTGTATCCCTTTTTGCAAAATTTACAAGAATCTTTTGACGTCCGTGAAATGTGTCCTATATTTCACATCCTGTGACTGCTGACCTACATTTTTCTCCAAATTCAGTATTTCAAAAAAGGTTGAAGAAGTAATATTTAAGTGATCAAGCCTATAGCACATCTCAATATTCACAGAGCTGCTTTTAGTATACCCAAGTGTGGGAATCCCAGTTGTTCCACACTCCTTTTGTACTTCCCTCTCTTCCTCTCAGCTTCTAGCTCTCTCAGCCATCACCCAACTGATCTGCATAAGGAGATGACATCTCAGCCAATACTTCTGTATACAATTTCACTTATTAATAAAGAAATAAAAATGCACACCATTTCTTGAAGGCCCATGACGTGCCTGGAAATTTATCTATCTATCTATCTATCTATCTATCTATCTATCTATCTATCTATCTATCTATCTATCTATCTATCTATCTATCTATCTATCTATCTATCTATCTATCTATCTATCTATCTATCTATCTATCTATCTATCTTTCTATCCATCTAGTTTACAGTGCTTTAATCATTCATGCCTGGAATTTTATAATCCTT
Organism: Macaca thibetana thibetana; assembly: GCF_024542745.1. Taxonomy (NCBI): domain Eukaryota; kingdom Metazoa; phylum Chordata; class Mammalia; order Primates; family Cercopithecidae; genus Macaca; species Macaca thibetana. The sequence goes on from NC_065581.1 coordinate 82,014,361, forward strand.
ATTTTCCTCTCTGCCAACAACCCTATTAGGTAGGTAATGATAACAAGAATGTTAATAACATTTATTTCCTGTTCATCAGGCACTGGACTAAACCTTTGATATATACAATCCCAATATGTCCTCACAACAGGCCCATGAGGTAGGTATTATTGCCACTATCAAATGTTGAAACTGAAGTTTGGAGAGGTTAATAATAACTTGCCCATTGCTTGTGGAACCAGGACTCAAATCTAGAGCTGTTGACTTTATGGCCTCAGTTTTTCCCAAAGCAGCATTCTAGGTCTCTTGAACCTTACCTCCCATGAATGCGTAAAGCCACAGGCCAGCATACCCATTAGATCCTAAACTCCTTAAGGGTCAGGACCCTCTATTGTTTAACTTTGTGTCCTCCACCAAGTCCAGTGCTACACGTTATGAACAATTGGTTCTGAGAAAGCAGCAAGGTATAGAAGAAAGCACAGGAGTCAAATCCAAGCATACCTCCTTGGAATCTTGGTTTCACTACTTACCAGCTATGTGCCCTTGGAGATAATATGTCCAGAATTTTTATCATAAAGGGCTTGTGAGTAGGAAGCAATAAAATATAGGGGTTTATCTCATGTTGCCTAGCAAGCAGAGACTAGCAAGCAGAGAAGAGGGCTTTATGAAGACTGGTTGGGCAGCCATAGGTAACAATCTCCAAGCTATCCCCAAGTACCATCCTGGCTGTGGGTATGGCACACAGCCTCCCTAAGCCTCTGGATAATAGCACTCACCTCGTGGGCTCAATGTGTCCTACAGGGCATGTTCAATGACAGACTACTGATCCCCATTTAGTATACTTACTCTGATTCAGTGAGAATCTGCATTTCTAATTAATTACCCGGTGATGCTGATGCTACCAGTCCAGGGACCACACTTGGGCATCACTGTTGTAGAGAATAGAAGAAAGGAGGGAGAAAGTACATGGTCAAATATAATAGATTTTTGTTAACCAAATATCCTTAGAGTGCATGGAAAAAAATAAAAAGGAAAGCCATAAAATATGAGAAGTCCCAGGACAAGCTGTTAAGACTGAGTCATGTGTAAGGGGCTCAGATATAATTTGATAAAACTGATCCGCCTATGTCCCAATGCCTCTACTGGATTGCTCTCTAGATGTCTCATTTGCAAAATGGAGTTGAAAAACATGATCTCTATCCAAAATGTGAAATTATTGTGTAATACACACACACACACACACACACACACACACATCCCATGCCTGCTGTGTGCTGTTAAACCTACTTCTGAAATAAAAGTTGTCCCTGAAGAAGCCAGTGCTTCTGTACTTTTGCATATGAATAACGCCCCAGCCAGCTCCGTTTGAATTCAATACCATCTTCTTCTCCGACAATGCTTCTACTGTTTCCTTTGGAAAGAAATCCAACTAGTTGGCCACAAGATTCTGGGTTGTGCCTGGAGCCATGTGAAAGGTTTTGCGTGTTAAAAGCAAAACTGGCAAACGTAGGCTTTTTGACAGCTTTGTGAAGTGTGAAAAAAAATCATATTTCTCTGGCACAGTTTTATGAGTTTTTGTCTTGAGCAAAAGGGAAGCTTTGCCTGTGAAAATGGAAAAAGGGTCAAGGAAATGACCTCAGATTAGTGATCCAATTTGAGATCCAGTGAATTCTGAAACTGGAAAATTTCACCAAAATTCTCAGGTTTTCAGTGCAACTGCAGAGGAGCTTTTTTTGTACCAGGGGCACCAACTCTGACTCTGCTCCATCACCTGCAACTGACAGGGCCAAGAGTGCTTAATTACAGGGATCTACACAAAAGGCTGCTGAAAAGAGTAGCTGATCACGACTAGGACACAGGGCATGGTATTTGCAAGGATTCTTCCAGAAGGCACCATGTTTGTGTGAAAAGATGATTTGGCTAGACGGAAACATAAACTAAGGGCCTAGTAGAGGCTCACGAGAAAGAGCCAATTTGTATCTACAAATTTGCTGTGGTGAAGCTAACAAGAGGATGAAGAGACAGAAAACCTAGCCATAGAGGAATCTGGTCTCCTTCTGTCATTTCAACAGGTCATTTACCACATAGCTAACCAAGCACGAGCCTCACTGAGGGCTCCTATTTAAACAGCCCTTAGAGAGAGGCCTGGGCAATGTTCACGTGGTCATGTGTTTTTTAATTTGTCAGCACTTTACAATTTTAAAATGTGTTGTGATTTCTTTTTTTATTCTGTAAGTATTTGCTTTCTTAAACCTAATTTTTTTTCTTGAGGAGAAGGCTCAAAAATTGTATAAGCTTCAGGCCTCTCAGAACCTAAATCTTCTCCATACTGTCCATCACTTACAAAGTTCACTGAGTTAGAAAATAAGGAGACTTAGAAAATAATATTTCCCAGACGAGGTGACTATATTCATTTTCTAAAGCTACCATAACAAAATACCATAGACTGGGTCACTTAAACAACAGAAATTTAGTTCTCCAAGCTCTGAAAGCTGGAAATCCAAGAGCAAGGTATCAGCAGGATTGGTTTCTTCTGAGTCCTGTTTCCTTGCCTAGCAGATGGCTGCCTTCCTGCTGTGTCCCCACATGGTCTGTCCTCTGCGCATGCACAGTACTGTGTCCTAATCTCCCCTTCTTATAAGCACACCAGTCATTTCGGATTAGGGCCCACCATATGAGTTCACTTTACCTGAATTACTTCTTTAAAGGCTCTATCTCCAAATAGAGTAACATTCTGAGGTACTGGGGGTTAGGAGTTCAACATATGAAATTTAGGGGGACACAATTCATTCCATAACGTTTCTCCCTCTGGCCCACCAAGAATGATATAGTTCTTACTATGTTCACTCCATTCCAATGGCCCAGAAGTCTTAGTTCATTCCAGTATCAACTTTAAGTATCTTAATATCATCCATATTATCACTATCACTTCAGTTTTACTGTTGGGACACTAAAACTTTGGGAAAAGGCTTTTTTTTTCCTCCCAGTACCCAGAAACCCAAACCCAGAGCTGCCATTAGTTGCTGGCATAACAGGAAGAAGTGGGCTCAGGCACTGTTGGCAGTTAAAAGAACAACTTACTGTTGAATAGTTCAACTCAACATTTGAAGTTTACACAATTATATTTTCCTCTAAGAATTTAATTGGCCTGGTTTATGACTCTATGCCAGCCCCAGAGGGCTGATTTCACAAGCTGGGTCATTACTTAGTCCCTACCCCACATCAGCAGGAATCTCAGACATGCCACTTCATTTTCCACCAGAGGGTCTCCACATGCCCAAGAACCCTGAGGGTCCTTCATGTTTATCCAGCTTAGCCTCTACCTCCAACATCGCTGCTTTTAATGTCCAACACCCCAAACCCACAAAACTACCCCAAAAGATCAAGGAAACCAAAAGAGAGCTATTGGCAAGGCAATTAAAATGGCAAATCTCACTTTGTGTTGGCTAGATGATTCACCGAAAAGTGAGGAGAGACTCTGATCATTCCATATTTCTGTATTTTATCTCCCATTTCTTACCACTTCACCTTAGAGATGGAATGTATGTGTGTCTGTGTTTCTCAATCTCTCTCTCTCTGTCTCTCTCCCCCTCCCGTGTGTGTGTGTGTGTGTGTGTCTGTGTGTGTGTGTGTGTGTGTGTGTCTGTGTGTGTGTGGTGGCAGCAAGCAGATATGATAAGAGCACAGAAAATTGTGGGAATAGAATAGAGGCAGAAACATAAGATCAAACTCTAGGATTTCCAGGTGACAGTGAAGGCTATTTTATCATATAAACCACACATCACATACATACCACATACACATTTTTACACACACACACTTGCTGTAGGGCAAAACAAGACAAAAACAAAAATCAAAACTTTAAATGTCATAGGTCCACTGTAATTAATGAATCCTAAAAAATATGCCTGCACAAAACTGTAATCCATGCTTGTTGTTAGCTTATTTGTCTTTTTTATTTACGTAGTGGGTACCAGGGTCTTATTAGTTTGTTCATTCATTCAACAAACATATATTGAGCAATAATCATGTACTAAGAACCTGCTAAGTTCTAAGGATTTAAAGATGAACAAAACACAGCCCATAACAATGTAATGCAGAAAAACATGTACTTTCATAGGTCATTTTTGTACATGCAAGTCTGTGTGGGTACAGAGAGGAAGAGAGTGCTGCCTGGCATAGGAGAGTCAGGTTTGTAGACTGAAAGTTGAATACAACATACAGAAGAAAAGTGGACTCTTCTAGAATTTGGGGCAACTTTTTGGTATCAGCTTTCCTTTTCATCTTTGTTATCTTTTTACAAAGATTGAAAAGGCTTGGAGCTGATATAAATATGGTTTGCCCTAAAAATAAGATCAGTAACCACAGAGTGCTTGGGGACTATTTCTGACAGAAATGAATTTGAAAGGAAACTCTTCTAAAAAATCTGTATTTTAGATGTGGTTTATTTCACAAACTAGAGGTGAATACATTTGAATGTAGGTGTTTGTGTTTGTGTGTTTATGATTTTTTAAAACTTTTATACCACTGATACCAACTATGCTCACCAGTTAGATAAGAAAAAATAATCTCTTATTTTATCTAGGTAGTGTAATAGCACAGGATAGGAACTGTAGACTTTGAGGAGGCACTAGGCCAAACAAGAAGATAGAGTATCAAGGAAATTTTGAGGGTGCCCCTCAACATCAGCAACCATTTTTAGTATCCTTTATCCAGCATCACTCTAACAGAAGAGCTCTGGGTGGCCAGTACATGAGGAATCTAGATTTTGTGGTGTGGGCTGAAAAGATGTCCATAAGGCCACCCAATGCCCAGTGCATGTAATAGCTGTGACTTCATAAATGTGTTGAATGAAGAATCAATTCCAAGTAACTGTAAACTTTTTACACAGAAACTGATTTCTCTAATGCACTTTTCTGAATGCTAAGTTAATTTCAAGGGCTGTTTTTTTCTAGAAAGGGTCTTTATAACCAAATATGCCCACTGACATTTTGAATTGATAAAGTAAGAGTTCGGGGATAAAACTTAGAATAATTCTTGAGGGTCCTTCTCATGACATTAGGTCCAATATCCTTGCATTCAGGATTGGATTTTCATTTGGGCCCACCCAACACCGGTGTTTGAGGCAGTCTTTTTCTCCTCTCCTGCACAGAACATGTCAACTCTGTCTTCATGCCTTTGCTTAAACGAGCCCCTCCCCTGGAATGCCCTCCTCGCCCCTTTCTGAATATCTGAAGCCTGCCCATTGCTACAAGCCTTGCTCAGCTCCAGCTGCTGTGATGTATCTGTTCCCCTTCCCAGCACTGGCACCCAGATGTAGTTCCTACTGCCAGCAAACTTCTTCTTTTTTTAAAAAAATTATTGTTATACTAGGGTACATGTGCAGGCTCGTTACATAGGAATACATGTGCCATGCTGGCATGCTGCACCCATCAACTCGTCATTTACGTTAGATATTTCTCTCAGTGCTATCCCTCCCCCAGTCCTTCACCCCACGACAGGCCCTGGTGTGTGATGTTCCCCACCCTGTGTCCAAGTGTTCTCATTGTTCAATTCCCACCTATGAGTGAGAACACACAGTATTTGGTTTTCTGTCCTTGTGATAGTTTGCCCAGAATGATGGTTTCCAGCTTCATCCATGTCCCTGCAAAGGACATAAACTCAAATCAACCTTTTTTATGGCTGCATAGTAGTAGTCCATGGTGTATATGTGCCACATTTTCTTTATCCAGTCTATCATTGATGGGCATTTGGGTTGGTTCCAAGTCTTTGCTATTGTGAATAGTGCTTCAATAAACATACGTGTGCATGTGTCTTTATAGTAGCATGATTTACAGTCCTTGGGGTATATACCCAGTAATGGGATCACTGGGTCAAATGTTATTTCTAGCTCTAGATTCTTAAGGAATCACCACACTGTCTCCCACAAGAAGTGTAAAAGCATTCCTACTTCTCCACATCCTCTCCAGCACCTGTTGTTTCCTGACTTTTTAATGATCACCATTCTAACTGGTATGAGATGGTATCTCATTGTGGTTTTGGTTTGCATTTCTCTGATGACCAGTGATGATGAGCATTTTTTCATATGTCTGTTGGCTGCATAAGTGTCTTCTTTTGAGAAGTATCTGTTCATATCCTTTGCCCACTGTATGTTGCCTGTTCACTCTGATGATATTTTCTTTTGCTGTGCAGAAGTTCTTTAGTTTAATTAGAAGCTTCTTGATGACTGTACCAATCTTCATACTGAGTCTGGATGCTCCTGAACATGAAGAAAGCTTTCTAAAGAATACACAGCTAAGGATTTCTTTAATTAAACCAATTTTCAGATTCCCAGTTTCCATGTATACTCCTTTGTAACACTGATCTGCATGAGAACTCACCTAGATAAAGGTGTTCCTTTAACAACCAACTTTCTTCCCATTTATAAAAGAAAGGCACACCTCTTACCCAACCAAAATCTTACCAAACTAAAAACTTCCACTGTGCCAAGCAAATAAAAACATTCAAAATACTGGCATAAATGCTAAAAAATACAACTGTATGGTTGTAATGACTGACTTTTTGCAAGTCAGGTGACTTTCAAGTTTTTGCTTTTAATAAAATTGAGAGAGGACCTAATTGAGTTTAGATTATTAAAACGCTTATATAATAGGTCATCATATGACATAGATCCCTAAAAGAATTAAAAACCTGGGACGAATTGTTTCTGCAGACTCTTGTCCATCTTGTGATTTATGCAGAAAGGGTTTCTTGGTGCTTAAATGTATAAAAACAAAAGAATTGGAACAAAATTGATGTTGAATTTTGTCTCAACTTGGCAATTAGTAATGGAAAAGAAATAATTAAATGTAAAAGAAACAGTTCTATGCATCTCATTAATTTATACATCTCCAGTAAGTGTTTTAATTTTTTTATCTAATTATAAAAATGTGGTGTATATGCATGTTGCTTTTGATCAGTTGAGTGCTAATTATAAAATTCCAATATCAAATAAATGTTTTAATATTTATAGCTTTATGTCTTATGTTATAAAAATATTTAAATTTACAATTATATATACATTTTTGTTGAAGAGAGTTACGGGACCATCAATAAGAGATAAAAAGTACTGAAAATATACTATACCAGGATGGGATTCTACAGAGGAAGTAGAAAAAAACATAAGTCAAAGGAATAATCTAAAATTTCTAACTTGTTTGTATATTTTAACAGCTTTTCAAGGTATAATACATGTAGCATAAATTTTACTCGTAACTGTGCAAACTGTATATTTTTAAATAAATGTATATCTTGTGTATCATTCCAACTTAGCTTCACAGCATTTTCATTATCCTAGAAATACCTTTGAGCACATTTGCAATCTGTCAGTATACTTTTAAAATAGATGATGAGTATCAAATAACTATGATACTTAGACTTTATTGAATATATTTAAGAGTGAAAATGCTGATATTTATAATGCATTGGAGATTACACCCTATGTATCTATGTAAAGCTATAATAAAAATATTAGATGTTCACTTAAGAACATGGAAGCTGTGGTTTAAGTTAATAAAAAAATAGGGGTTACCTAGGCAAAATTTGAAAGCCAGTAGCCTACACCATCTCACTGACCACTTAATTATATAATAGTCTACTCTGTCATTTTTTATTTCTATTTATAAAATAGATAAATTCTGTACTTGTTTGATTGGTTGATTGAAGTTCTTACTGTAGACCTGACTTTGATCCAAACTAGAGGGGTTCAAAATATATTTTTCATTTGAAAATATGCAGCACCCTTCTGTATATTACAGAGAGAAAGAGCAATAAAATATTTTTTCCTATTTTGAAACAGGATCAATTCTCCAAGTGAGAAGACAATGTTATTAAATTCTTGAATGACAACTAATGTCCTGTTTATTTTCTGGATCTTTAGTAATATTTCTGTTACCTTTGGTCTCTTGGAATTCTCTTGGCCTTAGATAAAAATTGGACTTCTTTTTGTTGTTCCTTTATTTTTATTGGATAAAACTCTTAGGCTTTATTTTCACCAAGTAAACAACATACATCTAGTATTTTCTTTGATATTAAAAAAAAGACTCTAAATCTCACTTTTAAATGAAGTTCTACCTAAACTTTATACAGTATATATACACACATTCACGTGGATACATATGTGTCTAAAAACAAATTTTAAATAATTTTTGATTCCATCTTCACATATAACTTTCTCTGAGAGCATGAAAGAATACAATACAGTTCTTAAAATCAGAAATAAAACTGGCTTTTACTGCATAAAAATAAAAGGTGGGTTTGCTTTATTTCTCATTGAGTTGCCTACTCCATATTCTTTTAAAAAAAAAAAATAGAAAAGTCTTTCGATTACTAAAGAGATTAAAGAGTAAGGATCTACGTCAGCATGATAAAGATTTCTAAGTGTGATTAAGGTTCCAATCTCATGACATGTGGAATAACCTATGTAATTATATTCCCTTTAGAGCTACAGAAAAGTCCAAGTGACTGTAATACATGCTAACTTAATCTTAGCCACAGAAAATGTGTTTCTAATTTTCAAATTCGGCAATTTTTCAATAAAAGTTGTTGTACTTCGTCTGATCTATTCTCAAAATACGGAAGTGCTTGAAGCCCGACCACCTGCAATAACAGATTACTGCTCTCTAAAATATTACCATACACCTACAATGTGGAGGCGCAAAGCTTTGCTAAAAAAGATCTTTGTTGTTTTTTCTAAAAGACAGAGGTGATCCCAAAGTAAAGCTGGTTTTCAGCAGCCTCTCTGCTCCCAAATGCGACCGGCATCAAAGTCTAATGAAAACCTGTTTGCGGACACTGGATCCAATCCAAGGTACACCATTGGCATATTCTAGACCCCTTGGGACATGACTCATATAAAAAACACAGGGCTGTCATCGGATGGCTGGTGGCTCAAATAAATCAAATTTACTTTGAAAACTGAGGCATACCAAAATTTTATTAGGTGAAACTTTGGCATTTCTTATAGCCAACTTGCACATATATATTTTTATTACTTACAGCAGTTAAAAGGTATGCTACCAATCATATGCAAAACAAGAAAAGATTGCAGAGTACATTTTTTTACTGGGTGGTGGTAGGAACTACTTTTTTTTTTTTTTTTCCTTTAAAGGAACTCCAAATAGTTAGTTAGTAATAGGTGGCGTCAAAGAATGCGGCCCAGTGTTTGCATAATTCACAAGTCCTCTGGTGAAAACTTCTCCATTGCAGACTCCGTTTAGCAGATCCTATCACTAATCTTAAAGAATGACTTTTACCCGAAAGTGATTTCTTGCTCACTAAAACTATCAACTGCACCACACTTCATAGGATGATGACAGATAGTGTTTATAATGTGCATTTATGAGAAACAGACATGAACATACTCAAGTTCTAGATGATCTAAAAAGAATTAAACTTTAAGCTTCAAAGGTCTACTACTTCTTATGCACCAACTCATACATTAAGTCAGTTTCAAATTCTGTATAGAACATTTTATTTTCTCTTCAGTTAAATATTAGAAAATTCTTTACTTAAAAGTCTAATATATATTTACCTTTTAAATATGTTAATTGATCATCAAAGGCATACCAGAAAACAGGCATTTACCCAAAGAATAGTATATTTACAAGTTAATACTTACTTTTAAGGCCACATTTCTCACATTTAAAAAGTGATAGCAGCTAATTTTCCTTATTTGGCAACTGCTTCAAGATTTTAATGTGGCAACACATGTACTATTGTGTACATGTTCAAATACACACACAGGTACACATTTTACCATGTAGTACATAGATTTCAACTGGCATGCTTAGACCAGAATCTCTTAAAAGATGTACACGAACCTAAAATGTTACTTTCTAAATATCGAGTTTTGTATAGAATTCATAAAGGTTATTGTTTTAAAATTATAAAATTGTGGTAGGTCATGTATAGTTATAAATACATTCAAAATATATATATCATATTAAAAACACATTGTACATTTCTAAAAGAGTGTCCAGAAATATTTTAAAATCCATTCTTTCATAGCTTCTTTGATTATTTAATATTGTTCCATGAATGAACAATAGCCCTTTTGCCATACAGCTCACTCAGCAAGCAGTAACAGATACCACAAGGAAAACCAACTTCATGCTAGGCTGTGTTTTCAGTGACTGAGCACAAGCCAGGTCAACGCAAACCAAATCAACTATTTTGACTGAATTTACCTATGACTTGAGGAAATCGGTTACTTTGAATACAGATTTGACTGAACAGAAATCATTTCATTTGAAATGGCTCAGTGATTTTCACAGAGATGTAGCTTCAATAAAATCTGTGAGAAAGGAAAAACAGTGATTTGGTCACAGAATACAAGGGAAGAAACACATCTGTAATCAATGAACAAGTAATTGTTTAAGGCTTATTACCTGCTGAGTTTTGTGCTAGAACTATGAAGAATAGAAAAGAAATATAAAAAAGTATTCCTGTCCTTAAATTGCTTACAATCAGGTTGAGAATTTATAAATGATTACAGGAATTATCTAGGAGCCAGACAAGACAGTAAGTTGATCCATGCCAAATAGTGTGGTAACACACACGTTTTATGAAAGTGGGCTTAGTTTGGTGTTTTAGAAGGCCAGGATTCTGATAGTGAGAGAAGACAGGAGCGGCTGAGACCGACCATACAGAATTTGGTCTCACCTGTGTCTACCTATGTTTGTTTCTGTTTCCTCCTCAACTTGAATAGTCTTTGTCCTCTAACAGATTACTATTAATAACTTCAACCTCATAATTTGTTTTTTAAATTTTGTTTTTGGAAAACCACCATAAATAAAATCAAAGACAAATTGTGAACCTGGAAAAAGCTTTTCGGTATCTCTGATAAAGGGTTGATATCTTAACAGCAATTACCAATCAGTGAGGTCAGACATGTACAGTACTAGAAAAAAATACGTGAATGTAAGACCCCCAATAGGCCACTGAAAAAAAAAGTCTGGTTGGCCAGTTATAATATAATAAATCATTTAACTTCATTGATAAGTATAGCCATGAAAATTAAAACTATTAAGAAATGTAATTTTCACCAAGCAAACTGCCGACATTTTGAAGATATCAAAGACTGGAAGAAATGAGGACACTTGGTCACAGATAATGAGAAAATAAATGGATTTAACAATTTTGGAAGGCACATTGGCACTATGTTTTAAAAGCCACGACATACATAATAAACTTTGACCCAGAAATTGAATTACTAGGACATTTTCTTAAGGGACTCATTACGAATATGCTCAAAGGCTTAATAGATAAGGATGTTCACAGCACTGTTCTAAGATTTTTAAAATTTGGAAATGACATAAACGTCCAATAACAGAGGACTATTTATATAATTAAAATTTAAAATTTATTTGAGAAATAACGTTTAGTGATATGAAAATATGTCCTATATACTAATATACAGAATGGTTCATAAAACACTTTATGGAATGCATTTCAAATTTTAGAAGGAATGTACAGAAAAACACTGGAAAGAGATACATTAATATGTTACCAGTGAAATCATGGTTTTCTAGGCACTGGGAATACAGGTTACTTTTCTTTGTCTTTTTTTAATTTACAAAAATACATGTTATTTTTACTTGAAGAAATTTATTCACAAAACGACACTGCAAAAATATTTTGAGACTAAAGCTGTTTGTACATATTTAAGAGAGCTTTGTTAGGCTAAGGTACTCAAGCTTGCTATAGACTGTTCTCCAGAGGAATTTCTAATAGTGTGCATTTCCAGCAGGATTTATGATAATGTCATTTCACTGCAGCTTTAGAAAAAGGGAATATTTAATAATGTTATAGTATGCTGCTAATTTTCTTTTTAAACCATTTTTGAAATTTATTTTGAAAAATCCTACATTTGTATATATTTTATCAAAGTGATAGTTTACTTTTAATTATGATTCATAGATACAAAATTGAAACATTTAAAATGTGTATAATTGTACAAAATTTTATAAATGTTTATTAATAGGTTTAAGAGACCTTTTCCTAAAATGTTCTTAGGTCAGAAGAAATGGGATCAAGAACAGATTTGCTTAACTTTCTTCTTGTACAACTTATGAGAATATAAGCAGTAACAAAAAATCAAAATCCTAAGCTCTAACCAAGCTTTGCTTCATGGGTTTAAACACAACTCATTCTTGACTATCTTAATTAACATAAAAAATAGTGGGTATAATCATAAGCAATAAATAGTCAAAAGCTTTCTATTATTCTCTTAGCTACACATGATGTAATTTTTCAGGAAATATGCCATATTGTGATAAATGTATTTGCCTCTGACTATTGAAAGTTGGCTGAGTTTTGGGGATACATAAAACATACTGAATATCCCAGAAAAGTCAGTTTGAATTATAAATAGTTCTGCCAATATGGATTGTGGATAAAAATAGATTTAGTTCAGCCTATTTCTTTGCCAGTGTGGTTCCTAATTCTAACTTGAAAGAGACAGACATTGATGTGCTTAACTTGCAGAAATTATTTCTTACAGAAGAGTGAAAGTTTATTCTCACCCACACTTACTCTTCCAGACTGTTCAGTGTAACAGTTTTTTCTTTAGGTTCAATCAGACCTTTGGGCCAAAGTCCTTTGTCAACCAGTCAACAATAAAGCTGTTCTCAATCATGAAAAATGATTGTTTTCCTCATAGGCATTCTTGGGAAAGGGGGAAGTCTTCTTCAGATTTAAATTATAAATTAGAGGGACATTTCTTCTAGGAATAGAGTGATTTTGTTCGTTTCCCCCAAATTAAAAAAATATGAAAGGATGATTTTCTGAGCGTTTTGACGAAGGGGCTGTGAACAAACAGCCTGAATTGTATTTGAGCAAATAAGTAGAGCTCAGCAGAGATAAAATATGACCCTTTGCTGAGGGAGTTCTCCTTTGTATACTAGTGATTCCAAGCCCTTACCCCAACTTTGTCACCGCCTTGACCCCTCTTCCAACTCATTAAGCAAGTGAAGTTCCTACTGGTGACACTTTGAGGCAAATTCCTTAGGTGGTCAGACATGAGATCTCAACATTGTAAAAATTTTACTCTCTAACCTAACTTGCAACTATGATCCTATGAAAACCTCCCATAGCTTCTTTTTCAGATAGTTCTTGCACAACTATCTTTGCCCCTCCCTCCCCTGCTGCTTTCCCCTTCTCATTAAAGATTTAAGAGCAGCTAACTATGAAGAGTTGCTCCTGTTGCTGAAGTTTTATTACTTTTGTAAAATGCAGTGTGGCATACCCATGCTATTAAGCATTACAAATAAAACTAGAATGTCATTAGCAAAACTAAGTAAAATAAGAATGGTGTAAAGAGCACTATTTCAGGAGTCAAGACATCTATATTCTCATATCTTTCTCATTCATATGACTTGTCATTAAACTAGTCATTTAATGAAATGTCTTTGTGCCTCTATTTCCTTTCCTAAAAAAAATGAAGTAGCTGCACTAGTTATGTCCTTTCCAGCTTTAGCTGTCTGTGCACCTAAATCTGTTCATAAAACTGTCTTTAAAAATTATTTTTTTTCCCGTCTTCAGTAAGACAGCTTTGTCAGCCAATGATATTGAATGAGTACAATCTGATTTGCCACAAAACCTGCCACCAAATCTGTTCATAAAAATATTCTTGAAAACTATTTTAGAAAGCCTGTATGCTATTACTGTTGACATCTCCTGCACAAAAAAGGCAAACGAAGAGTTTCTCTGAATGTATGTGCTTATTTTATTATTATTATAATTTATTCTTTTTTTCAGAAGGCTTATATTATAGAAAAAGTATTAAGCAGTAAACTCATTTATAGACATCCTAAGAAGGTCAAATAGAAAATAAAATCATAAATAGATTGTCACTACTGCAAAACAATGCAAACTTTCTCCATCTGCTTGGCTTTCTTGCTCCTTAGACTAAGCAACTGATCAGATATGCTTGTGCAAGTCGGCTATGATATTTCAAACTATTGCTTTTATACATATTCAAAATCAGTATTAAATACCAGGAATAAAATAATTATTAATTTCTGATAAAACCCAGAGTGCATTTTTTAGCTTCTTCATAGAAGATTGTTGAGCATTTTGATTTTGATTCAGAATGTACCTTTGATGACTGACCACTAATGTTTTCTTGCATTTGATACTTAACCTTAGAAAATTAATTTGCGTACAAAGTATGTTCTTCTGAATTTGGCAGCAGAGAAAGAATTGTCATTAAATAAATTCACAGTTTTATTTTGAGAATGAAGGAGTTGTTGCTTTCTCTCTAAATGTTGTCATTATGATTATTAAACTGTTGGAATACCAGATATTTGTTGGTAAGAAACTCAGTTGCTTTAAATTCCATCTTGTTTTCAGATAAACTGCTCAAAATGTGTTGGGTTGTATTAATAAAATATATAAATATTTAAATAGGTTTTGTAAACAAAGTTGATGTGATTCGTGATTCCATAAATGCACAGTGAGACTCCTATTATGTAAAAGCTGTTGTTTCAGGTACCATGTGACATTCAAAAGCAACTCATCGAGGGTTCTTCTTTGGTAAAGCCAAAAATATATAGTTAGAAATAAACCAAAGAAACTGAAACAGCTATAGCACAAGGCAGAATTTAGTAAGTGCCAAAGCATAATGTATGATGAGTCAAGACAGAAATATCATACTTGGGTGATTGATCAGGTAGGACTTCCTGGAAGAGGTTATTTGAAATGAATGGGTAGTACATCCCTTCAGGAATTGCTATGGGGACAATGTGTTCCAAGGACATGTTAGAAACACTGAAACTGGTCCAGGTTCTCCTTATATTATTACCTCCACTTAGAACTTGCTCTACATATCACTCACTACTGGTTGCATTTCTCCCTCAAGAATTCTCCCAAAGATCACCGAGTTTATCTACACAGAGAGCAGATATAGAGGAACAGCAAGGGGCTACCTGGAAAGGTAAACTGGACCTACGTTATGGAGGGTCTTGAATGCCAAGCTAAATATGGAGCTGATTCTATGGATGTTGGGAAGCCATTGAGCCTTCAGGGCAGGGTTACTATGTGATCAGCTTTTAACAACAGACTGGCAGGCAAGCATAGGATAACTTTGCCCAGGGAGAGTCCTTAGGGTTCAGAAATTAGGGAGGGATCTTTGAAGACCTGCCCCCGGGTGATGGCAGTGAAAAGTGAAGGAGAAGGACTGGTTTAAAGAGACAACTAAAGGGAAAATCAGTAATCTCTATTATATAAGAAATAACTATAGTTAAAGTATTTAATACCATAATGGCTTCCAAAAGTGTTTTCGGAAATTTCTACCTGCAAAAAATAGAACCAAGAAAATTCTGTACAGCTCAGGAGTAGCTGAGTAGAAGGCCAAAGAAGGGCTAAAGTGATTTTCTTAACTTTCTCATTTATTCTTTTTTGAAAATTTATCAAATAGATTTCGATGTTAACAACTGGCTGAGATCTGATATTCTAAGTTAATTCTATAATGATTGTTGTGGGGTTTGAGAAATAAAAAAACCTGTTCATTTCTTTAAAACACCGAATAATTACCTAGAACATAAAGTATAATAAAAATATATATATTAAATAAAATTTTTAAAAAAGTAATTCTAGTATAAACGTTTTTTAAGAGGACTCTAGAATTTATAGCTTCAGAAAATCAAACTTTCAAAAGCATTTTGTCATATATATTATAGTTAGCGATATTAAGATTTTTTAGTTTCTAGAACTTTAATTACTAACTTAAATGAAAATTAATGTTTTAGTACTTGAAAAGTCACTTAATTTTCATGGGATGTTTAAAAATGTTCCTAAAAATGTTAGGCACTCTATTTGGAAAAACTCAAACATGTGAATCATATGAGAACTTTATATGTAAGTAGGTTTACTTTTTATAGCCATTTACTTTCAAACCAAAAGTTGTGTGATTAACAATAAAAATCAAGTTTTCTCACACAGTCATAGACTTGTTCACTTTGCTGCACTGTATAAAGCATGTCCATACATATGTGGAGCCAATAAGACAAACTGACTGAAGTAAGTATATCATCATATACACAAGAGAAACCCAATACTCCACATAAAATGTTTAAGTTACTGAAACAATAATATAACGATTATTTAAAATATGGACTTATGTGCTTTGAAAAATTTTCTCTTTTTAAACAAAATATCTTATTTACACAGAAAAACTACCAAATAAAACAAAATACTGACACCTTACTATAGAGGATTCATCCTGACCCAGCAAAAAATATGAATTTTTTAGGTACAAATTAAGTATCATGATTTTAAAAAACAGATTAGTGACAAGAGTAGCAATAAACTGAACACAAAAACCTACTTACAAAGTTGTACGATTAGCAATAAAAATCAAGCTTTCTCACACAATCATAGACTTGTCCACTTTACACTTTGTAAAGCATGTCCATACATATCTGGAGCCAATAAGACAAAGGAAACCAAAACAGTTTATTTTTGAATAACAGTATTTGTGAATTCCTTGATAACATGTCAGGTGACTTAGAGACAACATTGATCTGGAGGATTATAAACCCAAAAATTTCTCATGGCTGAGTAATGCTAATAACAGCAATAACACTCATTTGAACCCTGAAGAAAAATAATTGGGAGGACCAAATTTGTTCTGCAGAAAGTACCCAAATTACTGAGGTTGCAACAGTCATTTGAAATAAATCATGTGTTGTGGTAACACTGCAGAAAGCCTTTACATCCCTTCTGAACATCCTGAGATGTAGTAATATATGGTTTATTCACAAACATGCTCTCATGTATAAATGTCCATCTTTAGATATGAATTATGCAGATGATAACATCAAAATGGCAATCTAATAAAATCCAAGCTTCCACAGTCTTGTCTATTTTCAGATTTTTGCAAAGTACAATGAGAATATTTCTTTCTGCTGTTTCACACATAAATACATTGACTGTCCAAAGGAAAAGTTTTGTCAACAGTTTATAAGCAAGAAAAAAATTGAAAAACTTGGATAATTTTCACTTTGCAGATTTGCTGACATATAGTTTTTAGCTTCATGAAATGACTTACTTAAAAATTTGCAAAAATTATAGGAAATATATTAACATGTAATGACAAAGCAGAAATTTCAACTTTAGAAAATTGAGGCTAAAACAATTTGCTACAGATGTTTAGTTGATACAATAATTTGGATCTTTGTAAAAACTTTTTAAGAGCAAGTGACATCTGTGTATTATTGAGGAAACATTTCACAAGTATTTTGAAATGTTTGATTTTAGAAAATATATTAACTGGATTTGAAATTTCTTGTTGTGCAATAAGGACTTTTATCAATGAAAGAAAAACAAGCTTTAGATTTAAAGCATGAATACACCATTCATGTTTAATTTAAAGTGTTCAAATAATTTGAATTCTGCTCAATGGATGTAAGAACTGTGATATGGAGAAAAAGTGATAAATACATTTTTGCTATTTGCTACCTCCTATTCATATAAACAAAGTTTCTCACAAATTATTTCTCTTAAGAATGTAAAGAAAAACCATCATTTGAAAAAAATCTTGATTAGGATATATGCATAACCAACCAAATCATAAAACTCTATAATAAAATGTTAAGTACACAAAAGCAAGATCTAGTTTCTTATTTTAAAAATTTGGAAATATTTTATTTAGGTGCTATGCACAAATTCAATATTTAATATCCTGCCTAACATTTATGTTTTGCTTTTCATAACATATCCATATAAGGTAAAGAAAGAATATACATATATATATGTACATATTTTTCACCAAACTCCTTATAGACACCTCCAAAATCCTCTCTAGTTTACCACGATATGCTGTAGAAATAGAATCATTTAATCTGTGATTGAATATGAGTAAGTCTGAGAAGAAATTCCTAGGAAAATAAATTTAACTGTTGAGTAAAGTGTGATAAAGCAAATGAAAAACAAGCCCAAGATAACTCAAAAGTTAAGAATATTACCAAGAGGAAAAATAATGTTGGCTACAGCTTAACTTGTTTTTTGGTTTGTAAGACTTAAAGAAACTATGAGAGGAAGCACATATCTGCGGACATAAGAGTATAAAGATATTCCAAAAGGAAAACATTTCAAAAGCACTTATCCTTCTCCAAGTTTCTCTAAAGGGGTTCCCAATGTGCTAGTGATGGAAACATGTACTAGGTATTTGTTGTGGTTTCTTATAAAAACCAAGTTATAGATTGTCTGAAGTTGTAGTCAATGACTAAATATTGTATGACTTGAGTAAGTTTTGGTACTTGGAAAAATAGCTTCAAAGCTTCACTCTTCTGGGGACTATCTGGGAACAGGAAGGGAAGAAACATGTATATATTCTTAAAATAACCTACATCAATAAATCAACATTCATATTAAATTCCTCAACTGAGTGGTGATATGTATCAGAATTTCTGCTAACTGCAGAGACACAAAGATCTTTTTTAAAAATATGCTACTTAAAATCCCATACAGAAATAGGCCTGAAGCTTTAAATATGTATTCCAATAACTTGTATTTCTTAGAACTACTGTACTTTTTATCTCATGTACTGTTTGAGGGTTTTCCAGGTTCAATATTGTGTGCATCAAATTACTGCATATTCCTGTATGTTTCAGAGAGTCTGAAGAGACAAAATAAAATACTTTCCTTTTGATCTAAAATGGTATTTCCTATATAAGAACAAAAAGCCACAAGAAAGTTTTAAGGCTTCTGCAATTAGCGTATTAAAAAAACTGTACTGCCTAAAACTGAACGTAATTTCCAGCGAAATCTTGCCAAATCTATTGGAAAAGGCAGAGTCAGGAAGAATGTCTATGTGGCTACAAATAATAGCAAAACTCTATGTTATAATACAAATAATAACCTAAGAGTTATTGAAGGCATGAGAATAACTTATAAAAAGCAATTGTAAAGCATTTTGTAAAATATTATTGCCATTCAAATGTTAAATGATGACAACAGAAGTTCTTCAGGGACTGGTAAAAAGCAAACACTGTTGGAAGAGGAACTATAAGGAAAAAGTAAAGAAAATGGAGCGGATATAAAGACCTCGTAAATTTGAGAGAGAAAAAAAAAGACAATTGTGAGTGATAAAAGGAAAAGCCTTGCCAATTTTATGTCCAAATCTACCAGAATAAATAACTCATTTTTAATTTCAGGGGACCCAAACCCAAGTAGGAGAATAAAAGGTGATCTCTTAAATGTTTATAGAGACATTTTTCACACATATAAGCAAATACAGAAGAAATATGTACTAACTGATTCTATTTTAAGATCGTGTAGTACAATTAAATTATTTTTAAAGGAACATAAAGTAACAAGGGTTCATCATTTCTGCTTAGTCCTTATTAACATCTACAGTGGAACAACCTAAAAAAGATAAGATGCTCAGCAATCTTCATCACTCGCCCATCAAAACAAGGGCTTTAGAAAAGTGCCTTGATAATCAAACCTTGTTTCCTAAAAAACCAAACCTTTACAGAATAATGATGATAATGATGATGATGTTGAATTCTTAACAGAGTATGCTTAATTCTTCTAACTTTTATTTTAGATCTTGAGTAATTTAATCTGTAAATTACCTGCAAAACCAATAGCATGGGCAATGCTCTCTGAAACAGGTACATTTAATCAAAATGAAGAATAAAGAAAGGGTGCTTATGTAAATCACATACAGGTTTTGCCAATTCGGCAGAATGGATTCCTTATTCTTTTGCTGCCCTGTTTGGAACTTGTATGTTCCTAATTATTGCTGTTTAGCCTCTTAGGAAGACAAAAAGGAATAAAACATGAATGAATGTTTTCTAATGATAATTAATTGCTTTTTTTTTTTTAAAAAAAAGACTCAGATAATAGGAATAGGATCAAAAGATATTTTTGTTTTACTTGACTGTTTTTATCCATTTTACAGTAGTCATCTTCCAGGAAGCAAGACTTACCATCAATAACTAATGGGGGCCAGTCCTGGAGAAGCAAGGTTCATCCAGTTTTAGGTTGTGTAGTCAACACCCCCATGTTTTATCTAGCTCACTTTTGTCTGCAGAGTCTGAGAGTGAGAGACTAGTTCACTCTCCTCTGTAGAGTCTGAGTTATCTTGTTTAGATTTTATGTCGACTACCTTAAAGGGTGACTGCAGAATCCTCATTTCCCACATGCTATGAAGAAAAAAATGATACAAGCAAAGGAAGGGGAATGAAAGAAGTAGAAGAGGGAAAGACAGAAAAAGAATCAAAGAGATACTCTCCTACACAGTCTGCCCCTGAAGAAAACATCTGCCGAAATGTTTTGTGCTGAGAATGACCTGTTAACATGATCTGAAGTTAGAGCAGTTAGGGCTGGGGAGAGGGGAGAAGTGCATACTTGGAGAAAATTGAGAAACAAATGTGAGGAATAAAATTATGTTTCTCCAAAAAGTATAATATATAAATGCTATTGTCAGAAAAATAAGGGTAAAAAGGAAAGGAAAACGTACATACATATAGGCAGAAATTATAGAGATTGAGGTTCAAACAGGAAAAGTTGTACTAGCTGAAAAATTGACAATCCAAAACTATGAAATCAGTGGGCCTGAAAGAGGAGGCATGTACAAAGTAGAATAAGGATAGCATGATGTTTCGGTGCTTTTATCCAATGGAGAAAATTTGCTTGACCCAGTTTTGAGATAATCTCACCCTATTTTCTCGGACTTACTAGTATAAAACTTGGTCTAGAATGATCTCTGAGGGTGCTATATTACAGACCTTTATAATTGCTGTCAAAATTTACTGAGCATGTACTGCATGCTCGGTACTGTCTTGAAAAGTGTGCAGCTAATTGCAATCCTGTGCTGTAAGTACTATGATCATTTCCATTTTGTACACAGAAAAATTGAGGCACAAAGTTTCATCACCTGCCCAAGTTCACAAAGAAAGTAAGTGGTGGAAGTGGGAATCTAATTTAGGCCAACTAACTCCCAAGCCCCCTAGTTTAATCACAACACAGTATGTTGACATTTTCATAATGATATTTAAGTTACTTATCTGAAATGATTTCTAACGAGTAAAGGAGATTGGTATAAAGTGATTGTTCATTTCGATTCAAGCATAGAAATGGCAGGCATTGGGTTAGATTCTGGGGACAGAAAAGAACAAAATCCAGTTAGTGTGCTCATAAATATTAAAGCCTGGCAGAATCCTCACAACAGGAATGAGAATGTCAAGGAGGGAAGATGCAAAACTGTATGACAGGAAAGTTTGTAGTAGTGAAGTACTCAAGTCTGAAGCAATGAAGTGTAGGCCTCAGAAACTACAACAGAGGAAAAGTGGAACAGCTTTTCCCCCACAAGTAGACACATTAAACCTTGCAATAATGTAGGCACTCCTGGGCAGATTAGAACTACTCATCTTTCTGTGAGCCTTCTAATCATTCCAGAGCTAAAATATAGGCCTTCAAGAATGTTTCAGATGTACACACAAGTCCATGTAGCCAGTCAAAAGAACGAGGCAGCATCTGTGTTCAGTCCACTTGGTTGAAATTTACTGAAATTATGAAAATATTAGGAAAACCTATCAATGATAAAGAATCATGCTCAGCATAATAAGGATGCATTAATAAAAGCATTGGGGGATGGAGTGGAGAAGTGAGTTGAAGATTAAAGCCAAGCCAAAATATGAACGGGATGTTGCTGCAAGATTAAGATGGTCTTTGGTATTATAAGGAAAGAAAATTAGGGCACATTAATTTATGGAAAGACAGTGAAAACAAAATTGTCCCTTATGTCATCTAAGTTTGGATTTGCTATTTTTATTACCTTTTAAAGATTTATAATAAGAAAAATGCAATGGAGAAATTAAGAATCATTAGGATATAATGATGAGTTTCAAAGACAGCCCTAATGAAAAGCAGGAATATTTAAAAACATAAATCCCCAAATCATATTTCTGTTTAAAATCTATAGTAATGCTCTGAGTCTTTAAAATCCACTGAGCTGAAATATGTGCTTATATTGGCTGTTGAATTATGATTTAAATGTATGCTATATTAAGGAGGTAAAATATTTCTTGCCTTACATGAAACAAATTTAATTGTGGAAAATTGAGGAAAGACAGAAGATTGAAGACACAAAATAGTAATCATTAAAATCTACTGTACTATTTTTAAAAAAGGAATATGTATATACTTTCTTATATTTAACTTGGATAAAACACATGTGAGCAAAATACACCAAAATGTTAACAGAGTTATCTCTGCAATGTGATTGCAGGCATTTTTTTTCTTTTTTCTTTATACTTCTCCTGATTTTTCAGTTTCCATAATGAGCTAGTACTACTTTTATAATTAGAAAAAGGCCATGTTATGTTAAAATAGACTTGTGTCTATGTTCTAGAAGAAGTGAATTATATAATAATAAATTAGACACCAATTAAAAACACAGATCATTAGCAGCATACAGCCAGAGTTTACAAAGAACAACTTAAACCATACAAACTTCATAACTTCTTTTGGCTTGAACTCTAAGATTCAGCAGATGTTATTTTGGAATTTTAGTAAAGGACATAGTATGGTCTCCCGAGGTTTTACTGACAGATGAATTTAAATCTGTTTGGATCAGAGAAACTGCACTTGGTTGAAAAACAAGGCTGTAGGTACTTAAACAAAAGGAAATAATGACCTGATCAAGAGAAGAGGCTAATGAAAGAGCCATAATATCAATCAGCAACCAGCCATAGGGAACAGAGGCATAGCCTAGGCGGCACATGGAGTATTTAAGATGGTAAAAGGCTCTGGTAGGGAGAGAAAATGGCAATACGGCAGGGAGAGATAATGATTATAAAGCACCTGCTTCGTGCAAAGTATTGTGCTAGTCTTTGGTGTATTGCTCTCTTGTACTGTGTGAACAATATCTCTACAAGTTAGGAATTCTTTCCAATTAACAGATGAGGAAATTAAGAGTAAAAAAGACGTTAAATGTAACAAATAGTAAATACTGACAGATACAGCAACTTCTCTATTTACTTAAATGTGATCTGAAAAATAAAACCTATCAATAATGAGTTCCTAGTAAGCATTAAAAAAACAGAGAAATTAGTGTGCTAAGCATTGACAGAAGTGTACTATGTAACATGAAAGGAAAAACTCAAGGGTTTTTGCTTTTCATTTTTAAAATTTTTTAAATTTCGACTTCACATATTACATTTAATAACATGGAGGATACAAGAACAGTTAGTTAGCCCCTTTCTCTACAAATATAGTGAAATTATGGCCAGAATATTGTATCTCGTTATGAGAGATTTATTCCAGCAAAGACAATAAGGTCCATAAAAATACTAAGGTAGTGCCTGTGGAGAGCCTGACTAAATGTTGACTAGGATAAGTCATAACATAGCTGACATGCATAAGCACTTGGAGGAAATGATGGGACCTGATCTAAACAGGATAAGTAGAATAAAAGTAAGGAAAGGAAGAAGCATAGGTCAAATATCAGTAAAAACCTTTCCAACAGTGGAAACTATCAAAACCAGAAGATTTGTTCCCAAAGGAGATTCATGATTTTGGAAGATTTAATACTTGACTGAGTAAACATGAAAGAATAACTAATCGAGAACAGTTCTCAATTTTATGCTTCTATAGATTCATTTGTAAATAAACTGTTGAGCAATGATGCCCCATTTATTCATCAGCATTAGGGAACAAACTGTTCTGTAGAAGTCAGTTCCCCAGATATTGCAGGACTTGCAACAGCCACAGATTTTAAAAAATTTTTCAACTTCTTTAATGGGAAATTATTTAAATTACATTACTCAGATCCTTGGCTTCTTCAACATTCCAATTCAGAATTACGATATGAGATAGCAAAACTATGTGTGCAAAGGCTCCTGGAACATGGGCTCTGGACAAGCGGTGTCCCAGTCTTAGTTCAAGTAGAAAGTAGCTATGACCTTGAAGGTCATTTATCCTTCTGGTCCATAAATATATAAATATATATATATAAACTGGAATTCGGTTGCTGACCCAGCCCCAGCCTTGACTTTCTTGTCGGCACCAGGTGGCACAGCACTCCATCTGTAGGTACCTCTGTCAGCTTCCCCTCTTGTGAGTCTCGCAGGTCGCTCACCCTCCAGACCTTTAGGCCGAGGCCTGCCAGTCTCTGGACGGCTACGTCGTAGGATGGCAGCCACAATCTCTGGGGGCAGATGAAGGTAATCATGGAGATACTGGATACCCTCATTGGTAAGGTACCAGTAGAAATGTCTCCAGGCAAACTGTTCCTTCACGTAGCCCTGGGACTTGAGAGACTACATGGCCTTCATGACATGAAGGTTGGGCACATTCTTGTCTGCCAGCTCTGGGTGCTTAGGCATGTGGACATCCTTCTTGGCCACCATGACTCCCTCCTTAAAAAGGAGTTCGTAAATGGCAATCTGGTTCTTCTTAGGCATCAACATCTCGGCGGCTACAGGGTCCGGGGCCGGGGCTGGAAAGCCATACTTTTTAAAAATATACAACTGTAAATAAAAGTATGGGGAAAATGATCTCATTCACACGTGCAAATGTTTTTCTTTGATGGGTAATAAGAAGTTGAATAAGTGGGTAAAAGGGATTTTAGCATTCTAAAGTTATATTTATGATAACCAGAACTTATTCATTCTGTGTGTAATTAAGCATAAATACACTTTTATCAACCATTGCTCCATTGATTCCACTTTTAAGAACTTTATTGCTGTATAATCAATGTGTGATAAACTGTACAATTTAACAAGTTTGAGCATTTGTATATGCTAATAAAGCCGTCACCACAGTCAAGATGGTGAAGATATCCATCATTCCCATTAGTGATCTCTTGCTCCAGTACATTTCCTTCTTCCCACCCATCTTCCCTCCATCAGCAACTGCTGATTGGATTTCTGTCACTATATATTAGTTCACATTTTCTAGAATTTTAAATAAATGAAACAAAACTGTATATACTCTTTTTTTAGTCTGGATTTTTTTGTTTTGCATAATTATTTTGAAATTCATCTATGTTGTATTTATCAATAGTTCATTTCTTTTTATTAATAAATAGTAATTTATTGCATGGATCTGCCAGTTTGTTTACCCATTAACTCCATTTGTCTGTTGATGGGCATTAGGGTTGTGCCAGTTTTTGACTATTACAAATAAGGTTATTGTGAACATTTGTGTGTAAGTCTTTGTATGAACTTTTGCTTTCATTTCTCTTGGGTAAATATCTGGAATAGAATACCTGGCTCCTGTGATAGGTATATATTTAATTTTTTAGCAAACTGACTATTTTCCAATATAATTGTGCCATTTTGCATTCTCAGCAGCAGTGTATGAGAATTCCAGTTCCTCCACATCCTTATCAGCACTTAACATGGTCAGTCTTCTTAATTTAGCCATTCTGATGAAAGTGCAGTAGTCACAGCACTTTGGGAGACCGAGGCGGGCGGATCACAAGGTCAGGAGATCAAGACCATCTTGGCTAACATGGTGAAAACCCGTCTCTACTAAAAATACAAGAAATTGTGTTGGTACTCCAACTTTTTAAATATGTTTCCATTTTATTTTGGCTGTTCTATGTCCTTTACATTTCTATCTTAACTTTAGAATAAGGTTGTCAGTTAAAAAATAAAAACAAAAATAAAAATAAACCCTGCTGGAATTTTGATTGGGATTGCATTGAATATATAGGTCAACTTGACAAGAATTGACATGTTAACAATATCAAGTCTTCTCTCCTATGAACACAGTATAAATCTATATTTATATAGTTTCTCTTTAATTTCCCTTAGTAATGTCTTCTAGTTTTCAGTGTACATGTCTTGCATATATTTTGTCAGATTTATTTCTAAATAGTTCATATCTTTGATGGTATTGTAAGTGGAATTATATTAATTATTCCAATTTTCAATATTTCCTTCCTATGCAGTTGATATTTGTATCTTGAGTTTGTATATTGTAACGTAGTGAATTCTAGTAGATGTTTTTATAGATATTATTAGGATTTCTACAGACAAACCTATGTCATCTACAAGTAGATAATTTTCTACTTCCTTTTCAATCTGGACATCTTTTGTTTCTTTTTATTGGCTTATTGAATTGACTAGAATCTTCCCTACAATTTTGACTAGATGTGGACATCTTTGCTTTATTCCTGATCTTGGGAGGGGAAAGCATTAAGTATCACATTGTAGGTTTTTCATAAAGGTCCTTTATTAAGTTGAGAATGCTACCTTCTATCTCTAGTTTGATGAGAGCAAATTTATTTTTAAATAACAAATGGATGTTGGATTTTATCTATTTTTGTGTGTCTGTTTAAAGGATCATATGGTTTTCTTTTTTAGTTTGTTAACATTATGGATTACATGGACTGATTTCGAATGTTAAAACTACTTTGCATTTCTGGGATAAACCACAGTTGGTCTGGAATTATTATCTTTTTTCTATACTGTTTGATTCTATATGCTAAAATGTTAACAACTTTTTGTCTTTGTGTTCATGAGGAATAAATTTGTAGATTTTTTGTGATGTCTTTGTTCTACAAGGTAATGTTGGACGTATAGAACTAAATATTTAGCAGAATTCAGTAATAAAGTAATCTGGGCCTGAGGTTTTTTTGTGTGCGAAAAGGCTTTTAACTACAAAGTCAATTTCTTTAATAGATATAGAGGCAGTTAGAAAGTTTATTTCTTCTTATGTAAGCTTTGATATTTTTTGTTCCTCAAGGGATTTGACCACTTCATATAAGTTGTCAAATTTATTAGCATAAAGTTATCCATAATATGCCTTCATAATCTTTTAATATCATAGAATCTGTAGTATTGACAACTCTTTCATTCTGAATATTGGTAATTTGTGCCCTGTCTCCCTTTTTTATCCTGATCGAATAGGTCTGCATAGAGGTTTATTATCTATATTAATCTTCTTAAGAAAAGCAGGTTTCAATGATTTTCTCTAATCTGCTTTTTATTTCATTGGCTTACCCTCTGATCTTCATTATCTTATTTCTTCTGCTTACTTTGAGGTTAATTTTTTCTTGCTTTTTCTAGTTTTTGTGGACAGAAACTAAGGTTGTCACTTTGAGATCTTTCTTGTAATACAGTCATATTTTAATGTTTCTTTTCACACCTAAAATTTTTTATTGGGTGCCAGACATTGTGAATTTTATCTTTTTGGGTGCCGGATATTTTTAAATTCCTGTAAATATTTTTAAGCTTTGTTATGGAAGGTAGTCAAGTGACTTGGAAACGGTTTGATTCCCTCGGATTTTGCTTTTAAGATTTCTTACGTGGGGCAACAGCAGGATTTATTCTGGATATAATTATTTTGCACCGGAGACAAGAATTTTCTGAGTCCTGTACTCAATGCCACATAGAGGTTTTCCATTCTACAGGTGGGAATGGGCAATGGTCCTAAATGAGCTCCAGACACTGTTCCCCCTAATCCTTTTGGGTGGTTCTTTTTACTTGGCCTTGGTCAGTTTCCTTGCATGCACCTGCTGATGAGCACTCTGCTGAATACTCAAGGGCAGCCCTCTGAGGCTCTTGCCAGTTTTCTCTGCCCTCCATTACTCTGCACTGTGAACTGTAGCCCTCTGTCTCTCCAAATTCTCATATCAATTTTCCCAACTCAGGGAGTTTGCTGGGTTCTGCTTATATTCCCTCTTTTTGCATCACAGGCTGGAAACTCCCTCAAGCCTGAAAGCCAGGGCAAACATGAGGCTTACCTTACTTGTTTCCTGTCCCAAATGAATCATTCACCTTCCTTCTTTATGTCCAATATCTTGAAAAGTGTTAATACATTTTGTCTGATTTTTTAATTGTTTCAGCAAGAAAGGTAAATCTGACCCCTGTTACTCTATGTTGGCTAGAAGAGGAAGATATAAATATACTTTAAAAAAATAACATAAACTGACCTAAAAATTAGTTCATACTAAGAACCAGCAATCTTTGAGTCATAGGTTTTACTCTATTTACCTGCATTTTGTGCCTCTCTGTCTCTGGTAAGACTTTAGATTCCTCATTATTAAGCCCAGGTGTGGCCTTTGAACATGCACCAGTGGCATCTGAGTGGAACTATCATGTCTCTTCTGAGCAGAAATTTTAAGAGTCAGG
Organism: Macaca thibetana thibetana; assembly: GCF_024542745.1. Lineage (NCBI taxonomy): Eukaryota > Metazoa > Chordata > Mammalia > Primates > Cercopithecidae > Macaca > Macaca thibetana. Next base: position 82,042,473 of record NC_065581.1, read on the forward strand.
CTGAAGTTTGCCATGTTCTTTTTTGCCTCTGTCACAATGACTGCCCATGTTTCAGATGGAGGCTGCTCCTGCAGTGTATTAGTCAGGGTTCCCTAAAGGGACAGAACTAATAGGATAGATATATACATGTACAGTGGGGTTTATTAAGTATTAACTACATGATTGCAAGTTCTCACAATAGGCTGTCTGAAAGCTTGAGGAACAAGGACAGCCAGTCCAAGCCTCAAAACTGAAGAACTTGGAATCCGATATTTGAAGACAGGAAGCATCCAGCACAAGAAAAAGATGTAGGCTGGGAGGCTAGACCAGTCTCGACTTTTCATGTTTTTCTCTCTGCTTTATATTCCCGGGAAGCTGATTAGATGGTGCCCACCAGATTAAGGGTGGGTCAGCCTTCTCCAGCCCACTAACTGCAATGTTAATCTCCTCTGGCAACACCCTCACAAACACACCCAGGATTAATACTTTGTATCCTTCAATTCAATCAAGTTGACATTCAGTATTAACCATCACATTCAGCTTGACTCCCCATGTAAAGCAGAACTCAGATGACCTAGGGTGGACTCAAGCCTTTTTGTTTCAAGCTACATAGCCTAGCCTGTCTAATACATACTATAAGGGAGGCACTAGTTTTAGTTTCCAGATCATTAAATGGTTAATTCTATCTAATTCTAACTCTTATACCATGTTACCTTAAGGGAGAGCCAAGGTTTCTTAAGAATTTTCATTGAGTGCCTATTGCATGCTGGAATTGTGATAGGCTTTGACAACCTAAAGATAAGAACAAAAAAAGATACATTATGTTCTCTCAAAAATCCACAATCTAAAGGTACCCAGTCTAGTGAACAGACATTTACAATTAATGGAGTATGTTTTAATTGGGGTGAACAAGACATGCTGTGGGAGATCTTTGGGAACCTTCACCCAATCTGTGATAATTAGTGCAGGCTTTCCAGGGGCGGAACTGCTGGGATGAGTCTAAGGGAAACTGAGGAGTCAGCCTTCTAGAGAAAGAAGACAAAAGAAGCAGTGCTGGCAGAGGAAGCAGCTTGTGGAGCGGCTGAGTGGCACATGTAGGCTTGGCACACCTGAGAAGTTCACTTTGTTCTAGACACCAAATAAGAAATGAGGCAGATAGAGGAACAATTCTCCCTTTGAGTCATCTCACAAATCTAGTTCACTTTTACAAGTAGTTATTGACTGTAGCACCTATTAGGACAAAGGCAACTGAGAGGAGACATCTATTTTCCTGAGTCTCAGAGTCCTGGCCTTCTGAAAACAATAGCCAAATAGGAACAGTAAAGAGCTATGCCTGCCAATCTATAAGCCTGCAAGGGTGTAGAATATAGGCAGAAACAAAGAAGGAGCCAACACTTTCTGGAGGGAAGGAGTAGTTTCAGAAAAGATTGTGTACAGGTGATATATTAATATGCTAGGGCTGCCATAACAAAGTACCATAGACTAGGTGGGTTAAACAACATAAATGTATTTTCTCACAGTTCTGGAAGCAGAAGTCCAAGATCAAGGTGTTGGTAGGTTTGGTTCCTTCTGAGACCTCTCTCCTCGGCTTGTAACTGGCTGCCTTCTTGCTGTGTCCTCACATGGTTGTTCCTCTGCATGCTCATGTGTGTGTCCTAAGCTCCTCTTCTAATAAAGCATACCAGTCATATCGGATTAGGGCACACCCATAGGATCTCATTTTGCTTTAATTAATTTTCTCTCTCTCTTTTTTATTTTTTTAATTTAATTTTATTTTATTTTATTTTTGAGGCTGAGTCACTTTCTGTAGCCCAGGCTGGAGTGCAGTGGTGCGATCTTGGCTCAACGCAGCATTCACCTCCCAGGTTCAAGTGATTCTCAAGCCTCAGCCTTCCAAGTAGCTGAGACTATAGGCATACAACACCATGTCCAGTATTTGTTTGTTTGTTTGTTTTTGTATTTTTAGTAGACATGGGGTTTCCCCATGTTGCCAAGGCTGGCCTTGAACTCCTGAGCTCAATCTGCCCACTTTTGCCTCCCAAAGGGCTAAGATTACAGGCATGAGCCACCGTGTTTGACCTAATAATCTCTTTAATGACACTATCCCCAAATATAGTTACATTCTCAGGTCCTAGGATTAGGGCTTCAACATATGAATTTTGGGACACAATTCAGCCCATTACAGGTGACATGATCAGAGCCTTGATAGGTGAATATGTATTTTTAGACAGACAAGTGATGAAAAGGAGCTTTAGAGAGAAGAAACAGTGTTAGCAAGGGCAATGGGGAAGGGAACTACGTCATTTTATACAGCTGCCCGTAGAGTGAATGGAGCCAGAAAAGATGAAAATGAGGCAGTAAGTAGGACCTTGCAAGTCTAAATAAGGCCTTTTGATTTTATTTTGTAGAATTTGTTCTTATCTTTGGCCTTACAATAGAATCCCTAGGGATTTAAGAAAACAACAACAACAAATATACTACTCCCAGTCTAACCAATTCAACCTGGATATGGAGTAATGGTATTTCAAAAATATCTCCCTAGGTATTCTAACATGTAACCAAGGTAGGCGCCGCAGCTGTAGAGACTAGAGATGGAGGAGACAGATGAGATTGGATTTGTGTTTAGGAAGAAGGGCTGGAAGGGTATGAGCCTTCAGGGTACAGAAATCAGTTTGCAGGCACTGTTGCAAAGGTTGGTGGGTTGGAACAACACAGTGATGAGAGTGGGAAAGGGACAACATGAGATGTTAATAATGTAGAAGAGAAAGAACTTGATTCCTAATTCAATGCAGGGCATAAGAAAATGGGGATGTTTGTGAAGATTCTTGCATTTCTGGCATGAGTTGTTGGGTGGAGGGCAATTCAGTTCATAACTATAACAACAGAAATGCAGGAAGAAGATACAATTTTAAGGGAATGACAATAGGCTCATCTTTGGATTTGTTGGGAGTTTCTTGTGATGAAGTACAGGATGCACTGGTACATACAAATCTGGGCTTAGGAGAGAAATCTGAACTAAAGGCAAACATTTTGGGATCATCAATATGTGACTAATAGTTGAAGCCATGGAGGTGATGAGATGGCCAAGGAGAAAAGAGAGCTGAGGACAGTCCCCTAGGAATACAAATGCTTGAAGAAGGCTGGGAGGACAATACCAGCAAGAACCAGAGAACAATGATAAATAAACCGAGAGAGAGAGAAGTCAGTAAAGATGAATGCCTCAGAAAAATGAAAAACATAAGGATTGACGAGAGCCCATTGGACCTGTTAATTGAGAGAGATTTGGTGGTATTTGCTCCACAGAGTTAGTGAAGCAATAGGGGCCTAACCTTACCTGCAGGTTAATGGTGAATGGACTCTGAGGGAGTGTATTCAGGGAACATAAACTATTTTTTGGTGGAAGAACATGAGCCCAGGGGATGGGAAGACTGTTAGAAAAATTGCAGCCAAAGTTTAGAGGTCATGAGTTAAAAGGGCAAGTGTAATGAGAGGAAGGGAGTGAGAAAGTCAAAGTGGGGAGAGTTGTAAATACAGTTGGATACATAATAAAGTTTATGATTGCAGAGTTGCATGAGGTTCAGGCAAAGATAAGATGCAACAAAGCATCTTGGAAATGTACTGTTGAAATGAAGAAGAAGAGGTTCATGAATTTGGAAGCTAAGTTGATTAGATCAACCACACAGAGTGCTTTTGATAAGAGGAAAATTTGGGGCAAGGGGAGTGAAAGACTGAGAGGCAAGTGCTAATATAGTTCATGGAGATGCAGATGATATCACTGGTTTGGGGGATATCAGAGGAGGGCCCAGGTGCTTAGGGAGGGGAAGGGGTGGTCCTGGAAGTCTTGGATAATGGAATAGTAATCAGCCATCTTTAGACAGCTGATAAGCTTTCAGTAAAAACAAAACAAAACAAAACAAACAAACAAAAAAAAACAGCAACCACAATGACAAAGCAGGAAACATACATTCAAAGAATCGGCTCTCATATATATTAGTAGTTCTGAGTTGCTGCATTGAGCAGTGAGAGAAAAGAAGGAATATGAGGGTAGAGAGGCGGAAAAGAGTTAGATTTTGTAGGTGCTTGTAGGTTATGGGAAGGATTTCTGTCTTTCATCTTACATCAGGGGGACTATCATATGGTGTAGGCAGGAAGGTGACATTATCAAATTTGAGTTTTACAGAAGTCTTCTTGGGACCTTGTGGAGGATGCACTGTTACGGAGGCAACTGGTGGAGACAAATTTGGAAACAAATTGCATAAACCCAGGTGAGAGTCTAGAATTAATCAGTGGTGGCTGTGCTGAAGAGGAGGCAACAGACTTACCAGACAAATACAATTGATGTGGTTATAAGGAGTAAGAGATCTAGACAGAAACCAAGCTTCCTCCTGTGTGTGCCAGTCATCAACTATATATGCTTAGGCAAAAATTTTATTCAGCATCTATTATATGTCAGGTTGTTGAGATGAGGCAGAGAACAAACAGATATGTAACTTACATTGTAAGTAACAAACTAAAGCCTAGAAGGGTCCATAAAGAAGAAATACTTGGAGAAAAAGCAATAGGAGGAAAGAGGAAGAAAGGGAAAAGGAGGAAGCAGAAGCCCTCCTTCTTAAGAAACACATGATATGTATCACCGACCCCACAGAAATATAAACTACCATCAGAGAATACTATAAACACCTCTACACAAACAAACTAGAAAACCTAGAAGAAATTGATACATTCCTGGACACATACACTCTCCCAAGACTAAACCAAGAGAAGTTCAATCCCTGAATAGACCAATAACAGGCTCTGAAATTGAGGCAATAATCAATAGCCTACCAACCAAAAAAATTCCAGGACCAGAAGGATTCACAGCTGAATTCTACCAGAGGTACAAGGAGGAGCTGATACCATTCCTTCTGAAACTATTCCAATCAGTAGAAAAAGAGGGAATCCTCCCTAACTCATTTTATGAGGCAAACATCATCCTGATACCAAAGCCTGGCAGAGACACAACAAAAAAAGAGAATTTTAGACCAATATCCCTGATGAACATCGATGCAAAAATCCTCAATAAAATACTGGCAAACCGAACCCAGCAGCGCATCAAAAAGCTTATCCACCATGGTCAAGTGGGCTTCCCCCCTGGGTTGCAAGGCTGGTTCAACATACACAAATCAATAAACGTAATCCAGCATATAAATAGAGCAAAGACAAAAACCACATGATTATCTCAATAGATGCAGAAAAGACCTTTGACAAAATTCAACAGCCCTTCATGCTAAAAACTCTCAATGAATTCGATATTGATGGAACGTATCTCAAAATAATAAGAGCTATTTATGACAAACCCACAGACAATATCATACTAACTGGGCAAAAACTGGAAGCATTCCCTTGAAAACTGGCACAAAACAGTGATGCCCTCTCTCACCACTCCTATTCTGCATAGTGTTGGAAGTTCTGGCCAGGGCAATCAGGCAAGAGAAAGAAATGAAGGGTATTCAATTAGGAAAAGAGGAAGTCAAATTGTCCCTGTTTGCAGATGACATGATTGTATATTTCGAAAACCCCATTGTCTCAGCCCAAAATCCCCTTAAGGTGATAAGCAACTTCAGCAAAGTCTCAGGATACAAAATCAATGTGCAAAAATCACAAGCATTCTTATACACCAATAACAGACAGAGAACCAAATCATGAGTGAACTCCCATTCACAACACTTTCAAAGAGAATAAATTACCTAGGAATCCAACTTAAAAGGGATGTGAAGGACCTCTTCAAGGAGAACTACAAACCACTGCTCAATGAAATAAAAGAGGACACAAACAAACGGAAGAATATTCCATGCTCATAGATAGGAAGAATCAATATCGTGAAAATGGCCATACTGTCCAAGGTAATTTATAGATTTGATGCCATCCCCATTAAGCTACCATTGATTTTCTCCACAGAATTGGAAAAAACTACTTTAAAGTTCATATGGAACCAAAAAAGAGCCCGCATTGCCAAATCAATCCTAAGCCAAAAGAACAAAGCTGAAGGCATCATGCTACCTGACTTCAAACTATACTACAAGGCTACAGTAACCAAAACAGCATGGTACTGGTACCAAAACAGAGATATAGACCAACGGAACAGAATAGAGCCCTCAGAAATAATACCACACATCTACAACCATCTGATCTTTGACAAACCAGACAAAAACAAGAAATGGGGAAAGGATTCCTTATTTAATAAATGGTGCTGGGAAAACTGGCTAGCCATAAGTAGAAAGCTGAAACTGGATCCCTTCCTTACACCTTATACAAAAATTAATTCAAGATGGATTAGAGACTTAAATGTTAGACCTAATACCATAAAAACCCTAGAAGAAAACAGGCAATACCATTCAGGACATAGGCATGGGCAAGGACTTCATGTCTAAAACACCAAAAGCAATGGCAACAAAAGCCAAAATTGACAAATCGGCTCTAATTAAACTAAAGAGCTTCTGCACAGCAAAAGAAACTACCATCAGAGTGAACAGGCAACCTACAGAATGGGAGAAAATTTTTGTAATCTACTCATCTGACAAAGGGCTAATATTCAGAACCTACAAAAAACTCAAATACATTTACAAGAAAAAAAAAACCCCATCAAAAAGTGGGCAAAGGAAATGAACAGACACTTCTCAAAAGAAGACATTTATGCAGCCAACAGACCCATGAAAAAATGCTCGTCATCACTGGCCATCAGAGAAATGCAAATCAAAACCACGATGAGATACCATCTCACACCGGTTAGAATGGCAATCATTAAAAAGTCAGGAAACAACAGGTGCTGGAGAGGATGTGGAGAAATAGGAACACTTTTACACTGTTGGTGGCACTGCAAACTAGTTCAACCATTTTGGAAGACAGTGTGGAGATTCCTCAAGGATCTAGAACTAGAAATACCATTTGACCCAGCCATTCCATTACTGGGTATATACCCAAAGGATTATAAATCATGCTGCTATAAAGACACATGCACACGTATGTTTGTTGTGGCACTATTCACAATAACAATGACTTGGAACCAACCCAAATATCCATCAATGACAGACTGGATTAAGAAAATGTGGCACATACACACCATGGAATACTATGCAGCCATAAAAAAGGATGAGTTTGTGTCCTTTGTAGGGACATGGATGCAGCTGGAAACCATCATTCTCAGCAAACTATTGCAAGAACAGAAAACCGAACACAGCATGTTCTCACTCATAGGTGGGAATTGAACAATTAGAACACTTGGACACAGGAAGGGGAACATCACACACCAGAGCCTATTGTTGAGGTGGGTAGGGAGGAGGGATAACATTAGGAGATATACCTAATGTAAATGAGGAGTTAATGGGTGCAGTACACCGACATGGCACATGCATGCATATGTAAGAAACCTGCACATTGTGCACATGTACCCTGGAACATAAAGTATAATAATAAAAAAAAGAAACACATGTTATAATTTTCTTGATTTACTGCTCTACATCCCAATATTTATTTAGAAATATATAACCTTTTTTTAAAGTCTTTTGTTTTTCAGATATTTTCCAAAGTTCTTAAGTGTATTCAAAATAGTGTTTAGATAATCCTTGGCTGACAAGTGTCAATTATTAATTTATCACTGTCATTATCACTTGTGTTGTAGTTGTTTACTTTTCGGCTAGTCGAATGGAAATATTACCATAAACAATAGGAAGGTTGGAAAAAAAGGTTTAATGAGAGTTATCTCTTTAAGGAATTACCCTATATAGAGGAAAGGAGAAAGCTGACTGTGATCTATTGGTACTGTCAATAATCCTAATTCCTGCCCTACTCAGGGAAACAAAGCATAATATATCTTATTGATCACATGGACAGTGAAGGACAACATGACAAGTGGCTCAAACATTGTTCAGTTTTGGAGTAAATTTCTACAACTTTATAAAGTAAGGAGCTAGAACACATGTAAAATTGATGAATTTCTAGATAGTCTTTTTTACATCAAATATAGAAATCCATCCTTGAAGAAATATGATTAGGATTTGCAAATAATTCACAGGAGTCAAGCAATTTGAAACAGGGTCCCTCTTTTAGAATTGTAGATGTTCTGACTCAGAAATGAAACTAAAACTTGAGCCAAATATTTGTTTGAGGAAATTCCTTCCTGTTTTCACAATAGCCCCCCATACACATTAAAACTACGAAGGATAATCTCTCATCACAGGGAAACTTAAATAACGTTTCTAAATGTTTTTTAAAGTATGAACTTGTGGTGCTTTCGATGCCTCATGTAATGTTTGGTTCCCTGTGTTGGAGGTTTTCCCAGAAAGGCCAGGGTCCCAGGTAGTATTGGCATCATCCAGGAGACTCAAACTAGGCTGAGGGTTAGGGTCGAAGGATCTTCGAGGTAATTTTTAACTATATAAAAAACTTATTATTTTACACTTTCCAATTTCTCAGTATGCTGTGATCCAGCACAAGACTCATGATATTTTTGAAAACAAAAATCAAGGGGCTTACCAACTACAGCATGGGTGAATGTCACATATTATATTTAGAGAAAGAAGATAGACACAAATAATATACATACTATATAGTTTAACTAATATGAAGTCCGGAACTGGGCAAAACTTACCTATAGTGATAGTAATCAGAAAGTGGTTGCTTCAGGTGAGGTAAAAATTGAGTGGAAGAGGCCATTGGGAAATTTTACGGGGTGATGAGCAAGTTTTATATCTTGTTTTGGGTGGTGGTTACACAAGTGGATACGGTTTTTTAGTTGTCTTCTAACTGGAAATAAATAAATAAATGTACTGTCTTCCAACTGTATATTTTATTGTATGTAAGTTCTGCCTATTTTTTAAAAATTAATGCTCATAAAAATTTAGTGTTATAAAATGCAAGAAATATTTTATCTTATGTTAACATACAGCATGCATTAGATCAAAGCAGTCTATGAATTTAAAGTCATATTACCAATGCGTATTTTCTAAAATTCTAAGACATTAGTTGCCAAAAATATTTTTTCTTACCTACAGTCTTGGATCCAAAATCTAGGAGCAAGCAAAATGCCAAATACTCTATATAGCATTCTATAAATCATTACTACTTATTGACATATTATTAATACAAAAAATGATTTTTTTTTATTTTTTTATTTTTTTTTTTAGTTTCTAATCTTTGTATCAGTTTGCTTACTCAGGAAATATTGTGCTGTGAGAACCACTTTATCGTTCACTTTGGAGGCTTCTCTCTTGTAAGTTGGCAAACCTTGGGCATGCACTTAAGCAAATTACTGATCCCTGACTGATGTGCCCGGTGTTCACCTGGGGCAGAGAGTTCCTTTGTAATGGGTATTTTTGTACCAAGAAAACAGGGGAAACAGCTAAAGAGAAATGGGCATTGGAGTAATGAGACAGAATGTTTCAGGCACTTCTTAATTCAAGATGTGTTCTTGTTCCAACTAAAATCAAAGAGGTACAGAAAACTCTTCCCAGCATTGTACAGATGAAAGAAAGATCATTTCACAGGCTCGGGGAGAGAGTGACAGGGAGCACTCAATGCCTGCTCTTCCTCCATCATCTGTAGTCAGCTGTAGGAACTGGGTACCAAAATAAAAATAGTAAAGGACCAAAACCCTGTGTGTTTGTGGTAGAGGCCTATCTGTAAACCATGAAGCAATTGCAGCCGAGAGACCTTCTGTACAATCGAAAACAGTTCTGTGACAAGATGGGACACAGAGTGGACCAGAGTAGGATACCCATGTGGACAACACATATGGAAGATGCAAAAGTGGAACAGTCGAAGAGTGCAAAGATACAGATTAGGGCAGGCAGGCAATTTGCTTCTAGCTAAGGTTTACCCTAGATTTTGATGGAAGAATTCATCATTGACATTATGCTAACACCATAGCTTATACCTGAAGATTATTTGTTACTCTACATAGTTTACTCCACGGCATGAATTATATTATTCTTGCCTTGATTATTTATTTATCCTTATAATATGCTTTGAACTAATATAATCACTGTAGCTACCATCTGGAAGAGGACCTACTGTTGCAGCAATTTACATTTGCTGTTTTGGGCTCCAGGTAAGAATTTTTTAAAAGGAAGTAAAAGATGGAACCAAGCAATGAGTTTGTTCAGTAGGTTCTTGGCTTTCTGAGTGGAGGTATAAGGATATTGAAGGATAAGTTCGTAAATATTTCTACCAGCAGGCATTTGACCAGTTTTATATTCTTATCCTGGTTAGTAGATAAAATAAACATAGTTTGCAAGCGCATGATGGTCCTTTTCTTCACTGTCTAACACCTAATGTTGTTTTGCTAAATATGCAACTGTAAATGACTGTTTGTGTTGGCCACTGAATATATATAGAAACATGTCTTTCTAAATAAAGGCTAACTGTCTTGAGTTGACTCAGGATAAGCAGTGTAAACAGGATGGCATATAAAGTGTGAGACAATATACAGAGGACAAAGTGTGTATGAAGGTTAACTGATTAATAAAACATGTCTGGCCTTGATTTAGTTTATAAGAAACTTAAGACATTTATCAACATCTGTCTGAACCCAGTTCCAGTCTCTTGGACTCTGTTATGCATAAGCTGATTAATAAAAGATGATGCCTTAGGAAGGAAGCTTAGATCTTTGTAAGCAATGACAAAGGAAAAGGCAGTGCTGAATCTACATATGAAAGGGAATTGTAAAAGTAAACTAGTTTACCACTATATGCCTGGCTGCCACTTCCCTATAACATTTCATCCCCCTCATATTGGCTCAAGTCTGGAAAAATAAGAAAGAATTTCAAAAATTAAGTGTGGAATTAATTTACAAGACAGATTGTAGGTTTGGAGTGTTTTTTTTTTTTTTTTTTAACTCTGAAATATAATCCAGTTCCCTTGTGGCTTCCTCCTCTCAGTGTTCTTAACTTTGCAGCTTTCTATGTTTGTTTTTCATTTGTGTCCTTGATCTTTTAGTCTTTCCTTCCCTCTTGGCTAGAATAAAGCACCAGTATTGAACAAGTACCTCCCTTTGCCAACTGATAAACTGTTGCCCAATAAGCATTGCCCTCATGAAAACATCAGTGCCCTATTTTCCCTCTTACACTCATTCATTCCTTTAAACACTGTCGACCTAACACATTTAAATTATATCTAGTCATTTTAGGATTTTCTCCGTATGACATTCATAACTAAGGACTTGGAGGTAAAACTGAGTATAGTAAGTGTACTAATGCCTGGTAATAAACATCTCTACCAAAGCATCCCGTTATCTCCTAGATGTCCAGGAAAAATCATTGCACAACAAACAGGAGAAGGGAATCATTTCAGGAAGAAGTACCATAAGTTAGGGAAGGAATTCAGAATCATGTTTCTCATGATTTGTATAAGAATAAATGCCTTTGTATTATTGACCAAAGAAGCCCCCAAAACTGAAGTTAGGTGGTCAGCATGTTTCATTGCTAATGGACAAATAATGAATATAGGGAAATTTGAAACTCTTTAGATCTCACATTGTTATAGGTTGTCAAAGCACTGGTTGCTCTGAGGGTAAATTTGATTATCCACAACTCAGTTACAGGGTTGTGTTCAGAGTCTAGAGAAGAATCCAAACCAATAATTTGAGGAGGAAAATGGGTGGTTGTGGGTGGTAGGGCATTGATGCAGAGTCTGGGTTCACTGAATGCCTGTTATGCTTATACATCACCTTCACCGTTCGTATTCGTTAAATGACTTGGATATTCAACAATTTCAACTGTTCTTTATGCTCTATAAAATTACTCTACAAATTCACAGGATACTAGTAAAAACAGAAGCAAAGGACAAAAAGCAAACAAAGAAAAATATTCTTGCTTACTGTTAGAAACTGAGGCCTGAGAATATAGTGGTGTTTTGATTATCATGTCATAGGACTTGTCCCCCTGAAACCAAAAAATTTAATTTATGTATAAAACACATATATAAAAATTTAAGACATGAAAAAGAAGCAGCCAAAACTCACCAGGGGGATTCGAGGAATCACTGTTGCAAAACTGACACATAAATCATTCTAAGGAGTTAGATAACCCCAGAGAAAGAGGAGAGTGGGAAGCCAGGCTGCCAATGTCTATCCTGGGGAGTTTCTGCTATGTTTGATATCCTTATTCCCTAGTTAAATGCAAGATGTCCAAAAATTTTTTATTTTAATGATTGTCTTGTATAATCTAAAACAGTCCCTCACACAAATCAGTTACTTGCCATGCCAATCGTGAGAACATGATAAATATTAAGTACTTAAAATTAATAATTAACTAATATTTGCTTAGCCACGTGAGTATGTGTGCATATGCATGTATGTGCACATGTTTAAATACGTAAATATGTATATTTGTAGGTACGTATGTATACATGTGCATGGCTGTACAAATACATGAGAGACAAACTATGATGATTGTTCATATAAATGTTACCTAAACTTAATAGTGAAGTTTTGAGGGTGCCTGTATACTACTGCTTGTTCTGTGGAGGTGTGTGTGCGTGTGTGTTCTTGTTTGAGCAGTTGCTGACAGGGCCTCAGGAACTGAGACTGATAAAGCTGCAGGAGGGCTATGCAGGCATAACCTTTCCTTCATGCAGGAAAAGTCACTATAAAAAGGGAATTGGGCCAGGCTACGCAAAGCACAAGTGGGACCGTCCGGTAATGTCCAACATGTGGTGGTGTTTAAGGCTGAATTCCCCCAAGGCCTGGGAACGGTACTGCTGCTGGAATACTCTGATCTGACGCTATTGCCCTGATGGGGTCAGAGCAAGAGACCACACTCTTGTGGGTGAGAGGTCAGATTTCCCCAGAAGGGAGGGTGTTTTCACTCCCAGGCATCGTGGGAAGAGTTGGATCCTGGGTCAGGAAATAAGGACTCAGAAGGGGGTCTTAAACAGGGTATCCCTTGAAGGCAGACATATGCCACCCCTGTGTCTGTTAGCGTTGTTCAGGCTGAATGAGGAGCAATTACGAGCATTGTATTAGTACGTTTTCTCGCTGCTGATAAAGACATACCCGAGACTGGGCAATTTACAAAGGAAAGACATTTAATGGAGAACTCATAGTTCCACGTGGCTGGCGAAGCCTCACAATTGTGGGAGAAGGCAAGGAGGAGCAAGTCACATCTTATGAAGAAAGTGGCAGGCAAAAAGAGTTTGTTCAGGGGAACTCCTTTTTTAAAATCAGATCTCATGAGACTTATCCACTATCACGAGAACAGTACAGGAAAGACTTGCCCCCATGATACAATTATCTCCCACCAGATCCCTCCCACAACATGTGGAAATTCAAGATGAGATTTGGGTGGGGACACAGCCAAACCATATCCAGCATTTTGTGCACCCAACTGCTGTGCACCTCCAAGATTTCTGCTCATACATACCACCCTGCACACATAAGGTACTTACAACTTCCCTTATTCCTGAGGGCTCCTGAGAAGCCCTGTAGCACATCTGGCTTTGTCAAGGCACCATGGGGGTAGTGAGTACATGGCTCAGCAGTAATTTAGGAATAACTTGGGCTCTAGCTCTGGTGACACCACTTATTAGCATTTATTGACCAAACTGCTGCTACTTCCTCCATTTATTGGCAAAAAATAAAAACGGGAAGCAATACTTGCCATTTCTGTTTCCCAAGGATCTGATGAGGATGACATGAGAGAAAGGATATGAAAGTGATCAGTAAGCTGTAAAGCATTATTCCTTCACATGCTCTCCGGCCTCAGGCCCTCTGTACTAGCTGTTTCCTCTTCCTGAAATACTTTTCACCTAGATATCCCAATGATGTGCTCCCTTACTGTCTTCAAGGGTCTGCTAAATGTCGCTTTGTCAGAGAGGCCTTCTCTGGCTGCTTTGTATAAATAGCAATCTTCCTAACCCCCTTGCTTTTACTACTTGCCCCCAGACACTGCCTTATTTTCCCCCATAGCACTTTCCACCATCTAACACATAGTTTGAACATTCTTTCACTGACTCCATAAGGAAATGGAATTTTGTCTGTTTTAATGATGACCATATCCTTTGTGTCTAAAGAGTGCCTGACACATAGTAGGTACTTAATAAACATTAGTGAAAGAATGAATTAAACAATTAATTGTAATACATTATTAGAGTTGCCTAAGTCTCCATAACATAAATATATTCCAAAGTTAAAGAAAAATTATTTACTCATTGCTCTCATTGTACAAACTACTGACAGGCCTGTGACAAAAATCAGAAATATCTCTCGGCTCATAGACATTTTCCCTAGCCTCGCTAATTTTGAATTATAACTATAAGAACCTTCAATTCATGTTTGGCCTTTTCCTCTGTTTTTTAAGCCTTTAGGCTTCAAGCACAAAAGTTGCATCTGCAGGCAACTACATAAGGTTCCTTATGAACAAAGTTTTCCTGCAGGTCTAATAAAAAGATAACAGAAGCAAAACATATTAAATTTCTCTTTTCACTGCCTTATTTCCTTTAGGCTTACTGCCTGAGTTTCTTTGTCTTTTTTCCAGATTTCTCTGAGAATCCTAGCTGCTCTAGATGACTTTTCTAATACAACGCGACATTTGCAGAGGGTATTTCATTTTTCAAAAACAATATTCTGAGCCTTCTTATACTTGGCCTTCTTGAACATTAAAGACATTGACCTGATGCTTTGGTCCCATCACCTCTGGGATCTCATCTCCCACTTCACTCTCCTCCCATGCCAGTTGAGCCACATAGGCTGCCTTGAACATACCAGGCATGTTTCCACCTCACAGGCTTTGCTCTGGCTGTTTCTTCTGCCTGGAACTCTCTTCCCCACATATGTCCTTAGTAGACTCCTTCACTTCTTTCAATTCTTTGCTCAGATTTTTCTTCCCAGTGAGGCCAGTGCTAACCTACTTGATATTGCAAGAGGCTGCTCCTCCTGACTCACAACCCACTCCCCCAAGCCCCTTTTCCACCTCTTTTTTTTTCCATAGCATTATTTTCTAAATCACTCTATAATTTACTTTTTATTTACATTTATTGTTTATTCCTTTATGTATTTATTACTTATTATTTATTCTTTTCTCCTATAACATAAGCTCCATGAGAGTAGGAGTTACTTTTTCTTTTTCTGTTTTGTATTCCAAGGATCCAGAATAGGGCTAAGCACAGAGTAGGCAGTCAATAAATATTGTTGATTAAATGAGAACAATTTAAAGATGGGTGAGATGTTTTATATATTTCTGGCTTTCCTTGCCCAGATCAGGAATTTTAGAGAATCTGAAATCCTAATGCTTTCTCGAATATATGGCCTCTAATTTGCTTCTGTTTGCTTCATAGGAACATTATGCTGCTGAGCAGTACTTCAGTTCCACAAGCTTGATTGAAAACCCTCTGGGAATCAGGCAGTCATTGTACTGGGCAACAGGGATACAGAAATGAGTAAGACACAGTTCCTAACTTCAAAAAGGTAGACAGAAATGTAAACAAATAAATTATAATTCAGCATCACAGACTCAAAGTAAAGAGCTAGCCCAGAGGGAAGAGATCAGGGTCTCCACATGGAATAGGAGAAGGGTATCAAGGAAGACTTCCCAGAAGAGGTTATTTGTAAGTGGAAAGAGATTTTTCAAGATGAAATACACTTGGATAGATCCACAGACTGAAGAAGACTTGGATAATTCCAGGGAGAGGCAACAGCATTAGTGAAGCCACCAAGCAATGTGGTGCGTAGCTATAGGGATCTGTAAGTTCGGTATTTCTGTGTAACAGAATACAAGATAATCAGTTCCTTTTGGAAAAAATAATAACTACAATAATAATAATAGCCTATACACAGAGAGCCTAACATGTACCAGGCAGGGTTCTAAGTCTTTGTACATTAGCACATTTGTTTTTCCCTACAACACTATGACATAGGCATGATTATAATTCCTATTTTATAGATGAAGAAACTGAGGCACAGAGAGATCACCATGAAAGATGATTGGTATCACACAGGCTCTCAGACAGTAGGATAAATGTTTTGTTTCTATTAAAACAAGATAGAAACTAAATTTTAAAATTCTGGTCTAGCTTAATCTAGGCTTGGTATACTCAGAGGAAAGCAAGAAAGAATAATTTATGATTAAAGGAAGAGAACTTCTTTTAAGCCTTTGAAAATAGTAGTTTTGTTGTTATTGTCTTCTTAGCACATAAGGACTTTTAATGCAAATTAATAGAAAGAGCAAATATTTCTTACAGAGTGAGCCAAAAAGAGTATGAAAAGTGGAGATAAGTATGTTTTTTAATATTTTACAGAAAGTTATATTAAAAGTTTATAAAGGTCCACTGGATATTTATTTTCCCTCCTCCAGTAACAGTCTTAAATAAATATAATTACATTTGGACAATAAAGTGCTTCAATATCGTATACTGAAAACCAATAAAAAATACCAGTCACTTGGAAGTGTTCCTGTTTGGAGGCCGACCTGGCCCTTACACAGCAGAGTCAGAAGGTGAAAGGTTGAAAGTGCGTCCTTGATTTTAGACTGAACATAAAGTGTAGACTTGGGTTTTTTAAGCCAAAGGTAATTTTCTTTCCTTCTTTTTTTTTTTTTTTAACGTTAATTAGCCACTAATGTGGACAGTTTCAAGGATCCAAGTCAATTAGGACACTGTGTGTAACTTTTTCAAGCTGAAGGCAGCATGCCCTTCACATTTATAGGTAGTGTACTCTGGATAAAATCTCTTTGCAAGGAACAATAAAAGGCTGAATAATGAAGACCATGAGCCTAGGATTGATGTAATAAAAGAAGTTCTCAATATTTTGGCACTTCCTTTCTGATGTAAAGTGTGTGTTATTCTCATTTAGTGGGCAATGGCCAAGTGGAATAAGAGAAACGTGTGTTAATCCACTGCTGTTCTAAAGTGATGGCAGAAAGCATTTGCTGCATTTCCCATTTGGAGCCTGTAGCCCCTTTGATTCACACCTATTTTTTCCAGATTAGATCTCTGCCATATTATTTATACGGCACTACCATATTCAATTCATGCATTACAGCCTACCTCACAATGTAGCTATTCTTATCCCTAGAGAGACAAATGACAGTATTTGTTAATTGCATTTTTAAAGTTATGTAATGTCTGCCAACCCATTAGGATCTTTTCTTAATGAGTTTTGCCTCTCTACTTTTAATACTACCAACATTTCCATTTAAAAGATAAACAAGCTTCTCTTGATAGCACCAAATTCCCTACTTATATACAATGGTCTTTTCTACATAAACATTTCTAAGGAGATAATATATTACTGATCAAAATTCTTCCATATTTGTTTATAACTGGAGTTGGCAAACCACGGCCTGTGGGCCAAATCTAGCCTGCCACCTGTTTTTGTAAATAAAGTATTACTGGAACACCACCATGTTCGTTGGTTGACGTATTGTCTAAGGCTGCTTTCATGCTTCAATGACAGAGTTGAATAATTGCAGTTGAGGCCATTATGGCTCACAAACCCTAAAATATTTACTTTCTGGCCCTTTTTAGAAAAAGTTTGCCAACCTTTGGCTTAAAAAAGTCTGTATTCTCTTGTAACTTTGTCAGTAACATATGTTACATTATTGCTTTTTCTACCTAGGATGGATTCTAAATTAATACAATTCTTAATAATAATCCAAGAAGCAAGTTTGGATTTAAAAATCCCCAAAAGAATCAAATCAGTTTTTGTTGTCAGGTCTTAGAGATACCGTGATAGACAAGGATAGACACAGGGTCCCCCCCTGAAAAAAGTTTACAATCTAGAGAGAGTAACTGACAAAATAACTAGAGTACACAGTGACCAATCTAAAATAAGGGAAGTATAATTTTCTTTGACAGCAAAGGGCAGGGGAACCTTAGCACTTCAAAGATGACTTTTAAGTTTGGAGGCAAGTAGCTAACTGGATCAGGTGTTGGATGTGTGTATTGGGGGAGAGGATGGCAGGATGGAGTCATTAAAGCAAGCAAAATGAAGAGCATGAGTGAAGGCCCAAGATACGAGAGGATAGGATACCAGGAAGCACCACACTCATCACAATTGGACCATAGAGAGGAATGGAAAAAAGGGCAACAGCTGAGTGGGAGCCACCTGGTTATGAAGCACCTCCTACATGTGAGGCAATGGGAAACCCTCAAAGAGTTTTGAAGAGAAATCAGAAATGTCCAGATTTTCCATTTTAGAAAATATTACTCTGGCTATAAGTAAGGAAAGGATTACTGAGAACTTCTGGAAAAAGGATCAGTTAGAAGATGGTGGCTAAAATTCAGGTGACAGGTATCAGTGGCTTGAATTAGATTATTGGAGATGATAAGAGAGACCTATGGATTTGGAGAACTATTTCAGAGCAAGAATTGACAAGCTTTAATAAGTATATGAATGTGGGAGTTGAGGGAAAAGGAGAATTTTAAAACAATTCTTCAGTTTCTGTCATGGACAACTTTGTGAATGGTGATGCTTTTCTAAAGGCCCAAATGGAGTGGGAATGCAGAAGAGGATGATGGCATGTGTTTGAAAACACTGGGCTTAAGGTGTCTGTGCAATGTTCAGAGAGAGCACAATTATGGATAGTTGGACGTTTGCCTCTGAAGCTCAGAAGGGTTCTGGGCTGAAGATAAAACACAGAGGTCATTAGCATCAGGTGCATTTAATACATCTAACATACTGAACTTAATACCTTAGCCTAGCCTACCTTAACCATACTCAGAACACTTTACATTAGCCTACAAGTGGACAAAATCATCTAGCACAAAACCTATTTTATAATAAAGTGTTGAATACCTCTTTTAATTTATTGAATACTGTACTGAAAAGTTAAAAATGGTTGTATGGGTACTCAAAGTATGATTTCTACTGAATGCACATAGCTTTTGCATAATAAAGTTGAAAACATCATAAGCTGAACCATCATAAGTCAGGGACCATCTGTAATAATATAAATAATAACTTTAAGTTGATGTGGAGATTCACAAATTCACAAAGAACATTTTCACATAATTTCTTATTTCATGTTCACAACAATCTCATTATAGAGCTTCCATTATAGAGCTGAGGAGAGAGAGATTTAGGAAGGTCAAGTAGTGCTCAAGTTGGAATTTTTGATAAAAGGACGATTAGAGGAAGTGCCTTTCAGACATTTCCATTATATAGTAAAATTATAATATATGGCATTTTTAGAACATCTACTACGTGCAAGACATCATGCTAAGCATTTATTTTGCACAAGAAGATTGTAATGTGGGTTTTATTAACTCAAGTTAAGGAAGATCCAGAGAAGAATGATTAACTTTTCCAACTCACACAGCTACAAAGTGGCAGAATGGAACTTTGAATTGAGATCTGATGGATGCTGATGTTTATACTTTTCGCTATTAGAGCCTGCTTCACCAGCTGTTCAAGTTTTCTGGCAAATATCACTTTAAAAAAATTCTTAACAAGCTATATGTATTCTTGAAAACATTCACACAAATCCAATATTGAAAACTGAATTATTTTTCTCCTTCTTTATTTTGTAATTTTATTTAATAGATGTGTCTTCCATGGGAATTAAATACATTTAAAATATAGTATTTAGTTGCACTGAAGTTGTATATTGAAGGTAAAATTATTTGCTAATAAAATATTAACCGCAGAATACCATAATGCAAATGCTGTGCTGGAGACAGTGCTGAGTCCTAAAAAATAGAAGACAGCACCATGAAGAAACAAAAGGAAGAATGCTGACTTTTTGAACAAACTTCCAAGGAAAAATATGCTTCCAAGATGGTGACTCAGACAAATCTAAATCTCTTTCTTCTCCTTGACAAATATTTTCTGGACACCTTAGTTCTAGTGGTGAAGCTGCAAGAGCCTAGCATTCCATTTCCACCATAGTAATGGTAAAAACAAACTATGTGCAGATGAAGTATAAAATGTATTGTTTTCTTCTAATAAGTTGAAGAATTGGAGTAACTGTGAGAAATTAAACTAAATTAGGACCTAGGTGGTGGGTGTATGGGATTCATTGCTGAGTTATTTAACTTTCCTTATGGTCAAAATATTTTCTAAAAAATGTTAATTAAAAAAATTAGGAAAGAAGAAAAGAAAAAACACTAAAGCACCAGGGATGTAATAAGCTCCAGACCCAGGAAAGAAAGTTTGTGAATATAGCTGGAACACCCTCTCCCAAAAAAGTACTCACTTAATGCCTTCAGTCAAAATATTTATAATGAATTATTTTATGGGATAGTTTAGATCCAAATAGAACTAAAATGGACTTGATTTCTGTCCACTAATTTGTCTCCATAATAAAGTTACCAAAGTTTTCACATTTCTCTAATTTTATTTCCATTTCCAGTTGAGCTCCATGATCAGGAAATCATAAAAAGCATGGCACTGGTTTATAGATGTTTTAGAATATAAATTAAATTTACAGTTATTAAATGAGTTATTACATAAGCTAATTATAAAACAAACTGATTTTATAATTTTATTTTTAATTCAGGAAGTGAGGTAATCTCATAACCTAAAGTTTGGAGAAAAGAGAAAGAAAAAGCAAACCCTTGCTCTAAATATAATTATTATAATTTTAATATTTTTTCCAGACTTTTTATTTCCTAAAAATGCTTTCAAATGGCTGTAAACATAGAGGCTTAGATCCTGCTTTTCTCGTTCAATTTATTTATTAGGTGTTTTTGTATGTCTACATATTTAACATATTAATGATTGCATAACTTTTTACAGTTGTACACAGTGCTGTGATGAATCTTTAACTCTGTGACTTGCCTTACATTTTTGATTAGATTGCTGGAAGTGGAATTACTGGATCAAAGAGTATAAGATTTCAATGGTTTTATGTATTAATAAGTTGCTTTGCAAAAGTGTTATACTAATTTATATTGTAACATAATGTAAAGATATATCCTTGCCAGCATTAAGTACTGTAACTTTTAAGTGTTTGCAAATTTAACATGCAAATGATTGTACCTCATTGTTTGTATCTGTATTTCTAGAAAATACTTAAAAACAGCTTTCTTATTCTCACCATGTGAGTTGACAAGTAGACAGTTTGACAATGAGTGAATTTCATGATCCTTCTGGTTATAATTAAGCGTTTCTCTCATTGTCCACCATAGTGAATTAAAATTCCTGGCTCTTGTCTTCAAAGACCTGGACCAATTCTCTGTCTCCTCCCCTATTTTGACTGCTTTTTTCCAGTGCCTCCCAAGGTTCCCTGTGAATCACCTGAGATCTTGGTAAACAC
Source organism: Macaca thibetana thibetana (assembly GCF_024542745.1). Classification (NCBI taxonomy): domain Eukaryota; kingdom Metazoa; phylum Chordata; class Mammalia; order Primates; family Cercopithecidae; genus Macaca; species Macaca thibetana. Next base: position 82,063,676 of record NC_065581.1, read on the forward strand.
ACATATAAGCCTCACTAGAGACTCGTAAGTTAGAATCTCCAGGGTGGGGACTCCCAGTGCCCTGTCATTGCTTTCCACCTTTGTTTCTTCTTGGATCCCCTTGGCTTGCTTTCTTTTAAGGATTTTTATGCCACAAATAGTCAGACGGAATTCAAAGCTCACTTAGGAGAGTATTTTTCCCTGAAAGTCTATACAGATTAGGAAAGAAAGTCATTTATTATTTAGTACTAAAATGACAAAATACAGCTAAAAGTGAATGACGCTAGTCTTTTCCCTGTGCAAACGAACAATTTTGCACTTAACCTTGTGTGTGTGTCTGGTCCTTATGGTGAAAGAGGAAAGAGAGTTTTCCAAGGTGAGGCATACCAGGTTGGAGAGGTGCTCCTGTTCTAAGCAAATGGACTCACCCTCTAGAGGGGAAAACTGAGAACCCATGAGGAGAGAGCAGTTAGATCTGCTCAAGGTCTCAAGAGGGCCAGTCTCTGAATAAGCCAAGAAAGCTTGATGAGGGAAGTGAGAACTGGGTTTAGGAGGATCCCAAAATTCTTGAGATCGACCTAGATAAATTCGTATTTCTGCAATTTCAGACTGATGAAGCCAAGAAAATAATTGTCACATAGCATAATAATTAATGCTAACAACATCGCATGTAATATTTTTGAGTGTTTATAGTGTGTCTGGTATTGTGCTGAGCCCTTTACATCATGTATGATTTCATGGCACCATCATGAAGCAAATACTAAGGTGATTCTCACTATTTTACTGATGAGGCTCAGAGAGAGAGATTAATAAATTATTCTGAAGATGCACAAGTATCCTGGTCTTTCCCTGGCTATTTTTTCTATGTAGGATTATAAGCTCCCCAAGTTAGCAATCATGCCTTCTGTGTGGTTAAGAACACATAGGAGTCAGGACAGGAGGCAGGACCAAATCAGGTAGATGCTCGATAAATGAATTGAAATACAATGAAGGAAAAAGGACTGATTAAAAGATATCATGGGATTCTTTATAAAAAAAGTTTTTTTCTTAACAAATTACCATATGAATTTCTTCAAAAATTCTCATGATTCTCAGCTGCCCCTTTTTGGTCCTTCACTCTCATCCCATTCACAAATACACTTGGAAATTTCTCTTCCTTTTGGGTTTAGGTTTTAATTTAAATTATGAATATCTGGGCTCTTATTTTTCCAGACAATTGGCAAATTCCTTGGAGTCAGCAAACAATATTGTTTTTATGCCATTGAGATAAGCACGTATTTTAAACCGCTAACTTGGATGCATTTTTATACAGGTCAATTCTTGGTCAAAAGGATTGAATGGCTCTATTCACACCTCTGGTGTTGGTGAGTTGAGGCACATCATTGATCTAAAAACTACACAAATGCTTAGGTCTCAGGAGACCCGCAGGAGGCCTGATGCAGTGTACTCACAACACACATTTTCTCAGCTTGAATTATGTTTTGGGGCTTAGATTCTTATTTCCTATAAAAGCTTCTGTCCACACTGGATGAAGGCAAGTGAGTAAAAACATTGACAAACCTGCCCTGACCTAGCTGGCTGCTGTCAGCCCCCTCCCAGCCTTCACAGTCAAAGAACTGTTACCTATTCCCATTCCATTCCCCACTATGGAGCAGCATACTATGCCTATTGTCCAAAACCCACATTTCCAAGCTCCAAAACCAGGCTATCGGATAAAGAAGTGAGGATCTCATATCTCTGTTGCTGCATCAGAAACTTGAGAAAAAGGTAAAGTCCATACTACGTGCACTCCCGAATGTTTCAAGGCATAGCCAACTTGAAAGGCAACCTAGGACACCCTCTTCAGGATTTGATACCCCTCCTGTTCTCTTTCATGGAACCAGGATGCTGGTGAGGATTCAGAACACAAAAGCAGCTGGATTTTCTTTCATGGACCACAGTGAAATGTGTGTCTTAAAACAGGAGCGAAACAAGAAATTTTAGGCCAGCAAAATGATGTAAAGGATCCTTTTCAGCCGCCAAGGAACACTGTAAAGATTATTTAGACACACTCCCTCTTATGTGTTTGGCAAGACCCCATCTCCACCAAAAAAACCTCACTTTTTAAAAAATTAGCTAGGCATGGTGGCCTGTGCCTGTTGTCCTAGCTACTTAGGAGGCTGAGGCAAGAGGATCATTTGAGCCCAAGGTGTTAAGGCTGCAGTGAGCCAAAATCATGCCATTGTACTCAAGCTTGGGCAAAAAAGCAAGACTCTATCTCCAAAAAAATAAAATTAAATAAATTTTACTGCTCCCAGCTTACATCTTTTAGACTCTGAAATTAAAATGCTTTCCCCCAAATGATAAGACGTTTAGCTTCCACTTTTAAAGAAATCCAAAGTGCATTTCATCTCTTTCTGTTGTTATGGATCAGAGACACAATGGCTTTCGTAATGCTGTTTACTTTTTCTGCTACATTTAGGTTAAACAGTATTTCAAGGACCATTGACTGTTAAGCCGTTGATAATAATAAAGAAAAAAAAAGAGCTTTTTTTTTTTTTTTTAATTGAAAAAGACCCCTATTATTTTGGGAGTTAGCCAAGTTATTGTAAGACCTGCAAATATGCCTCCAGGGGCAACCTCGGCTTCTTCAACTTGGTTCTCCCTTGTGTTCTTCCTGGCTCCTTATCAGTTCTTTACCTGTCCCCAATTTGTGATTACCTTATCCCTGGGGTAAGGTAATCTTCCCCAGGGAAGAAAATGCACTTCTTCCATATATTCCCTACCTCTATTTTCTGAACTTAGAAATGACCCAAAGTTTATCTTTATTTTTTTGACAAAATCTCTCTCTGTCACCCAGCCTGGAATACAGTGGTGTGATCACAGCTCACTGCAGCCTTGCTCTCACTGGCTCTGGTGATCTTCCCACCTTATCTTCTCTGGTAGCTGGAACGATGGTGCACACCATCATGCCTGGCTATTTTTTTTGTAGAGATGAGTTTTCGCCATGTTGCCCAGGCTGGTCTCGAACTCCTGAGCTCAAGTGATCTGCCTGCCTTGGTCTCCCAATGTGCTGGGGTTACAGGTGTGAGCCACTGAGCCTGGCCCAAAGTTTATCTTAATTTTCTGCATACAGCAGTGAGAGAAAGTGACTCTCTGGAGGTTGGAATACACATAGTAGAATATGAGAGAACAGTGCCAGAAACATTAAATCATGTGAGCAAGACTACCTGTGTGTTTAATGCATCACCACATTGACCAAATAATGTGCAAATGGCATCTGTGAACGTCTTCCTAAAATGCTTTTCAAACATACTCTAAATTTCAATAAGAAAAAATAAATTCAATGAACTCCAAGCATTTACATTACTTTTTAAAATTTTCTTCTTAGTTATTTTACTGTTCTGTGTTGAAAGGACTTTAAAAACTGCTATCTTTTTCACTTTATAAATGAGGAAACTAAGCCACCAAGCAGTGTCTTGCCTGTAGCCATAGAACCTGTTCATGTCAGAGTTACTATTCGAAGATCTGATACTTAGCAAAATTTTATTTCTTTCAACTACACCAGAAAGTCTCTTTTACTCCTCTTACCATAGTATTGTTAACTTTCAAAATAAACTTCCATTTCTGAGTTTTGTATTTCTAAGCCCCATTTTTTTCTAAATATCTTTTTTCATCAACATTTCTCTCTGTTCTGTATCCTAACATGCTTGGTATTTCCAAGTGTTTAATATCTCTGGTTTTACTCCTATATTTGATTTTAATTACTTCCCCTCAATCAACATCCATAATCCATTTGTGTCTCTTTTACTTTCCTCAACATTTCGTCTCACTCCCATTTTCCTTTTATTGTTTTAAAACTTTATAACATCTATGTTGCCTCCTACACCTCTTTTCATCTTGTCTCTATTTGTATTTTTTTCTTTTCCAATTCTGTGTTTCTATCAGACCATTTTAGCTCCTTCTATACTTTTTATATCATCTTTTTTTTGTCTTATTTCAGCATGACCACTTTGTTTCATTGGCCTTTCAACACAACACATCAATGAAGGATGTGTGTGTGTGTGTATGTGTGTGTGTGTACACAAATTTAGAATTACTAGCTGTGAGAGTGATGAGGGCTGAGTTGGGGAGATTGAGAGAGACACCAAAGAATGTATTCATAGAAGGAGAAAGGCTTCCTTTTTTCCATCCCTGGGGACATTAATCAGAAAGTTTCTTTCTAATGCCCATTTAATAAATACAAGCCATGTACATATGTTTCCTATATAAAAGTATCCTGAATCAGTATTGTATGTGTGAAATGTTTCCATTTTCCTAAAACATTCTAAAATTTAATCCAGAGCTATTGTACAAATAGTTAAAGAGCAACAGAGTTGCTTTCTGAGTTTCATTTGGACGTATTTCAAGTATAATAAACACATGATAAGATTATGTTTTAAACATCACTAAAATGTTTATCGACTTTGTATATGAGACAACTATAAAATTACCACAGTAGCATCAGACTTGCTAAATTATATATGAAAACTCTAAATATAGTATTACTTTAAACAATGTTTTTTCTGGGTTCTAGATTTTGAATACATTGGTTTAATATGTATTATTAGCACTCTATTTTATTAATCAGAATACAACAATAAAAATGAACTTGGGTGTACACAGCCTTAACTATTTATAAAGGTTTATCCTATTTGTGCCCTTAGGGAAAAAGGTTCCCTTTATCCCACAATCAGTTTCTTACCCTATTTCATGGCTGAGTAATTCAGAGTTGGAAATGAGCCCATTTATAATTGCATACATCTAAGAATCAAAACTCGATGATTACTGAGGATAATAATAGCACAAAAAGCAGAACTTGAGCAAAAATAATTCAGATAATTCCCATTCTTTTGTTTGGAAAATATAAAGCTCTCCTAAATACTAATGAATAAATAAATACACAAATAATAGTATTGTTACCTTTTAATAACAAGTTTTCTGGTTAAAATCCTGAGAAAAGATCTTTTGACACAGACTGTATTTTGGTCATCCTATATTGGTGAGCTTGCCTGGTGTTCTCCCAAATGACCTGGATTCAACATCTGCTCTGAGGATAGACTTTTCTGGCTCAATAATTAAAATACAATGATCTTATTACAGTTGGAAAATGATTTATTCATCTTTATTACACATTGATTTTTGGCATGGTAGAAAACAGAAGAGAGATATTAAATGCAATTCCATGGGGCCAGAGATGGGTCTAATATTACCTAATATCTTCAGAACTGACCAGATCAAATTAGACAGTAATCCAGAGTTAGAGAGGCTGACTCACATTGTGAAAAAGAGAGACACTGTGGAGGATATTGAGCATTTGATGAATCAGTGGGATCAGATGGCATGAAGGAGGAACAATGTTCCACACACCTGGGGAACAGGACTAAAATATGTGAATAATAGAAGGGGCTATTAGGGGAAAATCCACAGAAACAAAGAGAAAAGGAAATAAGTGAAAATGGCACATACACACAAAAAACAGAGCTGCACTGAAATGCAAAAATAAAAAGACCATGTGACTTTGCCCACATAGAGGGAACTATTCCTTCTGTACTTGGACCTAACTGTAGCCACTATTTTTAAATCATAGATTGAAAAACACAGGCTGATTTTTCTCCCAGTGGAACAAACATGAGAATACTATGCTACGTTTAATACATCATTATTATTTCTTAACAAATATATTTGCTTCTAAATTCTGCACTTTTCTAATGCCAAATTCGAAATCAGTGCATTTAATTGCTTCTCTGTCTTAACCTTTTACTTATATCTAATTAATCACATGTAATTCCTAAAATGATTCAGTATTTCTGCCCATGGGCTGAGTGTCTACTGAAGTTGGCCATACAGAATCTAGCATGGCATCATGTACAAATAAGCAATGATATTTAACATAAGGGATGATACGACAAATAACATAAGAAACGATAATATTCATCCTTTAAAAAATTGATGGAAGAATGGCATTCTTGACAAATACAATGTTTACATGCTCAATACTTAACTCAGCCTATTTATAATAGGGACAGCTTGGAGAATAGTGACTGGAGGGAATATTATTCACATTTATTTAACAGTGAGGTTTCAACATCTTTTTCTGAGGAATGGTTGTGTGGCTCAGAAAACCACAATGGCTTCTGCTGCTAACAACTTAAATATGGGGAAAGGAGCGTGTTAAGGCAGAAACAAAAATAGGCCCACTTCCTTTTGTAGCTTTAAAAAATCATGAAATCAAGGTCATACAAAAATTAAAAAGTATATGAGGGAAAAGGTCAAGAGACAGAAAGAAAGATGGAAAGGAAATGTGAGAAACTGCCTTTTAAAATCAATGCATCAATAACTTATTAGCCCAAAGAATTCCCTGATTCTTTAAGAAAATGTAGATCTTATGGGACTAAAACTAAATTTATCAACTTCCCTTCTCAAATCAGCTTTCTTTTTCACTTCTCTATGCTTTTTCAGCAGCATCACCTTTCCTGGTGTCCCAGACTAGAAACAATTTCATCACCTTTGGCCTTTTCTTCACTTTTGATATCCAATCACCCCAAACCCTGAATATTCTGCCTAAGTCTGTCCTGGCACCCACTGCCACGCTTTTATCCTTTACCCAAAGAATGGCCTTACAAGCAGAGGTCTTACTATCCATTCCTCCCAGGGGCATCTAAGTATCAAGTACTTATTCCACCTGCAAATAGGGAAAATGTGCCTAGTATAGTTACTAACAAATAGCACATATTTCTTCTCCTCATCTCCAGTTCATGTTGAACCAAGAACCAGATGCATTTCCTTGAAATGTCACTGCAACCATACCATGGCCTTGCTAAACATCCCATACCAGGCCCAACCAGACTGGTTCTCTAGGGTCAGGGTTCTCTTTGCCTCTTGTCCATCCCAAGACCTTCAGTATCTCCCTAGTTCCTGTCGGGAGGCATTCCCCAGAACTCCAGGTTTCTGTGCATTCCCTCTTCTCTGGGCTTCATTGTCACTTCATGTCAGTACCTTTCCTGTTGGCATTTAAACTTGCATTACTATATGTGTGTATATAGAGATATAGTAATATATGTTATAATTATAATATATAATTATAATATTATATATAGTTATATATAAAACTTAGGAGCTTCATCAAAAGTACAAGTCAGAATGTACGATGATATATATAAATAATATATTAATAATATGTAATATATAATTAATATATTATTCATATTATATATAATTAATATAATATATTATTCATATTATATATTATTAATATAATATATTATTCATATTATATATTAATATATTATTTATATTATATATTAATTTATATTATATATTATTTATATATTTATATACTATATATTATTATATTCTTTCTATATACCTCTTTAGAAGCTTCATAGGTATAAGTCAGAGAATGTGAGATTACCATAATTTCATTCCATCTCTGAAAACATGTAACAGAGCTCATTAAATGCTTATCAAATAAATAAGTCAGAAAGTCAATAATGTCTCTTAAACATAAAAGTCAGGGCTTTTTTTCTTTTGGGGCTTTTGGCATTTGCTAAAACAGGATTTTATTATCAGTTTTTAAATTTAGGATTTCAGATTTTTTGGAGGGGTAAAATTACAAGGCTTTTGTAACACTTTCTGGTAATAAATAATTAAAAAATGGTGATTGTTGATTGTTAATTGCTTACTATTATCAGCCACTGTGCTAACTGCATCACTTTAGTTAATTCTTAAGTGCTCCTATAAGGGAGTTACTATTATTCTCACTTTGCAGATGTAATAAACAGGCTCAGAGAGGTTAAGTAACTTGCCCAGTACCGCACAGCTAGCATGCTTCAGGGCTAGAATTTGGACCTGGTAGTTCTGGTTCTACTTAAGTCTGCTTGGGCTGCCACAATAAAATACCACAACTGGGTGGTTTAAACAACAGAAATTCATTTTTTCACAATTCTGGAGAGTAGAAATCTGAGATCAGAGTGCAGCATGGTTGGGTTCTGGTGAAGGCTTTCTTCCTGGCTTGCAGACTGCTACCTTTTTGCTATGTCTTCACATGGCAGGAAGACTGAGAGAGAAAGAGAGAGAGGGAGAGAGAGAAGAAAGAGACTGCTTTCTCTTCCTCTTCTTATAAGGTCAATAATCTTATGGGATTAGGAACCCATCCTTACGATGTTATTTAACCTAGATTACTCCCTAAAAGTCCTATCTCCAAATGCAGTCACATGGAGGGGTGTTAGGGATTCAACATATAAATTTGGGGAGACACATTCAGTCTGTAACAGACTCCAAAAAGATCTGAGGATACACTTTGGCCATTACGAAATTATTCCAAGAAATTTGCCCTCAAAAATAGACTGTCCATCCACTGACTGATCACAACTTTCAATACCCAGTCTCAGCTTCCAATAATTCAGCATGTCAGGGAAGGTCACACTAACATCTCACCCTCAAATTCAACCTTCTCAAGAGCCAAGAAATTCAAATTTTTGAAAATAAAATAACAATTCCAACAAATTACCAACCAGCTCTCTTCTGGATTTCTTGGAGATTTCAAGATTTAGAGTTCTTCTTGTTTTGACACTGGGGATCATAGCTGCGTGAGCCTGTACAGAGGCTGAAATGCACATGTCCCTCAGGTGGTGGTAAAACCCCATCTTGCTAGTGTTACCTGGACCCTGCTTAGTCAGTACCAAGGCAGTGGGGGAGACAACTAATAAGGACTTACGTAGTGCTGAGTGGCCCCAATAATAAACTCCCAGTGTGTCAAAAGGCTGCATGGGGTAATTTGCTACAAGGCTTTAAAGTTCAATTCCTCAGCATGCGGAAATAGGCACTAGGCTTCCCAGGGAGAACATATCCCAGTGCTCATGTTTGTCATGAAAATATTGTTGGCATTTTATTTTTGTCTTAGAGAATCGAGTCCAGTTCCAAGCAGGATCCAGATGTTCCTGCATTTTTATCCTTCTCTGCTGTCATCTCTCTGTGATTATTGATATTTCTGAAAAAGGAGCTATTTCTGAAATTTCCATTTTCATTAAAAACACATCTTACAAATATTTTTGTGTTTTCTTTTTAAATTTTTCTTACTTTACCATCTTTTTAAAAAATTTCTCAATTGCAATTTGACTGTTATGAAGTTTTGGTTTACTTATTAATTTACCTTCATTTTTACTGCAACAGAAATCATTTATAGTGGTGTTGTTTCTCTGTTATGTTTTTGTCTATATTCTCCTCTCTGCTTCTAAGACTTCTTCTTTCCTTTCTGCTGTGCATTAAATCTACCAGTATAAACCTAGCATAAAGATTTTATCCTAGCAACTTTCTACTGTTGCTTCGAAAAAATTAAAATGTATTATGGAGAGACCAGAGGTAAATCTCTATTTCTCTCTGAGAAAAGTGGCAAGGAGATTATTTTACCTAAGGCTGGAGTCAGCTGCATTTCTTCTCCAGTAATGACTGGTTTGGTTTCATTTCAGCTCGCACTGCCCTAGTCCATTCAGAGAGAAAATAGAGATGATGTTTTACAAGTATATATTACTTAAATGGTCATGATCAAAATTATATAAAAATTACATTAAAATACTGCCTGATAGTCCAGGGAATGCATCTGACATTGAAATAGCAAAACCTGTGTTTTACTCCAATTTTTGTAATTAATAACGTTCAGACCCATAAATAAATTGATAATATTAAATTCACAGTTATTATATGACAATGGATTTTTCATGTATTTTCTTTAATTTTCTTTTCTTCTTGAGACAGGTTCTCACTTTGTTGCCCAGACTGGAGTGCAGTGGCACAATAACAGCTCATAGCAGCCTCGAACTCCCAGGCTCAGGCGATCTTCCCACTTCAATCTCTGAGTAGCTGGGATTACAAGCATGCGCCACTACTCCTGGTTAATTTTTTTTTATTTTTTGCAGAGACGGGGTTTCGCCATGTTGCTCAGGCTAGTCTCAAACTCCTGGCCTCAAGTGATCTGCCCACCTTGGCCTCCCAAAGTCCTGGAATTACAGGCATGAGCCACTGCGCTCAGACTTTTTATGCATTTTCTATTGCTACATTGCAGTTGAGCAGGACTCTGAGACGCAGCCTCTACATCTTTAGGCTGGTCATACTTAAGATCTCCCCCAAGGATGTCACACATCCTTACATGTGACAGTTACCTCTGCCAAGGAACTCTTCTTCATCAGCTTCAAATACTCACGAGATAACATCAGAGTCTACTTTGTTTTATTTCTAACTTCTATAGCAATGGAGAAAAGCCTGCTCTCAAGAAAACCTTTTGTTTTTCTGCACTGCAGACTAAACTGAAGTCCTTTTACATTGTCACCCTAGAAGATTTATAATCCACGCTGCATGCTTCAAATGTCTTTGTGTCTCTGCTGAGCTACTTTCAAAATTATTTTACAGTTGAATTTTAGACTTGTGTACCATTCCAGTGTCTTCCCTGTGAAGTCATAAACTTCCTGAGGGCAACGGCCATGTCTTATATATTTTGGCATTATTACAGTGCCCTAAGAACTGGTTTAAACTCAATAGTAATAAATCAATGTTGAGCAAATATATTTTATTCAACACATTCTCTTACAGAGCTCACTAGAGGTGGAAGTCATTCTGTGTGTTTAAAAAATATTAACTCAACTAAATCTTAAAGTATTATTTTCAACCCCATTTCACAGATGAGGAAATCAAGGCACAGAGAAGCCTGAAAACTACCCAAAGGTGATATAGGTAAAGGTAGTAAGTACCTGAGCCAGGATTCAAACCCTGGCAGTGTGACTCTAGGTGCTCCTTGTGTTCTTGATCACGCTCTACCTGGTCTCTCTCTGAGTGAGTTAATACATGAAGGCATGAACAGGCCATTCTTGAATAAATTGTTCATAGTATTATATTACATTGCCTTGTAATGACAGATTGCTTTCTCCTTAACTACACTGGAATGAAGTGTTGCCCATTCTCTACTTACATAACCTGTACTCTCATCAAAAACCTGAAAAAAGGTTCTATCTGTTCTTTTTTCTCTCTCTTATACTTACTCACATCCATGTCCAGTTAATTTCTAAGGCATCCCTTTTCCAGTTTATCGTAGTCACAATAGATTTCGGTGTTATGCCTTTTGCCAGAGGCTGCTTTCCAAAATTATACATCATCTGCAAATTTAATGATGTACTTTTAATTTCACCATTTAAGTGAATGACAAAAATTCTTTGGGGCACATTAATCATGTTAATTGTTGATATGTCATGCAATTTTCTACTTGTTTAGACTAAAAAATTAGTCCCGAGCTCTCTGAAAATAAACAATTCTTAAAAAGTATACTGCATAAATAATATTTCTATGATTCAGAGCCTGGCACTAGGAATTTATCTGACAACAAAAATACACATATAGCAGGTAGAAAATTATACCAAGTCAAATATGACTAAGAAATATTGTTTTTTGTGGGTTTTTTTTTTTTTTTTTTTTTTTTTTTTAAAAAAATCAGCGTAAGTAATATAAAGACCACATTTGGCCAGACTAGTGGGATGTTAAGTCTTGGTTCATTGTTGAGGTTTCATCTCCTTCTTTAATGGTCCCATGAGAACCCAGAGTAGAAAGGTGTCTAGTCTTCATTACAATGTGTTCATCATGGATATGTTCATTGTGTAAGCCTGTTTGTTCCTCTGAAGTCCAAGGGCAATTTGCTCATGGGCCATATGTGGGACACAGGAATGTCTGCCAAGACTGTTCCAACATGCCTGGGATCCAGCCTCCCTAGATATGCTCAGACATTTCTTTTCTGATGTTCTGACATTTGCCCGGAGAGCTATCAAGATCAAAGTTTCCCACTAGGTGAGGTACCTGTATGCCTCTCTGTTTCCCAGCTAGGGAATATCTTCCTTTTGTCTCTTCTCATCTTGAGACACACCCTGCTGTTCTGTTCCCTCCTTGGAATATTCAGCATAATTCCTTCTATGAGTTTAGGTGTTTACAAAAAAAACACAAACAAACAAACAAAAACAGAGAGAGTCAATGACTATAAGGAAGAGTAATCCCAGTAACAATCTTTCTTTAGGAGCTGAGTGAAGTGGCTCATGCCTGTAATCCCAGCACTTTGGGAGGCCAAGGCAGGAGTATCACTTGGGCGCAGGAGTTCAAGACCAGCCTGGGCAATAAAGCTAGATCTCATCTCTATTATAGATGTATATGTCTATGTGTATGTATATGTGTATGTGTGTGTATATATATATTTGCATGTAAGTACATATATTTGCATGTATTACACACACACACACACACATATATATAATTTGTTTCCTCCCCTTGGGCAAGGAAGCACAGAAGCTGGTTCCCAGAAATGGAGAAGGAAAAATAAAGGGAGGAAAAAACTAAATTAGTATTGGAAGAAATTACCCTGACATGCTTGGGGACAGGGTATTGCTTTTAGTTTGTTCCTAGTTTTAGCCAAGGAGATAAGAGGTATTCACCACACAAACACACCAACACATGACCCTACAAAGTGAGTACTAACTATCAGCTAAATTATAAGAAGTTCAGAGGATGGGATTTATCAGTTGTACACTGAACTTTCTGGGACTGGCTAAAAAGAAATCTGGCTTAGGGGAGACTTTCAGAAAAAAAAAAAAACGAGTCAAGTTTGAACAAAAAAACTTGTTCAGCCATTTCATTAAAGAATCATGCAAGGAGAAAGCTGTAGAGATGCAGAAGCTAAGAAAAATCAGATACAATCTTAAAATTGGCACATTTTTGAAAGACATCTCATGCTCATGGATCAACAGAATTAATATTGTTAAAATGACAATAATACGCAAAGTAACCTACAGGTTCAATGCAATCCTTATCAAAATACCAATGACATTCTGGATTTAAATAGAAAATAAAATTCTAAGATTGATATGAAACCACAGAAGACCCCAACTGGCCAAAGCAATCTTGAACAAAAAGAAAAACGCTGGGGGAATAACACTACCAGACTTTAAAATATACCACAAAGCTGTAGTAGGCAAAGCAGCATGCAACTATCATAAAAACAGACACATAGACCAATGTAAAAGAATAAAGAACCTAGAAACTAATATGCATATCAACAGCCAACTGATTTTTGACAAAGGTGTTAATAACACTCACTGGGAAAAGGACAGGTGTTTCAATAAATGATGCTGGGAAAACTGAATATCCATATGCAGAAGAATGAAAATAAACCCCTACCTCTTACCCTCTACAAAAATCAAGTCAAAATAGATCAAAGACCTAAACATAAAATGTGAAACTATAAAAATACTAGAAGAAAACATAAGATAGATAATTTAGGACATTGGTCTGGGAAAAGATTTTATGAATAAGACCTAAAAAGCACAGATAACAAGCAAAAATAAACAAGTAGAATTATATCAAACTAAAAAGCTTCTGCATGGTGCAAGAAACAATCAACAGAGTGAAAAGCCAACCTACAGAATGGGAGACAATATTTACAAACTATGCACCCACAGGGAATTAATAACCAGAATATATAAAGAACTCAAACATCTCAAGAGTGAAAAAACAAACGACCTGATAAAAAAAAAATTGCAAATAATTTTTACAGACATTTCTCAAAAGAAGGCATATAAATGGCCAACAAATACGTGAAAAAATGCTCAGCATCACTAATCATCAGAGAAATGCAAATCAAAACCACAATGAAGTATGTCATCTCACTCCGGTTTGGTGGCTATTACCAAAAAGACAAAAGTAACAAATGCTGGCCAGGATGTGGGGAAAAGAGAAGTTATACACTATTGGTGGAAGTGTAAACTAGTACAGCCATTATTAAGATCAGTATGGAGGTTCCTCAAAAAACTACAAATAGAATTGCCATGTGATCTAGCAATATCACTACTGCTGATATATCTGAAGTAAACGAAATCCGTATATGGAAGAGACATCTGCTCATCCATGTTTACTTTATCACTATTCACAATAGCCAAGATATGGAATCAACCTATATGTCCAACAACAGATGAATGGAAAATAAAAATGTGGCATATATACACAATTGAATACTATTCAGTCATAAGACATAATAAAAATCTTGTCATTCCTGGCAACATGGATAGAACTGGAGGACAGCATAATAAGTGAAGTAAGCAAGGAACAGAAAATTAAAGAGCGAATGTCCTCACTTATATGTGGAAGCTAAAAAGGTTGATCTCACGGAAGTGAAATGTAGAACAGAGGATATTAGAGGCTGGGCAGGAGAGGAGAAAGGAAAGGATAGGGAGAGATTTGTTAAAGAATACAAAAATTATAGCTAGATAGGAAGAATAAGTTCTAGTGCTCTATACCACTGTAGGATGACTATAGTTAACAATAATACAGGGAGATCTTCCAAGACGGCTGAATAGGAACAGCTCTGGTCCGCAGCTCCCAGCGAGACTGATGCAGAAGATGGGTGATTTCTGTATATCCAACTGAGGTACCTGGTTCATCTTATTAAGACTGGTTGGACAGTGGGTGCAGCCCACGGAGGGTGAACTGAAGCAGGGTAGGGTATCGCTTCACTGGGGAAGCACAATGGGTCAGAGGATTTCCCTTTCCTAGCCAAGGGAAGCCATGAAAGACTGTACCAGGAAGAATGGTACACTCCTGCCCAAACAGGACTTTTCCCATGATCTTCACAACTAGAAGACCAGGAGATTCCCTCCAGTGCCTGGCTCAGTGGGTTCCATGCCTGCGGAGCCCAGCAAGCTAAGATCCATTGCCTTGAAATTCTCGCTGCAAGCACAGCAGTCGGAGATTGACCTGGGATGCTGGATCTTGGAGGGGGAGGGGCATCTGCCATTGCTGAGGCTTGAGTAGGCAGTTTTATGCTCACAGCATAAACAAAGCTGCTGGGAAGCTCAAACTGGGTGGAGCCCACTGCCGTTAGGTAAGGTTGACTGCCTGTCCAGATTTCACCTCTGTGAGCAGGGCATATCTGAAGAAAAGGCAGCAGACCCAGTCAGGGACTTATAGATATAATCCTCATCTCCCTTGAACAGAGCACCCAGGGGAAGAGGCAGCTGTGGGCACAGCTTCTGCAGACTTAAACATCCCTGTCTGACAGCTCTAAAGAAAGCAATGATTCTCCCAGCATGGCGTCTGAGCTCTGATAACAGACAGACTACCTCCTCAAGTGGGTCCCTGACCCCTGTGTAGCCTCACTGGGATACACCTCCCAGTAGAGGCTGATAGACACCAAATTCTGGGATGAAGCTTCCAGAGAAAGGATCAGGCAGCAATATTTGCTGTTCTGAAGCCTCTGTTGATGATACCCAGGAAAACAGGGTCTGGAGTGGACCTCCAGCAAACTCCAACAGACCTGCAGCTGAGGGGCCTGTCCGGTAGAAAGAAAACTAACAAACAGAAAGGAATAGCATCAATGTCAACAAAAAGGACATCCACACCAAAATCCCATCCACAGGTCACCAGCATTGAACAAAAAAGGCAGATGAAACCACAAAGAGGGGGAAAACCAGAGCAGAAAGGCTGAAAATGCCTAACACCAGAATGCCTCTTCTCCTCCAAAGGATCATAACTCCTCACCAGCAAGGGACCAAAGCTAGATGGAGAATGAGTTTGATGAGTTGACAGAAGTAGGCTTCAGAAGGTGGGTAAGAACAAACTTCTCCAAGCTAAAGAAGCATGTTCTAACCCACTGCAAGGAAGCTAAAATCTTTGAAAATGGATATGGCTAACTAGAATAACCAGTGTAAAGAAGAATATAAAGGACCTGATGGAGCTGAAAAACACAGCACAAGAACTTCATGAAGGATACACAAGCTTCAA
The DNA here is from genome assembly GCF_024542745.1 of Macaca thibetana thibetana. NCBI lineage: Eukaryota > Metazoa > Chordata > Mammalia > Primates > Cercopithecidae > Macaca > Macaca thibetana. The sequence goes on from NC_065581.1 coordinate 82,079,477, forward strand.
CAGCTGATTCTATCAAGTGGAAGAAAGAATATCAGAGATTGAAGATCAACTTAATGAAATAAAGTGAGAAGACAAGATTAGAGAAAAAAGAGTGAAAAGAAAAGAACAAAGCCACCAAGAAATATAGGACCACTTGAAAAGACCAAATCTACATTTGATTGGTGTACCTGAAAGTGACAGGGAGAATGGAACCAAGTTAAAAAACACTATTCAGGATATTATCCAGAACTTTCCCAACCTAGCAAGGCAGGCCAACATTCAAATTCAGGAAATACAGAGCAAAGATATTCCTTGAAAAGAGCAACCCCAAGACACACAATTATCAGATTCACCAAGGTTGAAATGAAGGAAAAAAAGTTAAGGGCAGCCAGAGAGAAAAGTTGGGTTACCCACAAACGGAAGCCCATCACACTAAGAGTGGATCTCTCTGCAGAAACCCTACAAGCCAGAAGACAGTGGGGACCAACATTCAATATTCTTAAAGAAAAGAATTTTCAACCCAGAATTTCATATCCAGCCAAACTAAGCTTCACAGGTGAAGGAGAAATAAAATCCTTTACAGACAAGCAAATGCTAAGAAATTTTGTCACCACCAGGCCTGCCTTACAAGAGTTCCTGAAGGAAGCACTGAACATGGAAAGGAACAAACGGTACCAGCCACTGCAAAAACATGACAAATTGTAAAGACCATCAATTTTATGAAGAAATTTCATCAACTAATGAGCAAAATAACCAGCTAGCATCATAATGACATGAACAAATACACACATAACAATATTAACCTTAAATGTAAATGAGGTAAATACTCCAATTAAAAGACACAGACTGGCAAATTGGATAAAGACTCAAGACCCATCAGTGTGCTGTACTCAGGAGACCCATCTCAAGTGCAAAGACACACATAGGCTCAAAATAAAGGGATGGAGGAAGATCTACCAAGCAAATGGAAAGCAAAAAAAGGCAGGGGTTGCAATGCTAGTCTCTGATAAACACACTTTAAACCAACAAAGATCAAAAGAGACAAAGAAGGCCATTACATAATAATAATGGGATATATTCAACAAGAAGATGTAACTATCCTAAATATATATGCAACCAATACAGGAGCACCCAGATTCATAAAGCAAGTTATTAGAGACCTACAAAGGGAGTTACACTCCCACACAATAATAATGGGAGACTTTAACACCTCACTGTCAGTACTAGACATATCAATGAGACAGAAAATTAACAAGGATATCTAAGACTTGAACTCAGGTCTGGACCAAGTGGACCTAATAGACATCTATAGAACTCTCTCTACCCCAAGTCAACAGAATATACATTCTTCTCAGCACCACATCACATTTATTCTAAAATTGACCACATAATTGGAAATAAAACACTCCTCAGCAAATGTAAAAGAACAGAAATCACAACAAACTGTCTCTCAGACCACAGTGCAATCAAACTAGAATTCAGGATAAATATACTAACTCAAAACTACACAACTACCCATAAACTGAACAACCTGCTGTTGAATGACAACTGGGTAAATAACAAAATGAAGGCAGAAATAAAGATGCTCCTTGAAACCAATGAGAACAAAGACACAACATACCAGAATCTCTGGGACACATTTAAAGCAGTCTGTAGAGGGAAATTTATAGCACTAAATGCCCACAAGGGAAAGCAGGAAAGATCTAAAATCGACACCCTAACATCACAATTAAAAGAACTAGGGAAGCAACAGCAAACAAATTCAAAACCTAGCAGAGGACAAGAAATAACTAAGATCAGAGCAGAAGTGAAGGAGATAGAGACACAAAAAAAGCCTTCAAAACATCAATGAATCCAGGAGCTGGTTTTTTGAAAAGATTACAAAATTGATAGACTGTTAGGAAGACTAATAAAGAAGAAAAGAGAGAAGAATCAAATAGATGCAATAAAAAATGATACAGGGGATGTCACCACCGATCTCACAGAAATAAAAACTACCATCAGAGAATACTATAAACACCTCTATGCAAATGAATTAGAAAGTCTAGAAAAATGTATGAATTCCTAGACACATACACCCTCCCAAAACTAAGAAGAAGTCAAATCTCTGAATAGATCAATAACCGGTTCTGAAATCAAGGCAATAATTAATAACGTATCCACCAAAAAAGTCCAGGACCAGGACCAGACGGATGCACAGCCAAATTCTACCAGAGGTACACACAGGAGCTGGTACCATTCCTTTTGAAACTATTCCAATCAATAGAAAAAGAGGGAATCCTCTCTAACTCATTTTATGAGTTAGCATCATCCTGATTGGCAGGGATACAACAATAAAAGAAAATTTTAGGCCAATATCCCTGATGAACATTGATGCAAAAATCTTCAATAAAATACTAGCAAAACGAATCCAGCAGCACATCAAAAAGCTTATCCACCTTGATCAAGCTGGCTTCATCCCTGGGATGCAAGACTGGTTCAACATACACAAATCAATAAACGTAAGCCATCACATAAACAGAACCAATGACAAAAGCCACATGATTATCTCAATAGATGCAGAAGAGGCCTTTGACAAAATTCAACACCCTTCATGCTAAAAACACTCAATAAACCAGGTATTGATGGAACATATCTCAAAATAATAAGAGCTATTTATGACAAACCCACAGCCAATATCATACTCAATGGGCAAAAACTGGAAGCATTCCCTTTGAAAACCAGCACAAGACAAGGATGCCCCCTCCCACCACTCCTATTCGACATAGTGTTGGAAGTTCTGGCCAGGGCAATCAGGCAACAGAAGGAAAGCGTATTCAATTAGGAAAAGAGGAAGTCAAATTGTCCCTGTTTGCAGATGACATGATTGTATATTTAGAAAGCCCCATTGTCTCAGCCCAAAATCTCCTTAAACCGATAAGCAACTTCTCAGCATACAAAATCTCAGCATACAAAATCAATGTGCAAAAATCACAAGCATTCTATACACCAACAGGAGACAAACAGAGAGCCAAATCATGAGTGAACTCCCATTCGCAATTGCTACAAACAGAATAAAATACCTAGGAACCCAACTTACAAGGGATGTGAAGGACCTCTTCAAGGAGAACTACAAACCACTGCTCAATGAAACAAGAGAAGACACTAACAAATGGAAGAACATTCCATGCTCATGGATAGGAAGAATCAATATTGTGAAAATGGACATACTGCCCAAAGTAATTTATATATCAATGCTATCCCCATCAAGCTACCACTGACTTTCTTCACAGAATTGGAAAATACTACTCTAAACTTCAAATGGAATCAAAAAAGAGCCCACATAGCCAAGACAATCCTAAGCAAAAAGAACAAATCTGGAGGCATCACGCTACTTGACTTCAAACTATACTACAACGCCACAGTAACCAAAACAGCATGGTACTGGTACCAAAACAGATATATAGACCAATGGAACAGAACAGAGGCATCAGAAATAACACCACACACCTATAACCATCTGATCTTTGACAAAGCTGACAAAAACAAGCAATGGGGATAGGATACCCTATTTAATAAATGGTACTTGGAAAACTGGTTAGTCATATGTAGAAAGCTGAAACAGAATCCCTTCCTTACACCTTATACAAAAATTAACTCAAGATGGAATAAAGACTTAAATGTAAGACCTAAAACCATATAAACCCTAGAAGTAGGCCTAGGCAATACCATTTAGGACTTAGGCATGGGCAAAGACTTCATGACTAAAACACCCAAAGCAATGGCAACGAAAGTCAAAATAGACAAATGGGATCTAATTAAACTATAGAGCTCAGGCACAGCAAAATACACTATTGGTAGGGTGTACCAGTAACCTAAAGAATGGGAGAAAATTTTTGCAACCTATCCATCTGACAAAGGGCTAATCTGCAAACTACTTAAACAAATCCTTACAAGAAAAAAACAAACAACCCCATCAAAAAGTGGGCAAAGGATATGGACAGACACTTGCCAAAGGAAGACATTTATGCAGCCAACAGACATATGAAAAAATGATCATCATTATTGGTCATTAGAGAAATGCAAATCAAAACCACAATGAGATACCATCTCATGCCAGTTAGAATGGCAATCATTAAAAAGTCAGGAAATGATAGATGCTGGAGAGGATGTAGAGAAATAGGAATGCTTTTACAATGTTGGTGGTTAGTTCAGCCCTTGTGGAAGACAGTGTGGCAATTCCTCAAGAATCTAGAACTAGAAATACCATTTGACCCAGCAATCCCATTACTGGGTATACACCCAAAGGATTATAAATCATGCTACTATAAAGACACATGCACACATATGTTTATTGCAGCACTATTCACAAGAGCAAAGACTTGGAACCAACCCAATTGTCCATCAATAATAGACGGGATAAAGAAAATGTGGCACATATACACCATGGAATACTATGCAGCCATAAAAAGGATGAGTTCATGTCCTTTGCAGAGACATGGATGAAACTGGAAACCATCATTCTCAGCAAACTATCACAAGGACAGAAAACAAAACACCACATGTACTCACTCATAAGTGGAAGATGAACAATGAGAACACATGGACACAGGGAGGGAAACATGACACACCAGGGTCTGTCAGGGGGTGGGGGCTAGGGGAACAATAGCATTAGGAGAAATACCTAATGTAAATGACGAGTTAATGGATGCAGTGAACCAACATGGCACATGTATACCTATGTAACAAACCTGCACGTCCTGCACGTGTACCCCATAACTTAAAGTATATATAAAAAAAACGAAGTTGCTTCATATGGATGAGCAAAGAAAGTGGTTTCTTGAGATGCAATCTATTCCTCATAAAGATGCTGTGAACATTGTTGAAATGACAACAAAGGATTTAGAATATTCATACACTTAATTGATAAAGCAGTGAACCAGTGATAGGGTTTAAGAAGACTGCCTCCAATTTTGAAAGAAGTTCTACTGTTGGTCAAATGCTAACAAACAGCATTGCATGCTCCAGAGAAATCTTTCATGAAAGAAGAGTCAATCAAACGGGTACACTTCATTGTTGTTTTATTTTAAGAAATTGCTGCAACCACCACAGCCTTCAGCAACCACCACCCTTAGCGGTCAGCAGCCATCAACATTAAGGCGACGTTCTCCACCAGCAAAAAGATGACAGCTTGCTAAAGACACAGATGGTTGTTAGCATTTTTGACAGCACAGTGTTTTTAAAATTAAACAAAAACAAAAAAACAATAATACATTATGTAGTTTCAAATAGGAGGAGAATCTTGAAAGTTTCCAACACAAATAAATGACAAATGTTTGAGATGATGGATATACTAATGACCCTGATCTGATCACTGTACACTATTTGTATCAAAACTTTACTAAGTATCCCATGATCATGTATAATTATTATTTGTTAATTAAAAAATAAAATAAAATAATTGTTACTTCTCTTAAGTGGCCAAAAAAAAAATGACATTAAATAAAGAAAAATGGTACATGTAAAAGCTGGTGTGTTTGCCACATTACTTTATAGCATAAACTGTCCACCCTTGGCTTCAATCTGGAATTTCTTAATCCATGGATGCTGAAAGAAGCAGTACCATTTAAATTCCTCAATCTAACTTACATCTAGCTTTTTATTACACCAGTAATCACTCCACTAAACCCAAAGTCTGTACTCATCCTCACCCACTTAAAAACTGAACAGTTTTAATCCAGGAGAAAGGGATGGCAATCCAGAGGAGAGTATGTTATGACAATCACTGGCACCCAGATTTTCCTTGCTTTTGATAAACTTAAACTTTGGATGAGTCAATGTTTGAAACTCTCAAAAGCATTATACTAATTTATTTGAAGGCTCTTTGTGATTTGCATGCCAGGTTATATAAAACGTTAGGCTAGAGACTTAATCTCTAGAGGTCTGGCAAGTAACCACTATCATTTGGTGGGGAATAAGGGTGGGGCATGTCAATTTTCAGTTCTAATTTGTCCTCTAGTCAAGAACCCTGTACTTCCTTTCTTATTATACCTCTCACTTTAGCAAGACTGCTTAACACACCGTGAGGAGGGTTCTGCAAGAGAGGGAGAGCTATAGAGCTACCCAGTAAGAGTATTTTTATAGAATATGTAAAATCTAGTACTTTAATCTGAAATAAACAATAATGGGATGTTGAGGTTATTTTTTCCACCAAAGTTACCAAGAATTTCGAGGCAGTTTCTGTGAAAAACTGGAATACATTTTTGTTGCCTACTTCCTCTACCTAAAAGGTGAGTGAAAAGATATGTAGGATCATTGCTATATTTTGTTAAATTTAAGATGCTCCATTATTTTATTTTACACTAAGAAGGAGAAAAATGCCTCCAATTAAACTGATAAAGTATTATCACTTAGAATTTATACATTTGCATCTTAATAAAAAATTCTTTTAGACTCATTTTAGATACAGATTTTATTATACATTATAGTTTTCTGTTTATGTGCCTTTCTATATGCATAATAAAATTCCAATGCTGATTCATGGTATAATCTTTTTGAAGACACTTTAAAAAGCAATTAAACTCAATCTTTATTAGTGTCACCCTTATATGTAACTCTGGGGAAATGACAACAACATAAACAGCTATGACCCAGTTTGAATATGTGCAGGTGAGCAATCACTTCACAAGCACTCCTTAACTGTAACAACCGTAAGACACATTCCAGTACAAAAGATAAAATATGTGCATCACAGAAGCAGTGAAATGCAGCATTTGAGGATGAATAAAGTCTTCCTATTGGAGATATTTTGAGTGTATTAGCCTTATTCTGCATCTCCCTCTAAAAGTCTGTTGGCCTTTGAATGCGACTTTGTGCCAGGTTTTGTACAGAAACCTAAAGAGGTGGCAATCTTACACTGCTGGAGTCATCAGAAAGGAAAGGAAAGGGAAATAGAAGGGAACTGCCAAGTGGATATTGAAGCCAAAAGAGTCACAAGGCAGGACCCTCCATTAGAAATGTTTATAGAAGGACCCCTAGTATGGGGTAATCTCCTCCAGGAAACCAAGCCCCAGTACTCAGCAGAAGAAGTAGAATGGGGAACCTCACGAGGACATAGTTTCCTCCCCTCAGGATGGCTAGCCACCAAAGAAGGAAAAATACTTTTGCCTGCAGCTAACCCATGGAAATTACTTAAAACCCTTCACCAAACCTTTCACTTAGGCATTGATAGCACCCATCAGATGGCCAAGTTATTATTTACTGGATCAGGCCTTTTCAAAACTATCAAGCAGATAGTCAGGGCCTGTGAAATGCGCCAAAGAAATAATCCTCTGCACTGCAGGCCATACATTTCAATCCCTGTATCTTTAACCTCTTGTTAAGTTTGTCTCTTCCAGAATCAAAACTGTGAAACTATAAATGGGTCTTCAAATGGAGCCCCAGATACAGTCCATGACTAAGATCTACTGTGGACCCCTGGACCAGCCTTCTAGCCCATGCTTCGATGTTGATGACATCAAAGGCACTCCCCCAAGGAAATCTCAACTGTATGACCCCTACTATGCCCCAAATCAGCAGGAAGCAGCTAGAGAGGTTGTTGGCCAGCATCCCCAACAGCACTTGGGTTTTTCTGTTGAGAAGGGGGACTGAGAGACAGGACTAGCTGGACTTCCTAGGCGGACTAAGAATCCCTAAGCCTACCTGGGAAGGTGACCGCATCCACCTTTAAACATGGGGCTTGCAACTTAGTTCACACCCTACCAATCAGGTAGTAAAGAGAGCTCACTAAAATGCTAACTAGGCAAAAACAGGAGTTAAAGTAATAGCCAATCATCTATTGCCTGAGAGCACAGTGGGAGGGACAGTGATTGGGATATAAACCCAGGCATTCGAGCCAGCAACGGCTACCCACTTTGGGTCCCCTCCCTTTGTTTTGGAGCTCTGTTTTCACTCTATTAAATCTTGCAACTGGAAAAAAAAAAAAAAAAAGACTACCAGATCCTCACATTTAAGATAATGCTACTCCCTATCATAAACTTTGAGTTGCTTTTGTAGTTAGGGGAGTGCAGTCATGACTAATTGACATCCTACACCCAGCTCCCTTATGTAGAGATGGTTTGGTTTCAGAATATGTATTTCATTCCACACAAATCCATATGCATAGTTTTGGTATGTCATTATAGTCCGAAGATGAAGGTGGCCCAATGCTTAAGATTTCTAAATCAGATGCTTGCAAGTGGTTGTTAAAACCTTCCACAAAGTTTGGATATTTAAAAGGAGACTCAAAGGTAAGTTTGGAGGTGGACCTTAGATGCTAATGAGAGACAAATTGATATCAATAGAATACAGGAGAAATTTGGTTATTTCAGTGAGAAATCAAAAAGAGAGAAAATGGAGAGAAGACAAAGGTATTTTGTGAGGTGACATTTCTCCAGGGTATTCCTAATTAAAGCAGATGAAGGTTTCTTTTAAAGGCCTTAAAGTTGCTTTTGTTTGTGTTACCGCACACTTGCGTTGTCCTCTAGTGAATAGTAGCCTTTGGAGTCTGAATGGCTAAGATCCAGCATTATCTGGCCAGGAAGAGCTCTAGAAGGAGGCAAGTGGGTCTTGCATTGTCAGGTGGATGTGACTGAGAACTGTGAGAGTGAGGGGCTCCAGCCTGGGACTAGGTGCGTTAGCTTTGTGGATCATGAAGATGGAAGACCAGAACTAGATGCTGCAGGAGAAAGAACCATGGCCAAGTTCTATATTGGTCTAGCAAAGACAAGAGGAGATCATTGCTTAAAACACAGAATGAGATGCATGCACAGGAATGAAACCCAAGTGTTCTATCAGCTGTTGTCCAGGAGATCCAAAATTAATTATTGTATAAGACTCCCAGGCTGGAGCCCCTCACTCCCATAGTTCTCAGTCTACCTAAAAGGTGAGTGAAAAGACATATGTAGGATCACTGCTACGTTTTATTAAATTTAAGATGCACCATTATTTTATTTTCCACCAAAAAGAAGAAAAAATGCCTCCAATTAAACTGACAATGTATTATCACTTAGAATTTATACATTTGCATCTTACTAAAAAATTCTTTTAGACTCATGTTAGATATAGATTTTATTATACATTAAAGTTTTCTGTTTGTGTGCCTTTCTATGTGCATAATAAAATTCCAACGCTGATTCACAGTATAATATTTTTGAAGACACTTTAAAAAGCAATTAAACTCAATCTTCATTAGTGTCACCCTTGTATGTAACTCTGGGGAAATGACAACAACATAAACATAACCTGGACATAGTGAGCAACATGTAACCAATGCTTGATCTCACTCATTCAGTTGGCTATAGCTATCTGGCTTTATTTCTGGGTTCTCTATTCTGTTCCATTGGTCCATGTGCTCATTTTTATACCAATACTACACTGTTTGGTAAATATAACATTGTAGTATAATTTAAAGTCAGGTAATGTGATGCCTCCAGATTTGTTCTTGGTTCCACAGGAATTTTAGGATTCTTTTTTCTAGTTCTGTGAAGAATGATGATGGTATTTTGGTGGAAATTGCATTGAATTTGTAGATTGCTTTTGGCAATATGGTCATTTTCACAAATTGATCTTACCCATTCATGAACATGGGATGTATTTCCATTTGTGTTGTCTATAATTTCTTTCAGCAGTGTTTTGTAGTTTTTCATGTAGAGATTTTTCACCTCCTTGGTTAGGTATATTCATAAGTATCTTACTTTATTTTTGCAGCTGTGGCAAAAGGGGCTGAGTTCTTGATTTTAGTCTCAGCTTGGTCACTGTTGGTGTATAGCAGTGCTACCAATTTGTGTACATTGATTTTGTATTCTTAAACTTTGCTGAATGTATTTATCAGTTCTGGGAGCTTTTTGGATGAGGCTTTAGGGCTTTTAGGTATACGATCATATCATCTGTGAATAGGAACAGCTTTCCTTCCTCTTTAGCGATTTGGATGCCCTTTATTTCTTTGTCTTTTCTAATTTCTCTAGCTAGAACTTCTGATACTATGTTGAATAGAAGTGGTGAAAGTCAGCATCCTTGCCTTGTTCCAGTTCTCAGGGGTAATGTTTTCAACTTTCCCCCATTCAGTATAATGTTGCCTGTGGCTTTGTCATAGATGGCTTTATTACCTTGAGGTATGCCCCTTCTATGCTGATTTTGCTGAGGGTTTTAAACATAAAGGGATTCTGGATTTTGTCAAGTGCTGTTTTCTGCATTTATTGAGATGATCGTGTGACTTTTGTTTTTAATTCTATTTATGTGATGAACCACATTTATCGGCTTGTGTATGTTAAACCATTCTTGCATCCCTAGTAGGAAACCCATTTGATCATGGTGCATTATCGTTTCGATATGCTGTTGGATTCAGTTAGGTAGTATGTTGTTGAGAATTTTTGCATCTATGTTCATCAGGAATATTGGTCTGTAGTTTTCATTTTTGTTATGTGCTTTCCTGGTTTTGGTATTAGTGTGATTCGGGCTTCATATAATGATTTAGGGAGGATTCCCTCTTTCTCTATCTTTGGAATAGTTTCAGTAAGACTGGTACCAATTCTTTTTTGAATGCCTGATAAAATTCAGCTGTGAATCCATCTAGACTTTTTTTGTTGCTAATTTTTTATTACCAATTCAATCTCACTGCCTGTCATTGGTCTGTTTAGAGTTCCTATTTCTTCCTGTTTTAATCTAGGAGGGCTGTATCTTTCCAGAAATTTATCCATGTCCTCTAGATTTTCTAGTTTGTGCATGTAAAGGTGTTCATACCAGCCTTGAACGATCTTTTGTATTTCTGTGGTGTTGGTTGTAATATCTCCTAGTTCATTTCTAATGGAGCATATGTGGACCTTTACCTTTCCTGGTTAATCTCACTAGTGGTCTATCAATTTTGATTGTCTTTCCAAAGAACCAGCTTTTTGTTTCATTTATCTTTTGTGTTTTGTGTGTGTGTGTTTGTTTGTTTCAATTTCATTTAGTTCTCCTCTGATCTTTATTGTTTCTTTTCTTCTGCTGGGTTGGGTTTGTTCTTATTTCTCTAGTTCCTTGAGATGTGACCTTAAGTTGTCTATTTGTGCTCTTTCAGACTTTTCGATGTAGGCATTTAATGCTATGAACTTTCCTCTTAGCACTGCTTTTGCTATGTCCCAAAGCCTTTGATAAGTTGTGTCACTATTATTATTAAGTTCAAAAATTTTTTTAATTTCCATCTTGATTTCATTGTTGACCCACATGTAATTTAGGAGCAGATTATTTAATTTCCATATATTTGTATTGTTTTGAGGGTTCCTTTTGGAACTAATTTCTAATTTTATTCCACTGTGGCCTGAGAGGGTACTTGATGTAATTTTGATTTTCTCAAATGTATTGGGAAATTTTTGTGGCCTATCATATCTTGGAGAATGCTGCATGTGCTGATGAAAAGAATGTATATTCTGCAGTTGTTGCATAGAATGTTCTGTAAATATCGGGTAAGTTCATTTTTTCTAGGGTATAGTTTAAGTCCATTGTTTCTTTGTTGACTTTCCGTCTTGATGACCTGTCTAGTGTTGTCAGTGGAGTATTGAAGTTCTCCACTGTTATTGTGTTGCCATCTATCTCATTTCTCAGGTCTAGTAATAACTGTTTTATAAATTTGGTAGCTCCCATGTTAGGGGGCATATATATTTAAGATTGTGATATTTTCCTGTCAGACTGATCATTTTATTGTGATATAATGTCCCTCTTTGTCTTTCTAAACTGTTGCTTTAAAGACTGCTTTGTCTGATGTAAACATAGCTACTCCTGCTCACTTTTCATTTCCATTTGCATGGAATATCTTTTCCCACCCCTTTACTTTAATTTCATGTGAGTCCTTATGTGTTAGGTGAGTCTCTTCAAGACAGCAGATACTTGGTTGGTGGACTTTTATCCATTCTGACATTCTGTATTTTTTAAGTGAACCGTTTGGGCCATTGTTCACATCCAATGTTCATGTGAACATTGAATGAACATTTACATTCAATGTTAGTGTTGAGAATTGAGGTATTGTATTATTCACTGTGCTAGTGGTTGCTTGATACCTTTTTTTTTTTATCGTGTTATTGTTATATAGGCCCTCTGAGAATTACACTTTAAGGAGGTTCTATTTTGGTGTATTTTGAGGTTTTGTTTCAAGATTTAGAACTCTTTTTAGTATTTCTTATAGTGCTGACTTGGTAGTGGCAAATTCTCTCAGCACTTGTTTGTCTGAAAAATACTTTATCTTGCCTTCATTTATCAAGCTTAGTTTAGCTGGATACTAAATTCTTGGCTGGCAATTATTTTATTTGAAGAGACTAAAGCTAAGACCCCAACACTGTTTGGCTTGTAGGGTTTCTACTGAGAGCTTTGATGTTAATCTGATAGATTTTTCTTTGTAGGTTACCTGATGCTTTTACCTCACTGCTCTTAAGATTCTTTTCTTTCTCTTGACTTTAGATAATCTGATGACTATGTGCCTGGGTGATGAACTTTTTGCAATGAATTTGTAACAGTACTATTAATTCATTCCACTAATTCTGTTGATGCTAAACTTTAGACTGAAGACAATGCAAAAATTTTTTAAATTATACTTTAAGTTCAGGGATATGTGTGCAGAATGTGCAGGTTTGTTATAAAGGTATACATGTGCTATGGTGGTTTGCTGCACCCAACAACCCGTCATCTAGGTTTTAAGCCCCACAGGTTCTCACTCATAAATGGGAGTTGAACAATGAGAACACATGGACACAGGGAGGGGAACATCACACAGTGGGGTCTGTTGGGGGATGGGAGCAAGAGGACGGATAGCATTAAGACAATGCAAATTCTTCATACAGGAACAAAAGAATAATTAGCAGCCATGATTGACAGGGAAATTGACGACTGTGTGTTGCATTATAAACCCTGCGAGTAAGAAAACATGCCCAGTATTGGATAATGATTATGAAGAGTACTCAAGAAAATAAATAAAATGGACTATGTTGTTTTAAAAGAAAGACTGTTACTCCCTCCTCTCAGATGCAAATAAAATTATATTTCTTAAGTTACTGAAACTTAGAAGCATTTCTAGCAACTGTGGTAAAAAGCTGGACAATGGCTTGCATGGGAAGCATATACTTCCTTACTTATAATATCTTGATTCTTAGTTGAATAAAGATATTTCCTCTAAGGGGTACAGTACCAAATGTAACATTGTCAATATAATATTTTCACTATTATCTGGTTCAAGCCAGATCCTTTCTTGTTTGTTTTTAGTAAAGGCTAAAACCACTAATCTGATTATACAACACTGACAACTACAGATAGTACAGTACTATGTAGCCCTCCTCTGAAAACAGAAGTTCATTCCTTTTGTTTCTCTTCAATACTTGGAAAAATTCCCTAAAAACTTTCTGAGCTACAAGAAACCTTCACAAGTAGGACATTTTCCCATTTACTTCATATATAAGGTTTTGGCCAGGGCAACAAGGGCACCATGTTGCTATACTTTAGAGGATGATGGTGATGTTTGCTAATAGTACATTCTTTACGTCACATATGAGAATGGATCCCTGCTGAACCCCCCACACCCCTCCTAATTGTATAGAGGGCAAAAGGGAGAGAGGGGAGTAAAGATAACTACACAAACATTTTGAGAATCTCTCAGAATATAATAAATGATAATATTACAATCCCACCCACATTCCATTAGCCAGGACTCATTCACATGGCCACAACCTAACTGCAAGGGAAGCTGTAAAGTATATTCTTCCTCCGTGGCTAGAAAAGGAAAACTGGATAGTGAACACAGCATTGTTGCATTTATAACAGCAACTCAACCTCAAGAATAATTAGAGGGATAAAAATTCAAACAGTAAATACCATTTAACCCATTAATTGTCAAGAATTAGAAATTAATATAAAGGTGGGATGTGGAAATATAAACAGACATAGACTAGGGGTGGGTTTCTGAATTCATTTTGGTGAGCAGCTAGTGCACTTGAATATGCACATACCCTAAGATCCAGCAATTCTATTCCTGAGTAAATGTTCCATAGTAATTTTTGTATAAGAATGTTGTTTACAGAGTTATGGGTAAAAGTCAAGGCAATGAGAAGGTCTATCAATAGGAAAATACATAAGCAAAATGGAGCATATATCCAATCAACATAATAATACACAGTGATCAGAAGCAATTCATATATAAAAATATAAACATAGATTTTTATGTAAATTTTACATAAAAATTTAAAAAATATAATAATACTATATTTTAGGATGCATATTTTAGAAAAATAAGTGGAAGTTGGAATGCAGGGACATGCACAGAATGGGTGCCTATGAGGTGGAAGGGGAATGGTATTGTCTTAGCCCATTTTCTGCTGCTATAGCAGAATATCACATACTGGATAATATACAGACAAAAGAAGTTTATGTGGTTCAACGTTCTGGAGGCTGGGAAGTTTAAGAGCATGGCGTCAGTATCTGGTTAGGGTTATTCCATGGCAGAAGGCAGAAGGCAGAAGGCAAGACAGCAGGTGTGAGAGGGTTTCCTTTCTCTCATGAGAACTGACCCACTCCTGCACTAACAGCAATAATCCATTCATGAGGATGAAGCTACTAAGATCTAATCACTGCTTAAAAGCCCCACGTCTTAATGTTTTTACAATGGCAATTAAATTTCAACATGAGTTTGTGGGTATACATTCAAACCAAAACATGGATGAAGATATAAAAAAAATTCCAAAAAGAAGTGGGCAGGCCCAGACTTATACTTATTAGTGTGTCATCAGGTGGAAAGCCTAATTAACAAATTTCTGGCTATCCGAGGTTTAGCTCTATTACCTCTGTATACAAACTGCGAGAACCATGGGAAAAATTCAGATTAGGGGATTATGTTGTATGATCATTTCTTCTACTTCTTTTTTTGTTGTTGCTGTTGTTGTTGTTTGTTTGGTTTTTGTTTGTTTGTTTGTGTTTTTTTTGAGACAGAGTCTCGCTATGTCACCCAGGCTGGAGTGCAGTGGAGCGATTTCAACTCACTGCAACCTCCACCTCCTGGGTTCTAGCAATTCTATTGCCTCAGCCCCCCAAGTAACTGGAACTACAGGTGTGTGCCACCATGCCTGGCACTTTTTTTTAGTTTTATTTTTTTGTTTTTAGTAGAGATGGGGTTTCACCAGGTTGGCCAGTCTGGTCTCGAACTCTTGACCTCAAGTGATCTGCTTGCCTTCGCCTCTCAAAGTGCTGGGATTACAGGTGTGAGCCAACATGCTGAGCTCATTTCTTCTACTTCTAAGTGGCATTTAAATTATACATGTTTGGATTTAGCTTCCACACATTCTTTGAATTCTATGCCACTAATAGTTTAAGAAGCAGGATTGCTGAAGGAACCAGAGAGATCATCTGGTCCAATCTTATTTCACAGGTAAGGAAATTGAGACTTCAAATGGGAAATCTCCAAGGCCTTCTTTTAGTTCTTGGCTTCTTTTTATATGTGCATTTTATTTAAGTTCATTTGAGGAATCTGTTTCCTTTTCTAAACGCTATCTTTCTTCTCTGCAGGACAGCTTTCAGATTCAGGAAAAACGGGAGGCTGAAGAGGATTCAAACCAAAGCTATTTTAAGTGTAAGAATCTAGGCAGATAAATAAGAACATGTTTTTTAACTTACTTAAATTGTGCGCATCTGCATTTATTTGTTTTCAGATTTTTTAGGTTCTGTGGGTGGTAGCCCAGGATAAAACACACACAGACATTTGCTTTGGGACTGCACAGCACAAATAGCATTACTACGGCAGAAAGGAATGTAAAAGCAAAAAGCCAACAATGGGTCAGAATACAGACTTGCAGGCAGTCCAGGCACATGGAAGGTCCATGATTTTCCTCTATCTTTTCCTCCCCTTGGAAGTGAGTCTTCAAAAGAAGCAAAAATCTTATTAGTACTTTTAACTAACTAGTGCTCTGTGTTCTGGTTACAGTCATCTACTGCCAAGTTGCTATTTGGACAACAATTAATTATCAGCTGTCTGGACTAGCTCACCGTAAACATATTACAGTGTTTCATCACTCATGTTTTATTTAATTTCACTTGTCATCAAGGTCCTTGATTGGAGCTTTGTGATTTTTTTTTTTTTTTTTTTGAGAGAGAGGTGATTTTTACTCCTATTGGAAACTGCCTGTCACTTATCTTATATTTTTCCACAAAGGCATGGATGATCCTCTCTCACCCAACATGGCAAGGCCTGGTGCTCTCTATGGAAGCTCCAAGCAGAAGCTGGGCCATTTATTCTAATCATAATGCTAAAGAAGCTAAATGAGACACACATGAGGATATTTGGGTGGTATAATCTGTCTTCAGTTAATAATGACATTTCCAGTGTGGAATTACCAATAGGAAGACCTCAGGACCACTGCCCAAATTTCAGATGGGAGAAATTAGTGAGCACCCATGTAGGTTTTGTGAACAATGAGGAAAATTTAAAAGATGAGATAGTTTTCCATGGAGATTTTTGTGTCTTGCCCGATGCTCTGGCAATGATACAGAGCACCCATACTCAACACAAAAAAAAATCTTATGCAAACACTGAAATACACCAAATGATTTTCTCACTACGCAGATCACAGGTCTTCTGGTCAGCCCCACAGTGAGGCCAGTGGGATAACTTGGACGAAGCCCTGGTTCTGACACTCATGTAAGTGGGGACAGGTGTACAAGAGATCTTCTACTGAGATATGTGCCAGTCAGCCAAACACACTCACAGAGTGTCCCTGGTCCTCTTCTAACACAGACAGGGTGTGTGTAAAATATGCTTCCTCCAGATGGAAACCACACTCTCCAATGAATTCCTTAATCATAGCCTGTGGGTTTTGTTCCCAGCCAGAAAGGGTAGGTTTTGCCCACTGACTATCCAAAGGGGCTCAGAAAAGAGCTTTCTATCTGAAGACGCTTCTTGACATATGAGGCTTTTCAGTCCACCTTTAGGGTTTCTTTCTTTGATGAGGGTTGGAAGAAGGTGAGAATTAAACAGTGAGACAAAAGTCTAAAGTCTGTACATATACCACATGCGTAAAACATGAATTTGCCCAAAGTCTTTATATCTATAATTTCCCCCCTAATCAGGTATTATGCACCCATACCCAGTGTTATTTGGAGCTGATTCTAACTTTTTAAGAATATTTGAAACAACCCTGTTACTTAGCTCAGGATGATCTGCTTTTGTACATACAAGAGAAAGAGAGAATAACCTGGGGTGCAAAAACACTTAATAAAAGTATGTCTTGTTATTAAAGCAACAGCACAATATTAATAATAACCATGTCTTTCATTAGTAAACTACTATGCCTTTCATTTGTATAATTTTGTAAATAATAATCCATAAAACACATTATTGTTTGATCAGCAAGAGATATCAGTCATTCTAGATGTACTCAGCAGCTGTTAGTACTAGGAAAAGGTGGGAAGGAAAAAAAGGTAAGTTAGATATAGCTCTTTCCCTCAAGATATTCAGAGTGTACTTTCAGAGTAGATGCATACATGAAATATTGCATAGTAATAAGAGCACTATAAATACTAAAATGATCAAAGGGCTATAGAAACCATAAAAGGGAGTATAGAGTTTCTATATGAGTATATAAATGTTCCATATATGTATATTGGAATAACTGCAAAAACTTAGTAAAAAGAACATCATTTTTTAATCAAATATTTTCTTTATGTCTATTAAATGGCTTTGGGCAAGTTCTTTGGATGAGCAATAAATATGAATATAGAAACTAAAGTAGACTATAAGCTTCATGAGGGCAAGAGTAATGCAGATTTATTCATTACCATATGATATGGTTTGGCTGTGTCCCCACCCAAATCTCATCTTGAATTGTAGCTCCCATAATCCCCACATGTCATGGGAGGGACCTGGTGGGAGGTAACTAAATCATGAGGGTAGGTTTTTCCCATGTTGTTCTCATGATAGTAAATAAATCTCATGAGATCTGACAGCTGTATAAGGGGCAGTTCCCCTGCACCTGCCCTCTTGCCTGCTGCCATGTAAGACATGCCTTTGCTCCTCTTTCACCTTCCCCTATGATTTTGAGGCCTCCCCAGCCACGTGAACTATGAATCCATTAAACCTCTTCTTCTTTATAAATTACCCAGTCTTGGGTATGTCATTATTAGTAGTATGAGAACAGACCAATACAGTAAATTGGTACTAGTAGAGAGGTGTGCTGCTATAAGGATACTCAAAAATGTGGAAGCAACTTTGGAACTGGGTAACAGGCAGAGGTTGTAAGAGTTTGGAAGGCTCAGAAGAAGACAGAAAGATGTGGAAAAGTTTGGAGCTTCCTAGAGACTCACTGAATAGTTTTGACCAAAAAGTCCAGGCTTAGGTGGTCTCAGATGGAGAGGAAGAACTTAATTGGGAAATGGAGTAAAGGCGATTCTTGTTATGCTTTAGCAAAAAGAGTGGCAGCATTTTGCCCCTGCCCTAGAGATCTGTGGAACTTTGAACTTGAGAGAGATGATCTAGGGCATCTGGAGAAAGAAATTTCTAAGCACCAAAGCATTCAAGAGTGACTTTGGTTGTTAAAAGCATTCAGTTTTATGTATTCACAAAGATATGGTTTGGAATTGGAACTTAGGTTTAAAAAAGAAGCAGAGCCTAAAGGTTCAGAAAAAAATTTGCATCCTGATTATGTGATAGAAAAGAAAAACTCATTTTCTGAGGAGAAATTCAAGCCCCAGCTGTAGAAATTTGCATAAGTAACATGGAGCCAAATGTTAATCACCAAGATGATGTGGAAAATGTCTCCAGGGCATGTAAGAGGTCTTCACAACAGCCCCTCCCATCACAAGCCAGGAAGCCTAGGAGGAACAAATGGTTTCATGGGCCAGGCACAGGGCCTTGCTGTTTTTTCAGTCTCAGGACTTGGTTCTTTGAGTCCCAGCCATGGCTAAAAGGGGCCAATGTACAGCTCAGCTTGTTGTTTCAGAGGGTGCAAGCCCCAACCCTTGGCTACTTACACGTGGTGTTTGGCCTGTAGGTGCACAGAAGTGAAGAATAGAGGTTTGGGAACCTCCACCTAGATTTCAGGGGATGTATGGAAAGGCCTGTATGTCCAGACAGAGGTGTGCTTCAGGGGCTGAGCCCTCAAGGAGAACCTCTTCTAGGGCAATACAAAATGGAAATGTGGGGTCAGAGCCCCTACACAGAGTCCCCACTTAGGCACTGCCTAGTGGAGCTGTGAGAAGAGGGCCACCATCCTCCAGGTGCAAGAATGTTAGATCCACCAACAGGTTGCACTGTGTGCCTGAAAATCCACAGATACTCAACCAGCCTGTGAAAGCAGGCAGGAGTGGGACTGTACCCTGCAAAGCCACAGGAGCAGAGCTGCCCAAGACCATGGGAACCCACTTCTTGCATCAACATGACCTGGAAGTGAGACATAGACTCAAAGGAGATTATTTTGGAGCTTTAAGATTTGACTGCCCCCACTGGATTTCAGACGTGCATGGGGCCTGTAGCCCCTTCTTTTTGGCCAATTTCTCCCATTTGGAATGGGAGTATTTGCCCAATGCCTTTACCGCCATTGTATCTTGGAAGTAACTAATTTGCTTTTGATTTTCCAGGCTCATAGGCTGAAGGGACATGACTTGACTCAGAGGAAACTTTGGACTGTAGATATTTGAGTTAACACTGAAATGAGTTAAGACTTTAGGGGACTGTTGGAAAGATATGATTGGTTTTGAAATGTGAGGACATGAGATATGGGCGGGGCCAGGGGCAGAATGATATAGTTTGATTGTATCCCCACCCAAATCTCGTCTTGAATTGTAGCTCCCATAATCCCCATGTGTCATGGGAGGTACCTGGTGCTAGGTAATTGAATCATGGGGATAGGTTTTTCCCATGCTGTTCTCATGATAGTGAATAAGGCTCATGAGATTTGATGGTTTTAGAAAGGGCAGTTCCCCTGCACATGCCCTCTTGCCTGCCACCATGTAAGACATGACTTTGCTCCTCCTTCACCTTCCTCTATGATTGTGAGGCCTCCCCAGCCACGTGGAAATGTGAGTCCATTAAAATGTTTTCTTTATAAGTTGCCCAATCTTGGATATGTCTTTATTAGCTGTACGAGAACATATTAATATACCAATTTCTACCTGTCACAGCACTGAAAAAATAATGCTAACATAAAATAATTTTAAGTGAAATCACCTAGGAAGAGGGGAAGGTAGAGGGTACAGAAGAAACCAGAAGAGAGACCCCAAAAGACTATGTGGGTGGTCTTGCAGTCATGAGAGGAACTGCCTTATTAGATGCACTGCCAAGGATGGGAGGGAGAGGGCTTAACCACATGGTGAAGGCTCTGTGTGGAGGATGAGTGGAGGTTGGTCCTAGGTCTAGCAGATGAAGTTGGATTCCTCTTGTCCCCTCTTCCTAGCCCAGACTTCTGGGAGCTCAAGAAGACACATTCTATTCTTAAGATGGAGAGAAATGGCCTCAAGAAGGGAAGTCAGGTCCCAAATAAGGAGAAAAGGATGTTGAATGCATCCACAGAAAAGCCTCCTAACAACAAAGAACCAGAGCAGAAGCCCACTGGTGGAGCATTCCACAGGGCAGCTCTGACTGGGGGAATTGAGGGGTCCAGCAGAAGCTGGTGAAGATGTGGCAGAAGAGGGGTGGCTGTAGGGCTTTGGCTGGAAATTGTGCATCACTCAGATGTGATGCTGGAGGGAGAAAACTGGCCTGGGTGGAGGAGGAGAGCTGGAAATGGAGGCTTGAGGGGAGCCAATCAATGCTGGGTTCCAGGGGTGGGAAGCTGCTCTGATGATTGGCTCCTGTCAGTCCCAGATAGGAAAAGCAAGCTGCTGCCATAGTCAAGTCCCAGCTCCTAGAGGCCAAGAAAATTGAGTCTTGTCTCCCATAAAGTACTGAACATTCCTCCAGTAAATTTCCTTGAAGAATGAGGTGGCAGAGTGGACAAGGTGATACCCTGCCAGACTTTGAGTCTGTGTCCCTCAGTTATCATTATCCTTGATGAGACTAACTGGACTTTAACACGAATTCTGGGAAGTCATGCATTTTGGCATTAGAGAGTCAAAGGAACAAATCATTAGGGAAGTTTTTTAACCTGAGATTCTTAGCCCCATCTAGAAAATGGGGATGGTAAAGTCTACCTCTTAGGATTCTTGTGAGAATCAAATAACATACAACATACCTGGATTTAACTCAGGGTTAAACCCACAGAGGTTATCACACTTTGGGTCTCAGGACACTTTTATACACCTAAGGACTTTGAGGACACCAAATGTTTACAATTTCACAAATCTCTTTTATGGCTGCCTAAATAGAAGAAAGCTGGGTTCTTATATTTGCCTCTGCATTCAATCTGTTGCATTATGTTTTTTGTTGTTGTCGAAGGAAACAAAAAAAAATCCAAATTCACAGAGATATGTAGCTGGAAAAGGGCTGAGTATTTTAAATAGCCTTTTAGATAATTGAGAATACTATTATTTGATGCCACACCAAAATGTGATGAGGCTGTTTCTTTCTTCTCTTTTCTCTTTTCTTTTCTTTTCCTCTCTCTCTCCCTCTCTCTTTCTCACTTTCTTTTCTTTTCTTTGTTTTGAGATAGTCTTGCTCTATCCCCTCTTTCCCTCTCTCCCTCTCTCTCTCTTTCTCACTTTCTTTTCTCTTCTCTTCTCCTCTTCTCTCTTTTCTCTTTTCTTTTTTTTTTTTCTTTTCTTTTGAGATAGCCTTGCTCTGTTGCCCAGGCTGGAGGCTGGAGACTGGAGTGCAGTGGTAAAATCTTGGCTCACTGCAACCTCTGCCTCCCAGGTTCAAGCAATTCTTGTTCCTCAGCCTCCTGAGTAGCTGGGATTACAGGTGTGCACCACCACACCTGGCTAATTTTTGTTTTTTGTTTCTTTGTTGTTGTTTTTTTTTTGAGATGGAGTCTTGCTCTGTCACCAGACTGGAGTGCAGTGGCGCTCTCTTGGCTCAATGCAGTCTCCACCTCCCAGGTTCACGCAGTTCCCCTGCCTCAGCCTCCCGAGTACCTGGGACTACAGGCGTGCACCACTATGCCCAGCTAATATTTTGTATTTTAATAGAGATGGGGTTTCACCATGTTGTCCAGGATGGTCTTGATCCACCTGCCTTGGACTCCAAAAGTGCTGGGATTACAGGTGTGAACCACCACACCCGGCCAATTTTTTGTAATTTTTAGTAGAGATGGGGTTTTGCTATGTTGGCTAGGCTGGTCTCATACTTCTGATCTCAAATGATCCATCTGCCTTGACCTCCCAAATTGCTGTGATTATAGGTCTGAGACACCATGCCAGGTGGAAGGGCTTCTTAAATGATGGTTACACTGTGAAACTGAAAATCATGTTAATGAACTCAAGTCTGTTGCATCAAAATCCATTGTTCTATTCACACTTTGAATAAATATTTTTTACCCATGCCTGGTTTTATAACATCATGCAATGGTTATTAAGAAAATATTGGTTCATTAAAGTATGTGACTCTTCCAAATGTTGATGCATTTCTTTACACAATATTTTTCAAAATCACATTTGCTAATATCATCACTGATTTCTTCAGAAAAGTTTTTAAGTATTAGGAGATTTTTAGATCACAATGTCAGCTATGAGTTTTCCAAAATCTTAACTTTCTTTGAAAGCTAAAACTTTATCTTTAGCAGCAAATATGGTTAAGATTTCCTTCAAACAACAAGCCCATTTCATTTATTTTCAAGAAAATGCCTGCCAACCACACAAGTCCAAATAAACATATTTTTCTGTCACTCAATATTTCAAGTAAAAAATAGTGTCCCAGAAAAAAGGTTGTGAGTTCAGCTTACAACTCAATCACCAAGTGCTTCTCCTCAAGGCAACCATCATACTTGAACATACAGCAGAAATACTTTATGTGTATACTTCTCATCACACAGAATATTAAAAAGATGGATGTTCAATGGATGAGATTTAGTAAATTAACACACTAATTGCTTCACATAAGAACATTCTCAGGTAAAGCTAGAATTTTGTCTTATTATGACTGTGTGGTGGTGGAGAATACAGTGATTAAGCATGAATTTTGCCCTCAGCTATTCCCACAAATCACTACAGAGGGAGCCCAACATGAAAAGCCTGTGTTCCAGAAAGTGACATGAACAGACTCTTGGGGTGATGGATATGTTCATTATCTTGATTGTAAGGATGATTTTATGGAGATATATATATATCTCAAAACTTATCAAATTGTGCACTATAAATCCATTTAGCTTATTGTCTGCCAATTTTACCTCAATAAAGCTGTTTAAAGAATGAGTGAAGTTAATTTAGGATAGTAGCCATTTAATCTATAAGAAAAGTCATACTTCACAGAGTGGTATGTGTTGGATATAAAATGCTTTAGGAATAAATGCTCGGTGCTGTGAAGTGAAACCAGCACTCAGGCAAAAGTTTAATTCTCTCAGCAAGGCAATTTACTTCTGCAGAAGGGTGCCACCTGTGTCAATCAAGATTGCAAAAGCACACCAAACAAAGACGACCAGGGGGTTTTTATCCTTAACACAGTTCCTACTTCTGTTTCACTCCCCCATGGGCTGGGGTCAGACTGCACAATCTGAGCTGACCCGATTGGCTATTTGTACATATTTTTCTAAATATAGAAGGGGAAAGGGACGTGAGGTACAGAAGGGCAGTGTGTGAGATGTGCAGTTTCAGGGGAACAATGGGTACAGGTAACCAAGGGAACAGATGTGAGTTTTTGATTAGCGCCAATGGGAAAGGGGTAGGCTGTTTTACAGTAACTAGGGGCAAGGAGGAACAGGAAAGTTGAGTTTGAGAACAAAAGACAAGGAAGTTGGCAGGCTAAATCTTTGAAGAAAAACTCAGAGAAATTCATTGTATCTTACAATTCCTCCCTTTTAAATTTTCTTATGATTCTTTCTCTCCAAACTTTTTCTAACACATCTTGGCTTTGCTGTCCAGTTTGATCTTCTAAAAGGAAAAGCTTACTTGAATAAGGTATAGGAGAACTAAGGGAGGCTCTAGTAAGTACTGTTTGTACAATCCTTTGTATTAGCACACGGATGCATGGTATGACACAACACTCAACAAGAATGAGTACACCTATTATGATTGCAAGAGAAATAAAAATTGAGGCTATGATTCCTTTTCATTTACCAAACCACTTTTCTAGCCATCCTGAAATAGGGTCATTGACTCCAGAATTTTTAGCTAATTGATTGGATAAAGTGATGTCTTTGTAAAGCCTTTGTTATGCTCCCTTTGGGGGCAGTGTTGTTTTGGATGAAGGTACAACACTGGGTTTTAATCATAATCCAAACTCCACTTTTTTCGGCTAATAACATGTCTAGAGCTATTCTGTTTTCCCAAGCCATTTGGCTAGCAGGCCCTAATTGGTCAGCTATTACTTTGATAGCATCCCTGGTATAATTAATAAACTGCTGCTGATTATAATAGATGTAATTTATCCAAGCTGCATTTTTAGTAATAGTTACCCATGGAAATATGGATTCAATTCCTGCAGCTATTTGATCATGGGCTTTGAACATGTCAGGCACTCCTCGTGAGACTCCAATGGCATCTATGTAAACTTGAGTGTCAAAAGACCCATAAGGGGCTTTTCTTATTTTTCGGTGTTGTGGTTTTCATTTTTCTGGTTGATGAACTTCCAGGGTGAAAGGGATAGCCAATTGGACAAGAGCACAAGTGCCACTCCAGTTGCTTGGCAGTGTCTAACAAGCATCCACTATAATACCATCATCCATCCATTCAAGGATGACTAAGGGCAAACTGATGGGTAAGCTCTTGGAAAGGCTTAAGCTCATTGCATCCCACTAAGCTTCCAAGGAACACCAAATTCTCCCCCTGTCGTGAGAGACATGAGGTGAA
This sequence comes from Macaca thibetana thibetana, assembly GCF_024542745.1. Classification (NCBI taxonomy): domain Eukaryota; kingdom Metazoa; phylum Chordata; class Mammalia; order Primates; family Cercopithecidae; genus Macaca; species Macaca thibetana. The sequence continues at coordinate 82,104,353 of NC_065581.1, forward strand.
ATTGACATTGGGAGACAGAAGTTGAATGGTGCTCAGAGGCTGACCCACAGGGTGTTGAACTTTGGGATACAGCAGAGAGAGAGCTTGGCAAGATTTGATGCCCCAGGTTGTGGAATCCTGGAAAAGAGCTACCATACAGCCCATGCCTGGTTTATTGAAGGACCATCCTAGTGGAAAGGGGACAGTCTGGGCCTCTGGTCTGCCATGTGCACAAGCATAACAATTGCTTTTGTTTAATGTGCGGATGGAATATTGAATCCATTCCAACTGGGCATTAACATCTTCATATCCTGTTTCAATTGTTAGAGTTTGTCTTAAATCTTTTACTTCTACAATATTTACTTTGGCTTTGATTTTAGTTAGGGTAGAAGGTTCTGATGGAGAAGAAGGGGGGTCAATAAAGCATATTTTAAAGAACCCTATAGGGTCATATCCATTGGCCTGTGCTCCTGAGCCGTAAAAGCATTCTAAAGGGGGTGCAGGGTTGGTGGAGGTAAGGGCGTTAATAGAGATAGTTACTGGGTTACAATAGTCAAGTTGACAATTAGAGGGGGTGGTTCTTTTGGTGAGGCAGAGGTAAGATTTTAGGTCGGTACAGCCTTCTGGGGAGATCCACTGTGTTCCCTGATAGTTAGGATAACATCTGCCCATTGAGAATATATCTCTCAACTTGGGGTGCCCTGGTATGCCTGCCACGAGCAAGGTGTGGGGTCAGTAGCTTCTCTGAAGAGGCAGAGGTATTTTTCTAAAGTAGTGACATACATTTGCCAGTATTCCTCCTTCTCACAAGGCATAACAAGGCAAGCATCAAAGTTAATGATTTGGGGTGAGTCTGACTTAAGCTACATTGATAACAAGGTCAGCAATAGAATAAGGAAAGAAGAAAGGGTAATAGAATAGATAAAAGAGAGTTAAACTTTTCTTAACCTTAGTTTGAGGGGGTTTTTCCTTTGGATAGTGGCCTACAACTTTGGGAATGGTGGTGCTTTCTTGACTTGGGTATGATGGCTCCATCTTTTCTTGCTGTCCAGACTGCAGTTTCACTGGTGGGAAGCACTAGGCGGGCTCCTCAGGCTGGTGTCGATGAACTGGGCACTCTAGGGGTGGTGCCTGTACTGGAAAATTTTGAGTTCTGAGGGAAGAGAAAGTAGAAGATAAACCAAGCATGTAGGAATGTTGGCAGTGGATTATTTTGAGAGGTAGTTTGGAATAGGAAGGTAGAAGACATTTGATCTATCGCAACCAAGTCTCTAGACTTGTTTGGCTAAGAGTATAAATTCCTATACACGCATAAACTTTGACTGTGCTATACATGGGTTGGGGTCTTTAATGGATCCTCTAATGTAGGTGGGTAGGACTTCCTTCATAAGAGGTTTGAATAACATTTCTCTGAGTTATCTTTAGTGCCTACAGGAGAAACGGCAGCCAGTCTGGCTTATCTGATTTGCTAGGTTATTTTCTTGATTTTTGAAAGACAGACTTTTTGGTACCTGGAGACATGGACAATAGCTATTTTTTCTTCTCTGGTAACTGAATGTTATTTAAGACTTAAGTGATTAACTCCTCATAAACAAGGCTTTGGCTGTTACTATTAATTCAGTCTGAAATTTTCTAAATATACGAACTACCACAAAGGCATATTTAGAATTAGTATAGATGGTTCTTTCTGGGTCTTGCAGGTAATTTAAAGCTTGACTAAGTGCAGACAGCTTATAAATTTGAACAGACTAATTATTAAACACTTTGATTTTATTTCTCTAGGAACTTTTTCTATTAATTACTGAACACTTATTATGTTCTTTTTCCCTTAATCACTTTTGAAGGGGGTTTTTCATAAGTTTGGCCGGATGTTTGTACGGTAATCACTTAAATCTAAACGTGTGCTTTCTTTTTAGATTTGGATCTCTCATTAAGAAACTTGATAGGTTAAGCGAATTATCAGTAATTAATGTTAAACCATCCTTTTTAACAGAATAGCTTCATACATACACAGTTGTAATTTTTTTCTGGTGGCACATTTTAATATAAGTGACTTTAAAGAATCAAATTCTTTTCTGGTGGATACTTCCACCTTTAACACTGGCTTGACCACAATAAAGGCTAGTGGATATACCAGCTGAAAGATATTCTACTTCTTGCTCAGGAAACTTAGCTGCCGGGATGCCTAGCTGCCTGGAGCCTTGGCTGAAGCCCCATATTACTTGGCCCTGGCAAAAGTAAGGCAGATGACCTATAATGTAGTCTGCTCGGGGCATAGGCTGTGGCCCAGCCTGTGTGTCCTGCAGAGCCACCGTCAATACGGTACTGGAAACCTGGACCAGCTGGTAGGGCAGGAGCATGGACTTTGCCTGCCGCGGAGGTGCACTACGGGCTGTACAATGACACTGACAACATATTGCCACGGAGCTTGGATGACAAAAGCCACCTGGCAACTTAGGAGCTTGGAGTCCTTTTGAGGAGGGGGACTTAGGCTGGGGAAGGATAGACTTATGGAGTGATACCTGAGGGGAAGGGTTAGGTGTATTAGGTGGGGAATGGCCCAGGGGATCCTGTGTGCTGTACTTTTTGCTAGGATCCCCTAAGCCCCTTCCTTCACTGTCTTTTTCATTCAAGATGGTTCTATCCTTAATGGGGCGCATGTACAACTAATTTTCCTCCAGAGATTAGTTTTTGACTTGCTCCTTTCAATCCTTGGAGGAGGGGAAAGGACAAGTCCTTGCCACCAATATAGGGCATAATCTATTTCCTCTCGGGAGGCACGTCTTCTACTAGCAACATTTTCTATTAGAAGTTCACAAATCCATTCCTCATTCAACCCAAATTCTGGCCAGAAAACTAAGGGTTCAAGGAATGATTCTTGAGTCTAAATGGAACAGCAGTATTTTTTCATTTGTTGCTTTTTCTTATGTTTAGTATTTTAATTATCTTTCCAGTGCTTTAACATGAGACCTAGGGGACTATCTGGAGGTATCTTTGTTGCTAACTTTATCTTTTTTGCTTGTAATATTTCCCATAAGGGCCCTGGCTAGGCTCAATTCCTCGTATTAGGAATCTCTTTCCTAGTGGGGGCTTGCTGTGGCTCAGCTCCTCATATTAGGGACCTCTTGCCTATTTGGGGGGGGTTCCTTGTGGCTCACCCCCTCATATTAGGGGGTCTCTTGCCTATCCTTCACTGGAAGCTTTGCTAAGGCTCAATTTGTCTATCCTTTAGCATCCACCTGCTGGAGGCTTCTTGCATCCTTCTTTTGCTTTGTCTGCTCTGGCTGCTTCCCTTGTGGGAATATTTCAGGTCCCTCTTAGCATTGATGGCAGGTCAGAATAAACCCCTAATGGGACCCCCGAAGGACCACCCTAAGCCATATGAGGGGACCACAGAATCGCAGATTAGACTCAGTCACTCCACACAGCAGTAGTGCTTGTTACCATTAACACACTCAACCTCCAGAATGCCCCAACCCCCACCCCCAACCACCAAGGAAGTGCTTTGTTGCCCCTGCGATATTTCCTACATTGATCTGAGCACAGAGTTTACCTGGTTGCTGTGGTATTGCAAGCCTCTCCTCCCTGCATCGCTGAGAGTCCAGGTTCATTTGTCACAATGGGTGGGTCTCAATCTCTTCTACCTGAGGCCACCGCAATGGGGCAGTGGAACGCATCTCTCCTAGGTAGGGTGATAGAAGACCCCTTCCAGAAGGAGAATGGGGATCCCAGACGAGCCCCCAGAATTGCTAGATATAAAATGCTTTAGGAATAAATGCTCGGTGCTGTGAAGTGAAACCAGCACTCAGGCAAAAGTTTAATTCTCTCAGCAAGGCAATTTATTTCTGCAGAAGGGTGCTACCTGCATCAATCAAGATCTCAAGAGCACACAAAACAAAGAAGACTAGGCGTTTTTTATCCTTAACACTGCCCCTACCTCTGTGTCACTCCCCCATGGGCTGGGGTTGGACCACACAATCTGAGCTGACCTGATTGGCTACTTGTACATATTTTTCTAAATATAGAAGGGAAGGGGGATGTGAGGTACAGAGGTGGAGCATGTGAGATGTGCAGTTTCAGGGGAACAATGGGTACAGGTAACCAAGGGAACAGATGTGACTTATTGATTAGAGCTGACAGGAAAGGGGTAGGCTATTTTACAGTAACTAGGGGCAAAGAGGAAGAGGAAAGTTGAGTTTGAGAACAAAAGACAAGGAAGTTAGCAGGCTAAATCCCTGAAGAGAAACTCAGAGAAATGCATTGTATCTTACATATGTAAACCCATCTTCAGCAGCTTCATGTGTTATGTAGTTTTTAGCAGATATGCCCTCTCAGAATAACTACTCACTTTGGAAGTAGACACTCGTGCTTTCTCAGCAGATTTTTGTCATCTACCTTTCATGGGGTCATGAATATTACTATGGCCCCATGATGGATGATATATATTAGCAAAAAATATATATTTTGCAAGTTACAGTCTTGCCACTTTACTTTTTCAACATAAATTCAAGTCTTACTTTTTAACTAAATGTGCACTTTCATCTTTTGAGCTCATTGCTGCTATAGAGTTTATTGTACAATTTTAAAAGTATAACCTAACAGTAGAAAAATAAATAGCTATAGCTCCTACTGTAAAACAGTCATCCACTATAATAAGAGCTCTCTGACTATCTCTATAGGCAGGACTGCTTGGCCTCTGTTTCCTATCTCACATGTTTCTTTTTGACCTTATCAGGTGGTAGCCTCAAGGCCTTGGCTATTTCATAGGACATGAACAAGTGACTGACAGGAGCAACAACAACGAATATGTCTCACTACTGCTGAGGCCAGTTAGCTGGTCCTGGTCACTTGTGTCTTTACACAGTTTATTAGAAGCCCACTGCATGCTGTCTGGAAAGGGAATATTACATATATTCTAGAATCAGCTGGGAAAGGAGGATTGGGTTATCTATTACTGCTCAACTTTCAGATGTAACTACCCGTTTATGTGTGAACTTACACCTACGTTTATGTACTACAGATATCACCACAACAGAAGGTAGAAGTACAAAATGGGGTTCTTCCTATTCCTGCTCATTTAGTGCAACTATTAATGATGATAGTACATTGTTTAAAAAGTTACCGGCATGGCACGGTGGCTCACGCCTGTAATCCCAGCACTTTGAGAGGCCCAGGCAGGTAGATCATGAGGTCAGGAGTTCGAGACCAGCCTGGCCAACATAGTGAAACCCTGTCTCTACTAAAAATACAAATAATTAGCCAGGCATGGTGGCACATGCCTGTAATCTCAGCTACTTGGGAGGCTGAGGTGGGAGAATTGCTTGAACCTGGGAGGCAGAGGTTGCAGTGAGCTGAGATGGTGCAACTGCACTCCAGCCCAGGCAACAGTGTGAGACTCTGTCTCAAAAAAAAAAAAAAAAAAAAAATGTTACCAACAGATGTAATGCTAAACCAACAGATGTAACAGGAGCTGTCCTGGGCAAGCTTGGATGTGTGGTTTCCATACTTACAAGTCACTTTGCCAACTCTATCCACTCTGCTAGAACTCTAAATATTGGAGTGCTCTGCTGGGTACTGGGACCCCTTGACTTCTCCCTGGTTGCTCTCACTTTGACCAATACTGAAACTCAAATCCGTATTTCTACTGCCTAAAAATTAAGACTTAAATACCCAACAACCTACTTATATCTCTGCTTAGATATCTAGTGAAATCATCTTACACAGCTCTATGTGCCTCTGAGTAATGAAACACTCACCACTTACTGTTGTAAAACCATAACGATTTCATTATGCCCAAGGATTCAGTGGGTCAGAAATTTGGACAGGTTAGAGCAAGGTTTGTTTATTTCTGTTCTGTGATGTCTGGGGCCTCGGCTGGAAAAACTCAACAGCCAGGGTGACTTGAATGGCTGGGGACTAGACTTATCGGGAGGCTTCACTCTCATGTTTGGTGTCTGGGCTGGGAAGTCTGAAAAGCTGGACTCAGCTGGAACTGTCAACCAGAACACCTATATGGGGCCTCTTCATGTGGTTTGGGCTTCTTTTTGTGGCAACTGGGCTCTAAGACAGAGAGGCCCAAGAGGGACCATCCTGAGAGCAAGTGTTTCTCTGCAAAGCTTCCTCTGACCTATCCTTGGAAGTCAGGCAGCATCACTGCCACAGCCTTCTATTGGCTGTAAGCAAGTCTCTAAGGCCAAGTCAGATTTGTAGAAAAGGGATGAGACTGCACCTCTTGATGGGTAAATGGCAAGGTCACATTGCAGAGTAGCATTCTGGCCACTTTGGAATATACAATCTGCCACACACCCTTAATATGGCTAAAACAGAACTCTTTATTTCTAGTCCACCCATTTCCTTGAATAAATAAAACCACATCTGCCCAATTGCTCCAAACTCCAAACCTAGGAATTATTATTGCTTCCTCTCTTTCTTGCACTCAACACATTTAATGCATCATCACCAGGTCATCTCAACTCTACTTCCAATGCATCTCTCAAATATATTCACTTTTCTGCATCCCTGCCACCACCACCCTAGGGCAAGCCACCACTGTTTCTCACCTAAACCTCTGCAATAGCCCAGGAACTAATCTCCTTGTTTCTATTCTTGTTCCCTATAATCTATGTGCTATATAATAGAGAGATTAATACATTTAAAATGTAAATTAGATCACACCACTCCCCTGCATAAAACCTTGCTCAGAAGTTAGAATAAAACCCAGATAAATGCCTTCCCCTGGCTTTGAAAGTCTTACATGATCTGGCCTCGGGTCTTGGCTCCAGCTTCATCTGGTCACCATATGACCTATCATCTACTCAGTCTCACTCGTATTCACTTTCTTTCCATTTCTCAAATACTCTCAAGGCCTTTATCTCCGCTGTTTCATTTTCCTGGAATATTCGCTGCACTCTGCATGCTGGCCTTTTGTCATTTAAGTTAGTTTAAATGTCACTTCCTTGTGGCATATCCAATCTCTTAATATAAAAGTAGCCTATCAGATCACTGCTCTCTTCCCTAATTTATTTTACTAATTTAAAACACAATAAGATATAGCAATGTGACAGGTAACTTTCTGCTCCATGATAATGAATAAAAAGGCTATAGTTGTATGTTTTACTATTCACATTTTCTTAATTATACTTCTTTCCTTATTATCAGACACTCCTGTATTCCCCCTTAAAATGACAGCTTCATAGGAACAGAGGCCTTCTCTGTAGACCAGTTCCTGGAAAACCTGCTAACACCTCCTAGGAGTACAATATTTGCTAGATGATTTAGTGCTTGAAAGTGCTGGTTAACTTACCCATTGCGCAGTAAGTGATGAATAAATTTCTTTTATAATAATAACCTTTTTATTTTAGGATCCTTAATTTGCTAATAAAGGAACTGAAGCCAGAATGGTCATTTGTCCAGTGTTACAAAGATAGTTAGGAACATCTTTATGACTAAGTTACCTTAATTGCTAAATCCAAAACTGCTGCTTTCATACTAAGAAAGGAATCTTTTAAAGTCATCTTTGTTGAGCACTCACTTCATAAATGAGCTGAAGCTGTGATATCTAATAATAATACTGGCAATGTGGCACTGGGCGAGCCATGTGGGAGTGTAAAGTCTTTTTTTTTTTTTTTTTAATGCATCTCATAGATTTTTATATGTAGTGTTTTATTTTCCTTTTTTTTTTTTATACTTTAAGTTCTAGGGTACATGTGCATAACGTGCAGGTTTGTTACATATGTATACTTGTGCCATGTTTGTATACTTGTGCCATGTTGGTGTGCTGCACCCATCAACTCGTCAGCACCCATCAACTCGTCATTTACATCAGGTATAACTCCCAATGCAATCCCTCCCCCCTCCCCCTTCCCCCCTCCCTGTGATAGGCCCCGGTGTGTGATGTTCCCCTTCCCGAGTCCAAGTGATCTCATTGTTCAGTTCCCACCTATGAGTGAGAACATGCGGTGTTTGGTTTTCTGTTCTTGCGATAGTTTGCTGAGAATGATGGTCTCCAGCTGCATCCATGTCCCTACAAAGGACACAAACTCATCCTTTTCTATGGCTGCATAGTATTCCATGGTGTATATGTGCCACATTTTCTTAATCCAATCTGTCACTGATGGACATTTGGGTTGATTCCAAGTCTTTGCTATTGTGAATAGTGCCGCAATAAACATACGTGTGCATGTGTCTTTATAGCAGCATGATTTAGAATCCTTTGGGTATATACCCAGTAATGGGATGGCTGGGTCATATGGTACTTCTAGTTCTAGATCCTTGAGGAATCGCCATACTGTTTTCCATAATGGTTGAACTAGTTTACAGTCCCACCAACAGTGTAAAAGTGTTTCTATTTCTCCACATCCTCTCCAGCACCTGTTGTTTCCTGACTTTTTAATGATTGCCATTCTAACTGGTGTGAGATGGTATCTCATTGTGGTTTTGATTTGCATTTCTCTGATGGCCAGTGATGATGAGCATTTTTTCATGTGTCTGTTGGCTGTATGAATGTCTTCTTTTGAGAAATGTCTGTTCATATCCTTTGCCCATTTTTTGATGGGGTTGTTTGTGTTTTTCTTGTAAATTTATTTGAGTTCTTTGTAGGTTCTGGATATTAGCCCTTTGTCTGATGAGTAGATTGCAAAAATTTTCTCCCATTCTGTAGGTTGCCTCTTCACTCTGATGGTAGTTTCTTTTGCTGTGCAGAATTAAAGAGGACACAAACAAATGGAAGAACGTACCATGCTCATGGATAGGAAGAATCAATATCGTGAAAATGGCCATACTGTCCAAGGTAATTTATAGATTCAATGCCATCCCCATCAAGCTACCAATGAGTTTCTTCACAGAATTGGAAAAAACTGCTTTAAAGTTCATATGGAACCAAAAAAGAGCCCACATTGCCAAGACAATCCTAAGTCAAAAGAACAAAGCTGGAGGCATCATGCTACCTGACTTCAAACTATACTACAAGGCTACAGTAACCAAAACAGCATGGTACTGGTACCAAAACAGAGATATAGACCAATGGAACAGAACAGAGTCCTCAGAAATAATACCACACATCTATAGCCATCTGATCTTTGATAAACCTGAGAAAAACAAGAAATGGGGAAAGGATTCCCTATTTAATAAATGGTGCTGGGAAAATTGGCTACCCGTAAGTAGAAAGCTGAAACTGGATCCTTTCCTTACTCCTTATATGAAAATTAATTCAAGATGGATTAGAGACTTAAATGTTAGACCTAATACCATAAAAACCCTAGAAGAAAACCTAGGTAATACCATTCAGGACATAGGCATGGGCAAGGACTTCATGTCTAAAACACCAAAAGCAACAGCAACAAAAGCCAAAAATTGACAAATGGGATCTAATTAAACTAAAGGGAGTGTAAAGTCTTGAGATTTCTCATTAGGAGACTTCTAAGGACCCTTCCAATAATAAGGACTCAATGACACTATATAGAGGCATTTATTTCTGGGGACCTCCCTCACAGGGAAAACTGAGCATATTATGGGAATGAAAACATCCCTCTCTTACCTTTGTCCATTTTATTTTATCATTCTGTCTCTAATTATAGAATGCCATACCTTGCACTCCATGGGTGAATGTCCAACTAAGGAAATACATCCTGAAGCAGCACTTTCCTTGGAATACATGTGACTCCATGAAAAAAGGTCAAATATGATTGAGGAATGCCAAGACCATTGACAGGCACACAAATATTAAAGGATTTGAGAAATTCCTCAGTGGTACTCCCTCACCCACTTTTATTTTGAAACAGGTTCTCACTCTGTCCCGCAGGCTGAAGTGCAGTGGCACAATCATAGCTCACTGGAGGCTCAATCTCCTGGACTCAAGCAATTGTCTAGCCTCAGCCTCCTGAGTAGTACATTGTTTAAAAAGTTGGACTACAGGTGCACACCACATTGCCCAGCTGAGTTTTTACATTTTATTTTAGAGATAGGGTCTTGCTGTGTTGACCAGGTTGGTCTCAAATTCCTGACTTCAAGTGATCCTCCCACCTCGGCCTCCCAAAGTGCTGGAATTACAGGTGTGAGTCACCATGCCCAGCCTAGTCCCCCTTTTTATAACACAATGTTTTCCTAATCCACAATGTTGCCTTAGAGGTTATGATATATTGAAGTAAAACCAGGTGATTCTCAGGGAATAACTGATTCATGGGCAAGGTTTCCCAAATTCAATAAGGTGCAAATATATGACATTTTAATTTCTAGAATATGATTTTAAAATGTTTTAAATGTGATTGCAAAAATAGCCTCAATTCTTCACTCTGTCCTACACTTCACCTATACTCTTTACAATGTGATTTTCCAGCTCCTCCTACTAAAAGGTGGAGTCTATTTCCCTGCCTCTTTAATCTGGAATGAACTTATGACTTGCTTTGACCAATGAAACACAGCATAAGGGACCTTTCGACTGTTGTGCTTGGGCCTTAATGTGTCTTCCATGCTACTTCTGGTTCCCCTGGAAACCTGTTGTCACTCTCTGAATGAGCCTGGGCTAGCCCTCTGCATGATGTGAGACAATGTGACTTGGCCATCCTCATCATTCCAACCAATAGCCAGCCAATCACTGGACATGTAAGCAACACCAACCTAGACTAAGTCAACCTGCTGAACCACCAGCTGACCACAGATGAATAAGCCCTGCCAAGAACAACTGAGCCAGCCCAGACCAGAAGAACTATCAGCTAACCTGCATACTTATAAGCATTAATGCACGGTAGTTGTTTTAAGTCATTATGTTTTGGAGGGGTTTGTTATTCAGGAATTCAATACTTGATGCACAAGGTGAAACTCATGTTTACTTTCTTAGTCCATTTTTGCTGCCATAATAGAACAACACAGATTGGCTAATATATAAGGAACAGAAATGTATTAACTCATAATACATTTCTGTTCATTAGTTAATATGAATAAATTATACATCATAGTTATGAATGAATTATATATCATAGTTTGAAAAAAACATAAAAAGGCAGTCTTACTCTCTTAACAATTTGTGATAAAAGTTTAGAAAAAAAGAAAGGAAAAAATTCAGAGAACATTAAAAATACTGGAAATGAAGCAGCAAATAGAATACAAATATGTTTAACAGCAAAACTTGCTTTTCATTATATGGGGAAACATAGAACAATAAATCTACTGCATGCTTATGCTCCCTGGGAAACAACAACAATAACAAAACATAGTGGCCCTAGAAACAAAGAGAAATGATACTGATGGCAGACAGTTGGAAATTAATAATTTTCCTGATCTGCACTCAGGTTTCTCATGCTCCTGGGATACAGGCGGGTGGCCCTTTCAGTGTGTGCACTCCCAGGATTAACATCTGTGTGAACATGGCAATAGAAGAAGGCAGAGTAGATGAATTCCTGAATTGTTCTCACTGACACTCACAGATATGTTTCCTTGGATGATTACAGTTCACAGGTGCAGTGGCCACACACTAATTGAAAGAATTATTTTCTTAACATTCAGTGTCATCTGCAAAGACTTTTGTGAAGAGCATAATTGTTTCAACCAGCTGCTAGGAGCTGTTTTTATTAATTTTTTAAAAAATCAAACGCCAAGGCAGGGGATATTTGTAATATTTCCCCTCTACATTCTTTTAGGGGAATAAACGAAAAACAACAGCCCACAGCTCTATGAGGCTAAGACCTTTGAAGACCAAAGATTCGGGTTCCATAAACAGTGACATCAAAAATGTGTCCTTTTTCTCTCTATTTTTATTCTCACCCCATGATAGGCTGTCTTGTGTACAGCACGGCTAGGGGGACACCTGCTGGGATTAGTGAAGCCCAGAGTAGGTCCATGGAGAGCCCACGCACTCTCACTGCCTGATAAAGTTCATAGAAATCATGAATTTCCACTGCATATGCTCCTTTAAAGTAGAGAAGATGTTTCAAGTTTCATGATTTCTATTCTTTAAGTGGCTGCCAGATTAATCTCTAAGGCACTGACCCTAAAATATCCTTATGGAGTCAAATCTCTAATGTGTAAGACTTCCCAAATTTTCCCAAAGGCAACCCATAAATCACTCTGAACCTAAATGTCACTGCAGTGTCATAGTCCTTTCTTTTAATGATTTGCCTTCCCTTTGTTAAGTTTCTCAAGAGGCAAATGTCTTGGTATGAGCTGCTTTAACAATATGCCATAGCTTATAAACAACAGAAGTTTATTTCCTGCAGTTCAGGAGGCTGGAAGTCTAATATCAGTGTGGCAATATGGTTGGGTAACAGTGAGGACCTTCTTCTGAGTTGCATACTGATAACTTCTTGTTGTATCTTTACATTGTGGAAATAAAGTAAGAAGGCTCTCTATTAGTGCCCTTTTATAAAGGCACTAATTCTATTTCTGAAGGCCCCACCCTTGTGACCTAATTACCTCCCAAAGGCCATACCTCCTAATACATTGGGGGGTTAGGATTTTAACACAAGATTTTTTGGGCAACACAAACATTCAGTCCATTGTAGCAAGTTTTTTTTTTTTTTTTTTTTTTTTTTGAAAACAAAAGCTCTATAAAAGTTAAAGGTGGGAGAAAAGGAAAAAGTATGCATGCTGTCATTCTTATTACAAGGTAGAAGCCGTATATTTCACACCAGTGATTTAGAAAAGAATTTGGTTGGAAAGTGACAGCCTGTACTTCTAGACAATGAAATAAAACAGAGATAAAGATAAAGTGTTACTTTATAATGCAGAATTGGGCTCTCTCAACTATTTGGAATCTTTAGAAATGCTTACTTTAAGCTCAAAATTCACGCTCTGAGCAGGGTTTTGCACAAACTTCCCTGAGATTATAGCATTGTTACAAGCTGGAACTGAAAACCTTAGCATGGTCCTCAAAATGTAATGCATTTATTCTGAAACAGGATTTCTTTACCTACTAATTTTTTTCTTTGGTTCACATTAAAATCAGCAGCAAATTAAATGCAAATGTGTAGAGAAATGAAACACTTGCACTACAAATTTACACACACCAAACCAGAAAAAAAAAGAAAGTTATAGTCCTCTTGCGGATTGTAAATCCCCAGACTTCTAAATACATACACTCAGTGTATTAAAGAGCAACTTAACCTTGCTTGGAGGACTTTGACTTTTGCAATTCTCAACATATGTTTGTTCTTCAAACTAGAAATTGCATTTCCATCGGGCTGAATATTAATATATTAGTTTCTTCTAGTGCTTAAGCTACTTGGAAATAAGTCTGTTGCTTTTAAAAATTATCAAGGGTCTTTAAGATAATTAGAATCCCATACAGAAAAGTATGCCAAATTCTAATTAAAATACCAGGTTGTCTTTAAAGACAAAACATAAAGAAGCACTCACACATTCAAAGTCACACAAGGGCAAACTCAGCCATCAAATGCCAATGGCTTTTGCCATCACTCATAGACACCTCTCCTAGCAGGCAGTCTTTCCAGCTAGGTTATTGCAAAGTGTCCCATTTTTTTTACTTTAATGCATCACCAAAAGTCACCACATCAACGGAGCCTCACATTATCCTTTCCCAAATGCTGGATGTATTAGGTTAAATGGGGAAATGGTACACGTATACTTTTTAACGTTTCTTTGTAATTGTTTCACCTAATGTAACTCTCAATCACCCCCGTCCTTACTGATCTTCCCAGACCAGAAACAGATGTGCAATGTCATTGTATGCTCGCCATTTAATGATTAAAAACAAAAGAACTGAATAAGGCAGGACAGGGTTGAATGTCACTCATGCAGATATTGAATTTCCTTCTGTATTCAGAGGAACTGTGTGTAAAACCCACAGAGGGAAGGTAGAATTGGAATCAAAGCTGCCTTTTGCCTAGGTTACTTATATAGCAGAATGCAAAAGATGCCTTTAGTTCTCCCAATACCCCAAGCTATGTATTGTCCACTTTAAAATTTGTTAGGAGGACTACAATCCAAGAACCAATTATTTACATACAAGGAAATGAGCAAGATTCCATACCCCAAAGAGGACTAAGTGTAGTTTACTGAACAGCCTGAACATTACAGAATGTTTTAATCAGCAGTTAAACCCTCATTCTAAAAGATTCAGTTATCTCAGAGAGGAGGTCACCCCCAGAAATGTCCTGTGGAAGCCAAAGCCATGGAGAAACTGGAGCCTGATGGGTTAGTGGCAGGTGATCCAGATGTGCACATCTGCTGCAACCCACTCCCTCCCCCAGGCTATGGCTGGGCTACAGTCTGTCACCAGGGACAGCCACCACAATGGGGAGGCAAAAGAACAAGGTAAAATGACATTTGGAGGGTTTTCTGAATTATGAGGATATTCTTTGAAATTCCCAGGCATTGTGAAGGGTCTTCAAAGGGATTCTCAACTCCAGGATTTAGTGCTCTGGGCAGTCGCCCAGGTACCACAAAATCCCTATGGGTGCGCATCTCCTTTGTTACCCGTGTGTATACTCCCTCCCTGACGTCAAAGCCATGTTTGCCCAGCTTGATGAAAATGTGTTTCTTGAAAGCCACATTCTTTTCCTTTTCTGAGCCAGTGAGTTTCAGGAGAGCTCATGGTACTGATGTTTCTCCCTCCATAGACGGGATGGAAAGGACAGTTGTCTCTGTGTCGAGCACATGCTAACCAGACAGGGCTTGTTTCCCTAAGAAACCTTGTGT